>NC_133989.1:7479615-8102500 GCF_047716275.1 Strix uralensis | reverse complement strand
AATTCCCCAGTATAGGCATGTTACACTGAGAATTTATTCATGGTTAATAGTCAGTTTAATATTCAGTAATACATTTCCTAGCTTAATTTACCATTCAGCTATCAGTCCAGGTGGCGGTAGTGTAGACAGGAGTCCACACATCGCATGTGTCACAGACAACTTGGTGTTACTGGATCCGGAGTCCAGCTGAACTCAGCATTCAGCACTGCCACTCTAAATTCACAGAATTTGGAGATTGACATTATACGTCGGTTTCTCTTCATTGCAACCAGGGCTAGCAAATTTTTGGCACGAAACATATTTGGGCCTGCTCTGCTGAAAGGTGTGAACATAATTTATTCTGGTTTCACTTACAAAACATGAAACCAGTTTCAGGTGGGCTCAGAATTTGCTGTTTGATAGTATACCAAATGTCATATCTAAATACAGAAGTCAGTTCTATACTTCTAGTGTTTGGTGCAGGCTACTGTTTAGGTAAAAATATGTGATACCTTATCTGACTGTGTCAGAACCTATCTCAGTGTAAATTTCCAAATTAGTGTGGGAAAACTGCTAAATTTAATGGGGGACGTATTTCAGCCATGTGTGTTTTAGCCACAGCACTTTTCATTTAAATAAGTCACATTCACAACACCTTGAAAATATGCCTGCATGCTTATTTATACTGAAATTCTTTTCCTTCCTGATCTCAAGAAAAGTTCATTTTATGGAGAGCAGATGTTTTTTAGCTTAATGCATTTTTATTCACATGTTTTAGCTTTGTTCAATAATTCTTAAGTACACTTGGGAATTCCAGAGCATGTAATTGTCCTGCAAGTTTACTCAGAGCCATGAGATGGCTTCAAGCTGGTCTGTCATTCAGCTGGTGGACATATCAATGGCTAAGTGTATTTCTGATGAGCCCTTTACTTGTGTGTTTCTAAAACAATATCTGGGCAGCTTTTTTAAAGATTTATTTTACAGATTAGGGATATTCAGCCCCCGAATAAGTGAGCAATCCCAGGTCGGGGTGACACTAACCATGCAAAGAGCTGACCCAGAGCAAAGCTGAGGAGGGGAAATTTGCACTGGGGGAAACTGGTGTGAAGTGTTGCTTATGCATAAAGCATCGTGGGATCTCCTATACTGTTTTTTTTTTTTTTTCTGGAGCTAAGAATTTTGCTATTCTTTTGAAAAATGGGTTTTCATATTCAAACTGTACAAAGTATCTCATCAGAAAATGTGAGAAAAGCCTTTTGTCGGAAAGAAGTTTTAGATTTTGAACTTCAAAATGTTGGAAAATATGAAAAAGTGTATGAGTTATTTGCTCTATAGTGGTCCATCAACTGAATTTCTAAAGGGCTAATGTGGAAAAAGGTGTGATAAATCTGTGCATTTGTGTTCAGTACTGCTCTGAGAGGGGAGAAGAACAGGCTGTACTGTAGAAGTTCAAATGGAAAATTATTGCTTATGCAAGAGGGGTCTATAATTACCAGGAAAGTATGCAATCTTGTGAAAATAAATTACAATAGATATATACGTAGATCACAACATTTTCTGCAGCATCAACCACTTAAGTTCACATCTCCCAGTTTCATTTTGAATTTAGTTTGAATCAATCCAAAACTGCAAGGCCAAACTCTTCTGAAATTTCCAAGTTTCATCTGCTTTTGATACAAAACTATAAACCATAAATTGACTTCTCACTTCGTAATGAAACTCCAGACTCAGTGAATATTTGTGCTTTTTGTTTTATTGTAAAAGTTTGCCTTCCTGTATGAGTATGAAAGTTCTGCTTTTACCCCTAAGGCTGAACTCACATGAACCCAATTTAACAAATTTGCTTTAAATAACTTTTTCAGTATTCTCTGAGTGCTGCTACAAAAGAAATTGTGTGGCAAGTAGTAGGCTATGAATACCCAAAAAGAGAAGAATGCATACATAAACAGGCGGGCACAAACATATTTTCTATTGTAGTTTGCCTTTTTGGAAAGAATCTGAACCCATGCATCTCTCTTCCACCATAAAAAATGACTGTTTATCAGAGGTTTTAATGGTACTAGTAAGTAGTTCCACTGGAACATGATGAAGAAACAGACTGCTGGTCAACCACTTTTTAGTCTGTCTCCGTCTGTCGCCCCAGTTTTTTTCATGTTAAAAATTAGTTTATATTCTATTGGAACTGACCATCAGTTCAAATACTGTATCTTTGCAGTCATTTCCCAAAATTGTTCTTTTGGGCAAGAAATCTAATAACAAATGTGGAAAATCAAGTGTGAACAAACTCCTTCCCTAGGCTGTCTTATTGAAATAACATTTCATGCAAATAATCTCATTAGTGTAAAGATTTTCTTCCCTAGTTTCTACCAGTAACTTAAGTTCCCATGATTGAGCTATGAGCTCCTGTGGAAGACAGGGGGATTTGCAAGGATGACCATCAGAAGATACAGCATTAAATAGTTGGAAAGCAGCAAACCCCACATCCTCGGGAGATTGCACCTCATTACAAGGGTGTGCCCTGCGTGAGGAATCATACCACTCGCTTCTGAGCTAGCCAGGCAGGCATTTGTCAAACATTTCACAAGGTGGGGGAAAAAAGGTAGATTTAATGATAAATAATAACGCACTGTCTCCGACATTAAAGGACATCATTGGCTCTCTTCTCTGTGGTGTAAATCAATGTAATGTGTGAATCCTTTAAAAGTAACATGGAATTTAAAATGGAAAATATGAGAAGCTAGTAGAATTACTGCTAAAATCATCCGTTTATTATCTAGGTGTGCGTAATAGCCTGCTAGCTGATGAAAAATCATTTGCTAACCCCAAGGAATGGTTCATTTTCCAACTCAATCACTCAGCTATGCATTGGCCAGAGCTTTTAAAAAATATACCTTGTATTACTTCTTTTGTCAATGTCTGGAGATAATTTATAATAGCAATAACTTCCATTAACACACCTACTAAGCAGTTTATTTAGAACAGGTAAGATTTGCGGGTGGACTTGAGATGTTTTAATAGCAAACCAATTATCCACCAATGATTCCAACGTTTCAAAGTGGTTTTTGGTTGGCCAGGAGTTAATTCAGTTATATAGTAATTAATAGACTCAGTTGTTTCATGGTAATCAAGATCCTGTATATAGATTTGCAGGTTTGTTTCTTCTGTACATTCAGGTAAACTTACCTTGCTCTGACACTACACTTACACACCCTTAATAGAATAGCATAAAAGGGACCTTAACATAATTAGATGCTGTTTCCCTCTTGCTTCATTGATAAATATTTAGCATTTCTGCAACAGATTTTTTCCAAGCATTTCAAAACTTTTCTCAGAATACTACTTCCATTTGTTCACACATCAACTGAGTCTAAGAGTAGCTCCTGTTGGGCTGCCCCACACCCATGATGTTATAACCCAGTTACGTATAATTCAGACTCTCTCACCTTTTGTGGCAACGTGTAACTTGCACTCTCCTGTAAAAAGAAACACTAGGTTTATTTTCTCTCTGTACCTAGATGTAGGTGTTTAGGGCAATGGTTTGACAATACAGCTGGTTGCAGCAAATTTGCTGCCAGTGAGAGCACTCCAACGCCCGCCATCCTGGGCATGCATCCTCTCCTCTTCCTCCTTGGCCACAACACCTACATTCAGTTTTCCCAGCAACCATCCAAGTTAGAGTTAAAATGACTGGGAAGTAGCCCTACAAAGAGAGTAAATTCAGTTTAACTCACTGATCTGGTTTACCATTTGGTCAGATGAACACCAGCACGAAGCAAAGGAAAGGATAGGAACATGTGTGGAACAGATCTGAGGACATGGAAAACTTCTTTTGGTAGCAATTAGCCATTAGATTTGCTCTGCTGGGTACCAAACAAATGAACCCTCTATAGCTTAGATTTAAAGAGGGGAGGCACTCCAAGAATGCCTTCAGCAAAGAAACTGCTTTTTATAGATGTATGGGTTCCTACGTGGTGCTTTTAAAGATTATTTCAGCTTGAAGTTTAACTTCTTTTGTTCCATTAATACCAGAAGTCTTGGGGGGAGTGGGGGGGCGAGAAAAGAAAAATAGAAACCAAACCTTGAGCATCAGAAATCAGATCTAAGAAGATATTTGTTTCTTAGTCCTTTGGATAAGTTCACACACTTTATCTCTTGAATCCAAGTCAAAGATGCTTTTGGAAATCTATGGGATTTGTGCAGAACAGGGAATGTGTGTTCTGAGCGATTGATGCTGCTGTCCCATAGGTTTGCTGCGCAGTGTTGTTATGCTTAATTGGTAAGCTCCACATTAAATCGTGTGCGTGCTGAGGGGTTCAGGGATCATATTTTTTTCAGTTTCTTGAACATGATTACATTTTTTGTAATTTACATTTTTAGCCACTAAACAGTGATACATTATATTTAGAAAATGAGATGCTCTGAGTGTTAGCAAGATGTGACAGTGACAAATTTTATGAACGTTAATACTGAATCCCATCATAGTTCAAGTCCCACTTGCTGTATTATAGCTTAGTCTAAGGTTTGGGAGGGGGAATGTTCTAGTTATCAAGTTGTCATTGTTCAAATGCCATTTTTTGCTCAATTTAAAAACAATATGCAATTGTAGAAGCTGTATTTAGTGGTTATGAAACCTTTAGAGAAAAGTACAAAGAAAAAGTCACTTCCCCAAAGGTCGCAAATAAGTCACAGATTTGCAGCTTTTGCAATGTGTTCTACATACATCTTGTGTTTATGTAGTCTGTACAAATGCATAGCCAAGGCCTAATAGGGAAAAAAAACCCATCCTGAGCTCCCTGAGTTTGTACCACTAGTGTTATGTGTCTGTCAGAGCTTCTGTTGTGATCACCCTTTCAGGGATTTATCACTCAGCTCTAATACCTGGCTCCAGGCTAGAAATTGGCATACAAGAAAGCAGATTTGGTTTAAATATACACTGAAACTGCAGAAGTGGGGAAAGTCACTCTCTGGCTTTGGAGTTCTGTTTTCAACAGTGCGTTTGAGTGAGAGCTTGGGGATTTGAGTCTCGCTGCAATAGCGAAGGGGTCTCGCTTGGGGAAGGACTCAGGACCACACTCTCCTGAGATCCCATTTGCCAGCAGGAGATGCTGGTTTTCAGTGCCAGGCCCTGGGTCTGCAGTGTCATGCTGGCAGGTTCAGGGGCAGAACGGTTACCGCGGTCACCTTGCACACGCGTAGGAAGCAATGTTGTTGTTGCACAGCTGTTCACTTTGGGCTGGAAGTCGTAGATACACCAGGCCTTTGACCTGACAAGGGACGAGGACTAGTATTTCTCTAAGAAGTGATACATTTCTGTGGGTTCTGAAATTAAAAAAAGCAAATACAATGTATAGTGATAGCTGGAATTGGGGAAAATAGGAATGGTTCTACAAAGCACAAGTTTTCTGATGTCTTCTGGGATAGTACAGCTACTGCTTGTCCCTCATGCAAGACGACTTGTGAGATAGCAGCATAGGCACTTGGTATCTGCTCATCAGAAGCCTGAATTTCCTCTTGTTACTTCCTTTACACTGAGGTTTTGGCCTGACACTTTCTTTCTGCAGTTCCCCTATTATAAGTCCCTCAACACCTTTTTTTCATTCCTATTTTATCCTCCCCAAAGTGTGGTAAGTTTTTTTTTGAGAAAGCAAAGAAAAAAACCTTTGTGCTAAAGACCTTATAGTCTGTAGGTTATACCCTGTAAACTTTCCAGCCTGGACGTGTCTTTCTCTCTGAATATCCCTCCCAGGACTTACCCTAGATATGTTACTGGGGGACATAGGCAGGGTACAAGGAGCAGCAATAAAAATGCTGGTGCTCTGTGGGGTGTCCCCGTGGTGTGATGGGCTGCAGACGCTGCCTGGCTATTCATGGGGCAGGGCCAGCGCGCTCTCCTGAGCCATTGCGTGACGCTGTTGGCAGTGCATGGGTGGGAGCCCTCACTCTGGGCTGACATCTGAGATCACAATGACTTTGCAGGAGCTCCTATTTGCAGTACTTCATGTCAATATTCAGCAGGCGAAGGGTTCATAGTAATATACATTGACACATTAGAGACCATATTGCTCTATCTAGCCAATCATCCGTAAATTGTAAGAGAACTACATGCATCATTTTAAAAAAAACCAGGTAACTGGGAAGCAACAAATATGTATTCATGTTAAAAGTCTGGGCTTAGATGCATGCCAGCTAAACAAATGTGTAGTTAAAGCTGTAATTTACCCAGCCTACCTTTGTAATACTCACAAGCACAAGGGAACAGATTGAGTGCAGAGTGGAAGCATTAGCTGTGCATGTTTTTGATTTTAAGGGGGGGATGGGGTTGCAAGACCCTTAACATTGTTTTGACCTACCATTTTTTATGTTAACAGTGCTTCTATGTTGTTACCCCATGCTATAGTGTGTGATAATATGTGAAACAGCTTGGTATCTAAGTTGGTGCTCAGGTCTCTCATTGAGAGTGTGCTATCTGCATGCGTTTATAATTCAGTTAGAACTATTTCAACATATTCTATACCAAACTCATTGATCTTTTGTTTTGAAAATAAAAACAAAATTAT
The DNA here is from genome assembly GCF_047716275.1 of Strix uralensis. Lineage (NCBI taxonomy): Eukaryota > Metazoa > Chordata > Aves > Strigiformes > Strigidae > Strix > Strix uralensis. Next base: position 8,095,964 of record NC_133989.1, on the reverse strand, counting down.
GCATTTGTTTTGTGCTGTTTGTTTTGTATTTTTTTAATAAAAAACAGTTACAGCAAACAGTAAAATGTGCTAAATTTGCACATTCTAACTGCTGGAAAGATTTCTGAGTCTTTGTGTACTGCAGTTATTTTGGTATTAGTTGACATCGCTAGATAGAGGCAGTACAGATATATCTACTTTGTTAAAGCTGGTATTTCTAGCAACTGGGGTTTCTACCTTTTGTCTACAGCAATCTATCAAGACTGTATTTCAGACTACAAATTTTTGTAAGAGGAAACAAAGCAGATAGCATCCTTTAGCAGGCATAAGTCCAACAAATGTCAGATTCTGAACAACATTACTTTGTGTCTCTATTTAACATTAAAGCTGATGGCTTTTTGACAGGTTTATAGCTGACAACTTCCATAGCCAGTCATGCAGTTTGAGCTAATTTGATGAATCAACTTGATGTTCTATAGTCCCAGTTGGCTTCAATAGCGTATGTGCTCAATTTTCTGCTGGAGGTCAAAAATAAGCTTTGAAATTTGGCTAATCCCATCACATCCGCAGAACATGTCTGGTGGAATAATCTTTGGACATGAAGTCTTGACTAATGCCAGAAATAGGAAGGAAAACTTAGTAATTTCATTAGACCCATCAATCATGAGTCGTGTAGGCACAGCAATCAGGGGTCTCATGTCCAGCAATTTACTTATAAGCTTTCAAATGCTTTAGTGGTTAGAGTAGTAGGAGGAACATTCCTCAAGCCTGGGTCTTGTTCGAGAGGAAAATGGGTCTTATTGTTAATCTGCATTTAGAACAAATGCTAACTGAATGGTGGTGGGGAGGGAGAATGCAAAGATTTTCTAATTATGTCTTTCCTGAAAAGATGGGCTCTGCCATGGCAGTGGTATACGTTAGAAATGCCCTGGACTGTGCTGGTTTTAGAACTGCAATTTTTATGGTAAAATCATTACTAGTCATGAGACTGAAGCGTCTCAGATAACCAAGCAGCAGTAAATGCATTGAAACCTCTAAAACAAGCTTTAACAGATTTCCCCAACCAACGTATTTGGTCCTTATTCATTTTTTAATGGGTTTTAGGCATAGAAATTTCAGTCTAACTTGATGCTCATACTTTTGGGCATTAACATTGCTCCAAAGTGGAAACTAAAAGCTTCAGCTTTCATGATGGCTTGACATTGAAAAGGTACACACAACTAAATGCTGCTATGTTGTCTTGCTTTGGTAAAACACAGTTATGGTCAGTTAAAGATCCAGTACTACTGTCCTTGACTGCACACGGTGCCCATGGTGATTGATAGGTGCTCTAGCTCTCTCCCAGCATGCCAGTATTAGGCAATAGAAGGAGAGCTTGCTTGAGACACAGACTAGTAACCTCTGCAGACCAGTCCCTGTCAGGAACAAGAACACGTGTAGGTGAATGTACCTGAAAGGGGCAGTGGTGGTGCTGCACGGCACCTACCAGTGCGTTGGCCAGATAAGAAGACTGTAATGAGTCTGCTAGTGTTCATTTTTGGCTTTATCTTGTCTTGAATGTGTTTTTAACTGTATGTTGTCAAATCAGTCGGGTATGCAATGCAAACACTTCAACAAGAAATGTGGCATTAGCTCTGGTATGTGCCCTAGATTTTGGGGAGCAGGAGGATCTTCCACTGTGATGTTCTGAGTACCAAAGGGAATAAGATTTAGGAGCTACATGTGGTTTGTGATTTGACTCCCATGAGTGCTGGTGTGTTAGGGTAGGTGCTGCTGGAAAGAAATCTCCTCCACAGCAGGAAGAACTGAGGCCAACATTTCTAATTCATCCTGAGCAGAACTCATATGCTTCTTGTGTTTGAGTTGTGGTTCTCTTAAATGCAAATATTTTCTTAAATGCAATGACCATTCATTGTCTTTTGTTGTCTGGGAGCCTCCTAGAAGCACTTCTCTCTGTCTGAATTACCTGAAGTGTCTTGTGACTTTCAGCCATGTAAAGATTTTGGTGTGCACTTGAAAAGGCACTTGGCAGTAGCTGGTACAGAGTGTAGGGACAAGGAAGGAGTCCTGCAGAGCTGTCCCGGTGCAAGGAATCCAGATCTGACAGAGGCACTCATCTCTATGCTTTTGCTTCTGGTTGCACGGGTCTTATATTATGATGAGGAAGGAACAAAGTTGGGACTCCCATTTCTATTCTGATCCTACACCTAGGAGGCAGAATGCATGAGATTCTGTGAGAGGACTTGCTCGTTCAGAGAATACTGGCCTTGTAAATTGTATGCGTTTTCTACCATATATACACACATATATGTATATATCTAAAATGTCTGTATGTATATGTCTTTGTGTGCATGTGTATTTGCTTAATGTAGAAGCCACTGGCATGGGATGAAGCAGTTTTCCTGGCTATAGAGCTGATGATGCTCTTGCTTTTGCTATGTGTGCTGTCTGCAGCAGCGTGCTCCCATTACTGAGCCACCCTTCACCTCTCTCCTTCACTTATAACACAAAAGATATAGCTAAGATGAGTCATGATCATGGAGCTGTGTTTATTAGCAATATGTACTGAATCACCAGATTGGATGCAAGAAAAGTATTGAATACATACATTTATATATATACACACATGCATATGTGTGTACGTATGTACTTTTGTATTCTGTTTCCAGTGATTAGATCTGAACTATTACCAGCACTAAATTAGGCAGCAAACAGATCTAGGTCTGTTTCTCTTTTTTGCTCTGAGTAGTAATTCATGTTACATCAAAGGAGTGGATTTTTAAGAAACACTTTTGATTCTTAACTTGAATTTGTAACAATTTAAATGATTTACAAGGAGAGACTCATTTGATAAGGAATGACACAGAGTCTGAACGTTTATATGAATATGAAACTATTGTAATGAAGCCTGGAGATTGGACTTTTTCCTATCAACATTTCAGAACATTTCATTCCCTTTTTTAACTGCCTTCTTCTTGGTGCATGTAAATGCGTAATATTTTGGCTGTTAGTAACAAATTGTTCTCTGTGTATTCATAACTGATGTTTCTGTGGTCAGTCTGTTTTCCTGAAGTTTGCCAGTGTGCTGGTTCAACTTGCTTTTTTGATTTGGGTATTTAATGAGAAGAAGCAGCTAAAATAGCCTGAACTAGTTTTCTCTGAAGGAGCAGTATCATACTCAGGCTGACTGCAGAGCTGGATATGAATTGCGTCAGCATGTCTTTGTGGGGCCAACTCAGCATCCTTTCTTTGCCTCTTGAATTTGACACTGCACTGATGGGCATGGTGCCAGCTGTTAGCAAATTGGGCCCATAGTTCTTCTCGTTATTCTTATTGAATCAGCAGCTGTTTGTATTATCAGTTAGGGAACTTCAGTCACTGTTGTGGCTGGTCCTGGAGCCTTCATGAGTGTTGGCACAAAAGCATTTTTAAAAAAAAGAAAAATAAGGAGGTTGGTCTCAGTGATTTGTCCCTGCATGCATTAAGCATTGCTATTAGCAGTGCTTTAACACCTTATTTATGATAAGAGAAGGAAATGACATTCTAGCACAAAAATCCCCTGAACTTTAATCGGCCTGGTCTCAAGGGGCTTTTGTGTTTTTGCTTCCATTTTAATTTAAACTTTTCTATGCATTAGTTTGTAGGAAGTTTGAGACCTGTTTACCAGGTAGTGCGATCAACATTGTGACTCACCCAACACTTAAAAAAAAAAAAGAGAGAGGGAGGTTGGGAAGAGCTTTCAATGTTAATATATTTATATTAGTTGTGAATGAAGAAAGAAAATTTCCTTCCTGAAAATAGCTGTTTGTTTTATATGCATAAGATAAAAATTTGCATGTGTACATGGATCACCTTGGTGTATTTTACCTGGCATCTCCCTGCTCCCAGCAGCCCAAGGTGCTGGGAACGCTCAGGGGCTTCTCCTCACACACTGTGGTGCTGGCGCTTTCACGCTGGTGGGTTAAGGGTCTGATGTTTGCTCCAGAGTGCTGAGGGGTGTCTGCGGTTTGTGGTATGCATGTATGGGGAGGAAGGGAAAGCAGAGAAGAGAAGGAGATACAACAGAGAAGAGAAGGAGATACAATTGTCTATCTTCCTGGTCAAAAGTCTACTACGTGGCTGGACATGTGATGGAAATGCATTTGCTGTAGCAGAAGGTCCCTTCCTCGCCTGTGTTTTGATGTATCTACAGTGCTTTGTCTGCTTACGTGTTCATAAAACATTATGCATTTGAAAATAGCAGCTTTCCCAATGCCATATGCTGAGAAATCTTAAGTACAGTCTTAAAAATCATGAGTGGCTTAGGAAATTAATATTTTTTTAATAACACATATTGGATTCTTACAGTTTGCTTTCTACTTTTAGAGCCGGTATGTTCTTGATTTCAAGCTTTTTCCTGTGACCATAAAAGCTGCATGCTTTCTTTTTGTTGTTTTTGTGTTTTATTGAAATATGAGAGCCTCACAAAACTACAGGACTGGAAGAAACAAGCCTTAAAGACAAGTACTAACTATCCTGAGACTAGCGATAAAATAAGTAGAATTCGCTACACTGAAAAATGGTCATGATTTCACACACAGCCTCTGCCCAGTTACAGGCCTGATTTATGTGCAGCTACCTCAGTTGTGCACACTAAAACCAGGGGAATTGCGTGGGCAAATGATCAGGTGTACTTGTGGCCAGTTATCAGTCTTCCCCATGCATGCTTGGCATGTGCATGTGTTTTGCATAGGCAATTGCAAATTCCATGTATTTGCACATTTGTCCCATAATAGTTGGCCAAATATTTGTTTTTAGCAGCTACTGTTGCTATATTGTCATATTCATTGCTAAGCTGCTTTGGCACTTGCGTTCCATGCACTTATCATTTAAAGGGAACCATAATACAAACACATTATAACAGAAAAGAAGGGTTGGCATGTCCTGTTTTTCAGTTCCCAGTTACAGGTGTTCAAGAGGAGAAGTCAGTGGTTACCCAGGAATTTCTGACCAGCAGATCCTGTTCAACTATCTCCTGTTGAGTGCTCAGAAATAAAGGATACACGAATTGCTACTGATTCTTTAGGCACTAGTGCAGTGGTTCTCAGAAATGGAGGCATGTATCTTGGTAACCCAGATGTGCCCAGAATACAACCTAAAGATTTGTTTTTATATCAGTTTTTTCCTACCTGACTAACCTGAAACATCCCATACAATTATAACCCTAGGTACTCAAACCTGTGATATAACAAACACAATTTTTTTGTTTGCAACATTATATAGCTATGTTTTTCTCTTTTAAATGAAAAAGGAAAACAACTTAAAAATCTTTTTGACTTGGGTAAACTTTAGAAGTTACAGAGAGCTGTACTTGTGCATGGAAGGACAAAATTTGAACTTAAGTCCTTCGAAATCCCATATGGTAATTCTTAAGTTTCCTTTTTGCATATGTAACTAACAGATGCTGCAATGCCTTCAGATTCCTTCCATACCTTCCAAAATACGCACAATATATGCAGCCATTGTAGGTCTGGAGATTATATCTGTCAAGACTGGCTGCACGTGCAAGAAACATGATGGTAAAGTATGTGGCAAGCATGGGAACTGCACGAACAAGAAGTTCTGTGCTTGAACTCTTCAAATGAGTCTGACACGGGCTGACTGAAGAGTTGATACATTCAGGAAACTACATCTCTTGCCCCAAGAAAATCAGATGACACCAGTATATCATCTACCATCGACTTTCTTTCCACATTTTATCTGAACTACTTTTTATTTGAATGATCAGTTCTAAGTATCTTGTACAGCTACAGAGAGAATAAAATAGCCTTGAGGCCACAGAGTAGGTCAGCGTCTCCTTGGGGTGCATTTTAGCTATGCATGTTTTGGCATGGCAGTATTGATATCTTCTAGAGACAAACTATTCATAGATAAATAAGGAAAAAATGGAGCTGATATTTTTTGTTCTTTTTAGTAAGGTTGTGGTGGTAAGAAGAGAAATGGTATTGTTTTGAGACCTTGAATCTTTCTGAATCTTCCCAGGGACATCTAGTTTCAGGATTTTGGCCACATGATATGTCTTGGTTGCCAGTTTAATTAAGAATTTGTCCTGTTGCCCCACCCCAACAGTGATCACAAACATCTCTGTGGCAAATATGATAGTTGATTACATGTTGAGAGAGTGTTTGAAGTCTTAATAGTGGTCTTTTCTACTTTGTTGGCTTTAACTGTTTAAATAATAAAAAAAATGTACTAATCCACATCCTATTGTTCCTTTTTGGATCTACCTGCTGTGTTTCCCTTGCTAGGCAGGAGGAGAGGCATTGTCTGGTCTCACAGCCTCTGAGCTACTTCATACTGAGCATGAATTCACAGGCTTTCCAACTTTTTGAGAGTTTTCAGAGGTGCAGCACTTTTTTTTTTTTTTTCCCCCTATATCTCTTACTCTCAGTATGTGAGTACTGCAGAGTCTTTCATCATACATCCCTGCAGCCCTCAGCTAAGGTTTTGATCACAGGGACCAGACTCACAGAAAGCGGACGTGTCCATGCTGTCTGAGGTTCTGTTAGAGCAGGGACTCAGACTGGCTTCCTCAGCGTCAGACCTTAGCTCTTTTTATTTCTTTGCAGAGCATAATTTACATATCGGGCAATGCAGGGCACTATTGATCTCCCTTTACTGTATCTGTTCATGACTACTAACAGGCTAGACAGATCCAGATTTCTTAAGACTAAATTAAACTCAATTTTCTGAGTCAGAAAAACATGTTTGTTTCTTAGTTACTGTATGTGCTTCTTTGTTGACTTGAAATGTATTCTGTAATCCCATGCATATGTGATTTCTTTCTTGGTACTCCAGAGTGCACTCTATAGATAACACTTTCATGGTATTTTAAATTCCTATATCTTGACTGTTTTCAGAGAAATGAATATGATTTAACCTTCTTTAGAGCAAGGATAAACTTTGAAATGAAAACTAACATATGGTCTGTATGCTATTTTTATAACTTTATTTTATAATTTCTGAGCTGATTTTGAGAGCTGATTATTATTTAACAAGTGAAACAGGCTGTCAATGCGACTGCTGCAGTGCTCCTGTGGATTAGTCCTCAGCTCTCCAAAATTCAGTTGAAGAGAAGCCCTGCAGAAGAGGGTATTGTAGGTCCGTGCTGTGGCCCAAAGGCAGAGCTGCTTAGGGAAAACTTCATGCTAACCCCTGGTATGCCCGGCTGTAGCAAAAGCCTGTTAGTCTGTCACTTCTAGCGCTAAATTCACTCACACATTTTTTTTGGCTAAATATACTGGCTGTCAGACTACATTATATTTCTTCATGATCCACTGCATTTTCTGTGCATTTCCTTGAGGAGATCCTCCATACTCTATCAAAGAAGACCCTTTTCCCTTCCCTCCCTTCTCCTAGGCATGCTTCTTCTGTTTTTGCTGTGTCCCACAGATGAAAACCCTAGAATTGTCCAGGAGATCCCCAAACCACAGCTAGCTTCCTCTAGCTAAAGAACCCATGAAATCCACTCATAAATCAATCCAAGGGTATTCTGGTAGGAATGTAACTGTCTTCCTAGGATTCTGCTAAGTATAAAGAGTAAGAATCCATAAATAAAAAATCGTAAAGGAACCTTCCACCTTGGAGAAGACAGTGGATACTGTGCAGCTATTGGCCTGGCTAATCTGTCGGGGAAAGCAGGGGCAGATAAATGTGGATGTGCTGTCAAAACATGTGAGGAATCCATTTGCACATTACTATGGAAATTTTTTCTCAAAGAAAAACTTGAAGTACAGATGTCTAAGTGTTGCAGGCCCTGCTGTTTCATCTTTTGTGTGATGTTGTCTCTATTCCCAGTAGACTCCAAGAGTACACCTCAACTTCACTGCTTCTGCATACAAATATTTGCCTGAAATATATAGTACATTGTAAGGTCACTTGCAACTATGCCTGGAAAAATCAGACAAAAAGACTGAGCAAGTTTTCACAATTGAAATTAAGTAGGTCAAGAATCCATCTAGCTTGTCTGGTAATGTGCTATACAAGCTAATGAGATCTTGAGAGAAGAACCACATGTATGAGGTTGCCAGGGTGAGCATACATCCTCATTACAAACCAATGAACAGGAGTAGCAGTCTCTGATTTTTGTTTTATCTTTACCCAACAATGCACTCTAAAAATGCTTTACCCTGCCTACAAAACTTTCTGGAACAGGTAGAAATGTGTTATGAATGTAATTAACTGTTCTGTTGATTACAGAATGTATCCCTTCATCTTAATGGGTGGGATGACCAAGCATATATACTTATGTACTTACGTTTCATTTGTATCTTCAAATAGATAAGAAAGATGTATTAAGTGATTACAGTATGCAGGATATGATGTTTATCCCATAGCTGATTATACCATAGGTGAGTTAAGACCTCATTAAGACTTTGGTGTCAGGTCTAGTGCTGACTTGCATGTTGGATAAAATCATTTCCCATGGTATATAGGTTTTATGAATCATTAAGATATAAAACACTGTTACAAACACTGCCATGGAATAGGTATTATAGAAAAACAGTAATACATAGTCATAAGGATATATAATTATATGTATGTGTGGGTATATATATAATGTTTAGTCTAGACATCAGTATAATTATGCACAATAAGATGTGACATCTGAGATTCATGCGTATTATAAATCTTTTTGAAAAGGAAAATGCTTAAGTCTGGGAAAATCTTAATTTTTCCCAGCATTGCTCTGCCTCAGTGCCTTTTTGTATCCAAGTTCTGAAAAGAAGTCAAGGCAAATCATTTATTCTTGAGTCATTTTCTTTTAGTGTCCGTCTTCTCATGTGGTCCAAAGGCTACCAGTTTGCTCTCTAATGTGCAGATGAAACAAACTCTTTTGTTGTCCTCAATCAGAAGGCGGAGAGCTTGAGGCTGCGGAGTTGAAAGACATGGCTGCATGGTCTGAAAACAGAGCTGGACAGTGTAGTCTGTTATTTATAATATCACAATATCTTTTTTCTAATGAAACTTCTGGGCTTGCTTGGAGAGTCAGGACATGACATGACAAGAACAGAAAATTTAAAGAAGTTATCTCTCAAATATTCACATTTGCAGATGCTTTGGCTGGAAAATTAAGGGCCAGATTTCAAAACCTGGCCAGCTTCTTCATGCCTGTAATTTGCAGGAGAATGTGAATGGAATTAATTGTGGGTGGAATTTAAGCTATTTATTTGTCTTAAGAATTTAATTTTGGGGAAAGAAAACAGACATTTTAGTATTTAATACATGTTCTCAATTCAGTTACAGAACTGAACCTGCAGGGCTGCAAAGGCTGGGCAGGCCCAGATAAGGCCACGATGAAAATGTTGCTCAAAGTAAAACCATTCAAGTTTAACAAATTGGAAGACATCTTAAACAATTTAGCCAGCATATTGCTTGCTCACAACCGTATTTTCTGCTTTGCTGGATTTAACTTGTTTTGACTAGTGTTGAAGGTTCAAACCAGTTGGGGACCACACAGCTTTATATAATTAAACATTAAACTGGTTAGTAGGGTTAAAACTGTTAAATATATCAAACTTTCAGGGCATTCATTGAACAGTATGTTTATTTCATTTGTCATGTTATTTTAAGTATATCTAAGAAAACAGCAAATGCAAAATGCCACGGGTAATAGAGAGACTACAGAGAATAAGCAGAGGACACAGGATGTTCAATTGCTCAAAGTTTGCATCTCTGCAAACAAGGCATGAGAGATTCACATGCCATGTCAACTCTCAGATGCTTTCAGCAAATTCTTCTGACAATAGTGCAGGAGAACGCAAGTGCTTTGTTGTGCATCCTACTAGAAATATTACATACTGCAGAGAAAAGAAAACAGAGAGGGTCGGTCAATATTTTTCTTGAATTTACTCCTAGTGGTGGAAGCTCTGCCCGGAGTATTCCATTTATGTTTGGAGCTCTGCACTATATCATCGGGCTGCTCTGTAAAGTAAATTTATTCCTGAAAAAAAAAAAAAAAAAAAAGAGCTTTCCTTGTAGCATATAGGGCTGCTAGGAAGGTCTGAGGGATTAATAGATTTTTTTTTTTTTTTAATTTGATGTGCAAACCAGAAAATAAAATAATCAGTTTATTTCCAGACTTTATTACACTTTTAAAAGTTTTTTAATTTATTTGGTTTCAAAGTGAAATGTCACTTACAGATGAAGAGTTTAAAGGAATTTCATCTAAAAAATAGAAAAAAAAGTTTTGATTTGATAGAACTTCTGGGTCTTTTAGTTGTCCCCCCCTCCCTGTCAAAACATTTGCAAATCTTGCCCCTCATCTGTGAATAATTATGACCTGGCATGTAATTTTTCAGTCAGCAAACTCTTTGCATGAAAATTTTCATATAGCCCAACACCCACACCTGTAAAATGCAGATTAAAGCTCTCTTCATTTTTTTAACTGAATAGCCCGAGTGCGGGAAGGTGGATTTTATCTCTCAGAGTAATACTATATTGTTTGAGTACATCAGAAACAACCTAACAAAGGGGAAATCTCTGCATAATTTGAGTGCCCTATACCTCAAGGAGCTACTTGGGAGGATATTTTGTGGCTGACCACTAGCAGCGGAAAGCCAATGTAAGTAGAGTCAGACTACTGCTGAATTCCTTACTCCAGCTCAGCTTTATGTCTGTGAATAAGGATGAGCCAAGGAAGAGTAGAAGCCAATGAAAATATTCTGACATTAGTTCCTGGTGGTCTACTGTCACTATGTATATCATTTCATTAAACATCTTTGTCATGCAATATATAATTTGGCTCCAATCACTTGGGTTTGACTTAAAGAGTAGAGCCAGACCATAGACTCAATTTAGACTTTATGCTTTCAAATTTCTGGCTTCTCCTGTGTTCTAACAAAAACATTTTCTGTTGACTTTTTAAAAGACTACATGGATTTCAGGTGAGGTTTTCTTGGTGCCTTAAAAGTGGTTAGCTACCAAGTTATCCGCTGCTGGCTACTACTCGTTTGTCTGGAAAGTTGTTAGGAAACTAGAACTTTCACAAAAGTAAGTGTTGCCCAGAGAGGTCATTTCCCTCTCTCCTCTTTCCGTACACAAATAGTCAGGGCTAAATTTCACTGCTTGCCTTTACAATCCTGCTTCCTGTCATGTATACCAAAAAGTTGACAATTCGGTTATTACATACAGACAAAAGGGTCCTTTTCAGTGCAGGGGACATTTATCAATTGTTAAAAGGAGTAAGAATGTAGAATGACACGAGAGGTGAAAAAAAATTGATTAAAATAGTTGATCTTTTGAAAACTTCTGTATTCAATCCTGTGAATGTGAAATGTAGAGTATGAAAAAGTAATCTTTTCTAATGACCAGTTAGTACATATTTTCAGGAGGGGAATTCTAAGCTGTAAGTATATACAAATTTTTCCCAGGAAAACTGATATATACTTAGAAGATTAAGTATGGCTACTAGTAATACACAAATGCTTTAAACTTTTAAATATATTTGGCTCCATTCAACAGATCAGTGTAGTAGTTCAGCTCATTAGCATTTCAGCAAATTTGTTACACTTTTAAGAACTGTTTTCAGAATGGCCTAACCCAACAAATGCAGTGAATTCCAGATGCTAATGGCACCATTTATCAAGACAGAGCTTTTTAACATAATGCATAAACCTTTCACATGGTAGTTTTACTGTGCATTCAATTCCATTGCAATTCACTGCTTCAGGCAGAGGAAATGAAGAACTTAAGCAATGTAAACACACTAGGAAAAGGCTCTTAGATCCGTGTGGCTCCTGGAGATGAAGTACTTATTTCCACAAAATTTGGCTTCCACTGTAACAGACTAGGGTGAACTACTTTGGGGACTCTGGAGTTAAATTATCTGTCTGGGTGTTTTTATGTTTTTCCTCTCTGAAACATCTGAGTATCTTGTACCATATCAAAGCTTCTAAAAAATTATAATATCTTATTTTTTGAGGAGTTACTTAGAGCTTAAATTGTTTTGGCAAGGGACATCTTTCTGTTTGGTGTTTGTGGGGTCGTGATACACAACAAAGCTCATGTTAACTAAACTCAACTAATATTTTGTTGTTATTTAGCCTATACAATGTAGATACCTGTTATGATACCAGAACTCTTTCCTCTCTGTGATATTGGAACAGTATTACAAGAAAGAAACTGACCATACAAAGAATAAAAACTTATTTTGAGATTGATTATGTTGAAGCCAATATTAAATGAGAAACAAAAGTATGGAAAGAATCAAACAATTTAGCATACTTCCCATCTCCCAGCTTACATTACTAATTCTAATATCTCAGAGTTTTCCAGTCTCCTTGACATTTGAAACTGATCCCTGTGAAACCAGCTTGGTGTCTGCCTCTCTGCTGAAGCAAATAGCAATGACCATATTGCTCCCATTCCCTGGACCCAAGACTTTTCATCTTTCTAGACTCTTGTATCTTGTCAGACTAAGCTGACACTTCAAAATGTAATGACTGCACTCTAAAAAAAAATTTGTTGCATATTCCTTAAGGTCCCAGTTCTGGAAAGCAATTAAGTATAGACTTAATTTCACATTTATTCACCTTCTCAGTTGCAGGGAGCAGCTCCAGTTTATACCAGCTGACAGTCTGACTAAAGGGCTGTAACTGTTACTTGTGTTGGTGTGAGATCATGGGATTCTTTTTCTTTTTCCTGCCTGTTTTATTCCAAATACAGTTGGCTTCAGGTTCCCATCCCCTATTATTTACAATGCAAGAATTTTGGGCCTTGATGCTACAAATGTTCATGCATGTTTAACTACAAGCATATGAGTACTCCCAAATGAAGGCCCTGGAACTCTTCACATCTTAAGCACATAGTCTCCGATCCTGGAAATTCCTGTGCATATGCTTTTCTTTACCCCCTTGAGCAGTCTCATTAATTTCAGCAGGACTACCCACAGTAGTAAAGTTAAAACACGTACATAAGTATTTGCAGGTTCAGGTCCATAGTGACATTTTTCGTCCTCCAATGTTATTTTATCCCCAAGCCTGTTCATTGTCAAAAAATGAATCTTTGAGCAATCAGGCCTCACAACTCCCCTCAAACCCCTTCCTGGAACTTATTTTATATTCTGTTGTCTGGCAAGGCCTATGGACAGCAGCAAGGCTGTCCTAAATCAAATAACCTTAAGAATCTGACAAGAATTGACAAGAGCCAAGTATGGCTGAGCTAAAGTTTAAACCAAGCTGAAGTGAATAGTTCTCCCTGCTGTAGTATAGTTTTAATAGCACTCCTTGCAGTTGCTCTCTACTTCATCTGATTCTTTTTTTTTAATGATAGAAAATAAGCTGGATAGGATTTATAAATGAGAGAGATTTGAATGCCAAAATGCTAGAGTTCATGTTCCTAAATGACCTGGAAGAGAGGCCTCTATTGCACTTCTTAGCTCCTTATGTTTTGTAACATTTTACTCCAAATGGGCACTTGAGGTTTAAGGAGGAACAATTAAGTAGTTTCACAGCTTTGGTACAAAACCCATCTGTGTTATCGGAAGTTGCACTGTGTAGGTGTGAGGAGCAGAGAAGCTCACAGTCCTGGACAAATGACTGGGAAATCCTCTTCCAGCCCCATGTCAGGTCCCTGGGCAATTACCTTTCCTCCAGGGAAGTGCAGGGGCTCTTCTTGGTGAGGCATTGTCCCCCAAAGCCTGCACACTTACATCTATTTCCTTACAAAAGCAGCTGCACGACGGTAAAGGCAAATATGGTAACGGCAAGAGGGGCAGCGCAGCCCTATGTGCTCGGCTGAAAGGCAGGAAATCCTGACTGCTATTCCTGGCTTATACATTGCCTGTCTGAGGCCTTAGGCGAGAGAGTTGACTTCTCCAGCATCACCTATAACATTGAACAATGTACCTGAAAACCAATAATACTTTACAGGACTTAATTCCTGTGGAAGAACTTTTGGCCTCTGTGTTGTGAAGATATATTCCTAATGTATTGCACGTATAGGAAATAGTGAAATGAGTAGATGAAGAAAATAGTTGTAACTTCTTATGTAAACACATAGATCGGATGTTTTAACAAGTTATATCCATCAAATGCACATGTAGCTCTGTTCCTACATTATGTCCAGAACTGCAGGTGCAAATAAGAAATAATTTCTCATGCAAAGAAGTGGGGTTACTCATCAACACATACAGCAGCTTTACATGAATGTGAAATCGTGGTGACTGTGCTTTCAGAGACATGCCTAACTGGCTTAAAAATCAGACTCAAACAATCCCATAACTCCATAATCCCCAAATATAAACAACTGACATGGATTTTACGTTCCACTGTATTAGAAGTGGGAAGCATCAGTTGTTTTACATGGAAACATAGCAAATTACTCTATCTGAAACTCTGTCACTTGCTCCAAGCAGAGCTCAAACAAATTATGGCTTATCTGAATGATTTCAGATAAAATTTTGGATAGGATTAACTGTGATGTTCTTTGTTCTCTAAACTTTAGAGCACTTAAGGAGAGGAGCTGGCAACATGGACAGTATTTTATGATAAAAAATGTAATAACAGCTTTAGAGGAGGAAAGACAGCTGCACATAAGCAAAGTTAGAATAAACTTGGAATTTCTGGAAATTTTATTAGTGAATGTAGAACCTTCTTGCCCATGTGTAGATAAGCACATGGGTGTTTCTTAACGAAAACAGAAATATAGTTACCTCTATTATGCACAGAAAATAAGAAGGATCTGAAACTTGTTTTTTCTGCATGAGAAAAGATGATTGCTCCTATTTTCAGGAATGAAATTTTTTAATTTTTAGTTATAGTTTTCATTCACCCATAAAACTGATTATCAGCTTCCCTGACCAAAACATGTTTTCCCAAGTACTGCATTTTTGGAAGTTATTTGCTAAGATTGCTTCAAGTGTTTTAAAATACCCAGGCTGAGATTCCAGTTTTGGATTACATTAAATTTGAAATCTTCATATTTGCCATATTTTCAACTCCTAAAAGCAAGGGAGGAAGGAAAAGCAAACAAAAAAAGTAAAATAAGTGTTTATTAAAAAGGGCCAAAATTTGTTCACAGCTATAAATGAATGAAGCTTCATTAAATTCAGGGGAGCTAGACCCACTTACATTAGCAGAAAATAGGGTCCTTTTTTCTCTCCTTTTCAATAATTTTTCAAATGCTATTTTTAACAATTCTAGGGGGAGGGGGAAAGTAGGGTGGAAAACAGTTACAGCCATTTTATCACATTTTACTCCTAACAATGAAGTACAAATGAAAAGAAACCATAATGCTCTGTAGAATAATACATTAATCATCATCAGTCGTCATTCAGTGCAGTACGTTCTTTCCACACCATGCAAAATATGAACAGATACCCTCATGAGAAGGAGAAATGTCTTATCTAATCATTCACCTAGCCTAGAATACATAATGGGTTGCAGGGGGGTTATATGTTATTTGTCATCTCTTGTATGGGACAAAAATCACGTGACGGGTTTCTTTTGAACCGTGAGAGATTTATGAAGGGTTTCAACCCTCAAGTGGTGAGAATTAAAGGGGTTAGAGGCCCATCTACCCAGAATATTTTTACTCAGTGGCAGATTAGTTGTTTTTCCTTGAGGAGAAAAAAAAAATGGAAAAACCACCTTTCTTAAGGTCCTTCTTTTCATGAGGAACTAACTAGCTAAACTTGGTACATTGTGCCTCATCACTGAAAGATTTATTCTCCAACTACATTTAACTATGTAGCAGCCCAGCTGTCATCTAGCCTTGATCCCTCAGGAATGCCTAAGGGCCTGATCCTGCAAAGCAGAATATGCCTTGTGACAGGGGCTTAGCACCCTTCACCAACTGGTGTCAGTGATCTACCAAGCTATCGAGATAGTAGATGGAATCTGAATGAGTTTGGTGTGGAAAACTTGTCCTGGTGGTAAGGCAGGTCTGGAGGGCTTCAGTCCATTTTTCTCCTGGGCTGAGCAGGGTCCCTGTGATACTACTACTCTTGCTGTGTGCTCTGGCCATGTGAGGCACCCATCTGCCCTGACAGGACAGCAAAGGGAGGCTCTGGTTCAATCTATCAGCAGTGAAGACACTGGTCACAGCTCCCGTGATGCACTTCCACGGTTTTAATCTAGATCTTTTTCATTATTTGCACTGAGAAGTTGATGTTTCATGGAGAAATCTTTGATCAATATTTTTACAGTCTCCTCTGATGAGCTCTTTAGGACTGCTATGCACAATGTGGCAGCGTGACACACTCCACACTTTCTGGTAGCTTAGTGGAGTGACTATCACAGCCTTTGCTCTTTCTTCATGGAGTATCTAGAAGCTACAGTTCAACCTCAGTATTTTCCTTCTCAGTTAGGCTTATCCAGTAACTCAGTCTTCAAAAACCAGGATAGGAAAGTAGTCCTAAATTATCCTAAACATACTAATGTAATCAAGCCTTAAACTCAAAATGGAGGTTTTTGTACTGTATGATCTCCAGCAATTCCCCTTCCCCCAGCTTTTTCACTTGCTCATAGGTCCCACCGTTACTCCTAACAGCATAAAATTATTGCAGTTGGGAGCCAGTGGTAGAAGTATTAACAGAAGGATGGTCAGGAGGTTTCCTAGAGATGTAACATACAGAAGAATAAAATTAGGAGGCAGCTTCCAAATTACTTGGAAACTTGTTAAAATTTCAAGCAAAAATTCTTGATGAAACTTTTCCCCTAATATTTTTTTTCCATGTCCCTCCCATTCTCTCTTTTTCTTATACAATATATATGCATATATATTTCTACTCTAGTCCTTGCATCTGTGTCATAAATATATCTCATAAGTGTGTGCATGCTTAGGTATGAAAATACACTTTGTACAACGCTATAATGTTTGTACTGTTTCCAATCTTCTGTATCTCTGAAAAATAAGTAGGTGCTATACTTATGTCATTTACTGCTATTTGTTTCTTTATGTTGGTTCCTCTTTAAGTGCTCTTCTCATAGTATAGCTCCAGGGCATCCTTGCATACAGTTATGATACATAAAAAAACTGAAAAGCACAATTTAAACTGCAGCACCTCATCTGCTCTCCCTGTTTGTCTCTATTTTTCCCTCTGCCAAACATCATATTCCTTTCATTTGGCAATATAATATGATCCACCATAAAGAAATATAGCACAATGGAGGGTGAGTCATTCTGGCTAAAAGGTTAGGGCCAGATCCTGCATTCCCTTCTCAAAGAAAACTCCTCTGTGTTTGAATAATAGCATTTCCCAAGTTGGGAACCTCAAGACTCAATTGTAAATTATGTATGCTGGCATGGGCTAGCTTTCTTAGCTACAAGATGCTTCAGTTTGGAAAGTCATTGCCATTTCTCTTTGCATTGCGCCAGTCCTTAAAGTTCTTCCTTATTCTTTGTTCTTCTTAATCACACTAGAAAGACCCATACTGTTTAACTAATCCTTATCTGTAAAACGGCTACAAGGAAATTTCGGAGGGATCTCAGCCTATGCCTTCCAAAGTCCAGGTCAGTGAACTGAATGGGGTTTTTGTGTATACACAAAGAACTTCAAAACCTGTCATGTGTAACTCATCAAAACCCCCCATGGTTTCAGTGAAGGCTTTAACTGAATCAGAGTTTGTAGCCCAAACATGCTTAATAGTTGGATGCCCTCTTGTTTTTTGGTGGTTTTAGCTCTGTGGTGTACACCTTGAGTGCAAAGGTCTCCAAGCAAGCAAGCTTTGAGGCTGAGAATGCCAAGAGGCCAGAGTAGCCATCCAAACTAGCCAGCAGAGAGAGACCCTAAGCTCTCTGGCCAGCTCAAGCACCACTGCTTGGGGCTCCCATCCAGCTACCCCTACCTGGAGTGGAGCATGGTCTGGCTCTGCTATTCTGCCAACAGAGCGCTTCTCTGCAGTGTGGAACCGTCGTCTGCCTGACTGGATTTGAAGCCAGTTCTGCCACCTCCCAGGAGAGCACACTAACCACCAAACCATTCCTGTTTTGCATAGGAAGATATTAAAGAGGGGATGAGAGGAGATAGAAAGACAGATTAAGTCTGCTGGCTGAGGTGCTGATGCAGAATGTGGGAGCGTCACCTTCCAGTTTCTCTTCTAACGAATATTCAAATGTGTAGACAAAGTGGAACAGTTTCAGTGGGAAAGACTGGAGGATACTCACCTCAGCGGGGACGGCAGCATCTGGGGGCTTTGCTGAGAGATGCGAGTTAAAATTCCCACTCCAAATCAGGGTATGGAGGGGTTTGATCTTGAGTCTCCTGCACTGAAGGCAAATACAATATCCTAATAGCTGAGCTCCTGCCAAAGGTGAAGGTGGTGGCAGTCCTTGATCCATGAGGTCATCTCAAAATGCCACTGTTGAATCAGTACATGTGGACAAATTTAGGCAGAAGGACTTTTAGCATTTACCTTGTGGATCTTGTTTCAACATGAACCAAAATTTCAATAGAAGTGCAAAACAGCAAAAATTCTGGTGCTTAGCCCATTTTATTAGTGGAAACTTAGACATATGAGGAATCTAGGCTCTTCCAGACTAGCTGAATGGGGGTTTTGATTACCTCATTTCAGAATTAGTGACTCCTAATGTGTCAGTTAGGTGAACATGTCACTTCATGACCCTTAGCTTTCCAGATTTTACCTTGTTTGGTCTTTTGAAATTCTTCCTGTAGCTGCTCTCCAGTGATATTTTCTGTTCCTTATGCTGCATCAGTCATACATCAGGTAGTGGCTACTCCCCAGTGGCTTGCAGAGAACAATAACATAGGTGAGAAAATATGCCCACTCATATATTTTGATTGTTGACTTTCCTCTGTATCTCTCTGGAATACACCTCTATCTTTGTGCTTGTTTACATATTAATGTGCAAGTATTTGCAGACCCAAGTATTTAGCAGGACACAGAAACTGGGGAATAATCTGTAGATAGTAGAAGTATATCATTTTGATTTACAGTCTAACATTTAAATGTTTTGAGGTCAGACCTCTGAGCGAAAATAATTCACAACTGGATATACAGCTTCCACAGGCTGTACATTTATTGCCAACAAGTACAACACAGATTGTTTTTTACGTGCCTGCTTTTTATTGCTTTAGATGCTGTTGCAGGATAGTTCACATAAACATTTATATAGGGTTTAGAAAACAGTTGTTAGCGAGGAGGAAGCTTTTTCTGTTTACACAGCCTCCGAACAAAGCCACCGCGCGGAGCTTCCTGTAATTGACATGTGGGCGGGTTTTTTTCAAGTCACTGACTGGAAGAAGTGAGTGTCTGAGATTTATTCCTGACAGGACTTAAATTACTGGTAGCCTGACACATTTGTGAACAATTACTAGACACTGAGGTGTTTAAAGTAATGGGTACTGTTTGCTCGAGGGATAAGGAAGTTTCAAAACCATTAAAACAAAACAATTTTCCATTTGATTAGTAAAAAGCAAATTCATATGTTTATTTTTTCTAAAAGGCACAGATTTATTTGACTTCTTAAATAATTTTTCTCTCCACAGACACATGCTTAAAAATTCCCTTGATTTCCTTAACAGTAAGTTACCGTACATTTCTACAAACATCGGTTAGCTTGAGCTTACAGTCAGCTCTGAACATGACACCTATGAGCTTGCAGTCTCCCAAAAGGTGAATCCACTAGCGATGTCTCGATTAGAAAAGGATCTTATTGTTAAGATGTCTGAAATAATAATACCATCTACTTTTTTGTCCTCCTTTTATTTTTCAATTTGAAAGAAGAAATGTGGAAGGCCCTAAAGTTTACTGCTTTATCCATTTGACCATTAAGTACTGTGAACATTTATGGAAAATAAACTCTGCTTAATTCTTTTCTTAATCTACACTATATTTATTCATTTGTTTGTAACTCTTCAAGGTAAAAGTTATATTTATTTCCAGCATTTGCACTCAGTGTTCATATGCAGTGACTCCTTCTGTTCCTCATTACAGAACCTGGGTCTAGGAAACTCACTTCATCCCAACCCCCCAACTTTCTAGTAGCCATTTGAGAGACTCCTGTCACAAGAGGAATACAGTATTACCCTGGATTATTAAAGGTTTCTAGGAAGCATCTTACATGCACCCTGAACTGTGTGTACACACGTTTATCCATCTTCCCTCATTAATCATGATCTGTTGTACAGGTGCTGTCTCTGCAGCTCCTGTTATTCTGCTGTTCTATGATGAAAGCGAATAAAGATATTAAAACTACATACATCTACTAATAGCCAAAATAAAAGATTTAGAGGGTGAACATAAATCAGTATTTTAGAGAAGACTAGTAAGCCTGCTTCACTGCTGGTTAGAAACTAGAAGCCAGATTGTTCTTCCTGGCTGAGTCAATAAAAATGTTTATACATGTCTTCAGCACAACACGGCCACACAGGGAGCTGGAAGAAATGTTTGTAGTAGTGGTAGGTTAGGATGCAAAGCTGAGAGCTTTGCCTGCACTACTGTTGATCCAAGCACTCAGCTAGTCCAAGTCAGGTTGCCCAAAATCATGACATTGATTTAAGCATGTTAAACTTTCAACAAGATAAATTTAAATTTTGCCCCATTTTTTAGTTATTCCTCCAACCACAAGGATAAGATGCTACTTTAAGGAAACAAAAAGGCAAAATGCTTATATAATCACATCGTCCCCATTAGACGTCCTCCCACTGTTTTATTGGGACTCTTACAATGTAAATGTGACAGTTTTTCCCATGGGCAGTTTATTACTTCACAAAATAAGCCTTTTCCTTATAGTTATTTAATATCCTTCAGGAATGAAGATGCACTGTGTGTTTTGCTAGCCTTTCTGGAAGTGCAGACTTTCAGATTTCAGCAAGCTCAGGTATTATCGGAGTAGTTTAATTTGTTGTGAAAAGACTGGACTCTTATTGCTGAATCCCTCAAGTAGATTGTTCTTGAGTGCTGTTAGATAATCCCTTTCTTACCACAGCTTCCTCTTTGAGAACAATTTAGGAGGTGATCTGGGAACTGGGAACTACCTGGGTTTTTTTGGTTTTGCCATACTATTGGAGAAATATGAAGACAGATAGTAGATACAGTTTCAACCTGTAGAAATTACTACCTGTCCACTGCTTGCTGTAACACAGGTGTAATCAAGGAAGAGTATATGGGAGATATATTAATTGCTTGAACTTGTTTCCTGGCCCTTCTTGAGACAGAAGTCAAGGGCTCTCAGTCTTATATGCTGTCTCCAGGGAAGGGGCAGCATTCAGACTCCGGTGGCCAGTGGGCCAAAAGTTTCTTTTAATGCACGATAGTAATACATGCTTGTCTTTTACATTCCTGGAAAATAAAGTCACTCTGTGTCTTTTTGATGTAATTTCCAAAGTGATTTGCGTTGGCTTCATTATGGTGAGAGCTCCTGACAATCCGTCCCTGGTGCTCTGTGTAGGACACTCTCCACTACGTCAGTCGGCTAAACCACTGTCTGCTCCTCATTTGAACCTATGTAGAAGATTCTATAAACCCTAAAAGGAGGGTGTTTTTATTCCCTAGTTCTTTTTTTTCTGTGTCAGTTCTTGATGCATTGAGTAGTAAAACAATTTGTAGCATGCTGTTAGCACAAAAGAATGAAAAATAATACCAAAAATAAAACATGAAACTGCAATGAATGCATCTATTTTTACACATTGTGCTCTGTCTCAAGGAAATTTCAGAAGCTTCAGCAAAAGTATCCAAAACACTTTCAGGGTATCAAATCACCATAGGGATGGCTTTGTCTTGGTTTTGCAAATTTTATTCTTCTTCTTGAGTGTTTGCAGAAAGGAGAAAAAAGAACTGCAGATGTTCCAAACTTTCTACGGTCGCTTACAATTATTCAGGGTGGTGCCTCTTCTGTAGACTATGTGCTGTTTTTCTCGCATATTCATAAATTTTTCTCATTTGTGAGAGTCACTGAATAGAGCATGTGAATTGTTTTACCCAGTAGGTGGTGGAGCAATAATGAAGCACTGTGATTAAGTAGTGTTGGAACATCTTATCTTCCTCACTGAGTGGGAGGCACCATTAGTAGTAAAAGTAATTACCTGTGTAGAACGTGCTGATTGCACTGAGTATCTACTCCACGACACAAAGAATGTCTTCTCAACTTTAGGGACTTTAAGAGATCTCCATTTGCTTCTAATTTCGCATTTTAAGCAATAGCACATAATTCCTTTTGATTTTTCTTTGGTGTCAAAATTACAAATAAACTTTGCAAGAGCTTTTTCTCCTCATCAAAATTCTGTCCTTGTTATTGGTAGCTACAAAAAGAGGATGATCGAAATATCACACGAAAGAACTAGAACTGTAAAAGCAGGATACGTTCTCAGCATGGCATCTGGACTTGCTTGCAGCTTGTGGGGTGTCCTGCAGAACGAGACTGTGGTGCCCTGATCTACCCGGAATAGTGTTACTCTATAGAAGTGATGCAGATAATGATTCAGAAACAGGACATCAACACTGAGCATAGAGAGAAGGTCTCAGCTTACAAAAAACTCCTTTAATGGGGGATATGTGGGAGGCTGTTGCCACTGATGGCATCAGCCGCTTACAGGGTTATTCTCACAGAAGCCAATCTGTAGTATAATACACTCTGTCCTAAGGTCTGCATTTCATAAGCATTCATCCATCTGCCTGACAGTTTCCAGTAACTCGGGGAATAAAATATTAAGATATAATAGGAATAAGCAGTTCTTTTTATCATAGAAAAATGGGGGGATGTGTGTGTGTGTGTGTGTTTAATTTCATTTGTAGATTGTACCTCTGGTTTTGTATCTCATGTAACTGTGAATTAAACCTTACTGCTCACCTCTATACTTTTAAACCCTTTTAGCTACTTTGAAAAACATAATAAGTCCTGGGATCCAAAGGGGCCCGTGACTTTTAGGATTAAAAAGAAAGCTAAGAGCATTTATGGTTTGTTTTAGGTCTGATTCAAAGCCTGTTGGAATCACAACAAAGAGATTCTCACTGATTTTTAAGATTAATATCCGGGGTTTGAACATAATGTCTAACATAAATGCACTGGTGCTACGCTCCTGAAAAGTACCTGAGCGTATTTGTAATAATGTAAGAGTTAGATGACTGTATTGGGCAACATTGTAGACAGGTAGAGTCAATTAAGATAATTCACAGCAGAAAAAAAGCCTTGTGAAGGGGCTCTATTTCCTCTGTTCTCTGTATTACTTTATATAGGCATTTCCTTTGGTTATTTTGGAAAGATATGAGGTCATAGTGATTGGAGACAGGCAGAAACTTTAATGAAGGTGACAAACTGTCATTGCCTCGATTGCTTATTTCTCTATCATGTATGATCTCTTCCACCTATAAAATAGCAACATTTGTTTAAGGAATGGTATGGTATGGTTTTAGTCAACAGCCTTAACTTCAGAATTTTTTCATTTTGCCAGTTTTTCTGCTACAAATACAGTTTCTAAATGATGTTTCTAATTTAAATTTTTTTTAAGTCTCCTGAGGGAACTTTTAAAAATCTCACTCTGAATTACACTGAGCTGATTTTTTCTTAAGTATTTTCTTTTTCTTTTATTTTTTGGTTAATCATGTTATATATCAATAGAGTCCTGGATGAACTATCTGTGACCATGACTGAAAGTTTGAGAAGTAAATTTAGGAGTGTAGAAATATTAAACTGCTGGAGCCACACTAGTGGAAATACATTTTAAATAATCAGAAATAAAATTAACAAATGATTTTATGACTAAAGTAAGCCCAGATAATTATTAGTGCCATGTGAAATTTGGCATTTTTTCTTTGCAGAAGTGAATGCAACATTTTTCTTCAGTATTAGTTTCCATGGACTTGGTTTAGCTTGATTAAAAATAAATGAGAAGTCAAAAAGAATATCACTGTAAATAAGTAACATCCACCCAGTTTTGTGTAGAGCTGTGCAACTGCATGTTTTGTGTGGTTCTAGTTTGCAAACATAAGGTTGGCTTCAAATTGGGCCTGAGCTGATTTTATTCTTACTGGTGTTGAGTTAAACAAAATATCTGGAAAATATTTCAGCAAAGCAGCCTGGAGTTTAACTGAGCCCCAAATCAGGCACATTTTGCATGGTAGATTATATTGCTGTAATTGCAAACAGCAATTTAATGATTAAAAAAAATATTTTGAATATCTGTTGTTCATTGCTGGTGTTTACAGGGACTGAGTACCTTCAAGGACACCAAACAGACAATTTCCATCCGTTAGTGTGGCATGAAAACAGTGAAGAGAGATTGTACTCATAATAAGAATTTAAGTAGCACAAAAATTTGCACAGTTTAGCATTCTTTTCCTGAATCCTACTAAAATTCAGGAATGCTCCTCTTCTGCATGATATCTTTCAGTATCACTCAGGGATATGTTTGATAGTCCAGTATGCATTCTTATGCTTTAAAGCATGATAATACTAAAATACCAAATTAGCTGTGCTCCTTAAAGTAAGATTCCAGACTATTTGTGTCTCCAGCTACTAACTGTAAATGAGAACACCTTTATCTTGTAATCAGGTAGTAGATAAATCATTATTAATGGCAAACTTTTATATTGTGCTGGGATCCCATTGTGCTACAAGTAGTGCAATCATTGAAAAAAGCAATTGCTGATCTGGCTTTCTGATTAATCCAGCAAATTACAGATGTGCATTATACACAATAAAATTTTAGCCTTGCTGAAATGTGTTCCATAATTTGTATTCAGAAAAATACCTAACATTTTCACAAATATGCTGGCACATCCTAGATTTAAATTTTCTTTTAAAATCATCTAAACTTCTGATTGTGAAATTTAAGTTCAGCAGAAGGTAATGAAATATGTGCCCTACATATATCAAACCAAAATATACCGGTAGAGATTGATGGTCTCTGCGGATAGTATGCATGTAAGGACCATGAACACAAGTAATTGGCCAGGTTTGTTCAAGAATCATTTAGGTCAAAGGAATCTAAAATCTGAGAAAAGTTCTGGAGTGATGCAGACATATATGTGCCTAGTTAGCACCAACAAAAACATTGCAGTTCTTGTTTTAGGAATAGAATCCAAATTTTGAATCTTGATTCATATCCATTGCTTAGACACAAAGAAATGTATCTCCAAGAAAAAACTTACACAGGAGGGAGAGAAAAATGAAATGTGATGTTTTGGTCCAAGTGAGTTTGTTTAAGAAAGAAAAATTGAAAAAGCATTTTTGGCAGTTAATGTGTTATGTGGGTTTACAGTCCTTTTTGGCATATGCAAGTATGTCACAATCAATATTGTTCTTGATAAAACTGAACCACAGACAACCTTTTCAAAAAAGAAGCAGACCCTGATCCCTGGACCAAGTAATGAAATTTGCAAAGGAAAATTCATAATATGTGATGGAAAAAAAATGCATACACCTGATGTTAGTTAGTGGGGAAAATATTGGACAGAAATTGTTAGCATGATGGGAAATTAAATTACTTTAAACAGTATTTGAACATAAAGGGAACAGAAACTTGATTAGGGAAATCATTTCAGATATTCTTTTAATTCTTTCTAAGTCCAAAAAGCCCTCCCAAAAATCCCTAGAACCAACCAGCCACAAACTGCTACATCTATAAGGAGACACTGTGGTCAAGGGACTAGGACGTAGATGATCTCCTTCTAACTCCTGGCTTTTCCATGGCTTTCTACCTCCTCAAGGGCCAGTCTCCAAGGCTTTTATTCACACTCAAGAAGTATCTCTTGAGTAATCCAGCTGAATTTGATTGCAGCCTAATGTACTTTTCCACATGACCAATGGCCTCTTGATCAGATGATTATGTTTTGCATACGATGAACTAAGGCTATTTCCACCCTATTCTTTGGTGTCTTCCTTTGTAAACTGTTGGGTATAAATGCTGTGAAGTTGTAGTTGTAGAGCATTTGGGGACATGGGGTGGAGGGAAGGAGGAGACAAGGCCTACTGAGTTTCACAGCTTTATTCAAAGAACAGTGATTTCTTTAAAATATCTTTAAGTCTAGTTTCTAACATTACCCCAGTAATGCATCCAGACAGAGAAGAGTCCTGCTGGGCAAGAGGCACCTCTTTGGCAGAGACCTACCTGCAGACTCTCAGAGGTATTTAGGCACTGACTTCAGTGAGGATTAAGCACTTAAACAGGGACAGGACCTGCAGCTGCCCAAAGTCATAGAAGAAACCTGTAGCCAACAAGGTCTCCTCTAGGCCAAACCTTCCCCTCCCTGCTGAATCACCTCTGGGTTTTCATAGGAGCTGCCCCTGTTGGTCCAGTCACAGCAGAGAGGATGCATCCATGAAAACATCGGGGTGTTTAGAGATAAAGGGGAAAACTACCTGGACAGAACTGCGGCCAGCTTGCTGAATTTAGTGCCCCATCTCTCACATGGTGTTAATATGGAGATCAGAGTCAATAAAACACATGGAGGCAAAATGTATGATTCCAATTTACATTAAGGAACTTAAAAGTTGTGAAATATGTGAAGAACAAACTGTTGTGAGAAAATAAGTGCCAGCCTTCCTGCAAATTTTATATCTGATTCTGCAAGCATGGGAAGTCTTCAGCACTGTTCCTGACTTGGCTGCCAGTTTATGTGGGAGGGGAAACAGCCATTTTGCTCGAGGGAAATATTTTTTAAAAGTTCCATGATGAGAAGAGGTTTTGTTTGTTTGTTTATTTTTGTTTTCCTGCATGAAATGAGTTTTGGAGTTTAGAATAATGGCCCAGAGGCTGAATTCTGACTCCATTGGCTTCAGCTGAGATGTTACATGTGTGCTTCTGTGTTGCGATTTTGGTAAGGTAACTTTGTCTGCGTATAGATACGTATACACACACATACTCATTGTCTGTGTGTGTGTATCAATGTACAGAAATTTAAGCTTTCATCTGGACTGTGTTTTTGAAGAAAGTGTGTTTCAGACAATGCATTGTTCCAGTTTTATGGATTGCAACGATAAAGCACAAAAACCACAAATTGTGATGGAAGAATACAAATCTTCCAGGCCCTATCCCAGCTCCTGCCTCTCATGAAGTGGTATGTTTGTTTCTTAAACAGGGGGGCAGATTTTTTAAAAAAAACCTGGCCACACCGCATGTGCCACGTAGGAGGCTCAGGAGTGAGTGGATTTCAGGCAGGGTTAGGCAGCATTTAGGGAACAAAATGAAGTGGGAAGTTTTTCAGATGTGCTTTACTGGGGTCCCACCTCCTGGGAACAGGAGGAGTTTGGGAGTTTCTTCTGAAAATCTGCCTTTTTCATGTAGGTGTTGGATTGGAAGCTGAAGCTTTGAAAATCTGGCCTCGGAGGCCTATTTTTAAAATATGGTTTCTGCTTTTTCAGACACAATTTTGTGATCCCAGCTAATTAGGAGAACAGCCATGTGGTTAGACATCTGAGTGCTAGTCTTATTGCTTGTAACAATGACCATGTTAGAAAATCTGGTCCGATGTGGTTTTGTTGTTATTTTGTTTTTTTGCTTTCAGAATAGACTGGAATCTAGTTTTCAGGCTGTGTTGGACTCCATTTCTGATGTTATAACAAATAAAGTTGCTATTCAGTAAGACTGTTGCTGATGGATTCGAATAAAATCTCAATTGAAGTGACATCTTTTATTTTCAAATGTCAGTTTCTCCCTTCCGTATTCTACATGTGCTTTCAGACCACTGTTGTGGGAGAATTGCTGCATGACTCTTCTTCGATTTGCCCTTCAGTCATCCAGAATCAGAAATACAAAAAAGCTTTAAGTATGACTTGAAATTGAAATTTAGGTTTCAAAAGGAGTGTTAGTCAACTCTATAGATTGAAATCTTACTTGTGGTTGAGTATATAATGCTAATAAAATTTTAGGTTTATATTACAAAGTGACTTTAAGAGACCCCAAGCAGGAGAGTGAAATTAAGTACGTTATGAGAAATTGTGTCCTCAGTTGGCCTCTCTGGAACAGGAAAAGATAATCAAGGGCAAAATTTATTCTGTTTTGTAGAATTTGGCTAGCAATTTGAAGGAGAAATTACTCCATCTAACTAGCTGATATTGCATCAAGTACTGCAGAGCTTGAGCGGCAAGCACAGATATATCTGATACGTGTGTATGTTTCGTGGTGGTTATTCAGAGAATTAGAGCTGATGCCACATTCAGGAGAGAGTATAGGCATAAAATATCTCAAAATGTAGCTGAAAAACTTGCATGCCAAAATTAATAAGGAAATATTACAGATTTTCTGTGGTGCTGGTTTCTCACAGAAAGCCACTGATTATAAGCACAGAGGAACTATGGGGTTTTTTTACTTAGCTCTTACTAATTGTTGATGATCTCCCAGGATATTAGAGCCTGAACCTGTTTATGTCACAAGCCTGCTTGTCCCCCAGGTACAACCATAAAAACAAAACATAACCCAAGATGTTTGTATCAGGATTACAGAAAAAGTGAATAACATTCCCTAGTAGGACGTAGGTCTTCTATTTCAACAGCTGCTTTTATATTACCATGTTATTATTTCTATACTACACCCTTGCTAAAAATGTCAAGAGCAGTTTTTCTGTTCCATCACTGTGCTGCAATTTCCTCCCTATCGTAGTTATTACTTGTGATATAACAGCATTCAGTCGGGATTAAGACCTCATTGTGCTAGGCACAGTATAAATACGTAACAAGATACAGTCTCTGTCACGAAGAGTTTACAGATTGTCACCAGCCCTGAACAGGAGCAGATTCCTCACTCGAGTCAAAGGCACTCTGTGTGGGCATAACAGCCTGTCTTCATTTTAAATAATGCAGGATAGCAAGAAGCAGAAAGAGAGAGTAACCAATGACTGAAGGCAAGAAGCAGCAATGGGCAGATGTGTCGTGGTTTTAGGAGCCAATCCAGCAATTACTGAAAATAAAATACCTGGTGATTTCAGTGTAGGAGAAGCCTAAACTGAGTAATCCTGCATGCGGGTGGTTGATATCAGGATGTTTAAATTAATGCAGTATAACATGACAGCTCGACAAGACCTGTTGTTGGCTCCTTTTGGGTGGCAATTCTCCCAGGAAATCATTGTCAGATGGGCTCAGGGAGGTTAGGAAGGGTTGTGTGGATGTGGCTGTGGAGGGGATGGAGAAGGGAAACAAATCCTTGTGGTAGCTGGTGGGATATGGATTTGGAGGCTACTGTTACTGCTGATTTCTATTTGAGGTAATTTCTATTTAGGATATTGCTAATATCCTGTTTAGTGGGAAGAGAGTTGATTCACTAAAGGCCTGCACTGTGTAAAGCATATAGTGCTGAGGAAAATTAATTTTTGCTTGGTTACATAGACTCTTGTTTTGACACACTTAGCAGTCTTCCATCTCCACTGGAATCAGTAAAAAAATTTCCCTTCATTATTCTCTTCATTATGTACCAGAGAGCCAAGGGTCTGATTCAGAGCACTTGAAAGTAAATAGGAAGCTTGGTTTATATTCTGGGCCTCATTTAAGGTTAATGACAAATGTAGCCCATCTGCATTCAGCCGTGTTCCTTGTGTCCCCTCACAATGACAAGGCAAAAGTTGTTCTCACTCTTCCCAGCACACACTTCCTCTGACTGTGTGGTGTTTAATTCCAGGGATTTCACTATGGTTGGCTTTTATATAAGAAAACACCAAAAAGTGAAACAAGCACATGTTTTCTGAGTCTTCTAGCCCATATCTAGTCACTGTAACAATTCTTGCCGTATTCATCTGGCTGGACCAATTCATCTCGATGCCATTCTCACTCCAGCTTTGCAAGCATCCATGCTGACAACCCGGCTTGAACATCTGTATCAGGAATGTCAGGAAAACAGGTGTCAAAATTTTTTGAAAAAATAAAAATCCAGTCCCCTGTGGTTTCTCCAGACTTCCTGGAGTAGAGCAAACCTGTGGTGCTTTGCATCTTTTCTTTCCATAACAGAGCGATGGCTCCCTGCTGGAAATCTTCTGGATATTAACCAGTAAAAGAGAGAAAGAGAGGCAACAGGTCAGACATTCTTCCTCTGCTTTCCACTGGGGATCCTTCAGGTTGGGAGTGTGTAAAGGGTGTATTTTTTTCTTGCTGTTGTGACATTGACCGGTGTTAACTCAAATCAAAGACCTATTGAAGTAGGCACTGAATACATAGGTAATAAACCAGGCACTCCTAATCATAAAAGTGTGTGATGTAAAAAGACTAAAAAAAATTAAGGATGACACCCATTTTACAGTTGGAGGTTTGAAGCTTGAGCAACTTGCTTAAAGTTTCACAGAGAATAAATGCATCATGCTGGGACAGAGATAAGAATTATAGTGCTTCTGCCCTGAGTGTTACATCTCCGCTGTGCATTTCTCCCCGGCATATTGCCTTATACCAAAACCTCCCTCTTTTTCTAGCACCAGAGTCCTATCTGTGTGCTTGGGATTCCAGCATGTTAGAGATGTCTTTTCTCACAACTCAGGATCACGTCTAAAATAAAAAATGAAGCCTTCAAGATTAAATCCAGCACAGGATTTAGGTACTTAAAGTAGGATTTAAGGAGTATTTTGATACTTAAATGCAAAGTTGAGACCAGTGAGATGCTGCCAAGATACTGCATTATCCCTGGAAGTGCCTGCACTGGTTTGGTTACTCAGTTTATGATCTGAAAATGTCTTAGGAGGCTGAAATTTTTATTTCAAAACATTTAGTGAATGTTTTCCTTGACAAGATTGAATATTTCTGTCCCAAGTACCTTCATAAGCATTGGTGAGAGTTCACAAACTGACCTGTGTGTCTTCATCTGGTCGGCATTCCCAGGGCATGTGTATATACCCTGACCTGACTGGGCTCATTGCAAAATCCAGCAGAACAACCACTTTCCTTTACAACTTGGCAGCCATGAGAAATGCTTATCATACTATTTCATCCCCTCCTAGGGTCCAGGATATCAGAGTTCCAGTGTTACAAACCCATGTCTTCTGCTTACGAGAAGGGCATCCTGACCAACAGGTTTTCAGCCTCTTGGAGACCTGGGAGAAGGTAGTCTACCAGCTGAAGCTGTGCAGCTAGGAAGAAAATATTTACTTTAATAGATGCAGCGGAAGAGGGGGAAAGAACACTAAAATAGAAAGATGCCTTTGTCACCTAGTGGTGACAATTTACAGATGAGGATGAATTATGGATGCTGACCTGGCTCCCAGGACTGTTCCTAAATTTTATCTTGTGACTTCAAAATAGGAGCCTGTAAAGTTCTGAGAGCAGAGACCAGAAGCAGGACTTTTCCCCTTCTGTGTCCCTTGGGTCTAATTAATTTTACATTATTCTGTGTGCAGCAAAACAGCTTTTACAGAAAAGCCCCCTCCCATCCAAACCCAAAGCACTCAACAGATTGTTTGGGGCATCCGTAGTAGATGAGAGTTTAACTCCCCAAGGCAGAGAGAGGAGTGAACAGGCCTGAGTCTCCCCTGCCCTGGGTGAATGTGATAACTTCAAGGCTGCTACCAGAAAGCTGCTCTGTCCCACCAGCTGCAGTTTTAAAAGTACTGAGCCTTTTCTCCAAAAGAGACTAAAGTTACTCCTTTCAGGAGCAGCTGTCGGGCTGGCTGCCGGCTGGGGGGAGACACCACCCTCCAGCCCAAAGTGAGGTGTCTGGAAGACAAGACTAAAGAGTCAGCCCTGGCCTGGAGCCTTTTTGAGGGGTCGTCCTAGGCAGCTGCTTGCAGCACCTCTGGCTCCAGCCTGCCTCAGGGCAGCGTGCCTTAACTGATTTGGACGCTGTTCTGATAGACTCTCCTCGCACAGTGCATGGGGGGCCTCGGCCCCACTCGCAGGTGTCGAGATCCTGCTTCAGGAGCGGGCTGGGTGCTCCACTGAAGTGGGCTGCCAGCATCTCACGTCCACCGGCACATCCTCCCGCAGGCACCGTCCGTGGGCCGGGAGGTGTCGGAGAGTTGTAGCTAAAGGGGTGGAAGCAGAGGTATGTCTCTCTTCCTGCCTTGTTTTCAGTACTTTGACGTAATGTGAAGCATTTTGCCAGTTGCGGTTTTCTGAGAACAGATTGGTAAACTCTGACTTGTTGCATCAGCCTGACAGCTGACTTCCCACACAGTGCAGTGTCTGCAGCGCTCCGCTGGGGCCAAAGCTGAGCAGTGATTCATCCGCTCACACAGGTCCAGCACACCAACAGTCTATTAGTTGTTGTAATAATGCTGAGGATGGGTGGGAGGTAGTTTAAAACGCCCTTTGGACTCACTTTAAAATATCTCTTTGTCCTCTCTGTTGCTGGGAAGTCAAAAGAATATGCTTTGTTTGAAATTTTCCAGGGGAGAAAAAAAAAAAAAAAAAAGTTTCAGAATACCAAAGCTTCCAATAGAAGCTGATGGCTCCAGTCTGGGCACAGACAATTGAGTTTGAGGGAATTTATAGCAAGCCTATCCTTAATGTGTCCCAGGAATGACTTGATTTGCTTGTTCTATTCCCTAGCAGAAGAAACTGTGGGGATACAAATTTAATACAGTCTAGGAGCTTGTGTTACAGTTTACTGTGTCCTTGGACAGCTGTAAATCCTCCTCTGATGTATTTGCTTAATATTTAGGCTTAACATGTTTTAACCACAAATCAGGCTACAATAATGAACCTGGAATCCGTCCAACCCTTATCCCAGAGTCCCCACAAACAGCTCCAGTCCCAGAGGTGAAATGATGGTGATCTACCTGTGAATATCCCGAATCCCCCCTCATTTTGTTACATGTGCTGAGAATAACAAGACACAATAAATCAGGAGCCTGATCCTCAGCAAAGACAAAGATTTACATTCTCCTGTGCTGATTTACACCAGTGGAGGAACTGATTCCACCATGAACAAATATAGTGTTTTAATCTACCCATCGATCCACAGCTCAGCTAATGAAACTTTGCAGCCCTTAAAATGTCCTGGCTCCAACTTGAATGTCTCCTGCATCTGGGTTTTCTCTCATCAGCACTTTAGGGCTGGTACTGCATTAAAAACTGCACACACGACTACAGTTAAGCTTTTCAATAATGAAGTCACTTTATTTATTGAGAAATTTCATCACAGGATACATGATTCTTGGCAGGGCAACTCCTGAGCAGGAAGCCTGCAGTTACAAAGGTATGCATAAACGTGTATAAGGGCATATTGTTTGCCTTCTTTTTATTACAGGAAGGATATGGTTTGGTTGTGTTTTTGATGAGTTTTATTTAATTGTACACTGGGATTTTCCTAGACTTTAAGTTAAAACTTGACAAATATTTTTACCCCTCCTGTTACGTAGATGTAGGGAGAGGCTTGCTTTGTGTTTTGCACTGGTGCTTTGCAGACCCTACACACAGGTCTTCATCCCTTGGACATATCTTCCTGGCTGGCAGAGTTGGCATAGACATTGGGTAGGCATGAAGATGTCAGATAATTTCCGGGGTTAATAGACCCCGGTCTAAGATGTGCATAAGAAGGATTTTGGTGAATTGATAATATTCCTTTTTAAATTTTAGTCTATAATTTTAGGGTTGTATTTAAAAAAAACCCAAAAAACCCAAACAAAACAAAAAACTTACAAATAAATCCACTGACAAAATGAACTTGCTAAAGACATTGATTATTTCTGCTTCCTATGGCTATCTGATTGCCTAATTACAGTCATTTTGCACTGATTGCATGCTCTTTTAATTTATTTCAGAGCATTTGGCTGTAAGGAGGGACCTAATGCAGGGTATTTTTTTACAGAGGAGAGTAAGTCTTCCTGAAAACAAATGTTCAGTCCTTTCTTATTGAGGACCTTTCTGCTTAGAAGACAGGAATGGACTTAAAGCAAAAGCTTGTTTTATCTGTCAGGTAGAAAACTGAAGGTTTTGAGTAAAAGAGAGTTTGGAAGCCTCTCTGGTTGGGCTGAGCACTTATCCAAGCCCTGGCTAAGTAGCCCAACCATTGTTATCTCTAGGTGGCTCCCAGGCTCCTGGGTTAGGAACTGTGATGGGGTCTTGCTCCGGAGAGTATCAGTCTCCCCATGACAGCTCTCTGCTTGTACGGTTAAGTCAAGAAATATAGAAATGTGATTAAAAAGAAGAAAGCTGTCTGGTTTTGAACCTCAAGAAACATTTATTCCATCTCCACTTTGAATTGGGGTTCAAGGCTGCATGTAGCTGTTTTAGACAAACCAGCTCTTTCCTTGTTCCTCATACGGTTGTTTCTCTGGGGCCTGTTCAAAGCCAGACTCCTCCTTCTGAAGTGTCATTTGCAAGTATAACTACTGACTTCCTCAGTGGCCTTCTTAATTGCTTTCTACTGAATCATCTTTGTTAATGCACTCACTGTTACATGATACAAGAATGGAACCCAAATGTTTGTCGTCAGTTTTCTTTTAGGACATAAAGTTTCGGATAGTTTTACCATTGACTTCTCTGCGTTCCAGATCTCGTTATTTTGGGCCATCGAGGCAAAACACTTGTACTTTAACAGAGAAACAACACTGTTCTTATAAGCATTGTGTATTCTGAGAAAAATGCTGCTATCAATCCAAAATACAATTAGAATTACTTTACCAGGTTATGTCAGGTTGTGAAAACAGTATCAGTAGAGGAAAAGAAAAATAAGTAAGTCTGCTGTGTTTTGCTTACTCTCTGGTTCTAGGCATTTAGTCTGGCTGGATTGCTGGGGAAGGGTACAGTTTGACTAGCGTTTAAGATGATTCAAATGCAATCTCAGGGGGGTAAAATGTACACAAAATAACTGCCACAGACAAGTCAGCCAATACCAAGGGTTACAATTCAGAAAGTCGACTCCACATATGTTTTCAAGGTGTTTAAGTGTTTTGACTGCATAGTTACCACAAACTTTTCAGACAAATCCTTGCAAAGTCTGTCAGATGCACGAGGGAAGCTGTGATTAGATATGTGGTCATTATTGCAGAATTTGTGGCACTTGTCTGTAATGTTGTTTTTAAAATCCATATTACTGTGACTCCCGGGACTCAAATTCTGCTGAGGGCTGTGCTGGGCCGGGTGTTGTATAAACATGAACAAAAACAGTGCCCGTGTCTCCTCAAGTTCACAACCAAAATGGGCAGTAGTCATTGAACTCTGCAAATACCAATACAGCATAAGTTCACTTCCAAATGGTCCAGCTATTAATGTCACACAAATGCTTGCTCAGTCCTTTCTTTTAAGATGAGTTCTGCCTGAAATGTTTTTGCTAAAAAGAGCACAAAATCTTTTGCTCCAATAAATTAACTATAATGGGGGCTGATTCTGAAAAGCCTTGCACAACGAACAGCTTTGGTGGTAAGAATAGTTTCATTAAGGAAAGTACTTTTCCTCCAAGAAAGGTTTGCAGAATTGGGCCCGATGATAGCAATAAAAATTGTTTTTGCAAAATTATTTTAAGAGCATTTATATTGTTTAACAAAGAGACGCTTAAGATCTTGACCTTTGAGCTTTGATTTTAGAAGTTATGTGACTAACCCTGTTTTTACAGATGGCTTTTTTTTATGTTCATCACAAACTTCAAGGGAATGCTTGAAGGAGACAGAATTTGAACCTAAGCTTCCCAAAGCTTCAGCTTTGGCCTTGTACCAGTAATTATATAAAGCAAATTGATTTCATAAGCTTAAGCTGTCATGTTAGTGAAAACTTTGTGCAAGGATCTTCCATTTTGTTGGGTCTTACCAACAGTGATGAAGCTCACTTTGCTCAAAAACGCTCAAATGCTGGAAGTTAATTAAAAAACCCACAAGTTAATTAAAAAACCCACATTGTCCTGACAGGGATGTTCTGAAGTGCAAAAGACCAAGTCCTGCTTTGGAACCCATCTGGACTGTGATTAGGGGAACTTCTCTGTAGTGCCGTATTTACTAGCCTAAAGCATGTGTTGTTAATTCAGTGTGTCTTAAGTCACAGCCTCGCATCTATAAAGTTTAAGCTCAGCAGGAAAACATGAAAAAGCACTCTTCTATTAATCAGCAGTGCCAGAAATAAACCTGGATATCAGGAATTTAAACCTCATACAGCTCAAATGAATGCTGCAGCCTACAATATACAGCAGAGCTGTATATTTCCTCTCTGTGAAGGATGGATGTTAAAAAAAAAAAGGAAAAGAGTAAAGAAATGCATTTACTTAAAACACTTGCCCTTGTAAGAGCGCTACATAAAATGTACATAAAAAGGTATTTTTCTCCCACAATTTAGGCAAACAGAATTTTTAGTTAGATATTATCACCTGGAGAGAGCCCAATAATAAGTAATTTAGTCTGGAGAGGGGTTTTGTACATTTCTGATTAATATTTACAAAAGGCTTTGTGTATTTTTGCTCTAACGCTAATGAGGCAGCAGATCAAGTTTAACAAAAAGGACACTGTAGATTGAAATATGGTATTGTGCCCATCAAAGTCTGCCTCCTCTCTGCTTGGCTTATGATGAATACCGTTCTTTAATAGCGGGCTGGTGTTCGTGAAAAACTTATTACAGAGACTAAGAGAGAAGCCAAGAATGAAGGAATGCCTGACTGGCAGCAATCAATCACTCCCTTTTAAAGATGAACTGATCCTTCTTTTTTTAAAGTAACACTTCATAAAAAGGTCTCAAACATAAATATGCAAAGCATTAGAGCAATTACATTCTGCGTGATCCCTGCAGTATTTCTGGTACATGGCTTGACTTTAGTGTGGTGTATATAATGAATGCAGTAAAATGGCAAATCTCTCTAAAAGAAGACTGATATTTAGAGGAAAGTTCTTGCTGAAGAGTGTTAATTATCTGGAGCAGTAAAGTGAGATTATTTAGATTACTTTTAACAACATGTCTCCGTATAGGCTTTATTTTATTGATGTCTTTTTTTCTTTTTCAATAAATGAGGCTGATGTATTAAAAAAAGGTAAATACACAGAATCTATATGCAGATACCAAAAGTGGACAAGGGACTGATCTATTTAATGGCCATCACATACAAATGTGTTCATCTTTACATGCCTAATTTGCATATGCACTTTCTGCAACTGTGCCTGCAATCACAATCATTTTACATGCAAATTAAGCATGCAAGCAGACACAGCTTTAAAAGAAGTTGAATTCTCTATATGTAGTGCAGAAATATTGATATTCCTTTAACACATATTGCTTTGATTGTGACTCCCCAGCTAGCAAGTTGCAGACCCTTATTCAGTATTTAACAACCAAATCCCCAGAACACAACGTACCACTTTTAATGCAATATGGGAGGGTTGGAAACAGAAACTGATGTAGAAGAAAATATTTTTTTTTCCAATCACCACAAAAACTTTGCTCTACACAGCAAAAGCATGGAGTTAATTTAAGAGGTGCAGCCGAGATATTGCATCCAGGTACTAGGAATTTTTAATGACTTGTTATTTTTACCCTGTTTAGAGAATACACTTTCTGTTCCTAAGGGTCTGTTACTCCTTTTAAAAACAATGCTAAGAATGGCTGGACAGTTGCTGTCAAATGTAATGGATGGTAAGTTATAAAATGTTAATGAACTAGTAACTATAGAATCTAATATTAGATGCAAACAGTGTTGTTTAATATGGCACAGTTGAAAAGCACGAGCATCGAAACAGCAAAATGTCAGTAGTGAAATACCTGGTGGGTATTTGAGACCTCCAGTGGGTTTAGACTCTGCGTAAACACTGTCAGGAGAGGAGAATCAGCTCAGGTTTGTGGAGTTCAGAGAAAGTCAGAAATATTTTCTTCCTTTCAGAATAGGAAAATGACATTTGGTGAAAACGGAGGTTCTTTCCCCTAGCAGAGACAGTGTGGGTTACTCATAAAAGCATAATGGCTTTCATTCAGAGGTGCCATATGGCTGCTTATAAGATTTCTGCACAGCACTTGCTGTAGCAGTAACTAAACAAATGGCACTATAGTACAATATAATACCTGTCAAGAGCAGTGATAAAGAATGTTTTATTTCTCTGCTCTCTGTCCTCTTTTCTCCCTTCTTCCTTGGAAGCGGCTGCCTGTGTGAGGCAGCACCCACTAGATGGTACTGCCAGGCTTCTCCGAGCTGTCGCTTCTCCTCAGCCTCCCCGGCCTGTCAGGCACCACCGAGCGCCCCGGGGCACCCGT
This sequence comes from Strix uralensis, assembly GCF_047716275.1. Classification (NCBI taxonomy): domain Eukaryota; kingdom Metazoa; phylum Chordata; class Aves; order Strigiformes; family Strigidae; genus Strix; species Strix uralensis. Next base: position 8,057,972 of record NC_133989.1, on the reverse strand, counting down.
CCCCATCGCCTTCCCAACGGGGGGATTGCGATGGGCAGACAGCTGGACAGATGTGGCAGGCATGTTCTTCCCACAGCACTGGCGCCTACGCCAGCAGTGGAGGACTCTGGTGGACAAAGTGCTCATCTTTTACTCTCTCTTAAGCCGTAAAATAAAGCCCAGATCTCCAAGTGGTGTTCAACACCGTGGTGACACTTATGGAGAGACGTCCACAACGGCCCTAAGCCCAGACCATGGGAGAAGGGCCTTTAGTGCATCCTAGCTGAGCTGCTGGGAGCCCTGTCACTGTACGGGGAGCAGAGGGGATTCAGCACCTCCAAAAAGCAGGTACAGACATCTTGGTGCCTCTTATGTCCTCTCTGGAAAATGTTTATTACCTTTCCTTTTTGAGGTTAAATTAATAAATATGTCTGTCAGATGCTAAGTTCCTTCAGTAAAATGCAGCTATAAAATACCAGCAAACAAATATGTTTAACTTGCATTAACCGCTGTTTCTTCGAGCTCTCTGAGCTGGTTAGCAATGGGCCTTGTTTGGGTGTCTTTTAATTTTGGTAAAAGATGGCTCCACCTGCTTCACATGAGCAGAGGGATGGAAAATACTGCAATCTCTGATCGCTGGATAGCCTTCATATGTTGTTTACAAAATAACACATCTTCTCTCTGCCTGTGTTTTTCCCTGTAGGATCAATGCAGGCTTATACTACCTCTGAAATATATTGGCTCCCTGATCGGCACCCTAACACATACGGTCTATCATCTTCTCCTTAGGAATCACACTCTAGGGAAATTCGGTTTAAACCTTTCCTGATTAAAAGCCAGCAATGACCACATATGCAGTCAATGTGGTTTTTTGTATGTGCTTGTCTCATTTCTTAGACTACTTCCTTCATGCAGTCTAAATTCAAGATTTTGCATGATGTATTCCTCAGTCCTTCCGTCCATCTGTCCGGATAGGCAGCTTGCTTGATGAGTTAACCATTCTGAACGTTTTAATATTTATGTGACTCTTGTGCAGCTCAGCAGTTGCTTTATGTGGGATTGCATATTTGATAAGATCACAGATTCACTCTGTGCCAAAGCTGAAGTCCTACCGAGGTCTGACTGTACTTCAGATGTCAAAAAAATATGAATAGGTGGTCTTAATGTTCTCCTCTGGTGTTATATCTGTCTATAGAGAATATAGCTTACAACAGATTAGAAGCAATAGAGGACTTGACATATACTGAGAGAGCAGTAAGAATGATGCTTGTTGACATTATCAGCTAAACCTGTAGGGGAATTTTCTTTTTTTCTTTCATTCTTTCTTCTACTCTTTCTTTCTGTGAAATTTGCTTATTTGTTCCCGTATGCCTTGCTCTTTCTGCATCAAGTTCCAGTTTGTCTATATAAAGTAGTTTTGTCAATCTAGGCATTTTCAACACGCTTACCTTGCGTACAAGTCCTTGCTTGGTACTCACTGCTGTTCTACCCAAATGGCTCACAAGGCTGCCTATCTCTCTGTTGTTTAAAGAATATTTATTTGCAAACAGCCTGTGTAACTCTAATTCATGCTTATTCTGCCTAGTTAGGAATTCATTGAACTAGACTGCCTGTATTTCTGTGCACCAATATACTGCGGTCCCTCTGCACTTCAGACTTCATGTGTAAAAAGGTTTGCAGCAAATGCAATTATGTACTGAATAGATTTGTGCTTATGTCCACTTCACACTGCTTTGGGGATGCACCCGTATGTGTAAGTAGTCTGTGATCCTATGCAAATGCATTTGGCATGAAATGATGAATTCACCTCTTAAGCAAAAGAAAAAAATCCTGATTTTCAGTCTTTTATAGTAGTGTTGCAAATAAAGCAATCCTCATGAAAGATGGATTACTGTTGAATGAGTCATGGAAATTCCTACCAGAGTTTTGTGAAATCTGAATATGCAGTGGACTGGGGGAGAAGGAGAGGATATTTCTGCTGACATGTAATGTCTTGATCCTATCTCATTCTTGTTGTTAGGAACAATTTCTGTGGTTAGATGCCCAAAACAGAGCTTGCAGACATGTGGATTTCATAACTTCCATTGGGAAATTGTATCCTAGCATCAGGATATGGCTCTCCATAGCACACGCTGACCTGAGTATTGAGAATGTCACCTGGGTCCTGTTAACACCAGTTTATAAATGTTGCTTTCAGAGTCTGGCTCCAGAGATGGTATTATAAATGGCAGTGGATGGAATATTACTTCCTCGTCAGCTTCAGATTTAAAAAATACAGCATGAGACATAGTACTAAAACCTGGGATGAAACCTGCTCATCGGTGCTTGTGCATTCAGTACAATTTACATCAGTAGGTGTCAACAGCCCATAAAGGATGGCACTTCTATACTGCCACTAATTCATGGCATGTTAAATACAAAGTAGATTCATTATTTGGGCTCGCAGGCATAGACAAGCCCTGTGGTTCCTTCTCTATCTGTGGTACAGTCTGGTTCTTGGCTCTGCCCCTCAGGGTCTCCGTAAGAACTGACTCTAAGCTGGTTGTGAAAGAGACTGCAGGCTACACTGCGTTGTCATTGGACTTGCACTGAACTGTACCTAGTGCTGTATGTCTTGGCTGGAGTTCAACACCGTATGTTGCTGGAATTCATGGGCAACATACCAAGATGATGTGAGGACCCAGAAGACAAATTTGCTAATACGTAGTCACAGGACATAGACACTGCTTTGTATTAGTACAGCATGAATCTGTATTCACTGATCCCCCAACTGTTAGTATACAAGAGTGACCAAAAGACTGATTTTCCAGTGTGGAGGCTTTAACTAGATTTGAAAAGAATGGACCATAATACAGGGCTACAGAGTTTCTGTTTTTCTGAACCTGATATATTGATAGGTTACTGAAGAAGATAATTTGGCACAGTTTCAAAGATGGCGCTCTGAAGTAGATGGCAGATGTGGAGTATTGTGCCATTTCAGCTCATGCACAATATGTCACAGGCTGGAAAACAGGAGATACAAATACGAGGGCATATTTGATCTGCCATCATCTCAAAGGATTGTTCCTTTATCTGAGGAGGGAAGTGTAATCCTGTGGAAGCGCTAAAGGAAATCTAAATTGTGAAGAGTTATTGGCATTCTGTAAAGTAGGAGTATGCCTAACATGCCATAACAAGAAAAGGTAATGCAGAACTGTAATTAACACAATGTTATTTTTAATTCACAAAAATACTGTTTATAGAGCTGTAGTGAAAGAATCTGACTCTTAATGAAGATTGATTGCAAGTCAGACTTTGCCTTTCGTTCTGCAGATTTTTGTTCACTACAAGAAGAAAGTGAGCTGTGAGTGAGATCATTTGTTTGTAGCACAGAGTCCCTTGAGTCTCCTCTCCTCTTTTATCCCAGCCAAGGGGACTTCTGCTTCACCCAGCTCAGGTGCTGCAGCACAAAGGGATCATGAGGCTTTCTCCCTTCTCTCCCTTCATACAACCTGCTCCTCCTCACTTCTCAGCAGTTTCTGCTCTAAATAACAGAAGCCCTGTTTACTGTAGTGCAGTAGGTAGTATCATTTCCATCAGACTGCTGCCCCAAATCAGCTTGATTGAGCTCCAGTTATGAGGCCTTCTGTATAGAGTAGCACAGATCAATACAGCTCAGCAGGTTAGTCTATCTGAAGTGAGCACATTTTTTGGCAGGGGACATTTCCAAAGCACTACACAGCCTCTAGGGACAAGTAGAGAGGCTCCCAAACTTCTGCGAGGTCATACCATCCACATCAGCACACTGAAGTCTGTACCAGGCCACAGACTTTGCCGTGCTTTAGGTGTTGCACTTTTTGCTACAGGTTACACAAAGACATTTTGGAGAGCTGAGAGGAGGGGCTGCCTGCAGAGCATTTGTAGATACCAAATGACCAGGGCTCCTCATAGGTCCCCTTTCTCCCTTGCCGAATGGATCTGGGTGAGATGAGCAGCCCTGTCTCACAGCCTTGCAGCCTTCCTCCCATGGGCAGCATCTTCACTGACCACCATGGTGATAAGAGGTAGTCTCATGGAGCCACCCCTCACCTGCTCCAGGTCCACTTTGCTTCCCCAGCCTGTTTTGACTACAAGTTAATGAGGCATCATACTATCAGCTCAGCAGAAATTGTACAGGGGTGCCCTTGCAGGAGCAACTTAGGGAAGAAACTCATTGAAGCAGGAAGAAGTCTTGCTCAGTTAAGCAGTAAGAGAAAAAACACATTTTACCATAAAAGGTATGCAACACAAAAGTTAAGCTACCCTTCATGTGTCAGACAAAAAACTGAATATATTCCTGTCAATTCTTGTTTGAAGTATTTCCAACAAATTTCCTACACCCTTGTACTGCCATAAATAAACCCAGAAATACCATCCATTATATGAAGTACCATGTAAGAGTACCTTCCCAGGTTTTGTAAATCCATGTTCTAATCACACCACAAGAGTTTTCATTTCACTTTACTGCTAATTAAAACTGCAATATTGTGTAGCAGTAAATTTTACTGATGATCAAAACTGTTTGTATATCTTGTCACATAACCTATGCATTCCCAGGAAACGAGAAAGCTTGACTCTGCCTTCAGACAAGACTAAATTTGAAGGAAACTTGAACATCAAATGACACAAGTTAAAAATGTGAGACAAGACTCAGAAGTAAAGAGTTTTTCAGATCAGCAGTTGAAAGTAGAGCTGGATGAAACTATTGTATCAAACATTTCTTCAAATCTAAGCAAAATTTTGACTGAAGCTTGTCTGTACAAAAAGTAAATTGGAGCAGAATTATGACTTCATGTGGAAAGTGAATCTGGGTTGAAGTGACGCTTGAGACCCAGAATCTGCTTTGCACGGTGAAACAGGACCAATCTGAGCAGTTTGTTCCCACCCCTACAAAGGGCCACCTCGCAGCTCTGACCTCCTCTGAACTTTCAGGGTGTTTGAAGAGCGGGGCTCTGATCTCAGCGTTATATATCCGCTCACCTCTACTGAAAAACACGTCAAGGGAAATGCAAAAGGGGTGCAAAACCCAAGTGAATGGAAACAATCAAACAACAGAATTTTATTTTTTTTTCCCGTGAAGCCCCATAAACTGAAACTGCTGAAGTCTGCACAGGAGTAATTAAAATGCTATATACCATGTGTTTCAAAGACTATCTGTATTTTCCACTCTGCTGGTAGTATCTAGTAAAATCAATCCCTAAATGCTGACTGCCGTTCAATTTTGAGGCAGAGAAGCTTCGAATTCGTATCCTGATTTGATTTTGGGGTTGTCTGGGGAGTGAAAAGTTCGGACCTTTTTCTGATGTGCAGATCTGTTGTTCCATGTCAGGTTATCATTGCTCCCTTTACTTTCTTCAGGGGTTATCCAGTTTACACACATTTGAAAGGTGAATTCATCCCACTTTCAGCAACTCTTTCTGTTTTTATCTCCAGAAGTTGTATGCTCTCATGCTGCATTTTTTTTCACTGTGTATATTTAAAAAAAAAAAAAAGTGCAATTTTGGCAAGGTTGTAAGCTACCCTCTTAAAAGCAAGGAAGAAATTTTGAATTAAGAGTAACTCAGTATGGTGTGACACTGTCCTCAGCTCACCCCATTATTCCTGTGTGTTGTGGCACATATGGCATTAGTACAGTGTGTGAGATTCCCTGCAAAGCTAAGGAGAGGTAGGTTGATTTAAGGACATGGTTTCCAGCCAGATTTTCAGCTTTAACTTTAAATTTCCTTTGTGTTTGGGGAAGAGAATTTTAAAGTGGATCTTAAATGTTACTTCAAAGAGGTGGTTTTTTTTTTTTCTAAAACCTTCAAGTGACACATCTACTGGACTTCTTAGCTGCAATTATTTTAGAAAAGAGGCATGTAATGTAAGTGAAAGTGTGAGATGTTGTGCCCTTTAGGAAACTCAGGATACTTGTTTGTCTTGGTGACAGTGGCAGTCGTCTTCTAAATGCTGTCCCTTCTTGCCATGAACAAAGTACCTGTGAGCAGAGCACTGTTAGCAGGACAAAACATCTCTTTTGAATCCCCTGGTAATACTCATATGTTGAATACAGTTTTGACCAAAAAGACCATCAATTATTCTGATCTTCAGGAGTTTTCTGTTGGATTGACTATAATGTGCTCTTTTAAAGTTAATATTGCAGCATTTGCTCAAAAAAATTTAAATGCAGCATAAGAGGTCCTGACACTTAGAATGTGGCTTGAAGGGTTGCCCGTGTCTAAGATCAAAAAAAAAAATCCAATCATAAATATCTGCATTTGAAATATTTAAGATATGCAACAGACTGCTCAAAAGTAAACAGAAGTATCCATAGTAATCATCTGGTAAATACTTTCAACAGATTATTTGATTATAAATATGAGAATATTTAAGAAAATGAAGTATTTTCAGACAGAATAAACAAAACCATTTTCAACTAATAAATTTATTCTGAATGATCTTCCCAGCTCTAACCCAAAGGGACTGTATATTCTTGTAAGAGTCTTCCATTTCAAATCAATCTTTAAGCAGGTAAGAGTTTTATGCCATGAAATACCACCTAATGATGTGTTTAGGATACAAAAGCTAATGTAAGAGTAGCAATAGCGGCTTTAATTTGTCAACAGCTTCCCCCATGAGAGTTTCATAGGGGTTGCAAATACCCTAGTCATTTAAATGCCTTATTTACAACTGCATTAGGTACTTGTATACACATTCTCATAAAAATACTGCTGCCTATTTTCATTCACAATTGTTCATTGGGATTGCAATTTTTAGGAATTTTGGTTTCTAGTTCTATGGCACTTTTGTTAATCCCAATAATTACCTATCAGGTTTTTAGGCTTCTTAAATACTCCTTAGTTTTCTGGGATCTTTTGGTATAAGTTTACAGTTACATGAAAAGGAAATGGAATATTAAAAGAGAATGCATGGCTTCCTGCCTTATTTGGCATAGGGCCAGACACACAAAGGTCCCAGGAAGTTGTAATTTGATGCCAGAAAGATAAGAATAACAGATATGAAAAAATGAAAGTTACCCTGGACTCCAGACAAAGTTATGCAAAGCAATAAAAGATGCAGGTGATGGATTTTTAGGACCTGACAATAACATTGTCCATTATTGCTGAAAAGTCATGTGTAGGGTGAAAAAGGCAACTGTTCAACAGAGCAGAGCCACATTACACAAGAGCCAATGCCAAAAGGAATAAAACGGTGTGTCAAAATGAAATTTTTAGGGGAATGCAGGGAATTACCCACATTAAAATTTGGCTGTGAACTATGAGGCTAACACCTCTCCTCATATGCAATATGAATTGAGCCTTTTAACAACTGCAGATGGTCAGAACCTGTATTTCACTTGTCTGAGCCTGTATTTCTGCTACATATTGCAATTAATCTTTTTTTTTTTTTTTTCCCTGTAGCTTTTTCACATAAGAGGTATGTAGAGTGCAACATGGCTGTCTGGTCATGTTTGCATGTGCATCTGTGTCCAACAGCAATGTTCATGACCCAGTGACAGCATCATGATTCAAACAGCACACAAAGCTAAAATACCTCCAAATTATTAGATAAGAGTAGAAGCACTTCATGCCTCTCTTTACCAGTTGCATGATCTGCATTGGCCCCGTTCTCCACGCTGGATCCATCTTCTCCTCCAGTGGGGCAGCAGCCAGGGGCCTGAGCAGGGACTGGTGCTCCCCGGCTCTCCCAGACTCAGCTCGTCCTGTCTGCAGTGTGAGGGGATCACTGGCATTTGGGGGTCTTGGGAAGTGAGCGAATACATGAGGGATAGAGTTTCTTGCCACACTGAGGTGGAGAAGGGAGGAGGACATCACGGTATGTCAAGGATCACCTTACTATGAGGTTGTCCCAAACCCTCCAGCGAGAGCAGAGACCCTGAAGAGGAAGGGATGGAGGGGGCCAAGAGGGAGAAACCCTCATCCCCTCTCACAGGTCCCCTGCATCCTTGACTCAAAAGATTTCCTGATAAGGAGTCAGAATTTGAGCAATTCCTGTTACTTTTTTGGTGTCATGGTCATGAAGGACTCAAAAGGTATTAGAAATGGTTAGAAAGAAATAGAGAGGCACAGTAAACATGATCTAGACTTTGTGGATTAAACTTTTCATTGGGTGGCATGTTGAAACATAATTTATTTGAGTGAAAAGGTTTGGTTAGAGAAATATAATTTTGAAAGTTTTAAAGAGGATTCCTGTCAAAATAGTCTGTTTTCACATTGCTTAAGTAGAAACAGCTCTTGGTTTCAAAATTCAAGCTAATTGGAAGAAAAACTCATATAAAACAAATAAATGAACATGTAAAAACATCAGCACTGGGAGAAAGTGATTTGAAATGATCAAAACTAAACACTTCAGTTAATATGATCTTTTTTTTAATTAGCTGATGACATAAACTTTTCTTCATGTCTTGGGAGAACGAAAATTTTAAAATCTTGAAAGTTCTCACAGGATAGGAAATTCATTTTCCGTCCTGTGCTAAGACATAGCTATACAGCACTTTCTTATATTTATCTTCCTATCCTATGCAGGATAAGCAGGAATAGAAATCTATAAGTGAAGAGACAGGTTAATATAAATGGTTTGAGTGAATCTCTTCTCTGATCATTTTTTCCTCCCCTTACTTGATGTCACCGTATGAAAAATCTCATAGCAACAACAAAATGTATGGTAATAGTTCAAAACAAAATTGAAAAATTTCTAAAAGTTGAACTGGAAGCATTTTTGTCAGAGTTTATTGGGAGTATTTTGTATTTTTAAAAGTTTAGAAAACTTTTATGACAAGTAGATAAATTATGAAACTCTATGAACATGGAATTAAATGGAATCTGAAAAGTGACAAACAGGGAAAAGAGAGAGCATATAATTTTAGAACACAAAAAGGTAACTAAATTTGAAAAATTGCATTAGTATATCATTTTCAGTATGTAAGCCATTAGAGAAAAAAGTGTAAATTACACCCTGTAACAAAGTAAAAATGTTTTCAATGTTTAAAGGTAATTTTGTATTACTGCTACTATTACTTAAACTCTTAGCTCTTATAAATATCTAAAGACAGGACCCCTGGTGATATTACCTGTGTCTTAGGCAAAGAGCAACAATTTCAATTCCATTCAACTACATTTGTATTTTGCCAAGTGCTATCAAGCACTGAGTTGCATAATTTGCTATCTAAGTGAAATAGATATTTTTCGTGCTGCACATTTATCACTCTCCTGTGGGCCTCGTTACTGACAATCAAATCATAAAAGATGTTCAAAATTGTCATGATGCACTTATTTTCTCATGATATTTGATACAAATAGTTTCTTCTACAAAAATGGCCTTTTTTTACTGTAGCATTTTAGAATAGTTCTTAAAGAAACAGGATGCAGTTGTTTTTTAGCAGATTCTGCATAGGCATTTGAAAAAAAAATTGCTTTTGATAGCTGATCCTATTTCTAAATATATCACTTGAGTCTCATTTCTAGGAAAGGAGGAATTTATACTAAGTGTAAGCTGATAACAAGGCAAAATAAAAATATAGAAGAAATTCTATTTGTACCTGTAAGACTTGCATTTATTTTTTTTCTCTTCTGTCTTTTAACATGAACTCAAGGCATTGTAAAAGGTATTTTTTAATTTATAAAAGGAAGATATAATACCCATATCATCTGCATTACCCCCCAATATACTGTAAGATTTTTGGGAGAATCATCACAAGGTTGTTAATTCCCTAGGCCCATTGAATCCTCGCTGCTGTGACTGACAAGCCAGCACTAAGAATTTCTCCTAACCAGGAGTGGGAAGTAGATTGAGAACTTCATTTCATATGAAGCCACTGAGCCTCCAGAAATAATGTTTGTGTTAGTCATGGGGCGATATCTGGATATGTTGTCTACAGAGTGCCTTAGGCTGACCACTCCCAAAGTTCAGAGCCAGCTGTGGTTTTGAAAGAGCATGTACAGCTCCATCCCAATCAAGGTAACAATTCCCCCCAAGTAACTTGTGAAGCAGCCTTGAAGTATTTTATCATATTGTGCAGTAGACCCAACAGATCTCTCCTTGAGCAGGCAGTCTCTTTAAAAAAGAAGTGAAGGAGGCAGGATGGCAGGAGGATGCCTGCCTGCTCTGTGAGTTTTCACTGCATTTTAAGCAAGAGACATCTTGAGGTTTGTGCTTACCCAAATACTTATGCTTGCAACAGCAAAGCCCATAAACATTTGTTTAAGGCTGCCCTGACATACAGAGTATTTAAACTTTTCACTGCTGCTGCTTGTGAGACATATCAAAATGTACATATTTTTTCCAAGATTTTATTCCCTGCACCCTTCTCTATGATTTGATGTGCCAGTTAAAAACTGATAGTCTCTATGGCTGTGATGGAGATAGGTGATTCATGATAGAAATATGGCACTGCTGACCTCATGCAAAGGAACAGCTGATGTTACAGTAGGAAGATGCTGGATATTTATTTGTAGGTATAGGGGAGAAATATATTTGTTAGTGAAATGGAGCCTGCTGCAGAGTGCATAAAGGTGAATTATTTGTCAGAAGACTGAAGGAGGTTTATGCAATATAGTATTATTGAGCCGGGCTATTAGCAGAGTGAATTGCTATTGTGACATGCCATTAAATTGTTTTTAGTGTCCACAAAGGTATCATTCTGGAGCAGGCTTGGTTAGTAACAAAGTTATATATTTACTGGACAGCAGCAGATCTCAGAATAAAAACAGTCTATCTGACCATAAAGTAAAAGAAGAGAGAGGAGGGTCCTGTGCTGGAAAATTTGACCTTTTGCACCGCTTCCAAGCACTGCTGAAGTAACCATGAGCAATTTTCTCCAACATGCACAACCCCACAAAAACAGGACTTTGGTCCTACTGCCTTATGTGCAGGAAGGAGTCCCAGTGAAATAGCCTGTGAGCAGACAAGGAGTCAGAGCAACGTGGAGGATTGGCTTCGCCTTGCTGCCGGCTGCCGCTTTGTTCATATGCATGATGCCTTCCAGCAGTTACATATGGCACATAAGCTTCACCACCCTTGTCAGACCACCTTATGACAATGACTCCAATCTCATCTAGTCTTCTCTCTGTTTTAGGCAGGAGGATTTTGAGTTTCTGTGGATTTCTCCAAATCTCAGGCAAGGCTTTGTTCGAGCCCAGAAGGGCTGCATGGGCTCCTCTTACTGACAGTCAGCGTTGCTGTCTGACTCAGCTTGGAGTCATCCAAGCCTTGTTCTTCCCTCAGTCATTTTGGGACCAGAGTTCATATACTATGTCTTCTGTATGTTGCAAAAGATGTTAATAATCTTCCCCATGTCCTCACACAAAAGCAGGTTACAAGCAGATGAAACTGCTAGTACAGAATAAGGTTAGATAAACCTTTGGCACAGATAGAAACATTAGGGCTGATTACAATGTTCCATCTTTAACTTTGGAAAACATATAACATTACAACATTTAATCAAATGACGTTAATCATATTTATATTCTGATTGGAAAAAGAAGAAAAATTTGCCAGGATTAACATGTTAGTTTAACAATGCAAAAACAAAGAAGGAACTCTTAACTTGAGATTTGTTCAGGGGGAAAAAAGATAATTAAATATATGTATATATGTATATATAGTTATACATATTAGATTAAATGTTTTAGAACATAAATCAGTGAAAGAAAAGTAATAAATAATGCATGGTGAAAATGTGATAATGTTTATTAAGAAGCAACAGCCTTGTCATCTTCATTTTCTTCTTCAGTGATTCTCCCCTCAAAGGGTTCACTCATTTGGGACTCCCTGCAATTTAGCCTGAGGCCACTCTCTCTAATTCTTGGTTGGAAATATACCTGCTTTGCAAAAATAAGTTAAAAGCAGAACAACTGTGCACACTGAAGGTCTCCCCGTTAAGCTCCTTAAAGGCCAGATAGTGAATTTTATGCTCTTGTAGCTGTGGAAATCTGGAGACAGACAATAGCAATCCAGAGAGAGAGAGGGAAGGAGAAGGGGAAGAAAATGTGTGAGAGAGGAGACCTGAGCCAAGGCTGCTGGGCTTGAAACCTCTTCCTTCCACTTACCGCTCTTCTGACCTGAGACATGACATATTCCTCACTACACCTTTCCTTCCTGACCTGTAGAAAAAGCTTTCTGAACCTATAGCAATGAGCACAGCCGATGCATCTACACACACAGATCAAAAGGGCCCATAGGCCCTTCCTGCCTTGGAGCTCAGTTTAGCACCACCAGAAAGCCCTGTCCGTCCACAGGTGGGAACTGGCTCTGCTGGAGCTAACTGAAGCCTGAGGATTTGCATCACCTGAGAAGTGAAGGTCTGGGGAACAGCACAGAAATGCAGAATGTTATTATTCATTAAAGCATTGTTTGCAATCAGGCACCTTTGCCCTTCTTCTTTCTTTGTCTAATCTTTTGTCCCTAGCCAGAATAATGAGGAAATTTAGACTAGCAGTTAAAGAACTTTAGTACTGATAATTTGCAGTAGCTAAAACAATATGTTGACGTTAGTATGCTGTGACATATAAGCTGCTTAATTAGAGTTGCCATTTAACCTGTTTCTGTTCATTCATTTGCACTTGACTAATATAGGAAAGAAAGTATACCCACCTAGGTTTATCAAACACAAGTAAATCTTCATAGTGTGGAAGCTACAGTGTAATGATGATGCATGTATAGAGCAGGCTCTAAATTTGTACCTTCAATCACATATGTGAATGCAAAGAGAGATCCACAACTGAACATGTGTTACTGTGCACAGATGTAGGTTCTCATTTCTAAATGTCTCCCGCAGTGGATAACATTAGCTTGCCGGTATATTTATGCTTTTATTATTTACTGAAGCTTTCCATGGGACGTAATTCTAAATTATCCTTCTGTGGTTTATTAGAGTCTCTGGGATTTTATTCATCAGCCCAGCAAGGCATTAGCAAAAATAAAAAATATTCATGGTTTTGTTGTGGCTTAAAATAGATAAAGAAGATACACTTGGACTTTAGGTAGAGGATAGTTAAGTGTTATAGAGGTAAAACACAACCAGTAAGAGCCCTTTATACTATGGAGCAATGTAAAGAGGTCCTGAAAGGGTGAAATTACATGTACACTCCCTCTGAGGCCCTTTAATTGCCCATGCAGAATTTGCATCTCTTTTTCTCAATAAATGAGATAACATTCATAGTAAAACTTACTTTACTTCCTACTTTACTTGATGTATACGATAAGGGAAATGTTCAAAGCCTAGAGTAATGGAAGAGCTGAGTGAAACACATGTATATACAGACACCTGTGCACCTGCTCTGCTCCCCAAGTCATTAATGCAACTGTTTCTCTGCAAAACAACAGTGCTAGCTGCTGGTAATGAAGTAAGAGCCAAAAGTAGGCAAGTTTTTTTCTTGAGAATATATGTGAAAGCTAGAGAAGAGTTAATATTGTTGTGCTACAGAAGGAGCTATAAGTACATCGGAAAAAGAAAAGTCAGCAGAGGAGCAATTTTCAAGATGAAATTCTGACTGCAGCCTTGGGGGCCAGGGTGGGGAGAACATCCAGGCATCTGTCTTGGACACAAACTGTGTCCATTCCCAGTGAAATGACCCAGTGAACGGTCCTGCTTCTGACATCTTTACTCGGGAAAGATAATATGTAACTGGTTTTACTTCTGGTTTTCAGTTAATGACAGAAACAGAAGTACCTAAAGTGCTACAGAAGATCATGTTCTCAGCCTAATCAGAAGTGGGAGTGCTTGAAATCCCCAATTGCTAATTTTAGCCCAACTTGCAAAATCAGGGAGATAGTTTAGATGAATACATGTGAACTCCAGCCCTGGAATTTTTGAAGTTTCACCTACCACAAACAACAAAAGGCATCTCAGAAACTCAGGGGAAGCAAAAGTGGTTGGTCTGATATTCATCACCCCACCACTAAAACCTTCCAAGGCCAAAAAATTTGGATAGCATAAGAGGAGGACTCAGGGCAAGAAATAAAAGATAAAGAATAGCGCAGCATTTGTCAAATGATAGATTAATTTTTCAGCATAGCTAAAATTGCTATAATCTCAGTTTCATGAGTCAGCAAGTCTGATAACATTAATATATAGTAAAAAAAAGGTAACACCTGTTTTTTTATTCACTAAGCTAAATTTGGATATAAAACCAGATCTGCTTTTCATAATTAGAAATTTGGTTCAGCTGCCATGAACCAGGTGTATGTTTAAATGAAAAGATCTGATCCTCATAGGGATTAAGGGCATCTTTACACTACCGTAATAGTTAAAGAGGGCTCAAAATGGTAAAACCTATATTTACTCATTTTAAGACTCCTTAATAATAACAATACAGTACAAAGCATAAATGCAAATCACTATAGATATATTTTTCCTTTCTATACTTGAGATAATATTAAAGCTTACTTTCCTTCTATATTTATGCAAATATCCTTACCTGAAAACAGTGTCAATTTTATTCCATTAAAAAGGTCAAGGAAAAAAAAAGCTTCCTTTTATTTTCCATTCAGAACTTGTTGCCCAAGATCTTGGAGAAATACATGAATTTGTTTTGTTTAGTTATTGATATTGAAATTGTTGAATCAGTATCTAAAACAAAGGATTAAGATCTGCAGTTTACAGAAGAATCTGTAACAGGAAATTTCTCTTCCATTATGTATATTAGCATCCACAGCTGGGTCAGCAGATGGATGTGTGCTTAGAAGCTTGTAGGCGTTTTTCCCCATAAAACATTTGTTGAACAAAAAAATGTTTAAAGCAGGGTGGGCCTTACTGGAACAGATCAAAATAGACACTCTTCCTTATTGCTTTTTAAAATACAGCTTTACCTATGTGTCCTGCATTCAGCCAACAGCTACCACATGCAAGTACAGCTCCACTACATCTTGCCATTCCTAAGCTTAGTTGCTTTTAAAGGTGTTTGTGAAATCCTCTGGTTTGCATCACCATACAAATGGATCTCTCCCTGCCGTAGGAGTTTTCCTCGCATCAGGATTTAAGACTGCTACTTAAAGTGCAAACTTTTCCTTCTGCAAAAGGATAGTTATTGGTTTCGAATCTTGATGATGTAAATCAGACAGTAGGTTCAAGCCTCTGTACCTGGGGTAAATTAGGGTAGTCAGACTTTATGTGACACCTGACCACAAGCAAGCCAAAACATGTTTATCTCTGCACACAGTCCCATCTAACATAGCATATGGAATTACATAAAAATACAAGTCCACTCTGTTCTGTCAAAAGGCAGTGTCTCCAGAGTGATAAGAAAAGTCCATGCACCTACTACTCACTGGTGCTGTCTAATAGACTTATACACCATATAAGACCAAAATGATTGTTTTCAGAAGAAACCATCAGTCCGTAAGGGGGGAGTTCACTTTCATCCTCATACAGGTCAGGCTGCTTGTCTGATTAAACGGCTGGATGCTCCTTAGAGGTGCCTGGCTTTGGAGAAGTTGACAGCATAATTGTCAGGGATGAGCAAACAGGTTTTGCCTAATTTTGAACCCACTCAAATGACCTAATTTTGAAATTTAGCCTTGAATTTACAACTTACTGAGTTTACAGTGCCTGTGTAATTACACTGTAATTATACATTTCCATACTTGCCATAACATCACAAGGACTAATTAGATTGGGTGAAATGCCTATCCTGACTTGCACTGACTAGTAGTTAAATACATTGATCCTATTGGTTGATTCAGTGTTAATGAAAGTATTGGAAACCAGCCCAACTGAGTATAGACTGAGTTACAGAGACTAATATAGATGAAAAAACGACTTGCTGGATATAGCTTGTAACATTTGCCCATTCTTTATTTCAGGCATTTGTAGATGTTGCTTTAATGAAAGGCTGAACCCTTTGTACACAGGTTATTTACTTCCCTGGGTTGCATTAAATTTCCAGTATTGGGAGGAAACTGGTCTAGAGTGTGAATGTTCATGTAATTGCTGAATGCACTGAAATGTATTTGTCTTTACTATCTTTTACTGGAAAAGTTAGAGTTTGTCTTTTTATGAGTTAATTTTGCTGTAGAAGAACAGTTGATTAAATACAAGTTATTAACAATTACTGTTTATGGACAAACTCATTTGAAAAGCTGCATGTTTAAAGGTTTTAACTACAATATTCCTTTTGAATGAGTTTTTTAACTGACTAGTAACCTGTTGATCTGTGCTACTACTCACTAATATAATGTCTTTCTCCTAGTGTGCACTTTGGTTATGTTCATTTGATTTCTTCTGCAGACAAAAGTCTCAGAAAGAGACATATATTCACAGCACCAATAGCATGTAAAAACATCGATTATAGAAAAAAATGTAACTACATTATAGTTTAAGTGCCAATGGGCTGTAGACCCAAAGAAATAATTCTTATTGGTAGAAATAGGTTTTTTATGTCCCAGTAATCATTTTGATCCTTGTGCTACTGAGGGTCACAGCAAGGGGAAGATTCCCATCTTGGTAGAAAACAGAGCAATCTAAAAGACTTTTTTTTTTTTTTTTCCCCATCAGCAAACAGATTTGCTGACAGTAAGGCTCAAAAATGTGTCATTTCTGACCAAGATGTCATCAGGAAAATTGTGTCAGCTTCTGGTCACAAGCACACAGAAAGGAAAGGGGGGGAGGTATAGAAGAGCCAGAAATGTGATGGAGGTGCAATCATCAGGAGTGTGATAGAATCAACATCAAGTTCATGTTCTGAATTCAGAAGAACAGGAACTCACACTCAGGTCTCCCACATCCCTAACGAGTTCCCTAACTATTGGGCTATTGAGCTATCCATAGTCTCAAATTGTGGAATTTCTGCACTTTGTATACATGATCAGACATTTATCGTCTGAGAGAACATGACGGTAAGACCTTGGATTAATGTCTCTGTACGTCATAGGTTGGCCCTATTAGAGTCATAATTTTGCACACACATTTCTGTGTGTAAATAAACACAGCTCATACTGAAGGTCACAGACACAGCTGGGTTCTCAGCAATACAAATCCACTGAATGAGGTGTTCCCATGTACCATTAGGCATGTGTAAACTCCATCAAACTTACAGGGGAGACTAAGAGAAAAGCTCCTTTCCCCCAGGAGAGAAGGGGACCGTCTAAATGCCTTATTCTCTAAAATGGGCTAGGAGTTGAGAAGAGGTACTGCCTTCACTTCCAAGAGGAGGAGTTGTGGTAGGAATTGGGCCACCTGTGACCCTGAAGTGGTTATTACAGACCTTTGCCTCCCTCTTTGGAAAGGCTGAGGTCCTGCCACCAGACTCCGTGTCCTTGCTCAGATGGGAGCAGGAACAGAAATCTAGTCCTTCAACTCCATTTTTCAATATAGAAGCCTATAATCACTTGCAAGTTATTTTCCATATGGAAATTACTATTTTACCTGCAGGGCACTGCAAATCTACCTGGTGTAACCCACAACCTTCCACTGGCCTGCAGCAGTGTCTGGGACTTGCCCAGGACTTATCCTTTCTGTTTGTGACCCCAAGCTTCATGCAATTTGGAGGACAGAGCTCATGACGATGTCTTTGCTGGTCCACCAGTGAGCACTCAGGGTCCATGTGCAGCTGGTGGGTTTACAGTGACAGAAGCTGGGAAGTTCTCTGAAAACCTCTCTACTGTACCGTAGACCTTCAGTCGTGGCAAACTGAAACTCTGTATTGCATGCTCCTCTTTCACTGCTGAATGAAAGGAGCCTGAGGGATCATTAGTATCCTTCCATCACTTCCTCATTAGTTCTTAGATAGTGTTTTAATGACAGCTTGAGAGGCTCAGCATCCTGCCCTCTTACTATTTATGATCCCCACAGTGCTAATGTGCACTTAATGAGAAATTCTTGTCTTGCTTGTAAATCCTGTAGCCGGCATTCAATTTATTGACAGATGTTTGCTTGGGCCTCTTTAAAATTACTTCATAAATCTTCCAGGATAAAAGGCCTCAAGTTTGGTTATTAAGACAGGCCCTTGTTGACAGTTTCATATTTAACTGTTTGGAACCGGACTGTCAGGGCTGTAATGGAGTGCACGGCGGAGGGTTTGCATTCTTCGGGCTCATTTACCATGTTTTCTGCACCTATCAGGTTTTTTCTTTTTGAAGTGTGTTGACTGTCCCTTATAATCCCTTTAGTTAACTTCTCTGTGACCTCTTTGTGCACCGCACTTACTCATTTAGCATATCAGCGTGTCAGCTGTGATGAAGTGTTTATGCTGATATGAGCTGAGGGCTGAGCAAGCGCTACATGCCAGAACCTACTGGATGTAATGCTGATATGAACTGAGGGCTGAGCTAGCACTTCATGCTGGAGCCTACTGGACATTTCACAGAAACCCAGAAGTTTGCCACCTCCTTCCACCCTCACATTTTTTTATTTTCTCCTGCTAGGTCTGGGGCCATGTCTTGTAGAACCTGGTGGAGGGCTGTTCCCAGCAGGTCAGGGCAACTGGGATTTTGAAAGAAATCCCCATGGCCCTTGAAACCCATCCTGAAATTATTTCTTTCGCTATGTGATCTCCAGCTCTCCGAGTGCTGTAATCGCATCTGTAGGTATCAGTGCATTGTGTCTCTAATCCCTCAAAACTGCTTTTAGCTAAGGAGCTGGTGTTGTATCTGTGTAGCTCTGTTTGCCACAGGTTACTCTGAGGAACAAAGACCAGGTGATAGTTTTCCACTTCTCTCGTGGCTGTTCGAAATCTCACAAAGCTTTTAAAAATGTACCATTGAGTGACATGTATTAGAGAGGTCTCATCCAAATGCTGTAGCAGTTAGAGTTGCAATGACAGCATTTTAAGCCATTATTTTAGAAGAGAGACTTTTTTTGTCCTCATAGTGAACAGAAAAGATTAAAAATTTAGTGAGCTGCTAGAAGATTGGGATAATTCAAATAGCTATTAAACCCATGACATCAGCCAAATTCACTCCACTTAAGTCCGTCAAAAAACATTCAGATCAGACATTGGACGGTAATGAGCATCTCAGCTAAAAATAAAATGTTTGGGCTTTTTTTTGCTTACTTGGTGGTGCCATGTTATATTACATTGCTTGAGTAGTGTCACATCACATCATGTTACTTCTGTGGGATCCTCTGCTGACATGACATAATGCTTTATATACTTACTTACAAAATATTTTTGATTGGATGCTTGCTATCCAATTTCTTTTGTTTAGCCATTAGGTTTAGTAAAATTCGTAAATATATGTATTAATTCAACTGAACAAGGAGCTGAGATAGTTATCTATCTACAGTTGGAGCTAGCTAATTCTCTGTATATTTGTGAACATGAGGAGACTGACTTTACCAAGCTTAAAAGTCTACTAAAGTCCAGCTAGTGTTCACCTGAGGAACTCACTGAGGCATGAACGATCCCATTAGGATCCTTGCTTAGATGAACAGAACATGTCTGTGTGCTTTTTCCTGAACAGGAGCCAAAAAGCCTCTCCAACAGAAGTCAGACCCACTGTATGTTTCTGCATTCTCATCTTGCAATTAAGATGAATTTAAAACCATATTAAGCAGGAAGGCCTCAAGGAAAGGATACCAAAGGCAGGAGGCACAGAGATAAGGCATTAAAGAGAAAAGGAGAAAAAAGCAGTTAAAGTTATTTTTTAGCAATTTTGCTAGTACATCTAACATCAGTGAATGCTAAAAGGCCTGGCAGGCAGTGACTAGATTGTGAATACAGCCAACATAAGAGGTTAGATGCTGCTTCAAATTTAAAACAGCACTATTTGTGTGAGTTGCTCTGTCCTCCTGTAACTTCTAGGAGGAACAGAAATGTAAGACCCTAATACCAGCAGTTATGTATGGGCATTTATGGGTTCTGTAAGTGAATAAGAACAGGATGACACTGACTGGGATAAGGAGGAGCCTGAAAGCCCATGTAGCTGCTACCATCACCTTCAGTCTGATGAAACTTGGCGTTATCACCATCATATTCCACAGCAGCTGAAAGTACTGAGATTGAAGGAGAAGGGAGCAGAGAGAAGCACAATTAGTTGGGCTAAAGAGGTCTGGGAACAACAGAAGGAGCAACCAGGCACCCCACGTTCACGCCGTTTGTCATCTATTTTGATAGCTAATGTCACGTACTGGCAGGTGTAACGGATGACAGCAAACACATTTCACTAAATGTCTTTGTCCCAACATGCTGCAAGGGACATGTGAAGAAATGACTATTTTGCAAAATTTTGATATACGTGAAGTCTTCTTATTAATAGCTTGCTACTGCTCCCAGCTGGATTCAGTGGTATAATCCCTGTTGGGTTGGAGAGGAACAGGATTGCACCCTGAAGGATTTGTGCTTAGCTGTTACTTCAAGAACAGATTTGCCAAAGAAATGCTCAGAGGAGAGAACAGAGTGTTCCAGCACACACAGGTAGAAGCTGGTATTTCAAACTGAGCACACTGGGCAATCTTTGCTCATGATTCATCAGTCAAAACACGTCAATTTTATCCCAGAACAGCTAAAAAAAAAATCTGCAACTACTTGACAAGTACATTTTTGGTGCAGGTCCCAGTTCTTTCCCAGTTGGCCCATTGGCTTGTCTGTCAGCATCTCTAGCACATTGTGGAAAATTAACCCTGCAGCGTGTTCAGTTTGCTGTTGTCCTGTTTTTCTTGAGTGA
Source organism: Strix uralensis (assembly GCF_047716275.1). Lineage (NCBI taxonomy): Eukaryota > Metazoa > Chordata > Aves > Strigiformes > Strigidae > Strix > Strix uralensis. The sequence goes on along the minus strand of NC_133989.1, from coordinate 8,037,374 downwards.
CTCCATTGCTTGACATTCTTAAAGGTAAAAAGAGCAATCTGGCACCAAATTCTCTATAAAGTCAATGGCAAGCGGGCATCTAAATTTCCCAAGTGCTTTTAAAAATCTTCTCCACACAACCAAAATTGCCTTTTGATTTTGTTTCATATTCTGTTTTAAGGCTCCACCTCATCATCTCTCACTTGCTTGGTTTGGTGAATTTTATCTACTGGCTCAGGATCTCTGTTTGGTTTTTGGTCTCTCCAGAACATAATATTTTTTAATTGTCATTACAAATTTCAGACTTTTGCTACATGGGGTTATAATTCTGCCTCAACAGATTCACAGTTTTGATCAAAGCTTAAAATATACTTGGCTAGATCTATCCTGATGCAACAATATTGACATTACAGAATGTTTTTTTCTTGGCATTATCCTAGTTATTCTTTTTTTCTAATGTACAGTGTTCTGTTCTGTGGTATGTTTTCAGGATATTCTTCAGTGCTTACAGAAACCCCTTGTTAAATTTACAGAACTGTTATGTATTCCCTTCTGAAGGATATTTTAATTTTCTTTCCTAATGGAGAAGGATAGCAGCGGAAATTCTACTTGCGAGTTATCTTTCTTAGTGAAAAACTGCATCTGTTTCGAACTGAGAAGTGAATGTGGAAGCCAGAAAGTCGCACTCAGCTGTATCCTCAGGAAATAGAATGAGAAAAGAAACTTTGCCCCAGGTGCTCCAATTCAGTCTAAGTCCAAGTTTCACTGTGAAGTCATGTTTCTTCCCCTGAACCGGAATGAGCAGACTGCAAAACTGTGGCCAGACTGAAGTACAAATAGCTGGACCCATGTAAAGTGTCTGTTTGGACACTTCAAATTTCTTGCAGTTTACTGTCTTTCCTATCTGTGGTTCCAGTTCATTTGTCGTCATGGTATAAAATGGTTTTGCAGTTAGCTGGTTGCAGGTTAAGATCAAAGGACACACAAGCTGGCACTAGCCTCTGTCACTGTTGGTCTCCTGAGAGGTTGCATCATTAGTGCTAAAAGTGTTTGGACCTGCACTGTATAGGCACAACCACATGTTTTCTCCTCCATCTCACTTTTATATGGGGGACTTGTGTTGCTGCTCCATTTGTCATGGCAGAGAGATACAAAAACATGCTTTCAAACTAAGACAAAGCTTGATCTTTATTTATTGGACCCCCCCATACTCTTCCCTTCATTCCCTCTGGTTAGGATAGTACATATCTGTTGGCCAAGTAATTTCACTTCATTACATCTTCAATCGCTACTCTTTGGTGTGACAATTTCTTCTCCTATATCTTTAGAAGAGTTTGTTTTTGCATCTCAAACCCACTGACATCATAGGTGGTCTTGATAGGTTGAGCTGCCTGATGATTACTACCTTTCTGCTTTCCATAAGAATCCTATTCTTAATTTATAGGAAGACAAAAATCTGTCCATGCAATGAAAATTTTCTGTGATCTATGTGGGCTACCATTGATGGATGATGAAAGGCTTGATATTAATGCCTTGAATATGTATAATCCTGAGCTGTCCATGTTCTAGGGCTAGCAATCATTCAGTTCATGTTATACATTTCATCACATTGACTTAATATGAGCGTGAAACCATACTGAAGCACTTATAGTAGCCTAGATAGTGTTGGAAAATCTGAGGAATTTGCTCCAAAGTTCTCCCTAGGCTATTGCTGCTGATAATCAGCATCTAAAATGTGATGAAATTTCTTTTGTTAACTTTGCCTGCATACTTAGTTGTATTTCACGTCACTTTGGACTCCTGATTAGTTTTTTGTACACGCAACTGTACGCATCAAATTCAATAAATGTGCAGGAAAGGCAGCATTATCACCCAGCTCCTTTTGAAAATGCAGCCTCAAGGGATATATTTTCATTGCAGCATGTGGAGATTTTGTCACGTGACATTCGTTAATCTTTTCAGAAACCCTACAGCTGAATCGCGGGAACACTCTATAAATGTATCTCTGCATTTCCAGCACGGGCAGAAAGACAAGCTAAAATTTTTCTTTGGGTCTAAATTTGCGACCTTTATTCCATGGAGCTGTGTTTACTCGTGAGAGATGATTTTGTAAATAAGGACAAGTTCTGTGACTAAGGGCGGAAGAATGGTTCGTTTGCTTTATCTTTGTCTCAGGAGATGATGGCATTGTGTTTGCTCTGTAACAAAATCCGGAAAAGGCTTTGTAATTTAGTCACACAGAAGGGGAGCGTCCAAGAGTTGGCTGTGGAGAGCAAGAATGGATTTTACACTCACAGTAGTGGTAGTAAGTTATTTGTAAAAATGTCCCCACTTAGGGATTAGAAAGACTGTCATTCTGTCTGTGTGCAAAGTCCTGTTTTCTTTACTCCATGTGCAGTCCCAGGGAGACTTGCCTTTCTCATGACTGCTAAATATTCTTTAATTACCCAATGAGCAGTTGGGCTCTCTTTTCCTCTCCAGCTGCTCTGTAAGAGGAGAGTGGCAGGACTTAATTCTCTTATCAAGAAGGGCATCGCAGGGTAAAAAGTTCTGCACAGTTTTTGTCAGAGCTCTGAGCTTCTTGTCTGCCTGCTTGGCAGTGAAAAAGTGGCTACACGTCTCAGGCAGCCTAAGTGATTTGCCTGCAAAAAAAATTCCTTGAGAAAACATGAGTGATTTTAAAAGAAGCTTAAGAAAGACCTGTCTGACAGAAAATGGGTTCAGAATTAAATTTCCCCATTTCTCAAGTGTTCCTAAAGCCAGGATTTTCGTTCAGTTCCATCACCGCGAGAAATTAAATCAAATGTAATTGTGGATATGTCTAACCCAAACTCCGACCACAGCTCATGCAAAGTTGTCCAAGCTGATTTCCCAGAGCAGCCGGGTGCCAGGGCAGCTGCCAGCGTGGCTCTGGAGCCCGGGCAGCCGTCTGGAGCCAGTGCTGCTGGAGGTAGATCGCTGGTGTGACATTAGTGCAGGTATGTCTGGAAGAGTTGCAAATGCACCTTCGGGTTGCCGTTTAGACATCCTTTGAGCCTGAAATTGCAAAGCCATTCAGACAGCCACAGTCCTTAGTCTTTAAACTGCAGCTTGCTACTTAAAAACTACTAGTTCCTCTGCGCCTGCCTCCCTTCCTCCTCCGGGCAAGGCCCCCTGGAACAGCCTCATGACAATGTCCTGGTCAGCTCTTTCTGTTTAAAAAAAAACCCAACCAAAAAACCAACAAACTTGATTTCCTGTTCTGGTGAGCCATATATCACTGACGCTCCCATCTGTGCCGTTTGTCTGTGACAGAATGACAGGTGTCATTTATCATTGGAGCTTGAGGAAGCTGTGGGAAGAGGGATTGAAATTTTTTCTGGAAGCAGTCAGTGTCTACAGACTGCCAGATCATTAAAAAGGGGGCTTTCCAAAGAAAGCTGTGTGTAATGTGATTGCACTTACTGTCAATGACAGGCTGAGAGAAAGAAGAAACATCAAAAAAAGAGAGAGAGAGGGGGAAGGATCGAAAGGGAGAAAGGGAGAGAAATGAAGTTTCTGCCAGGGGCATTTAAAGCTACAGCACAACAAATGCAGGAATCTTTTTTTTGGTTTGGTTTCAATATCTGCATACTAAGTAAGGCCTTTGGAGATTTTAGCTCAACTTAGAGTGCCAATAAGGAAACCAAAACAGGAAACTCCTTTAACAGCACTTATTCGCATCACATATTATTTAGGGCACTGTAACAGAGTTTGTACTTTAAGGAGTGTGTCTTAAAGCACAATGACTTAAGACTGGAATAGGAGCTAGCAGAGACAGGAAAACCTATTTGGTCTGCAGCTGAAGCTCCTAATAAATCAAAGGGCAGAACTAAGACCAGATACAAGGCCCTTTTTCAAAAATGAGACATTTACAACGTCCTGTTTGCATAAGGACATTCAGGAAAAGCAGCATAATATCTTTATTTCAGCACCACCTAGGCAGGCTCTGTATGGGGGTTTGAGCCGAATCTTTTTTTCTTCTTATGGTAAAGAATGCTTCTCACGCTGCCTATTACAACAAATTGTCCTCCTACCTGAGGTACACAAAACCAAAAATAAGACCGTGTGTTTACTGGGAAAAAAAAAAATGCAAGAGATAAAAACCAAATGTTTTAACAACAAAAAGACACTGAGAGAGAGAAAATAGAGTTTCTTTTTCTCTGTTGTTTTTTGTGGTCTCCTTAGGTTAGCTGCATATGCTTGTAGCACACACTACTTAGCATGCTTCTTTCTGAAGGAGCTGTATCATACAGCCAAATTATAATTTGTATAACACAGAGAGGCTGGGGATTGCAAGGGTATTGCACAGAACTTGGTCACACATGGTAAAGGGTAATGCTGGTTAGCCTGGAATAAGTCATTTCAGTCCTTACTTCTGTGAGAATCTGTGGCTGTATGAAATCCCAGTGTGAGGCTCAGTGAGTTACAAAACTGAGGGCCAACTGAGTAGACGAATCTGGCTGTATTAATAATCAAGGGATTCCATATCAAATGTGTGAGTGTGGTATGTATCTGGTTTACAGAGATGACCCAGGGCATGAACTTTCTCCTCTGGGCTCTCTTTAGAGTGATGTTTTTTCCTGTAGGCCTTTGGGAAAGACAATACAGAAAAAAAAAAAAAAAACAGATAGAGGAATTTTCACAGTCCTTTTCACAGGGCATGTAAGGAAAGGGGGAAATCATCTGCCACTCTTCTGCCACCAAGCATGTCCATGTAAAGACAAGGAGAATCCAGCTGTGCTGGATACAAGCAGGATTCATCTTATAATTGAGGTCCTCCTAGGGAAGTCTGTTCAGTTCCCAGCTGTGCTGTAGAATCTATGAGTGACCTTCAGAAAGTCATCTGATTTCTCCATATTTTCAGTTTCTACTCTTTAATATCTCCTATTCAGATTTTGAGCTCTTTAAGATAGGAACCATCTTGTAACACCTTGAATGCATCATGTCCTGCATAGAATGTCCTGCTCGTAGCTTATGTTTCTTCCTCCAGCTGCCATACAAAGACTATAATTGCTATGGTTATGAAAAATGCTTAACAGTTTAATTAAATTATAGAAGTTGTATGTATTTATATAGGTATGTATTGATTTACTCCAGCGTTTGCCTCTGTGGAGAGCTTCCACTGAAATCAATGAGATCAGAACAATCAAATAGAGATCTAATGACTCAACATATGTTAGTGTAAGTGATAATACTGTTGCATTGGATGATAAAGTTGTTACATGTGTTCCCATGTAAGTTTGTTTGTACACTCTTACCACTGTGTTAAATACCATTATATCATTCTTATCATCACCAAACTCAGTATCATTCTTTTCTGGCATTGGAATTGCATAGCATGTGTGCACATGGATATACATATATCTATGATGGATATACATATATCTATGTATATATACACACACATATAAACATATTTATACAGCAGATTCTAAAACTTTTTTACTATGTTAAGACAATTTTTGCCTGACATTTTACTTTTGAAATGTTGGACTGTAGTTATATGTGCTTTCCTATGTGAAGGAGATTGGGTCAAAAATGCTTTAAATGTCATATCCCTGGTGCAAAACAGATATCCCTGTTTTCAGCAGCTACATGAAGGAAGCAGAATATAAAATCAGGCCTCAAAGTCATGTATATGGTTCTGTTGACATTTCTTTCTGTGGGGTGACAGAGGCTGTGCCTGTCATTCTCAGCAGACTACACCTGTACTACTTCTGTAACACTCAGGTTTGTCTGTGGTTGAAAGCTTACCTGGAAACATTTCCTGTGGGTCCATTGGCAGATAAGAAGAACGGATGACATGCCATAGACACACATATCTCAGGGGAAACTACAGGTGGCAACAGATAATCAGCTTCACATTTTAGGGTATTTGCAGTAAAGTTTGCATCCAAGACTTTCAGTTCGAAAAGAAAAAAGTTAAATTATTGCCAGTGTGGTTTTGCTTTGAAAAACGAATTGCTGTTTACAGAGATAAGATTTTGCCTTCTGGCCAAGTGGTTATAATAGTGAGATCTGGTTAAATACCTCATTTCAGCACAGCTATTTTTTGAGACTAAACACTGTAGTCTTTACTCAGCCAATCCTACCACTAGTTTTACTTTGAATGTGTAAGGAACACAAAATGTAGACCAATGTGCATAGCAAAGGCTTCATTAGGCTAATGGGGAATTAAACAGGACCAAGGTATAATTTACTCTCTGGAAAAGAGGGGAGGTAGACACTCATAGAAATGAAAAGGGGATTCAACCCCAGATTGAAGAAGTTTGTGGGGCTCGAACCACTCCACCTCGGTCAGCCCTGACAGCTCGCTGGCCATCATCACCAGACCATGTCACAGCCTAAGTCTGGCTCAGCTCCAGCCTCTTCCACAAACCCTTAGGAAGTCCATACTAGTGTGCAAATGCCTTTTGGAAGGCATGGAGGGGAAATGTGGTTATGTAGATACTATTTGTATAGGCTGGCTTGCAAGTCAAAGGTATGTTTCTGAACCACTGTGGCCCCTGTAGCAGCTTGATCAGAGATATTTTTCATGTCTCATCATAACCTGACTGGCTTTTAAAATCCATTGCTTTTATTGAGTTTTCCATGTAGAAAAGAATGTCTCTGCGATCATCCTGCTGGGGGTACCTGGAGGTTTATTTAGACTGTCAGCAGTTATCCCCTAGTTACAGACTTTGCAGAATCATAAAACAGTTTGGGTTGGAAGGGACAGTAAAGATCATCCAGTAACCTCCCTGCCCTGGGCAGGGACACCTTCCACTAGCCCAGGTTGCTCAAAGCCCCGTCCAACCTGGCCTTGAACACTGCCAGGGAGGGGGCAGCCACAGCTTCTCTGGGCAACCTGTGCCAGTGCCTCACCACCCTCACAGTAATCTAATCTAAATCTGCCCTCTTTCAGTTTATAACTGTTACCCCTCATCCTATCCCTACACCCCCTGAGAAGGAGTCCCTCCCCACCTTTCCTGTACCCCCTTTAAGTACTGGAAGGCCACTATAAGGTCTCCCCAGATCCTTCTCTTCTCCAGGCTGAACACCCCCAACTCTCTCAGCCTGTCCTCACAGGGGAGGTGCTCCAGCCCCCTGATCATCTTCGTGGCCTCCTCTGGACCCACTCAAGCAGGTCTGTGTCCTTCTGATGTTGGTGCCCCCAGAGCTGGACACAGCACTGCAGGGGGGATCTCACAAGAGTGGAATAGAGCAGGAGAATCACCTCCCTTGACCTGCTAGCCACAAAAACTTCTTAAATAAGATGTGAGCCCAACATTGTCTGAACAAACCTGAGCCTAATATTTATACAACCTTAAAACTAGTTGGAACACAATCCTGCAGGTAAATATCCCATGTTTGGAATTGCATGTTATTCTGTTTGGCTAGTAGTATGTTGGTGTTGCAGAGGATGTTTGGTTCATAGCAGATTCCTCAGCAATAGCTGAAAAGCCAAGAATTACACAAACTGAGGCCATAGAAATCTTATTTTGTTGGTAAGATTCTGGACTACTTGTATCAATAAAATTACCAGTTAAAAGAATTCAGTAAAATTTGGGATCTGTAATATAAGTAGTTGCATCCAAATATGCTATAGGATCTATCATACATGCTCTGTTTTAATCTAGTGCTGAATGCAGTTTTCCAAGGCTGATTCTTTAAAATTAAGAGGAATTATACTATAATGTGTGATAGTCTTCTGGCTTTTGGTCCTTATTTAATTTCTGTCAACTAGAGAAGCTGATTTAAACTGTAGAGGGGAAAGAGGAGAATCCATCAATATGTACATTTTTTTCTGCAGAGATTAAATAAGTTTGTGCATGTATTTACTTTTTTTCTTCTACAGTATATACTGTATAGTTATATTTGGAATGGGTCTTCAGAAAAGCTGCAAAGGAGTTAATGAGAATAGGATGTTTGTACAATTCTGTAAATATTTTTTTATATTTCTGGGAGCAGTGATCATATATCTTGATTCTTTCTTTCTAAGCTAGCTGGCTCACTTAGACTCACATTTAGGTTAAACCTTTGGCAAGAGTTCAAGGAGCAGGGAAACCAGCTGAGGATCTGGTCCAGTGGGCGAGATCCAAGAAAGCTCTTAGATGTCGAATGTGCAGCTGACATGGATTTTAGGAGTCTGAGCCTGAGGGTGAGGGAGAAGAGGGGAAGTTGTGCTGCTGTGCATGCCCAGAGGTACCAGCAGCTGAAGCTTTAGCCAGTCTGTCCTTCCTAAGCCCACACAGGGTTCATATATGGGCCTTGCAGTGTTCTCCAAGAGCTAGGCACGTTCACTCATGGCTTTCCTAATACACAGGGAAATCACAGAATCACAGAATTGTCTAGGTTGGAAAAGACCTTGAAGATCATCTAGTCCAACCATTAACCTAACAATGACAGTTCCCAACTACACCGTATCCCTCAGTGCTATGTCGACCCTACTCTTGAACACCTCCAGGGATGGGGACTCCACCACCTCCCTGGGCAGCCCATTCCAACACCCAACAACCCCTTCTGGAAAGAAATGCTTCCTAATATCTAGTCTAAACCTTCCCTGGTGCAACTTGAGGCCGTTCCCTCTTGTCCTGTTGCTTGTTACTTCATTAAAGAGACTCATCCCCAGCTCTCTGCAACCTCCTTTCAGGTAGTTGTAGAGGGCGATGAGGTCTCCCCTCAGCCTCCTCTTCTCCAGACTAAACAACCCCAGTTCCCTCAGCTGCTCCTCGTACGACCTGTGCTCCAGACCCTTCCCCAGCTTCGTTGCCCTTCTTTGGACACGCTCGAGTAACTCAATGTCCTTTTTGTAGTGAGGGGCCCAAAACTGAACACAGCAATTGAGGTGCAGCCTCACCAGTGCCGAGTACAGGGGTAAGATCACTTCCCTGTTCCTGCTGGCCACGCTATTTCTGATACAAGCCAGGATGCCATTGGCCTTCTTGGCCACCTGGGCACACTGCTGGCTCATGTTCAGCCTGCTGTCAATCAACACCCCCAGGTCACTCTCTGACTGGCAGCTCTCCAGCCACTCCTCCCCAAGCCTGTAGCGCTGTTGGGGGTTGTTGTGGCCCAAGTGCAGCACCCGGCATTTGGCCTTATTGAAACTCCTCCAGTCGGCCTTAGCCCATCGCTCCAGCCTGTCCAGATCCCTCTGTAGAGCCTCCCTACCCTCGAGCAGATCAACACTCCCACCCAACTTGATGTCATCTGCAAACTTACTGAGGGTGCACTCGATCGCCTCGTCTAGATCATCAATAAAGATGTTAAACAGGAGTGGCCCCAAAACCGAGCCCTGGGGGACACCACTTGTGACCGGCCACCAACTGGATTTAACTCCGTTCACCACAACTCTCTGGGCCCGGCCATCCAGGCAGTTTTTTACCCAGCAAAGTGTGTGCCCATCCAAGCCACAAGCAGCCACTTTTGCCAGGAGAATGCTGTGGGAAACAGTGTCAAAGGCCTTACTAAAGTCAAGGTAAACAACATCCACAGCCTTTCCCTCATCCAATAAGCAGGTCTCTCTGTCGTAGAAGGAGATCAGGTTTGTCAAGCAGGACCTGCCTTTCACAAACCCATGCTGACTGGGCCTGATCATCTGGTTGTCCCGCACATGTTGTATGATGGTACTCAGGATGAGCTGCTCCATCAGCTTCCGGGGCACTGAAGTCAAGCTGACAGGCCTGTAATTTCCCGGATCATCCTTCCAACCCTTCTTATATATGGGCGCCACATTGGCCAATTTCCAATCTGTCGGGACCTCCCCGGTCAGCCAGGACTGCTGGTAAATGATGGAAAGCAGCTTGGCAAGCAGCCCAGCCAGCTCCTTCAGCACCCTCGGGTGTATCCCATCAGGTCCCATAGACTTGTGTGTGTCTGTGTGATGCAGTAGGTCACTGACTATCTCCTCCTGGAATGCAGGGGGATCGTTCTCCCAGTCTCTGTCTTCTGGCTGAGGAGGCTGGATTCCCTCAGTACAACTAGTTTTGTTATTAAAGACTGAGGCAAAGAAGGCATAAAGAGTTAGGCATAAAGCTCGTTTGTATCTTGGGTGTCTAGGAAACTCTCTTTTCAAGACACTCCCCCTCTCTAAGAGAGAGCATCTGAGAAGATTATTTCTCTCACACTTGCTCTCTCATTCTTTCTTTTTGTTTAAACTCTGTAGGGCAGAGGTAAAGGTCAAGTCTATTGAATTGTCTGGGTAGTAGGGCACTCTCAGTGGAGATGCAATTCAGTTTCATAAAGTCCATTGGTATTGGTTTGATTCAAGGTTTTTGAGGAGAATCTACAGTTAGGGAGACCTCCATCATTGTTTAGAGCCTCTCTGTTATTTGTCTTGAAATTATTATATTTCAAGTTCCTTGCTAAAACAACTTAGAAATTCTGATAGGTATATTGGGAAAAAAAGACACTAAATATATAATCCGTGTTCCCTCTCTGCATAACTATGAAATGCATCTTGTTCACTTTTATCTTTGTCACAGAATGATTGACATATAATATCTCAGCTTGACACCTTGATATTGGTGATCAGAGTAATTTGTTTCAACCTGCATGCTAAACCCTCAAGGTTAGATATTCCTAAAATATAAACATAAAGGATGGATTACTGCTATCATTTCCTACTTTATAATTTGTTCTTACCAGCAAAGTGCTAGTATTCCATTGTAAAATAGCTGATTTTTTTCTATAAGTAATTTCAGTGTCCGTTTTAACCGTACATTTCTCTTACTTTTCAGTTGTAACTCTGAGTTATTCCTACATTGTTCATAAATACATTGGGGTCATCGAAGTAAACTAGCTATATCCATGAGCTCCTATGTACTTCATGGTGTACAATATAGAACAGGGCACTGGTCTGGCAGAAGTCAAATCACATTGTCAAACTTATGAGAACAGCATCGGTGCTCCTTTTCTATTTTGTTGCAGCACATTGTTTCTTTATTCTTCATCCTTATACATTGCAAAATATACCTAAATTAATCATTTTGATACTTGGAAAATAATATATAACATCCTTGTTTATTGACTGGGCTTTATAATTTATTTTGTGACACTTTTGGTCTCCTTCCAGCAATCATATGAAGCTTTAGAAGGTATCAGTGAGGTTGGAGGAGAGTTTATAAAGCTGATGTCCTGTTGCACACAGGCTCTCTCACACAAACACACCCACACACAGCCTCGGCACCTTGGCACTGAGGCCCAGACCAGACCTTGCCAGCTGCTGTGAAAATCAGCCTCACCACAATCCATCCACATTCTTCTGTTTTACTTCTCAGTCGCATTGTCTGACACTGACAAACCTTCTGCGTCTCAGTCTGTAAAAGCTTTTACTATTTTCCTTGTTTATATATATCCTATTTGGTGCTGAAGCCTACTTTTAATCAAAGTTACTGGACTGAGATGGATCAGCTCTGGGGATGCTGCTGCCATACTGCTTGGTAACCATTTCACCAGTATCATGCTGTCTGTGTTGGTCAGGATTAGGGACAAACTGGGATTTTAGTGGAGGAACCCACGGAAATGATACTGTGTGTGTCTGGTACTCTGCAGAGGGTCCTATTCCTAATTCTGGGATAGACATAATTTATGGCCAGTTCTCCCTTTGTGGTATTTCTCTGCTGTTAAAATTAGAAAATTCTGCCTTCTCTTTGAGAAGGACTAGACTTGGCAAATAAAAGGAGGCTTGTAAGTGTAACAATATTATTTACAATTGTATTTTTAGCAGTTTTCTGGTGCTTTTCAGATTTGAAGCCAAGAGTTCTTTGAGTTCCTCTTTCCTTTCCTGCAGATACCCAAGCACACACCTTCCCACACTCCGAATGAGGAAAGAGAGGTTTTCCGCTGGTGTACTTAGCCAAAATTTCCTTGCTGTCTTACAGCTCTGCAGCATGACTCTTGGTGTTATCCCATAGTGGAGAAAAAAAATATGTTTTTGAGCTTGGTGGGCTTTTGTTTGAGTAAGGACCAATTCATCTTTGATGACTTATTATAAATTGTCACCAAAGTCCAAATAATTGGAATATGTTTAGGAAACTGTGTGTGGATCATATGCACATATGCAAATACACATAAGCACCCCTAATTTGGGGGCCTGGTCTTCGGCTGATACTACCATTGGCTATTGCTTTATACATCGTTTATTTATATGTTCCAGCTACTTCTTATCTATGCCTGCCCCCTCTTAACCTCAACTTCTTGTAGCCGTGCTAGCTAATATAAATGAAGTACACATAGAGGTCAGAAGCTTCTTTCCCCACACAGCTACTTTACTTATACTGCGATGTATAAGCAAAATAGTGCTGCAGACATTGTTTGCACCACCTACCCATCACAGCATTTCACTTGTGGTTAGCAAAATGCTCCAAAATCCTCCAGAATTGAAGGTGCTATTTAAATGTAAATTATTATTTACAATATCTTATGCTTGATATAAGTTTTTGGGAAGTTTCATCTTACACTTGTTTGCAGCAGCAAATCCTTTCATAGCTATAATTTATATGCAAAGATTTTCCCTGTCCTATCACACATTTTCCAATATGTTTTGATGAAGTCTGAATAGTTCAAATTGAGCTCTAGCATTGTGCATTTTATTTATTTCATATCTTATTTCTATTAAGTTTTGTCATAGGTTAGGGCTTGCTTTTATATTCCAGTAAGAGAGGATATAGAGTATGTGATTATGCAAGGTCTTTGTTATTTATATATACTGCATCCTGTGTGTGTGCTGCTCTGGTGTTCAAGTGAAATGCAGGATTCTATTTTAATTCTCATGACTGTATATGATCATTAACAGCTACTGCACACAGTAAAAAATAAAAATGCAATTCAAAGATATGTGCATATAAATAAATATAAGTGAGCACGTAAAAGAATGAATGAGATAAATTGGTTCTTTTCAAATATCTAACTTATCTTCAGTTTAAGGGAGGCATCCTCTGTGCCATCTCTGCTCCAAATGGTACTTTAAAAAAAAATTAAACATAACAATAAAAAAGAATTCATTGCTTTTAATAACATTTTCAGCCATGTGGTGAGGGTGGGCTTCCTTTTTTTATTTTTTTCCCTAAGATTGCAATTTTGAAAATAGCAGGAAAGGTCATAATGTATTGAACATTGCCTTGCCATTTCTTTAGCGCTTCTGAATTTCAGTCGGTTTTGGTTTATGTCTTTGCTGAAGCATTGAAACGTTCAGCATCTTCCTTATTCCCTTTCCAGTCAGCAGTTGTAAGGATAACCCTCGCCCCCTTCTGTCCAGACGCTTGTCTAGGGCTTATTTTCCATTGTTCTGTTCAGCATCTGCTCACCATCCTGCCTGGGAAGAGAAGCAAGGTCTTATCTCAGAAATTTTATCCATCAGCTCACTGGCAGCTGTCACTACAGTATCTAAACACCATACACAAGATGAAAGCTTATGCTTATGTTTCCCTGTAAAATAGGAAGTTCATGTTCCTCCCCACTTTAAACTGATTTCTCAAGGTATGTAGATCAGCATTGGTTGTTTTACCGGAGAAAAATTGTTGAACTGTCATTACGCTCTACTATATTGATTTACAACCAAGAGCAGTAATAACATCAAGATATTTTTGATGAAAAGCAGATGACTGTCAATCCTGTTCAACTTGGAGAAGCTCTGAACTCTGAAGGCTGCTCCACATTTGTCCAAGCAGTTTTCACTCTTCCTTTCCCCCTTCGTACCTCCACTCCTCTTCTTGTGACCTGGGGAGGCAGTGAGCTCAGCCTTCCTGTGCTCCACTGGCCCCATCTCCCCTTAGCTTTCCCTCAGTCCTCCCTTTGATGCTCAGTAAGAGTACGGTGCACTGAGGCAGCCTGGTGCTCTTCCACGGTAAAAATAGAATAGAATATATATAAATATACTAGTGAAATAAACTAGTGAAGTCTGCTTTTCTCTGGGGACAACCAAACTGAGATGAATTGCCTTCTTTACGCACAAACTCATTTTCTGTCTTTTTATCTTTCACATAGACATACAAATATATATATATATTTGCTCATAATGAAGTTAGAGAAAAAGGAAGGGAAAACTCAACGAATTGAGTGAGAAGGCAGATGAACATTTGGACTCACTGATGTGCTCTGTCTGGACTAAAAGTGGAGTCAAAAAGAGAGCAGTTGGAACAGGGAGGCAAGCTCTTACAAATGCACACATCACTGAGTGGGTTACAGTAACAGCAGAGCTTTACATCCTCCAAGCAAAGAGAGAGGGAGTCCTGACTGAGGAGGTGGTAGGAAGACCAGGCATATTAATCTCCATTTTGATCAACAGAATTATTATGTATTACTTCAGATTCAGTCTGAATTTGAAGGGAGCTTTCATGATATTGAAGGTCTTGTACTGTGCTGCTCTAGCCAACTTTAATTCTACATTAACAGGACAGTTTATCCTCCTTCTTGAAAAACTGGGCTCTTCTACCTGCATTATGCTTCGGTAGGTTTCTATGTTTAGGTTTCATGGTATTGTTTCAGTATATGCAACTGAAAGAGGGTAGATTTAGATTAGATATAAGGAAGAAATTCTTTACTGTGAGGGTGGTGAGGCACTGGCACAGGTTGCCCAGAGAAGCTGTGGCTGCCCCCTCCCTGGAAGTGTTCAAGGCCAGGTTGGACGGGGCTTTGGGCAACCTGAGCTAGTGGAAGGTGTCCCTGCCCATGGCAGGGGGTTGAAACGAGGTGATGTTTACAGTCCCTTCCAACCCAAACCCTTCTATGATTCTATAATTTCTTAGCCCAGAGAGGAAAGATGGCCTAATGATTAGAGTATGAGCTTCGTGTAGGTTTCACATTTCAAAATACTGTAGGCTTCCTATGCAGCAGTGGACATGCCACTCAGCTTTTCCTCTCCGTAAAGCAGCAATAATAATAATTCCATACCTGCCCAGGCTTGTTAGGAGGAGAAATGCATTGAAATGGGGGGTACCTGGTAGGACAATGACAGAGCCATGCAAGGAGCAGCAGTGGACATGTTATGCCTTTCTAAATGAAAGGTGCAGAGTGGCTTGCCATCATTCCTGTTACCTACCACAGAGTAATTCTACAGAACCACTTGGCAAAATAAAATAAAATTCTTATAGGAAGGCAATAAAAACATATTCCTCTTGGGAATCAAATATTTTTCAAATATAGTAACTACTGCCAAAAAAAAAAACCAACCCAAAAACACACAAACCCCTGAGCCTAAAAGGTATTCCACGTCTAGTTTAACTGCAATTTTTACTCCACCAAAAGACAATGAACTTCAGTGCTTGTGAGCAGCTAGTCATTTTTGACAGCGCAGGGCTTCTGCTGTATATAGTACAGTATTTATAATGTTTCTGCAAGTGTCTCTTTGATTGCATTATTCCTTTGTCTGACCTATACTTTCAGATAAAAGTGTTTTGCTTAGAAACTACGTAATAAATCACCTGTAGGAAACAGACACGTTCCTTTTCTATCAGGGACTAAATGTGAAAAATGGTTTAAAAGAAGCTAAGTGTAAATGATGGAGTTCTGTTACCAGTTTTGGCTTTGCTGAAACAAAGTAAAGGTAATGTACAGGAGGCATATCTCAGGGTCACTGCAGTCATATGTCAAATGCTAGAATAGTACTTTATTTGGCAAAAGGATCAAAGAAAAGCTTTTTGTTATTTTTCTTCTGTATGTTGAGAAATGAAATAGGTTTTCTCCCTTTTTATAGTTAATATAACTATGCTATAGTTTCACTGATCCTAAATGAGATCACCCGCTCCAGAATATGATTACATTTCAGTAGTTAAAAAAAATTACATAAGTACTAAGCATCATTTGACCTACCTTCCCTGTGTCAGACTGCTGAAATTATTTTACATTTATAGAAATCCTAGCTGCTTTGCACCTTTTTGTAGCTAAAATAAATGCTATCTTGGGAGCCAAAGGTCTCATGGTGGACAACTTATTGCATGTTAAATGTGTCACAGTAAATCTGCAAGAAGTTTTAAGCTCAAAAGAGAAAAATCTTTTTTTCTCTTAGAAGGCTAGAGGAAAGTAAGTAAATTAATTTCTGGAGTAGAGGAACCAGAAAAATTTCTTTTCATATTCTCTTCTCATTTTCTGCAAGCACCATGCCAAAAAAGAAAAAGTAAAACAAGTTTTAAGTCAAATAGCCAGTTACTGAAACACTTGCAGAGACAAATCCTGAAGTTATATAGGCTGCAGTGATTATATTTTTCAAGCTATGCTTTAGAAGGTGTCATGATATACTATAGTTGTCTTTAATGCTACAGTTATCGTATATTAAATAAATACTAGTGTCTTCTTCCTCTGCATGTACATGTTACACTTAGAGACTTATTCTCCTAGTAGGTATGAGGTTCAGGTCTCACCAGTAGCAGATTAATTTCTCGGGAAGAGTTGTTATTAAAGAAGCAAGTGTGCTTCATATTGGAGGAATGAGGTTGCAACATTCCTCAATGCCCTGTAAACTGTTTGGGAAGGACAACCTTATGTCCCTCAGAGGACAAGGCCTCAAAATACGCCACATCTCCTTTCAGAAGAGTACATTCAATAGTTGCTGTGTCTGTGAGTTTATTTACCATAGCTTAGGCTAAGGAAAGGAGTATCCCTTAAGAATTATTCACAATACTACATATAGTTCCTATCTTACATCTTTTTTAAAAAAAGCTGATGAAATTAATAAGAAGTGACAAAAGAAAAGGAAATCAACTAACGATGTGACTGAGGTCAAGCTTGAAGAATGAGCACAGTGGGTTAAAACACCAACACAGTAATGTAGGTGTGAGCAAATGAACCGTCTAATAAATAATTAACAATTAATTTTCTTCTGTCTTTTATCTTTACCTCTTTTTTTCTCTACTTTTCTACTCTGTGTTTCTGTTTTGCATTTTCCATGTTCCTGCAATTAATTAAAAAACAAAATCAAAGCACAGGGTTAGAAAGTTCCAGTTCTGAAATCCTGCTGGAATGGAAAGTTCTGCTTCTCCGATCCTATTAGTTTGTGCTCGTGTTGAGGGCTGGATGTGCATATTTTATAGAGTGTGTGCATGGCTCAGAAACGGCTGCTCCTCCTAGGCAAGCGGTTCACAATACAGCCCTTCTACTTCTGAGCAAAGGAAGCTTTGTTTTATAAATCTCCAATGCAATGTACATGCAGTTTTGTGTCATGTTATATTGTCATATGACAAGACATGAACCAATGTAAGCCATCGTAATGCAGCACAATGCATTGTATGAGTTACACCTTGTCAGGTTTTTTGGCTTCAGAAAGGAGCTTTTTTCCCAAAGGTAGTAAGTGATGCTAGAAAAAAATCCCTGTGTTACCTAGAAACTGACAGGTGCCCCTATTTTCTGACTATCCAAATTAAATTTAATCTGAATGTGTTTCCACACAGCAGATATAAATGTTGCTTTACTTTTTGTCACTTCCCAATTTTAATGTTAGTGGTCTGCTAATGTGATTAACTGTTTGCCTCAGGCAGTTAAGACTGTGCTTTGTCCAACTGGACAACTGATGAGCTCTGCAAAGTTTAAAGCTCCCTGGCTAAGAAGGGATCATCATCTGAAACCTATATACTGGCCTGAGGAAGGCTCTAGCCTTGCAGATAGTGAACATGAGACTTCGTTATGCTGTCATTAAGCTAAGGAGATATGCATAGAGATTGTCTGCTGCTAGCTTATAATATACTGCTTTATCACAAATGCAATAGCACATCATTACCTGCATTGTATACAGGTAAGCTTTGCATGGCAGAGACCACTGTAAGGGAAATAAATGTTAAATTTTATGGGTAACTAGTGTGTGGGGAAAATACTATGTGGATGTGAAAAAGAAAAAAGTATTTACTTCCTGTAAATATGAACTACTTTACTGTAGTTCATACAATTCTGAATGGTTATCTTGTGCTAGCTCACCATAGTCCTTTATTGTCCAATGCCTTAGACAATAGTTAAAATCCTGACAATGAATTCTTTATTGCTCAGAATACCAAAGTGCAAAGGCACCATATGCATACCATTTCAGATATCTCTCCATATAGCATTAACACTCCTATTTGGTGTGTGGGGGAGGTTAAGTATTATAAAACGAATTATATCTGTTTCTTTGAGCAATCGCAGAGTAAAATATTACCCTCAAGTTCTAAAGTTACCTCCAAGTGTGATACTCAGCTTTCGGCATTATTTCACACTCAGGTTAACTTTTCTAACCCTTAGGAAATATTGTCCCACTATTGCCTTCAAGAGCACTCACAGTTTTTTATTCTGTATATATAGTGCTGTCCAAGCACTGTAGCAGAGCTAGTGAGAAAGATTACATGGAAGAACTTCAAGGTTTCACAATAATTTTTAAAGGCAAAATATCTGGTTAACTTAGGGACCCTGCACCTGCATTTTCTTCTGACTCTCACTGCATTTTCATAGGTAGCAGTAGTACTAGAGGTATATTCCTATACCAAATAACTTCCTTCCTGGGTGAATTTTTCCCTTGGGCAGCAGGAGTTACATGTTGTGAGTTACCAATTAAAATCCATCCTTCCTAGGTCAAGGTGAAAGTAGAGCAGATAACCTGGTGTATCTCACAGTGAATATTATCAACAATTATATCATTATTTTCCCAGCACACTTTTTGTCAAACTGGAATTAGACCAGCACCATTTAATGAACTGAAAGATTCAGAACTTCTTTCTTTTCAGCTGGTTCATGTAAACGACGTGTTCTTCCACATCAGAATTAAATCCAAATCTCATCTACCCAAGCAGTGGATTTATCAAAATTTGCTGTAAGAGCTTACAGATAGAGCCATATTTTGTATCTGGGTTAGGTGAGAGAAAAAATTGCCCTTTAAGATTGAAAGTAAATGGCAAAAAGAAGCATCCATGCAGAAAAATTCTATCATGTTCTGGAACCCTTTCTCCATCAGCTCCTAAACTTTTCTCTATTTTTGGTCTGTGTGCTCTCCCCACTTTCTAACACACTCGTCACAATTAGTTTCTGGGGACCTACTAGTAATTCACTTAACAATGAGACTAATCAATAGTGATTTCCAAAAACCTTTCATTCTTGAATTAGGCTCCTGACAGGGGAGCTGTGTGGAAGACCTTCAGCTGATGGATGTGGTGGTGATTTACACTCACTGAGGATCTGCCCTGCAAAATAGTAACTAAGAGTGCATGGTCCCTGGGTGAACACAACCCTCCAAAGATGCTGTGTCTTAACTGACCATGTGGTATCTCTAGAGCATAGCTCAAACTCCTGGCCATTTTCCCCATGAGGAGAGATCTTCCTTGGTTTTGGGAGCCTCTTCTTTCTTCTCTTTGTGTTGAGATAAAGTGGAATTTTGTGAAAAATGAAGAATTAGTGGCACTAAAGGCTAAAATACTCAGTATTTATCAAAAAGCACTAGTGCAGAACCAGGGAAAACCAGAACGCTGATATTCTGTTGCAGGTCCACTGGTCTGAGAGGTGACCACGCTTAAACGTAGAGCAGATTTGTATCTGTACAGTAAATACCTATTTATCAGATACCTTTTTCTGTTCATTGCATACACTGGGAATGTAGTGCCTCTACATACCCTCCCCTGGCAAATGCAATTTTAAAACAATGCAGAACAAAGAAAAATGTGTTCCTGATATAATTATGCCTTCTGCAACTTAAATTTTAGACACTCAGTTTCATCTCTTACTTAAATGTATCTGTGTATTTTAATAGGAACATTCAGCTATGCTTTTATTAATGCAAAAACATTAAAGCACTATCCCTGAATACTAAAGCCTTAAAGGGCCGTTTCAAACAGAACCTGTCATAAAATGTGCTCTCAAGCGTGTCCCCTTTAAGAGATTCAAGAATTAAATGTTCCCGTATGTGAATTTTATTTTGTACAGCACATTTGCTTTATGGCTACAATTAAGTTAGATGTGCCGATAACAATGTCTGCTTTCCATTTTAAATCGCACATTTCAGACAGTGTGCATTGTTTTATTATCTAATCCACATGCTTTTAATTGCAATTATGGTCCCTTATGAGTCCCCTGGGAGGGCATGATTGCAATTAAAAATGTAATTTAAATGTTAATTAATTACATTCATTTTCTAAACTGGGAAAATTTCATTTATTATTTTCATGTGTTGTGCACTTATCCTAAATGCGTTACCTTCTAAATGTTTTTTTTTCAAATTAAGTGTTATGTTTATAAAACAGGGTGTTTAATACCCTTTAAAATTTTGTTAGAATGTTTATACAAATTATTACTTTAAATTAATTGTTTCCAAGCTCTATGCAAAATTTATATGTGTCATGCAAGCCAGAATAGAGTTGGTTTTTATATTCTGCTGAAATTGCATTAACATGAAAACCAAAAAAGTTGATCAGAAATATGTTTGTTTATGTACTCTTAGACACTTTTGCTGGACAGAAGAAGAGGATTTACTTAGGGCCGATGCTCAATGCCTTTGTTGATTTTCTTACTGGTGGTTCACTTACCTAAGACAAAACCAGCTAAAGAGGATGAGCCCTCATTGGCATGAGCAGACTGAAGTCTAATATCAGGTTTTGCAACAAGTGTAACATGCAGCAAGCAGAGAAAAAGAGCTTGTTAAAAATAGAAGGCAGAGAATCATGAATCTGGTTTCTTAGAAATGATAAAATTCAAAACATGCCATTTAAAAAAAAAATTAGCTATTTCTATTGCCTTCCATTTTTTCAATATTAACCTGCAATCATGATGGCCAGAAAAATTATCTATTACATGTGAAAGCTGAGATTTGTACAGAATCTCATGACCTTAAGAGCCAAGGATTGATGAAAAATGATAAAATATCTTCCAAATGGTGAGCAGCCAGTGTTGCTGTGTCAATAAGCTTGCAGAGCTGCATGCATCAGTGTGGAAGTCTGTCCAGAACCACTGATACCGCGGGCTGGCTTCCTGCTGGTTTTTCCAAGCAATATTTAAAGTCCAGTATTTGGAGTAAGAAATCTTCCCTTCTCTGTCTGGCTTTGGTCACATCGGCATCCTGCTGACATAAGCTTGGAGGAAGAAGCTGGAGAGCAGGGCGGGAGTCTTCCCAAGCAGGCACTATATCAGGTATTAATGGTTTTGAGTCACTGGGTTCTGTAATTAAAAACTGATTAGATATCCCGATCCATCCTATTATCTTTACAAAAGATATTCTCATTACAAATTTGTGGTCAGTTCATTTAAAAAAAAAGAAACAGTAATTTATTTTCTCACAGGTCATCACAGAACAAACCAATTAAGGTCAGGAAAATTTGGAAGTATGATGTTCTGATAGACTAGCAGCTCCTCTGAAGAGAGAGATGAAGCTAAAGGATACAGCTGAAAGATTTTTATTTTAAACTACCGCTGCCAGTTGTAGCTGTACAGACACTCTTGGAAAGGTTTAAGCATTAAAAAAAAAGTCAAGTTAAACTAAACTGAAAAATATCTATTTTTCACTGAGGCAAGGCTGTCCACACAATCTTTTTGATTGATTTAACTATTTGCTTAAAAAGTAAAAATTAAGAACAGTTTAGGCTGAATCAGTGCTGAGGGTTGCATGGCTTGCTTACAGAGGAATTCATGGCAAGCAGGTACATAGACAGGCCACAAACACAGCAGGGTGAGGGGGCCATGGATCTGATAAACGAAGGTTTTATTAAGCAGTTACCTACCAGGTGCTCACAGGAATTTCTCCCAGATCTGGGACCACTCTTGATTCCTGCAGTGCTGGGTGTGTCCCCTCAGCACATCTGAGCCTCCCTGTTTGTGCCGTCTGTGGTCCTCACGTTTTCTTTGCCTTTATTGCTCCTCTCAGTGGAAAAGACTGTGAAGTTAGTGGACGTAGCTCAGCAGCCTGGGTTTTGTGTTCTCAACTGTAACATTAAAAGAGAAAAATAAAGGGAAGAAAAGAGCAAGAGCTTTGTAGCCAAAAAAAAAAAAAAAAAAAAAATAGACGGCTTTTTCATTTGTACCATTGATGAGAAGGAAAAGATAAATTAGTTCATAACTAGTAGGGAAAGTCTGTTTTGGGCGAATTAGCTTCTTTGTATAGAATTTACGTTTTCCCATTTTATCCCGCCCCTCCCCAGTCATGTGTAGTTCTGAAGTGATAAAATCCTCTGTTTTTTTTTTTCTTTTCATTGGTCCTGGAAGGCCCCAAACACTGCTCTCACAGTAATCCCAGTGACATACGCACTGCCGTGAAATGCCACAGGAACCCACACATTCATCACATGTAGCTTCCAGGCATTGGCCCCCACTTCACCTGAATCTTTAACTCTGGTCGGGGGGGTCTCATTATAGATGCACAACTCTGGAAGTTCCTCCGTCTGTTCGGGATGCTGCATTTTGTGGTGAGGAAATCAAAGCAGTTACATGACTCCTGATAACCCTCATTGACTATCTATTGAAAAAATCAGATTCTAAATAAATTGCTATTGTACTTTTAAAGCTGTGCATGACATGTCCTACTTACTGGGTGACCTAGATAATTTCCATAAATTAACCTCTTTTACCTTCCATTTCCTCTGCCATCCTGCTGTTACCTTCCCACAACTGCTCCATCACTACGTAACTCATCCAGTGGATGGAGAAGACAGTGATGCTGCACTGAGTCTTAAAGTGACATTAAGAACTTACCTGCCTAAGTGTTCATTTGCATCTTGCTCACTAGACTTGTCATATAGCTGGGGAGATAATATATTATGAGATGTGTACTGAATTAGCTGTCAATTGTAGTGAAGCTCTCCCTTAACTATGTGAGGAGAAAGCTCTTGAATGAGCCTCAATCTTGCCTTTTTTTCAGCTGAGATGTTTCATTTTAGTCACCCAACCCCAGCCAATTTTATTAAGTCTGCTGTCAGCTGTGACCCCTGCTGAGGACTGGCAGGGCTGAAATAGTTATGCTGCCTGATGTCATTTGTGGCAGCTACAGATCCCAGTCCTGCTTAGGCGCTGAGGCCTCTGTTCCTGCAGCAGCAACCACCGCAGTCATAATATCAGGCAAAACGAAAAGGCTCGGGGTAAAAAGCCACGTTGTGTTCTCCAGTGCTAGTTGAACCACCAAGAGAGGCTGCGTGCAGGCAGGCACGGTCTTTTAATGGAAAGGTTTGAGTAGTACGTGCTGCGCTCTGGGAGCAGCCGGAAGGAACGGCGCAGTCCTTAGCGCATCGGGGAAGCCGAGCTGGCATCGCACCGCCGGCCTCGTCTGGGCAACAAGTTGGTGCTTGTTCCAGATGTGGAGTCAGTACTTCTCCCACACCCACAGCAGCATCACCCTGAGGTGGTGCTTCCACCGATTACCTTGTTTTGGGAATTCCTTCACTGTGCTTGTCAAGCAAAAAGAGCAAGTGTCATTGTCTTCCTTGGGTGCAATCTCTGCACGTGAGTGGGAACCGCTCTGCTGCTGGTATAGGGCAGGGCGCCAAAACAAAACTGCAGCCTGCCCAGTGTGTGGCAAATTGCTTTGCTGGGGTGACTGTGAAGCTGGCTTGGGCCATTTTTATAGTGGTAGAAATGCTTTAGGTATAGCTAATTCTGTACAGAACTGCTTTCCACGAGTCTGTGATCAATGCCAAGATTAAGGGACCAGACAAGCACACTGTCCTTTTAAACACCAAATTTGTATTCTATCCATATCAGTTTCTTTACCTGGAAGGAAGGCGACACTTTCAAAATCTGGTTCACATTAATGATTGCAACTTAACTACCATTATTTTAATTAATAAAGATATCCTCAAAGCTCAGTGGGGGGACAGCTGCTCCATCCTCTCCTCTTTTAATGCACATGTGCACAAGCCACTGCCTCCCTGAGTAGCCTGCCTGGTGATAGCAATGTTGAGCTTGGTGTACCATGTGCCTTAGCTACATGGGATGGCTTCACACCCTTCAAGGAAGAGTAATGTCAAAAGAGAGAATATAGACCTAAAATTTAGAAAATCCAATTGTAGCTGCCTGAGATCACAGCATATTATATCCTTTACATGCCAAAGAAAGTTTAAATCCTGGAAGAGTGATACTTTATCGTCAAGGTAACCAGAATAGGTTCACCAACAATTTACGTGGCTCTTAAGTCTATTTACATGCTTGTTTACTTGGCTTTTCTCTAAAAGGAAAAAAGAGTTACCTTAGCAACTGCCTCATCACGTGGTGCTGAGGCTTCCTTTGCTATCAAGTATCTTCTGCAAGGAGCTCACAGACCCATTTCATAGGCACATCTGCTTTACCCAGTGGAGTCTGGGATAGTCTATGCATTAGTTTGTGGCGTGTTGGTTTTAAGGGCTAAATATTGCATTCCGGACGAGAGGTGAGATGCGTCTGTGCCTCCTTGGCTTTGGGGGAACTGTGTGAGGACAATGCCAAGGCAGAGATGCCAAGGCAGCGATGGGGGAGTAGGGCAAGCCAGGAGGTGATAGAGATGTGGCCGCACTGTTTTGGAGGGAGGAGAGGTTAGCTCTGCTGCACTGCAGAGTGAGTGTTGACCCATTTTATTTACTAGATATCACCATCAAGGATCATTGCTCCAGTAGTCAACCCACCTTTCCCTTGAGATCCTACCTTCCTTTGGCAGAAAAAGTTTTAAAAAAAGGTATGAATCCTAGGATGGTGACATGTAGATACATACTGAGGTAAGGAGTCATTAGCCTCTGCATGTAAATTATGAGTGCAAGAGTTTGCTGCTTCTGTCCCCTAATAGATTTCTGGAGTTTTGTACTTAATCAGCTTCTGCTCTGATCAGCAACATGTGCAGGAAAGCAGGGGCAAATGAGATGCCAGTCATACTTCTTCCTTCCTTGCCTTTTTTTCCACAGAAGATTTTGACCTGAACTCTGATTGAGCATACTGCTGTCTGGGCAGACTCCCAAAAGTTCAGCAAACTAAGTCACCAACTCAGGCTGTGTTTGTGTCTTTGTTTTAACAGTGTTTATGAGAGAGCTGCTTCATCAAATACCCTCATTTTATTTGCTTTCCTTGCTCATTTTATTTTAATTTGATAACTGCATCGAGACTTCAGGTTGACGGTAAGGAAACTCTTATTCTAGAAAATAATTCAATTTCCTTGAATGATCAGGGCCAGATTTTTTAGGATAGTTACACATCTTGAGATGAAATCCTAGTAGGATTTTCAGAAGAACCTCAGCAGATTAAAGCCTTGATTTCCTTCTAACCTGCTTGAACACTTGTAAAAATGCTGTTAAGCCTCTACCTGCACTTCAGCCTTCCTAAATACCTTTGAAAATTTATCCCTCTTTTGTATCTACATTCCCCCAACTACCTTTGTCTTCCATTTCTCAATTCCATTTCTACCCCTTTTCCAAAATCCGGATATGATGTTCATCTCCACTCTTGCTGTGCTCTTTAGTTTTTAATAATGTGACTTGCATTATTTTCATCTCTTTTAACCTTTTATACATTATATTAATGCTCTATACGAATTAATTTAGCTTGCACTTTCTTTGTAAAACAAACCTAACATGCTGTTATAAGCCCAGTTACTAAAAAACAGATCTACTGCAGTATGCATGTTGCAATATTGCAATAACTGTACTAGTGAATAATAACTATAATAATTGCTTTATACAGCTTTTTAGCACAGAGATATTTTCCTCCCCTTGAATCCTCAGGGCCTGAGTCTGAGACAGCCTAATGGCCTGACTTCTGCAGCAAAAGACTCATAGACCTGGAGTTTCCAAACCATTTTTCAGCCACCCTCTGGAGGGTGACAGGTATCCTTTACTTCTGGGGAAAGCCTCCTTTCCAGCTTGGCACCATCATGATCCAGCACGTCACCATACTCAACCACTCCATCACTTCCCCTTGCTATTGACAGAGCTGCGGGGCTGTGGGAAGAGGAGCTCGCTCCAGCAGTGCCACCGTGCAGGGAGCTAGCGGGCTGACATGCAGCGTCCCCTTCTCAGATAAATATCGATTAGACAGCTGAGGAGTTGGGTGTCCTGAATAGAGAACTCCAGCAAATATGCTGACTCCTCCACGTTTTGGGGTTAACGGATTATTCTGTTTTGGCCTAATCTGTCCAGCAATGCTAAAATCAATATTAAACTTGGCCTGTCACTATACCTTCCTCCTGCTGTGAGCACATTCTCCAGACCACACTAGCACTCAGATTCAGTAGTACAGCTCTTGCCTTGGATCTGGAACTGGCATCTGATGTCTTTCCATGAGGAAATACCCGGAGCTGGGGGGACATGTGCAGAGCATCCTGTGCCTCCTACCCCCCTTGTCATATTCTTCATCCAAGGCAACTCATTCATCGAAGTGGAGAGCAGCGTAATTCCAGCACAGACTGAAATATTTTGGAAATGATCCCCACAAAATAAAACAGCCACCAGCACTGCATGCAAGAGTAAAACACTGGAGACAGCAGCATTTTTTTTTCCTGAAATCATGTGGCAGGTTGTCTCCTGATTCATGCTGCCTCCAAAACGGGAGTGGGTGTATTTACTTATTTACATGCTAATGACAACCAATAATAAATACCATTTCCCACCCAAAAACTTCAAAGGCTTAGCCAAAGCAGGCCAGCTATTTAAAAACTTACTCCCACTTTTTAGGATGGCAGGGAGGTAAAGCAAGTAGCCCCAGAGCAGGTCTATGGCTTTGCTCCTGTGCCCTAACTCAGCTGCCAAGCCCCAGAGCCCCACTTGCTTCTTTTTTCATGCTTTTTAACATTTTACTATAAAAAGGGTTTTCCCTGAGTTGTGTCCCACTCACTCAGCAATGCGTGGCACTTTTTAGGGTACCCTTCAGGAACACTTGGCTGATCTCCAGCTGCTCAGTTGCCTTTGTTGCTTTGTTAGCACTTTCTCTTCTCTGAGTCATTTTTTCTTTGAAGTTTCTAAAGCACTGATGAGCAAAATATAGCCATTTTGCCCGATTTTTCCCTTTGTAGGGTGTAGCTGGCAATTTGGCACAAAACGACCGAGCAAGCTGCATATCGGCTGATGAGACTAGTGCAATTCAGCCGGTGGAGCCTCTTTGTGGCTGTGTTTGGCCCCCCAGCTCACCAGTTCCCCGCACCAGCACCCCAGCTCTGACTGCCTGGAGCTGCCTGGGTGCTAGGAGGTGCAGGGGTCTTGTAGTCAGTGCTGGATGTGGCCTGGGCTCTGTTTTGGAGATGGTTTGCTGCACATTTCTTTTGTGGCCAGACTTGCCATGTGGGCAGACTTGCCATGGGAAA
Organism: Strix uralensis; assembly: GCF_047716275.1. Taxonomy (NCBI): domain Eukaryota; kingdom Metazoa; phylum Chordata; class Aves; order Strigiformes; family Strigidae; genus Strix; species Strix uralensis. The sequence goes on along the minus strand of NC_133989.1, from coordinate 8,010,208 downwards.
GTTGCTTTTATGCCTTAGTTTCCCCTGTTTTAATAATTATCTCTGTCAGCCTTTCCCCTCTTTATGATCGTTCTCTAGGGAAGAGACTTATTTCCTATGCTATTTTTTAAATGAATGTTATGGGCCTATTTATGCAGTGCAACAGAAAATCCACCTTCCACTGGAGACATGCACAGTCGTATAACCCATTTGCTCTGCATTACAAAGGTTTGAAACCTTTTCCCTCTGCTGTGGGGCTTCTCTTGGTTAAGGGCCATGCACAGATTATGCCACTGTACACCTTGCCCTGCTGCTTTCTGGAGCCGGCCCCATGAGTGATGTCAGCCACAAGGTTCTCCACCACCTTTGTGAAGGCTGGCACTGTGATTGAGAGAAAACCTTGCCCTGCATTTAGTGCACAATATGTTCCCTCTTCCCTGCTGTCTTGAGGCAGCCATAACATTTGTGAAGTGTTCTGTTTCCCCACCCCATCGTCACTGCATCAGTATTTGCTATGGTTACAGACCCAAAGGCTCATGCCCATGCAAGCTGCCTCTCACCCGAAATAGGGTGGTGCCACATAACACAGACCCTTGCTTACGTACCGTCCTTCCGCCATGGCCTTTTATATTCCTGTGATGAACTCAAGCCAATTAGTAACTGCAAAACCTTTCTCTCTCATACATATATTCCTTATATGCTTTCCTTTCAATGAGGCTATAAAGAAAGCACAGAGGTGGCTACTTATGTCTAGGAAAAGCTGAAAAGTTATTATCCTTTCTAGTGCTGCGGAGGACTCTGGGGATCAGTTCTTCGTACCAAGACCAGTCCCTTCTTCTTTTGTACTTTCTTGGTTGTACACTTAGTCTGGAGATAACTGCTGTGTGACTAACTCCCTTCACAAGTCACCTTCATCTCATCACTCTTTGCTTTTTTCTGGCCAAATGGTGTGGCAGAGAAGAGTGATCTGTGCTACAAACAAGGGCTCAGGAGACTAAGTTTCTGTTGCCAGCTGTTTCAACACCCTGCATGACCTTCACCAAGCCATTCAACTTGGCTCTGTCTTAGTTTCCCCATCTGTAAAGGGATATGAACATTTGCAGAGCACTTTGGATTGTTATTAATTCTTCATAGAGTATCTAAATGTGGTGAACACTTTAAGATGCTATAAAAGTACAAAGTAGTATTATTAAACTCAGGAGGAGGAAGTAGCTGGCCCACAAGGTGCTTCCTTCATCAGTCCTTCAGAGGAAGGTCCTTATCTTTATGACCTAAACACAGAATTTTTATTCTGCTCTTGTAGGGGGTTAATGGGTGTATTTTAAATAAAGCTCTCCGACCCAAGCTGGAGGAACACCATGAATGAAGCTGATGACATATTAAATTTTTCTCATGCATCTCATTCTAAAACAGAAAGCAGAATTGCTTTGCACGCAGCACAACGGTTTCTAATCTGCAGCGGAAGGCTCTGCTGAAGTCACTTGCAGTCGGCCCTCTCCTCTTACCCTCCAATAAACAGTAGACACAGGGCGACTATAATGGCTTGACAATAGTTGCACACCCTGGGGTTTTGCTGTTCTCATGAAAAAAAAAAAAAAGAATGTCATGGACAAATGAATGTTGACAGTGGCCATACCAAACAATTCAAGAAAAAATTGCAGTTTTATACGTATTCCTGCTCCCTTTGTCAATACTTTAAAGATGGTTCTTATTTCAGAGCAGGTATTGATTGTGTATAGGTTAGGCCCCCAGTTCCATTTGTCATTTCTGATATTATAGTGTGTTATCGTTTAAAGCTGTAATGGGAGAGGTGGCTGAGCTTAAAGCAAGCTGGTTGTCTGAAGCTTTGATAAATGGCTAGATGGTCTTTGTTTCTGCAGCAGTGAGCAGTTGGCTGCTATTTGCTTTACCTTTTATCCAAGAATAACTGTGTGATGGGTTCTGGAAGTGAACAGTATCATTTTGTCAGATGTGGTTCAGAACTAGCCGGGTGGTCCTAGCAAAGCAGCTGAGGGATTTTTAACACCCGACAGGATGTGAGTAAAGGCCCTGTATAAAACTGAAACAATTCTGGCTCCACATGGCTGCTTTGGTCGAAAAGTTCTCAGAGTTGTTTTTTAAGGTGAGAGGACAGGAAATGCTGGGGGGAGCGGGAGGGATGGTGCTTTTAAAAGCAATTCTATTCATATGGAAGGATCTTATGAGAAAGATCAGAAGACAATAGGTGGATTAGATTTCTTTGATGAACTAACAAACTTGCAAATTTTTTGCAGATCTAAATAAAAGGTCTGCTTTTCAGATGCAGTGAACAGCCCCACCCCAGCCTCTGAAAATCAGGCCAGTACAATGTTTGTGCCTGGGAGTCCGCAGGATTGTGGAGAGAGGGAGGTAGCACACTCTTCACATTCTTTCCCTCTGTATCACTTACATTTCTCAAGGTTTTGGTATTGCTTTCATGAAATCACATCTGTTTGTCAAACTCAAAATGCAGAGTTGCTTTGTATCTCCGTTCCACTTCATTTGAATCAGCAGGAGTCTGGAAATGGTAAGTGGTCCTTTTCCCAGTAACAGACACATGTAATATCTTGGCTTTGCAGAACCTCTTCCATCAAATTTTGGGTTCATAAAACTAAAATGACACCTGTGGCTGTTTCATGTCCTAATTCCTTTGAGTCAGGCAAGTTCAATTTATAATTTGAGTTTAGCCCAATGCAATACCAAGGTCTGCCTCAAACTGAGCTGAAGCCTGTCCTAAACCAATGTTTACAAGCGAATGTAAGTAGGGGAATCAGTAATACACTGAAACCTCACTGGTTTGACAACTCAGCTGTAATAACTCCATACTCATTCACAGCACACTTGTATGGGGGGAGTCTTCAGTGTGGCTTTGGACCACTCTGCATTGCTTCTGAATCAGTAGCAAGGTGTCTTAACAGGTTGGCTCTTGATCCTTCAGGTACCTGCCCTTTGTTAATTTGATAATCTATGAGTGAGAGTTCAGACTATCTACAGTTCCTGCCCTTAGTAGATGGAAATGGTAGCTCTTAATCCTATCACTGATGTTGAATTGCCTGGACAAGTAGCAGCATATTGATTCCACCAGTTCTTTTACAGAAATCACAAAAGACTGCTCAACAACCAAAATAGCTCAGACTTCACTGCAGCTCACAGCATGATGGCAGGGGAGCTCTGCTTTTGTGTCTGTAGGAGGAAAGAAGTTACCTTTCCTAGCATGGAAATAGAAATAAACAGAAAGGTTAGAAGTCAATTCTGCAGTTCTTAGTCCTACAAGTAACACTGAGGTTCACCGAGTCCCTTTTTTTTTGTGAGATTCTTGTTAGCTCTTAGCTTGTGGTACGCTATATATGCTGCAGAAAAAGTTGATGGCACACAAACGTGCATTTGTAGGAATGACAAGATAACAAGGATAGCAAGCAAATAGAAAAGAAACCAAGGAGATGTCAAAACTATGCAGAAGATACTGGGTCTCTGTAAAGCAGGAACCACACTGAACCTCCCCCATCCCTCACGCGCCTGGTGATTCAAGCCAAATCCAGGCTTCTGTGGCTGTTCAAGAAGGTTTAGTCAACTCTTGCACCTCTCTTTGATCGTGCCTCTCTGCTGTTCCTGGCTTTGCCTGGAGCTGTAGATGCAAAAGTATTGCAAGAGGGATATTTCTGACTGTGCAACACAGCACAACACAAGGCCATGCTCATAATCTATCAGCATAACATCATCTCGGGAGACCTGGCTACCCAGTTTCTAACCCAAACCAAGGATCAGATAATAGACAGTCATGGTGGTTTGGATAACACTTCACACCTCTTGTTGGTTTGCGTGTGCATTAAAGGTCACTTTGCACTCTTCACAAAAACAGACTGGTTGTGTCTCTGGCCAAAACATCCCTGTTCATGAGGCTGTGCCTCTCTGGGCCCCAAAGATGACTGAATTTCAATGAGGCTTTATTCTTCAGAATGAAAGGTGCTGTCTAACAGTAAAATATTGTTCTATTAAATTCAGCCCATGGCAGATCCACTACTGAGGGCTATTGAGGCAAATAAGAGCAGGGTGATGGCAGTGTGTGGTCATAAAGTTGCAGTATTCAAAAATGTAGAAAAAGCAGGTTGTCAGATTTCAATAAAGCAGTGGAAATGAATAGATACATCTCAGAGCTGGTTGCTTCCTAGTGGGATGGAATTTGAATAATAATATCACACTTGAACCAACATCGGGCTGGATTAATGGCTAGCACAGGCAGAGCACTAGTATGGTGAAGCTGCTGCAGCAGCAGCACCACTGTAGGTGTTACTAATGATACACAGCAATGCTTCTGCTTGTTTGCACACAGAATGAAAAAAATAGGGGAGGAGGAATCTGGGAATTATTGCTTTAAGCTGCAATTTTCAACAAAGAAATCTTGCCATTCCAAACTGTCTAGACCTTTAAAAATAAAAGATGTGCAGTATTTACAATGCTCTTCAGTATTCATGAGGCTTTGCTGCTTGTTGTAAGGCGAGATGAAAACAATACTCAGTAGATTTTCATAAGTGACACGCAACTGTAAGATTGATAGATGATGTGGATTTAATGTATGTGGAGTTCAGCGCCAACATAAAAGCTGTGATGTACCCAAACACCGGGTTTATTAAATCCCTGTTTCCTTAAATGATCATCCAAAGCCTTTCACCACTTTCTTCTACCAGAAAATAAAGGAAAGAAGGTAGGAAAAAAGAGAGGGAGGGGAAAAAAACCCAACCAAGGGATTCCCCTTAGTTTTGGTAGAGAATTACAATATCGGAACTGAAAGAGACAAATATTTAGACACTGTCTCTGCATAGAGATTAATGTGAGAGTCAGAAATACATTGAATCCACTTAAATTGATGTGATTTAGTTATGAATGGTTAAACATAAGTATTCTCTGTCAAATGCCAAAACCTATTGTATTAACTCTTTCCTCTCCCCAACCCTCCTGTATAGCCTCCTAAACCTACCAAATTCTTCTTAGAGCCCAGGGATCCTTTCCCCCACCTCTCTGTGCGGTGGGGCCGGAGTACAGCACAAAATCCCTAAACCTGCTCCAGGAGAGGACTTGATGAATACATCGCGTGGGTGCATGGCAGCTCCTGCCTCCCACCCCCTGGGATAGACCTGCACAAAGTGGGAGAGCTGCGCTGGGGGACCAAGGGCACAGCAAACCACCCTCCTTCAAAACATCAGCTGGGAGAACTGGGGATGGAGTTGCTGACTCGCCCAGAGCCAGCCTTCACTACACACACCCTCCAGTCTCGTTGGGACCTGTTAGTCAGCTGCCATAACCGTCGTCCTCACAAGGCATTTCCCATGCACCTTTGCTAATTTGAAACAGCATTTCACCCTTAGTCTGACATCAAGTGGATTATTTTCTCTTTCATTCCAACTTCACCCATCAGGCTGCATTCTTATGAATTAGGATTGACTTACGCAGCGTCCCAAATCCTCTTGAAAACGATTTCTGAGTTCCTTAATTTCTGCTGTCTCTAGGGGTGCAACACACACACACTCCTTGATAACAGCCGTGAGTAACATTTTCTGCCATGCATTTACAGCACTTTTTAACAAAGGTGTATTTGCTTCTTAGTGGAACATTTCACTTAGTTTCAGGGTCATTTCCTGTGACAGCTGAATGTCTGTCTTCTTTATCACCTCAAGATTTAGCGAAATGATATAATTAGTATAGTTGTGCTCCTTAACCCAGCCAGCTGCGCTGGAAATCAGGCCATTTTAGCTCAGTTGAAAGGAGCAAATAGCATGCAAACTGAAATCAGGCTTTCTGCTCTGGACCAAATTTGACTTTTTTTAGAAACTAGTGATATTACCAGTGTATTTATCCCTTGGTGTGAACCATTTACTCTGGACTGGTTAGTGAGCAATCGTTTAGATACTTAATTCCTGTGGTGTTGAAAGGCAGGCTGTTTGTGCCGTGTCTGGGAGATGTGACCAGGAAACCTGGCCTAGGGCAGAGACTGAAGCTGGATACACCTGAATTCAGTTCCTATCAGCTCTTCTCCCTGTACTTCTGAAGCAGTTATTTTTCAGATACTCTTCAGTTTCCAAACAAAAATTTAAATTTCAGTTCTCTGCCCTACTTCTTCTCTTCTTTAAAAAAATAAAAAGGCTTATTTTCCCAAGGATAAGTTTGACAATTTTTTTCACTTCAGCAGTATTTTCTTCCAATAAAGCTTTCTCATGAGCTACTGGCATTTTTTTTTGTAATACAGGGGAAGAATTTAAACCAAAAATTGAAGGATAAGGGACAGAAGTGAAAGGGAAGGAGGTCAACGCATATCCTCTTGAATTTATAAATAAATTAGTTAATATAAGTGACTGTGTTCTCTCCACTTTACTTGCTGATAAATATCTGAGGAAATTGTTTGTAATAAGAATGTTTATTGGAAAAATAAACTTCAGCAAATACTTACGGAAAACAAATGGCAAATCCAATCAATCCAATATGACAACACATTTTCTTCAGAAATTTGAAACTAAGGTATATATGCATGAAATCAAGGGCAAAGAAACTCTTGTGTACCTGGTCCAAGTGAACCTGCATTAAAATGCTCATGACAAAGTGACACATTAGGAATCATTTGCAGAAAACATTCTGAGTTATGAATAATATGCTGAAGGAAACTTGTAAGTAAGGAGTTGAAAATCATCAAGTAATTTTTACAATGTACCTCTTTGGTTTTGCTGCCTGTGCAAGCGTGCTCATACTTTGTAAAGTCCTTAGATTTTCTACACAGATTAGACTGCAGATGCACATAAAAATACACATAATCACCTGAAGAAAGGGGAAAAGGAGTAGAGCAAATGGATAACTAAGACCCGGCAAAGAGAACAGGGAAGAATGGGAAATAATATATGCAAATAAATAAAGGAAGTGTATTATGATTGTTGTGCCTTCTGAAATATTCCTGGTTGTGCCTTGTCAACTGTTTCATGGAGTTGTTTCTTCTGGTAGAAGATGCTTTCCTTTACCTAAGAAAACCTGTTTAATGTTGCTTATCGTCTTTTGTTTTGTTTTTATAATTGAGTTTTTCCATGTGTGAAATCCCAGTATTTTCTTTAAACCATGAGGATTAAATGCTTGACAAATCGGAAAGATTCAGGAAAGGCACAAAACTTGGAAAAGTTGGGATTTCATTCACCCTGCTTTCAGCTAACAGGAGCACATGAAATTGAAAAATCTGTGTCTTTCATTTTAAAGAATTAAGCACAGTGGGGAAGCATTAACATGCATATCTAGACATTCCTCTCTCTGCTTCTATTCCTATACTCTTTCCTTTACCTCCCTTTTCTCTCCTCACCTGTTTATCGTGATTTTTTTTTTTCTTGTTTAGGTTACTCCTTTTTTAAATAGTCAGGTTGCTCCCATCTCAGGCTGTTTGCATTTTTGCACCATTCTCATCTACACGCTTTCAGATGGGTGTTTAAGGTGGTTGTGTGCCTCAGCATGGGCTCACTCAGAAGGTCACCCCATTTGTGTATTCATTTGCTGCATTTACAGACACAGAATGGGTGCTCTCCACAACTGCTTCATGTGTATTTATCAGGCTGCCAGTCTTCCTTGTGTAGAAAGATGGGACTACCCAGTACTATTACAGATGGTGCTCCCAAACAGGTCTTAACCTGTCCTTTAACTTCATTGCTACACAGCTGGCCATTCATTCAGACTCTTGGAAGCTGATATTTGGGTTTTTCTCCCATTTCTTGTGCAATATTAAACGTATCGCAAAAGTGCCCTGTGCCAGTTTTGAAAGGTAAAGGTGATATCTGTACTTCTGGGAAGTAAATAATAAAAGTGCCGCTGCTGTGTTTGCAGATGGTAGGTCATGCATCTCTGTAGCCGCTAGCCTTCATGTGGGTGTGCCCGAGTAGCACCTGAGATTAAGCAATGATTTCTTCTTCCGAGCCTGAGACTCAAGGGATTCGAGTTTGCTTCTCATCTCTACCATAAATTTGGAATCATTAGATGGATGGACTTCCCTATCAGTTCCAGCACCTTTCTGTCACAGGCATATCATGATATACAAATGTGTGCCCCTTTTATAAACACATCAAGCCCAGTTTTCTGTGTGGCCCCCAAACAAGTCATTGTATTTCTTGGTGCCTCAGTTCTCAGTAAGGCAGAGATGAGAGCCCTTTCTTTGTTTTGCCTCTGAAGATTGGCATCTCCATGTAATACATCCAGTGCCTAAAACAACAAGGCTCTCACCTTGCCTGGGCATTCAGCTCTAACAATAATAAGATGAAATTAAGAACAGGCACAAAAAAAGAAAGCTAGGTGCTAAATAACAATGAGGCTAAAAGACCAGTGTTTGTCAGGTTTACTTTCCGGTGCAGGGCTGTGGCAAGTGCACATACAAGTGCTTTTCCCAGGGAGTTAACCTATCATGGATGTGGCTTGAACTTTTATTTGTGATTTTCATGAGCCTTCCAGAGCGGTGCGTTCCCTACACTGAGGTGACTACTTTGAGTTCGCTTTTTTAATTAAGGTTCTGTATTGTAACTAGTCAATGTACATTATTGGGAGAATGAATGTCAATGCCAGTGCTTTTTCTTTCTCTCCTTTATCTTTGTCAATGATTCAAAGACATGATTTATGGTTAGTCTTCGTCTTTCAGGATCATCCATCAAGCGCTGGTTTCACTACAGGGCTCGAAGTTGTAAATCATGCAGAAAGGCTGTCACTCATCTCATTTAACCCTTTAAACACGGGGATGGAAGAGGAGGGCTGTTCTTCACAGAGCTGTAAGAAATAACAATAAGATGGCCATAAAAATTGATGAAGTTAGACTAATCTATACAATTAATTGTTCCTTGTAATGCAATAATTATTATGAGGGACAATTAAAGAAACAGGGCATGACTCCACCCTCTAAGTTCGTTCTGAGAACCTGAAGTACTTCAGGGCTCCATAAAATATGTCACTTTTTTGTTTTCTCTTTTGAGCTCCTTTCTGATTTTTTAATGTCCATTACAGACGTGAAGAGCTGAGCTTCACTTTAGAATCAATCACAGGCTACTTCTGATCATGACCTTGCAGTGACTAAAGAAGCAGTGCAAAAGCCCATTAGCAGCTGCTATTTTCAGCTCTGTAAATTAGCAGTTCTTTTTCTTCTCTCTCCTTTTCCCAACTCACCCCTCCTCTTTTTTCTTTTTTTTTTTTTTTTTTTCCCTTTTCTTCCTTTTTTTGGACAGGAAGACAGCAAAAAATGAAATGTGTAAGTGGCATGGGAGCTTCCACACTTAGCCTTGTCTCGCAGGCTTGAGGACGGGTGACAGCTTTGGCCAAGTGGCTGATTGCTTCTCTGTGTCCTCCCCTGCCAGCCTGGGCCGCCGCTCCCAGGTCACATTAAGCACTAACTTTTCAGACAATGCCTCCACCTGCTCCAAGCGCAAAGCCAGGGAGACTGGCATTAAATAATGAGGTGTCTTTCTTTTTTATCTGGCTATTTTATTTATTTATTTTTGGTTCAAAGTGTCGGAACTTGGTAATGGAGGGTTATTAATGAAAAATATATGTTTGGGGTCTATTTGTTTAGATTCTGCAGTGGCTTGATGGCAATTTTATCCCTGAATTATGTATGGCTCTGTTTTGCCTAGGCAAGCTGATACAAACAACAAATATAGTTAGAAAAAGATATATCAGTAAATAAACTGAAAGGTTGTAAAATATGAATGTTTATCATCCAGACGGTGCCGCTTCTCTTCTTTTTTACATGAACTCTACTTGAGATGGTATTTAGGAGCTTGGGACTTCTTCTGTTCCAGCAATCTCTGCAGCTTGTCACAAAAACAAATGACACCAGAGGGAACCTTGTCTTACACTGTATTCTTTTGCATGAACCTCAGTCTTCTTAAAGTGCTCATAATTTAAATTTATATCTTGATTTATTGGAAGATACGATCCTACTCTTCTTCCCTTACAGACCCATGCTTCTTTTAACCCAGGCTCCTTTACTTTTCCATTTCAGTATTTAGCATTTGCCCACCTAACTCCAGGGGAACAAGAAATGCAGAGCACCAGACGAAGGTGTGCATTCCGGACAATGGATCCTGTTTTACCGTGCTGCGGGCAGACAGAGAGCCCTGCTGGTGGGGCATAATAAGCTGCAGACTTCCCCCTTCCCTGTGTTAGCCCTCTGTGTACAGAGCTAATTGCTGCTGTAAAGAATAACACCTGCCACTGCTTTGTGAGCCTTGTTGACGATCTGAATTTGTAAATAGGTCTTTTTCTGCATCTTAGAGAGTGTTCGGGTTGTGAACTGAAAGTAACTTTGGAGGGAGCAAAGGATGTTTAACTGTCTGATGGGAATAAGAGAAACTTCTAATCCTCAATCTAGGAGATAAATTCTATTTTTTAAAATATCATCCATTGCAAGCATCGTGATAAATTAGCACTTGTTTTATTCTGGACTAAAGTCTCATCCCACAGGGATCTCCAAGAATTTCTACTGCTAAAATATAGCATAGAGGAAATTATAATTTTAGCATCTCTCTGCAGTCTTAATTAAGACTGTTCTTCTGATATAAAGCTGTGGTGTCTAATTACCAGAAAGCTGTCAGAAAGTAACTTTCAAAAACCTTGTGTCAAAAAAAGAGTTGAGAAGACTAGAAATATTTATTCAATTGAAAATTTATGATGCTGGTAGTTTTTTTAAGTCTCGCAGTCAACATTACTACTAATACCTCTCTTAATATTCCACCTCACAACATAAATTCTAGTTCCAGCTCCTCTTCACCAAACAGTTACTTTTTGTCCAGACAATATTTGGTAGGTTTGTCTGAACAAATAAGGGAATGTTTCCTACCATTTTTTATCTCACTCATTCACAAAGTACTTGAAATTTTTGATTTCAGTGTATTCCACATCTCAAAGCCAAAGTCTGGCACAAATGTCCATCCATTTTTACCTTCAAAAGCACTCAGAAACTCTGCACTGCAAAAGTATTAACCTACAGCAGAGTCAGGAATCCACTTTGAGACTCAGTCCTAGTTTCTGTTTTTTTCCTACTGAGCATGTGCCATTGCCTCAAAAAGACTTGTATTTAAGACAAAATCTGCTCTTTTGTTTGCCCTGTGCTTGCTCATTACAGGTCTGCCTTGGAAAGCAGAACCTCAGATGGGTTTTGATGACCATCTCCCTAGTCATGAGACCATGGTTTTGTTACCAGCATATTTTGTAGCTCTACCTGCTGAAAAGTCCCTTTTCTTAGATTTGCATAAGGTAAAAAAAAGGAGAGATAATATGATGAATGCTGACAGGTACATTTGCTACAATTGATTAAACACTTTTGCCATCCTTACGATTTTCTTTCACCCGCCTCGTGTCTTGCCAGAAAGAGAGGTGTGAGTGACTTTGTCATTGACATTAAACAGTTGTATATACTTCTAGCTGCAAAATGCTATCCCCAGAGTTTGTTTACTCGATCTGTATTTCCAATCAGTGCAGAAGGTTTACTAAAGCAGTTCATTACTGATTTATTTATGATGTATTTAGATAGCAAATATGGTTCTGTCAGCAGTTGCTGGCTAAACAGTGTTGACAGACATTAATAGCATATGGTATAGGAATGGAATTATGATCTTTAAGAGTCTTTGTGTCTCAACATACATTTACAGTTTGCATTTTTCCTAGGTAGAGAGACAGAGAACTTCCAAACAAGAAAACAGTGTTTCTTTTTCCTTTTGTAACCTTTGGGGTTTGTTGGTGGTGACATTAAAATCTTCTGTGCCTGTTTAGCTGTTCAATTTAATGGAAGACAAATTCTCCCAAAGGTTTAATTTACTCTCACAAACTGAAATCACTGCATTCTCACCATGGGAAATGGCCTTAATTTTCCCAGCCTTCAGTATACATCAAGCATATAATTCATTTCTCCCCCCTCAATACTTCCCTCATTAGAAAACAAAGTTTTTGATATTTAAATGTTACATAGTTTAAGTTGAGAAACAGATCTTCTCAGCCCTGTAAAGTGCATTTGCAGACATGATTGCTTCTCTCTGACAGCAGTAGATTTATACAGGGTGGAGCAGAAAAACACTTGAATTTTTGACCTTTAATTGTCTGCTTCCTCTAACACCGGCTTTTTTACCAGTGTTAAGGAGAAAAAGCAAAAAATGTGGCTGCTCATAGAGGAAGGAAGAACAGGTAGTGGTGAAACCACTTTGTGGCAATTGATAATGGTTGGGGAGACTAAATTGTATTGGGAAAGGAGTAGCAAGGAAGATGAATTTCATATGAGAAGTTGCCTCTCAATCACATGAGGACAAACAAATTGGGAAATAATATGGGAAATCATCTCATCCTTCTTTTCAGATTAATGAGAACAGAGGAGGTGAAGTGGAAATACACTGTTTAATTTCCAAAGTAATGGGCAACATTTTGCTTTCCATAAAATGGAATTAATCCAAAAAAATTTCTTTGCTGGAATTACATTGCATTTCCATAGGATTGGCTGGCCTCAGAACTGTGCTTCAGAGCCCCTGCTAACAAATACCCAAAGTTCTCAGGTAAAAGAAAAGGAAAAAGGGACCTTCTGAAGAAATGCTCAGGTCATACAATATGCCACCAGTGAGTGTAGGTGTGCCATTTGCCAGAAGTGTGAGGGCTTTTGAGTAACAGCTACATGAATGATTTTTTTAAATTACTACTATTTTTGATACTTTGTTAGAGAGTTTAGGATGTAGACGCTTCCTACTTCCACTGCTATTGGCAGCAAAATATGAATATATATACATATATATATACCCATGAGACAAAAAGAAACACTAGCAACAAGAAGAGGTTCTGTACAGAGAGAGCCAAGAAAAATAAAACATTGAGCCAATTCTTCCTCTGCCTAAATCCATTTGCTTCAAAAGAATTAAATCAGTAAGAAATTTAGCCTATTGTACATAGAAAAGTTACTATGCCATTAACACCTGAAGAATTATTAGAAATTAAACCCAAGTATGGGCAAAGCACATTCCAGGTTAGAGTTAGGCTTATCTCATCAATGCATGAAGCTTGATAGATCCCAAAAGCTGCTTGAAATGAGCTGCCCCTGTAGGTAACCACTTTGAGAATTTTGCCTTTGTGCATCTTACAGGTTTGCTGCCCCTGCACTATCGTAGCTCTACTAGGCACTGGCCATGGTGATGTCTGATAGCCTGTGGCTGTTGACATCTCTGGCACACGCCAGCTGGGGCCTCCTGAACAGGGTCGTTGCAGGACTTTTCTGTCGGAGAAAACACCCTGGAGAAGGGCTGTTGATGCAGAGCACTGCTGCCTTGTCTGGGAGCATTAATGCTGCCACTGGGTTATGCTTATGGACCAAAGACATTAGACAGTTAGTGAGTTGCCAAGATGCCTAGCTTGTTTAAACTAAACTTCTCTGAGGCAGCAGTAAAGATGACCAGTTTTGCCGGTTCTTCTCCCAGTGAGTGTTTAAAGACCCTTGTTTGTAAGGGGAAGATTATTAAAACATAGTGAATTCTTAAATAATGAGTTAAAAGCAAATTCAGTCTTTGTGAATCTTCTTTTAAACATGTTTTTCTCTCTTTGTGCAACAGATTTCCAATCAGTATAGGGGAACTGACTGCACAGAAGGAGCAATGAACTGGCAGTACGATACATGTTGAAAAATTCAAAAATTCAGATACAGACTAGTCAAATTCCAGCTGTGCATTGGTGCATACATACAGTAATTAGCTCATGTAGACAAGGCAAATTGGTAGTCGTTCAAGACAAGCCTCGTGCAGGTACTAGCTAGATCTGTGACGTGCTTTGCCTTCATTTAAATTTTAGCATAGATTGATAAACACATTAAAAATTCTTTTTTTTTTTTTTTAGGTGTTATTCCTGGTAGAAAGAGAATCAGCCAGAAATGCTTTAAAAGGGAAGTATTGTTTGGATTTGAACCTAGTGAATAAACTGAAAGTGTTTAGACAGTCTATAATGAAGTGTTGTTGGCCTCTGGTCTGTAATAAATGCTTAAATTTTATAGCTCCAAATCAACTTTACCCATAAAATCTCAAAGGACTTTCTCTACTTAGCAAATCAACTAAGACTTTGTCTCCATAGCCAGTGTATCCTCATGTATTATCAAAAAAACTGTGCGGACCTAAGCTTATACAACTCCCACTGATATACAAAAATTTTTGCAAGTTTTACTTCCACATTATCAGTAGTTAGTCCAAAATCTGGGTTAGATAAGGTGCACACAATTTTTTGTCATGAATAATTGGATTATGGATAGCAAAAGGATTTTACTGGTGCGAAGGCCAGTCCTCAGTAAAATTATTTGGTGGGTTTCTGTTCAAGAAGTAATCAAGTTAATGTGCAAGTCGTTTCTTTCATTGCAAAGTTCTTGTTCAACATTTCTTCATTTTTAGTATCATTGTGCACTTACCACTCTTTATTTCTATATGATTTCAGTCATTCCTTCAGGGGTCTTAATCGAAATATAGGTGCAGATCATGTAACACACTCCTACAGAATACATGCAGTTTGAACATGGATGTGAATGTAATATGCAAAATCCCATGTAATGCTTCATTTTCTAAATGCTCTTTGCATCCATTTCCACTGCAACTTTAACAAAGTAGACTGTTTTTTCTTACCAATTCTTTCTGAATGCCCTGATAATAATCCTGCTCTGTTCATCCTCCTGATTCCCAGCAGAATTTTGAGGAAAAACTTTATACAAGGATTCACCTATTGTCATAGAGGTTAAAGCCCTGTTCACGTTTAAGGAAACCCTCTTGGACTGATCTCTGTTCTGCACTTGTTTCGTTTGATTTATCTTCTGTTGTTTGTAGTTTCACTGATCACTTTCTTATTACTTTTACACTTCCATCCATTTCAGTTTTGTACTCCTTTTCAAGTGATTTCTTATACCGCCCCTGCCACCTGCTCCCACCTGATGAATTGTCTGCTCAAATTGTTGATCTTGACCTGGCATGGTCTCTTCCACAGAAAATAAATGATGCCACACAGACATATAATGATGCCTTAATAAACATCCCAGGTACATTTGCTCCTCTGCAGAAGTGGAGAGCTCAAAAGGTGGTGTCCCAATTGCATGCTGATGCCTGGGAGTGAAATGGAAGAGGTAGGAATTAAAACAAAAATTAGAGAAGTTTTGCTCTTTGTGTGTATTTAAGCACACTTCAAAATTCCCTGGACCTTTTTTCCCAAGCTCTTGTCTGTACTTACACTTGTGATTACAAGAAACAGCAATAAATATATTTTAATTCCGTAGACATTTTAAATAGCTTTTTTTTTTTTTTTTTTTAATGGCTTTTTCTGTATTTGGGCTTGCCTGAAGCAGCAATTCATTTTTCAGAAAGTCAGTATTATGAGTAATTTGGTAGAGGTCAGATGCCCTCTGTTGCTTTCCTTCCAAGTCTGAGTGAGGCCCCAGAAAAAAAATGCAGGGAAGTTTATAAAGTTTTTTTAGTCTGTTACAGAGTTGGATAGTAGAGACAGTTAATCCACTCTTTCAGCTCGTTCAGGATTTTAGTCTGGATTTTTGATCCACTAGACTGCTTTGTGAATTCCTGCAGGCCTTAAATCCAGTTATGATGGATATAATATATAGCTTTTTTGTACCCAGTGAGGTCCCTCACTTCAGCAGTGGTTACATCGTGATACCTGTGCTGAAGAAGTCGTTTCTGTCAGTAAGTGACCTTTCTGATTATTGGATTTTTTACCATAACTCATAGTTGTTATTTCTTGCTGAGATTCAGGAAAAGCTGATCCTGTGCAGCTGCAGCCTCCTGTTGTTGCTGCCTGGTTTTTTATACTTTGTCCCATATGATAAATTTCAGATATCACTTAGGACAGGGCAGGAATGCAACACTGAGACTGTGATGATTATGCTCTGTAAATGATCTGTGTACTGGCCCTGGATCTAAGCCCTTCCTTGGATCATTTGAGACACAGTTTAAAAGAACACAGCTTAATATTTGTGTTTCAATCATTTTTCTTTTTTTTTTTCTTTGAAATTTCCCTTATTTTAATAATCTTGATAGATACTTGGAAACTATATTTATTTTCTGTATCGGTCAGAAGCTTTTCCTTTTGACGTGGATTGATTTGTTTTGCACAAGTTTCTTGCAGAATAGAACCAACAGTACTAATTTTACTACTGATAATTGTTAGTATTATTAGTATTAATAGACCTTCATATCTGTAAGGAAACAGTAGGGCAGCATCCCAGATTGTGTGGAAAGAAGAAGGAAAGCACTGGAGGGTATCAAAACTAGGAGCTTTTTTGGGGCAGAAAGAATTTTTTTCCATGTTGGTAGATTTTTGTAGGGCAGTATTAGTGTTGAGGGCAGTACGTTAATAAGATTACAATGGTAACAATAAAAATGCAGTATATTTGCAATGATCTATTAAGAAAGTGATAAGATATGATTCCCCCAAAACTTCAGGTAAAAATTATTGCAAGTTTGTGCTACGAAAGCCAGCACCAGCACACCTGCGGTTATGCTCTTACAGAGGGAGTATGTCAGGCAGGACCTTAAAAGAAGTTGTTTCCATCTTTGAAACAGATTTCAGAGGATCTCAGATTGATTCTTACCACAGTTGCTGCAGCCTTCTCACAATTGACTGAAGCGAAAAGCAGGATCAGACCCTCTGTGTGCCCCCTTCTTGGGCAGAGAAATGTCCAAGCATTATATAGGTGGATGCATCCATATTGTATATATTAAATACTCTCCTGGGTGGCCTGTTTCGGTATCCCTCACTCTGACAACAGGGTAAGAGATAAAAAAGAAACTCGTGGACTAGAATTAGTAGGTAATCCCACTCTGACCTGGACGGGGTCAGTGCCAGCAGGAGGAAAACCGTCTCTCTAATGAAATTTTGTTACCTATGGACTCTGTTCTTTACCACAGCATGGATTGAATTTTGGCTGTTGTTTGTGACTCAGGAATGGTGTTGTGCATGTACAGACTGTACGTTTGAAGGAGATGTTCTGACCTTTCTCATCTCTGACTGGTGTTGCGAAGATGGAGTGATGTAGAACAGAGATTTTGTGACAGAGTAATAATAAGAAAGAATCTGACTGCCAGTTGCTCATTACTGGATCTCTTTTAAATGCCAGAACCTTCTATGTTTGCCTTCAAACAACACTGAGCACCTAAATCACCATAGTAAACAGATATAGAAAGAGACAGAAAGGTTAAAAGTGTACTCATAATCTCTTGCTTTTCCTCCTAAACATGTTTGATAGCAATATTGTTTCTTAAAAACAATATGACCTCATTTGTAAAGCAATATTCATGCTAAACTAGTCAGCTGTTAAATATACCCGGCACTGTGCATTATGATGAAGCTAAACCAGAATTTCAATTATTTTCTGGACACATTTAAAATTATAATACTTTACTGGGTTAGTGTTATAGTTCATCCAAATTACTCACAAAGTATCATATCAATCTCTTGCAACTGCTTATTGCTTACATATCTGAGAAGTTAGTCGAAGTAAGATGCTGTCTGGGGTAATGACCTTCATGCTGGCTTAGTGCTTTGATGGTTATGTGGCTATAAGTGCAGGGATGTCTAATGGTCAAAAGTCAACGTTCGTTGGCCATAATATTTGTCACAAAAGAAACAGACTATTCATTTGGACCAACATTTGCAACAGTATGTTCCTGAAAGGAAAATAAAGAGGGAAATAAAACACTCGATGATCTGTGTATTCTTCACTAGTGTTCCTTTTACGCTGAAATCCCAGCAAGTGAAAATTCACTTCAAAATTATTTGTAGTTTTTTTATTGCCTGGAATGCAAGATCAAAACAAAGCAAGAAGATGAGGAAGATATATTTCGTTATACCCCCCCTTTCTACTTATGTATGTTATCTAAAGAGATGTTAAGAGACAAATGATGTTGCAACCATGGTTTAACCAGCTATGAGTAACCAGCACAGATTTATGAATATTACTGACAAGTATGGCTTAAATCAGATCTCATTGGAGCTGCAATATGGCTGTGTATCCAAAGGGAAAATCAAAAGGCCCACTGCTCTTTAGACAAATGTTATAATAATAGTGTACTTTTAAAGCCATATTAATATTTTTTAAAAATAGGCTGTAATACTAGGTCCTAGTCAACAAGTTATTGCAAGGAGCTTGCATTTTATGCAGCACCTTCAGCTGCGCATAAATTCTGTGGTTTAATAAAAGTGTGTAAGGAGCGCTGTTGGCTTCATCTTACCCATCACTGGATCATGAAGCTGAGTACTCAGGTAGCTCTAGATTTTCTGTTCACCATACAAGCACAATGCATTTCCCAGTGTGCTCCTGCAGAACACGTACAAGAAGTAGCATTTTTCAGTTCAACAGGCAGGGAGACTGGAATTTTGAAGAGAAAACGGCTGTTCATGGAAGTTATCCATAAAAAACATGTGAGTTTTGAACTGACCCTGTGTGACTTGCAAGAGGTCACCTCAGCAATCGGTGGCAGATGCCAGAATTATGACAGTTGAGCCTTGCTCCTTGCTCCGGCAGATTTTCTATCAAGACTGATTCATTTAATCCTTAGACACATGACCGAAATCAGGCTTCTGTTGTTTACATATTGATAATTGATTATTAAGTAATTATAGCAGTGAAGCACCATCATGCCATAACCTCTCTTTTTGGCAAACAAGCCTGTCTACTCTTACCCCAAACAGGACAAACTTTAATGTTTATGAGCTTTCTTGAATTGGGGCTTAAATTCTTCTGCATGAGACTGGGTACTCCGCTGTATTTAGCCAAGCTGGTCTGTTTTGAAGAGGCTAAGAAATAAGCAGCCTTTTAAAAGTAATAATCAAATAATTTGCCTCTCACATTATGCTATTCAATGCAATGAACAAGCATCTGTTATTAACAGAAATAGTAATTTCCCACAGTAGCAGACCATACCTAAATGCTCAAAAACAACTGTGTGAAGGACTAGTACTTCAATATTTTTACACGTTGAACATAGTAATGAAAAGGAATATGATTATATGGATCTATTTTTAGAATAAACATTGTGCTTTCATACACAGAATTCTTCACTCTGATCAAGAGCTTTTCCGGGGAAAGTGTTGATCTTTCACTGGTTTATTACATGTAATATGTCCAGCTTTAAGTGTACCCCACATGCATTCAAAGCCAGGGCCCAACTCTTCAAGGGAATGTGTTGTGGAGAAATGCTGTCCATGAGATAAACCATGGATTCAGTAGAAATTAGTCAAAGATTTATTTTTTAAGGATAAAAAGCAAGTGTCCATAAACATAATCCTCATCTTCTTTCTATTTATAATTGTATTTAATATAAATGTACTTCATTACTGGAGAGCAGTCTTCATGGCCATACAATAGCAAACAAATTCTTCAGAAGCATCTTTAATTATTCATTTGGCTGTACTATATTTTATGCTACTTTTCATAAATGTTAATCTTTATTATTGCCCTACCAGGAAAAAAAAGAAAGAAGGAAAGAAATACCTGTTATTAAATGACCTATCAGGCTGACGTGGATAAATGTTGGTAGCTATTTAATTGTTTCCCATCTGCAGTTTTATACAGTTTCTATCAAACTGAAGGGTAATTTTTTTAGTAGCTGCTTATTTTAAATGTACAAAACCCTTGTGTGTAATTCCATTAGCTGCCCTACAGCATTGCAATCTACAGTTTCCCTGAGGCTGTTGTGAAATATTGATGAAATCCTTGCTTTTGTGGCTTCCTCTGATACACTAAACATTTGTCTGATGTTAGTTGAACTTGAATGGATCTGTTCAGAGTTATATCAGTAGTGACTTCAAAGGCTGTAAGGCTGTTACAGTTTTTTTTACAAACTGAAGTTTCAAAGCCTTACCATGTGGTACTTTAAAAAAACAAAGTTCATATCAAATGAACCAAAGTGCTAGCAATACACTGGTAAGACTCATTACAATTTCAATTTATATAGATATATATTTTTTTTGTGATTCTGATTGGTAGCTCATGTCGTTTAAAGAAATTTAGATTGGTATTTAGGGGAACATAGGATAATGAAAGAGGGAAAAAATAATTTGAAACTTGGATTTTAAATGAGATAATCTATAAATTTACAAAGCCACTCTGCTGTTTTCCACAACAATAAATAGGACAAGAGAAAACAGAAGAAAGGCAAAAAGAGACAAAAGTTTCAGACATGTTTCTATCAGTAAAGTAATTTACACTGGCGCAATTAAAATGACTAACGAGGAAAACATATTTGCTGCTACTGTATTCCTTTAATTGTTCAGGACCAAACTGCGTTTTGGAAAGCACCCTTTGTGTCTGTACTAGCAGTTAAATGCGACACGTATTGGTGTTGTGGTGATGTGGTGACTGCCTGATACCTGCCTAAAACTTTGCCTGCCGAGGCCAGGGCGAGGCCTTTGGTGCAAGGGACGGGCAGGCAGGACAGACGGGGCAGCGGCAGGGGTCTGCTGCTCGTGCGCAGCGAAGGGCTGTGAAGGTCGAGTTCTTTGCATTCAAGTGATGCAATGATTCATAGCTTTCATTAGAAGCATATTTGTTGAAAATACAATCTGGATAATATCAAACACCTTCAGCTGATTGAAACAATGAACTTGTAAGTTCCAGGGGTTTGTAGAAAATAACAAACAGAAATGTTTTTAACCAAAAGCAAATTATTCAATCACACTGTAAGTTCTCGTGTAAGGAACTTGAACTGTTGGCTCTGAACATAGTTAAAACCATTTCTGCAACAGCTAGCACCTGGCAATTCAGCCATTCAAACTGACTGAATCCAGAGCAAGGCAAATATGACTGAAGTTGCTTTTTTTTGCAGTGCAATAACTGACTATGTAAACATTATCCTTAAGGAAAATTATTCAAGAAAAAAATACATAATAATTCTGTCCCTGCTATGGACTCTCAGCTCAGCAGAGTGCATCAACTCACCTCTCATTTTTGTCTTCCTTTTGGTTTGTCATGGTTTTTTTTCCTGTTTTATTATTGGGTTTGCTTCAAGTTTATGGGTCACTCACAAGCCAGTTCTCTGCACATACACTTCCAGCCACTGATCATTTTCATTTGACTCGTAACTATGTAGGACACAACGTATGAAAGACGTAATCTGTTCTCCTTTGTGCTGCTAAGAGACCCACTGAAACTAGTGGGTATTTTTCCTTCTTAATCAGTAGGAATTTAGACATTTAATAGAAAACTTTAGAGTACAACACAATGAAAGTCCAAAATCACTTCATTTCAGCATCATATATAAATAATAGTTATAGCTCATGGAATTGCCTTTGCATGTTAAAATTTGGTAATGGCAGAAGCCACTCCAGGTTTCCTTGCTCCTAAGCTGCAGTGGCTTGCAAGCTTGGCACCACAGAGGTTGCTTCTGTCGTCCAGCAGTGGATGGTACTGAATGTTTCTTTTCCTACTCTGCAAGATGCAGAAATTCATGCCCTAGTATCAGCTGTTGTAACTATTTGAAAAACAAAGTTCTAAAAAAAAGGCAAAGGAATATTGGGAAAAAATCTGTCCTTTGAGATGACAAGTCATTTTGGATACAAAATTGCATCCCTAGGCTGGTGATGGAAACTTCCATACTGAGCCACTGCTGACTGAATTTGGATGTGATGGGAAATAATAACAGCAGCAAAAGGTGCAAATAATTTACCATTATCCAAAATAATCGACTGATCTCCCAGAAAAGAGTCAATTGAGCATATTCAGCCTTTTCTGAGGTTTTGAGAACATATAAAACCTTCCTCAGGATGCACATAGCTTTAGAAATAAGCCTCACCCTACCAGGATGTTTAGACCGGATGACAGAGACACTCCTTCGTCTCTGACACCCATGATTCAGAGCCAGACACTCTCTGCTCCCTCCATGGTGAGAATGGTAACCTTTCCCTGTGTTTTCTTTCCATCTTGCAGAACTTAACAGGAAGTAATTTGCCTCGTACAAAAATTAAACATAGCCTAAAAAGCTCTGAAATTATGTAATTCATTCTCATGTTACAAATTTCACATTTTAAGCGTTCTTTCCATGAAACTCCATTGCATTTCCAGAGTGTTGCATTGTTTTTAATCCTGATAAATTTCAAAATGTCTTTGAGTTATGCAACAGAGTAGGGATTTTTTTTCCTCAGCTGCCAATTTATCTCTTCAGTTGATTTTCAAACTGGGATGAATCTATAGGTACGAACTTCTACAAAGAGCCAGGTTAAGATTTGTCTTTGGGTAGCTAATGTAGTTAGACATTTTTGAGAAAAAGGAATGAGAAGTGGTCATTATCCATTATCTGCATGAAATATTTCAGAGAAAGAAACAGTTTCTGCCAAGCACAAAAAGATGTTTGAGCTGAAGCCAGACAAGAAGGAAACAAGATCACCTTATAGCACTGCGAGATTGCTCTACTAATGATGTTATTTCAAGTAAAACTGGAATATATATATGAAGAAGTGCAGATGGTGCATGGGTTTTACATGGATTAGCAGTGTTGTTCTGGACAATGATTCACTGTCCCTTTTCTTGGCAGAAAATAAATTTTCCAGTCTTGGAAAGAAATATGTATATATATATTTTAAGAAATGTTTCTCTATGTGGAAAAAGAGCAAGTTTGAGTGAAAATAGCATCCACTGGTGGAAAAGTTAACAGTCAGAATGAACACTTTATAAAAAAAGATGTATTCACACTCTACAATTCAAGGGCAGAAGTGATGTATAACGTGGTGCAAATTGCAGGTTAATTGGGGGTGCGAGGGCCTGAAAGTCAATACTGGATTCAACATCACTGGGAGCTTGGCTCAGCGCTGTCTGCATCGTAGGGTCAAGGCTTCAAGGTGGACGTGGATGGTTTTAGACCCATAAGTTAAAAGAAGAGTTTATGCGGGTGTATTAACTGGACCTGCTTTCTTTTAGTTACTCTGTAGAAATGTGCTAGAAATACCTAAGCAAATGTTGTCTTTTGAAGAATAAAGAATCAGCTGTTTATTGCAACCCTTGTCCTAGAGAAGCAGGTTTCTTAAGTTACCATGAATCCCACCACAAAGACACAGAGGAAAATCTTTAAAAAAGTTAAAGCATTTTAGAGTTGTATTTATTATTATTATCCATATGATAATATTATCCTTACTGATATCATGATTTTGACACACGCTATCTTGGGATCAATCAGCACTAAAACCAAATACTGTATTTCCATTTAGGAAGCCAGAAATTGCTTCCATTCAATGCTCTGAAGCTGCTGAGTTTTGTCCAGTCTTCAAGATTATAGTGAAATTTCAGTGTCCGACTTCTTCAGGACTGCACATTGCCCAAATTACATCTCTGCCTGGGCCTGTTTAATTTTGGTGGGAAAAATTCTCATCTGGGAAAAGGAGGAAGCATTCACCCGGTTACTGATTTTAGATTTCTTTAATTATTTTTTCTTCCTGTAAGACAGCTCTATATGAGCATCTCAGAGGTTTGGATGTCAGAATGACCCTAGGGGAGAACTGGTAGGAAGAGAACAGGTCACTCAACAATTTATTATATGGACATCAGTATGGCATGCAAAATTTATGCTACTTATTACAGACACTGCATTTAAAGCATGTGGGGGTGTACAGGCTTAAGACACCCTTTACTTATAAAATAAATAATGCAAAGTCCACCTAAATTAATGTTATTTCTGTTAAATAGGTACATCACTTCATATCAAACTTCATGTCCAGTGAAAGCTTACTAAAAACTACTGTTGGAAGGACACGTGCATTTCTTGTACCCTAGGATGTCTGCACAGAAGAGGTCTCCGCTGTCCTTAAAATGCCCACAGCAATTTAAATCATTTACATAAACAGAAATGGTTTTACAAGTAGGATACTGAAATAAGCTTTCAAAGCTGCCCAGAACCCTTAACCATTAAAATGGACCTGACTGATGGTTTTGTGAAATTTTGATGGTGTTTTCTAATAAGTTACTTTTAGCACTTACATAAGATTGTGTCTGTATCTTATACAGACACACAAGAAAAGAGGATTTCTCAGCACGAGTTACTCTTCTGTAAAGGTTATAGTAAACATGTCAATGCCTAATTAAGCAGAAAATTTTATATGTATTGTGGGGGATGTGCAGCTGTCTGGTACTTCTGCTTCTCCTAGTAAATCCCTTTAGAAGGACAAAGGATATTGTGAGGAAGAAACTACTGTATGTATCTTCCAAAGGAAAAAATTACCTTCTGGTGAAAAATGGGTTAATAGTGTTCAAAGAATTGGTGCTGAAATGGAGAATCAAATTTGCACCGACCCAAAACTGTGTGAGTGCTATTTGTTGTCTGTTTTGTCTGATTCCTTCATTGGATTCCCTCCTTATTTTTGTTTTGCTCAGTGTAATATGCTTGGCACTGTGATACATCCTGGCAAGGGGCCAGCGTCGCTACCTACGCTGTACAGTATCTCTAACACCGCGAGAACCATGTCAGTCCTGCTCATCAGTTCATGCTGCTTGTTTAACAAGGTTACTACTCATGACGTGCAGGAGATTTTGCCGCCTCCATGTCCCTTCATTCTCCTTGTCCCCCTGAAAAACATACAAGCTTAGAAAGGAGTACATGGGAAGTACTATCTGGTTATTAGGGAAAAAGATTAGGGAGGAGAAAACATATTTTCCTCTTAGTATTGTCTTTGCTGCCTGCCACAGTCTGATTATCTCTAAATGGGACTACTGATATTTGCTGTACCCCAACATATTACTAAAAGACTTATTTTTTAGTAATTAATATTTAGCTTCTTTGCTGAAAGCATCTGCTGAAGAGCACAGTGTTCCTACTACTATGCGACTATTATTTTGTCATATTAAAATTATGTCCAGGTCATTTGCTCATAGCCACTGCTGTTATCTTTGCCTCTGGTTGTGAAAGCTGCCTAGTATCACCCTTGGAGTAAGGCAGTGTGATCTGCAGGTCCTAAGACAGCAGGAAGGGCGTAGGAAAGAGGACTCATGTGGGTTTCTTAGCCTGTCCACAGAGAGAGCCATCATTGCCCTCTTCTTATGCTGCAACTTCATCCAGGAAACAGTTCCTGCAGTTCTAGTGCATCTCTTTGGCTTGATGGTAAACATGTGTTGGGAGGGGTGAGATACACATGCAAACAGATTGAAAAATTGAAACACATATCTGAAAAAGCTGTGGAAGGCTTTGTCCATATGTTAATCAAAATGCTTCTACCTTTTCTGCCCATCCCTTTTGATTTGCTCAAAGGATATAAATTGTGCAGGAGTAACAAATTCAAGGGAGCAAAATGAGCCAGGTTCTCAAAGAGCCGTAAGATGGCTTTTCTCAGAAGACAGGAAGGAATTGGATTTTGAACAAATAACACTTTTAGTCTCATTTACCTTGTGCTTGCTGAGCTTTTAGGGTTACTTCACAATTACGAGCACTAGAATTTTATTATGTTTTTGCTTAGTTATTTTTAAGGGCAGCTTTGATATGGAGGTTTTGGTATTATTTTTTTTACATACTCACCTGATACAAAAAGCTAGATCTTAAGGAAACACAACAAAGTACTCCTGAGACTGCAGTGCAGTCACTAGGGTTAGCAGCACTGCGTTTGCACCTAACTGCAAGAGCTCATCAACATACCTCCTATGAAGACCTGTGCTTCTGAAATCAACGTTTAGTTTTGATGAGTGGATGTCAATAACAGTGAATTGTTTCAATGTCTGCCTGCATTGTGCATAACAGCTTTGCAGTGGCTGTTAAAAAAATTACACTGGGGTTTTGTGAAAACATACCTGAATCACTCGTTCTGCTCCACGCCTTCTTGAGGGGGTCTGGGAGTGAATTGAGTGAATTGTGAATTTATCCACTGGCTGCACCAAAGCCAGTTCACCCTTAAAAATCCTCTTCTCTAATTCTTCAGTCTGTTTTTAACCAGGTTGTCTCCTGTAACTTAGGCAGAATTATGGCTGATAAAAGGTCAGAAAAAAACCCAAACCCTGAATTCCTTAATTAATTTTAAAATTTACAGCTCTTCCAGTATCAACTTCATCTTATTAATTAGTTAATTTGTCAAAGAAAATGTTTCTGGATTTGTTCTACTTTTCCAGTTTTACAGTTGACTTTGGTCTACCTCTGTCACATCCTAATACTGTTCTGTAACTTCCAAGGATTCTTCCCCTGAAATTTATGGATTTGTTTTTACTGAAGCACAATTTGCTTTTATGGTACACAGTATGTTACTTTTATAAACAAAAGAGTTCCACTTATGCCTATTAGCACTTTCAGATATTATATTTTGACATATAAATTATTTGTGTACATTCTAAAGTGCATTTTTAGGTGATAAAATGGCAAAAGGTTACTGTACCTAGATGATGCTATGAACCAGGAAGATTATGGCAGTTATTTTTTTTCTGTTCCTTGCCAATTCTAACCTTTCTTTCACTGAGGCGAAAAACAATTTCATAGAATTGAAGCTTTTAGTATAAACTTTAAATTCTTCCATATGAATTTTCCAACTGTCCCATTACAGGACAGTTAGAATTATACTCCCATGACAGGAAAATTATTAACTCAGAATCTCTGGCAGTTATAAAGAATTATGATCATCTGCCAACAAAATGCAACAACCTTCACAAAAAGAAACATCATTTGGCTTTTTTCACTTCCAGAACTAACAGGCAATATAGTTGTAGATTAAAATGAAGTCCAGTAAAGAAAAAAAATAGTGAAACTAGAAAGCTCAAACTGTAGTATTCTCCTCTAACAAGTTATTTCATATATTGACGTTACGTTTCAGGTTATGTCCAAGAGGAAGATTTAAAGGAAGAGGAAGATATAAAGGAGGAGGAAGAAGATGATGACGACAACAACTCAACTGCCCAACTCCAGGGCAGCAATGACACTGGCACGGATGAGGAACACGACGTGTGTCCTGAGCAGAAAGGGAACTTTAGTTACCAGAATTCCCCTGTCAGTCATATATCTAACCAGGATGCAGAAAATGAATCACTACTAAGTGATGGTAGTGACCATGTGGCAGATATTAAAAGCATTTGCTCTAGAGAGCCACAGGACCCAAAAACCAGCGCCCATCCCAAAGCCCAGAATGAAGCACATGATTGCATGGATAAAATGACAGCGGTCTATGCCAACATACTGTCAGACTCTTATTGGACAGGCTTAGGGCTGGGTTTCAAGTTGTCTAACTCTGAAAAGAGGAGTTGTGACAACAGAAATGGAGGGAACAAAGCTGATTTTGATTGGCATCAAGACGCACTGTCAAAAAGCTTACAGCAGAATTTACCTTCCAGACCTGTCTCAAAACCCAACCTGTTCAGCTCAGTCCAGCTCTACAGGCAGAGCAGCAAAATGTGTGGAACTGTGTTCACGGGCGCCAGCCGGTTTCGGTGCCGGCAGTGCAGCGCTGCCTATGACACATTGGTAGAACTAACGGTTCATATGAATGAGACAGGTCACTACCAAGATGACAACCATAAAAAGGACAAGCACAGACCTACCAGCTACTCAAAGCCCCGAAAAAGGGCTTTCCAGGACATGGACAAGGAAGATGCACAAAAAGTTCTGAAATGTATGTTCTGTGGTGACTCTTTTGATTCCCTTCAAGATCTGAGTGTTCATATGATAAAAACAAAACATTACCAAAAAGTGCCTTTGAAGGAGCCGGTACCAACCATTTCTTCAAAAATGGTCACTCCAGCAAAGAAACGTGTGTTTGATGTTAACAGGCCTTGTTCCCCTGATTCCACAACGGGGTCTTTCTCAGATACTTTTTCTCCTCAGAAGAACGCAAACCTGCAGTTATCATCTAACAACCGCTACGGCTACCAGAATGGTGCCAGCTATACGTGGCAGTTTGAGGCCTGCAAATCCCAGATTTTGAAGTGTATGGAATGTGGAAGTTCCCATGATACCTTGCAGCAGCTCACAACCCACATGATGGTCACTGGCCATTTCTTGAAAGTCACAAGTTCAGCTTCAAAGAAAGGAAAGCAACTTGTTCTGGATCCTTTAGCTGTGGAAAAAATGCAATCACTGTCTGAAGCACCAGCCAGTGACAGCCCAGTTTCAAAATCAACCAGTAAATCATCTGCAGAATGCATAGTTCCCACCTCTGAACTGAAAAAAGAAAGTAAAAAAGATAAAGCTGAAGATGCAAACAAAGATGAGAAAGCAGTAAAAACTGAAGAGTATGAAGACTCTCTTCAGAAACCACTGGATCCCACAATGAAATACCAGTATCTCAGAGAAGAAGATTTAGAAGATGGTTCAAAGGGTGGTGGGGACATTTTAAAGTCCTTGGAGAACACTGTCACAACAGCCATCAATAAAG
Source organism: Strix uralensis (assembly GCF_047716275.1). NCBI lineage: Eukaryota > Metazoa > Chordata > Aves > Strigiformes > Strigidae > Strix > Strix uralensis. The sequence goes on along the minus strand of NC_133989.1, from coordinate 7,981,882 downwards.
CTCAAAATGGAGCGCCCAGCTGGAGTGCATATCCCAGCATCCATGCAGCTTATCAGCTCTCTGAAGGAGCTAAGCCATCTTTGCCTGTGGGTTCCCAAGTACTGCAAATCAGGCCAACAATCACCAATAAATTGAGGCCCATAGCTCCAAAGTGGAAGGTCATGCCTCTGGTCCCTATCTCAGCAAATGTGGCCCAGTGCACTCAAGTGAAGAAGGAAACTGATGACAAGGAGGAGGTACAAAAGGACTATGCTAAAGAGGGCATCCAAGCTGAGCCTGCCTCTCTCAACCAGAGTGAGAGAGAACCACTCCTCAAATCTGAAGCCTCTGTGGAGCCAAAAAAGACAGAACCATGTCCCTTGAAAGAAGAAGACAAAATTAAAGAGGACAGCGGGAAAGAAAAACCAGTCCTCAAGGAACCAACAGCAGCTTCTCTCAGTAATGGTTGTGCTGCTGCCAACCATTCATCTGAACTGCCTTGTGTCAACCCTCTCAGTGCGCTGCAGTCAGTACTCAATAATCACTTGGGCAAAGCCACTGAGCCTTTACAGCCTCAATCCAACTCCAGCCCCAGCTCTAGCACAATTTCTATGTTCCACAAACCTAATCTAAATATGATGGAGAAGCCAGTTTTATCTCCTACTCCAACCCCACCAAAGCCTGCAAGTGTATCCAGGCACTATTTATTCGAAAACAATGATCAGCCTATTGACCTGACCAAATCCAAAGGCAAGAAAGCTGAGTCAGCTCAAGCACAATCTTGTACTTCTCCACCTCAAAAACATGCTCTGTCTGACATTGCTGACATGGTCAAAGTTCTTCCCAAAGCTACTACACCAAAACCTGCTGCATCTTCAAGGATCCCATCTATGAAATTGGAAATAGATGTCCGACGCTTTGAGGATGTCTCAACAGAAGTCTCCACTCTGCATAAAAGGAAGGGCAGACAGTCAAACTGGAACCCTCAACATCTTCTTATTTTGCAAGCTCAGTTTGCTTCCAGCCTCTTCCAGACATCTGAAGGTAAATATTTATTATCAGATCTAGGCCCACAAGAGCGCATGCAGATTTCAAAATTTACTGGACTGTCAATGACCACCATCAGCCATTGGTTGGCAAATGTCAAGTATCAACTTAGGAAAACCGGAGGAACAAAGTTTTTGAAAAACATGGACAAAGGACATCCAGTCTTTTATTGCAGCGACTGTGCATCTCAGTTTCGAACCCCATCTACTTACATTAGCCACTTAGAATCTCATCTAGGTTTCCAAATGAAAGACATGAACAGGCTGGCTGTGGAGCAGCAAACCAAGGTAGAACAAGAAATCTCCAGAGTTTCAGTTCAAAGATCTCCTGAAACAATAGCTGGAGAAGAGGACACAGACTCTAAGTTCAAATGTAAGCTGTGCTGTCGGACATTTGCGAGCAAACATGCAGTAAAACTTCATCTAAGCAAAACACACAGCAAGTCACCAGAACACCATTCACAATTTGTAGCAGAAGTGGATGAAGAATAACTCTTAAGGTATGCATGCTCTATAGCGAGTTTTAATTTCACCATTTTAAGGAGGCTTCGTAAGACATTCTTAAGACTTTCTTAAATGTAGGAAAACAGTATAAAATGCATAATGTACTCCTGCTTCATTAATATAATTGCATGTACATATCCATTTTATAATGTTTTCAAGAAGAGAGCTTGGTAAATGCATAACCACATTGCCATATATAGAAAAGTTGTTTCTTGTTAATATTTTCAAAATAGCTGTTTTCCCAGTTCTCACTCTCTTTTTTGTTTCTAAGAATTAATTGTTTCATGTCCCATGCACTTCAGTGTGGAATGCACCAACTAAATGCTACTTTTTGCAATGAGAATGGAAACAGCAGAAAAAAAGCACTAAAACCCAAAAGATTATTGCCACTCTCAGTGCTAACACACCAGTAAGTCTGATTTTGATGGGGGAAAAAAAGACAATTCAAATGTCAAATTAGCAAAATCTTAATTATTCCAAGTTTTTTATAATCTGAAACCCAGCCTCAAGAATCTACAAATAACTCTGGAAAGTTTATATCTAGAAGATATTCTTTTGTTGATATTAGGGTATTCAGTTTTGTAAAATATTTTAATATTTTACACTTACTTAAACACTTACTATTGTGAGTGGCCTTTTTTGTCGCATCTTTTTAACCTATCTCTCCGTCACTCCTTTTTTTAATCTTTAAGATGTTTGATTATGTTTTGTTTCGTGTTGGTGGGAGTGCTAGTCAATCCATAAACATCACTGACTTCAGTGCAAGTTTTCATATAACCTGGGGGGGTTAATGCTTAATTGAGAAAGCAGCTATATTTTTTACAAGCTTAATATTTCGAAGACCTGTTAGTGGGATACTTCTACGTTAGTGTTGCTGTTTTTTGCTGAAAGATACACAAACCGAAGTACTGCTGCAACCAATGTTTATAACATGTAATGTAATATTCAGATGACACACAATTTTGCATTTTTAATTTTACTTGATTCACAAACATGAATATTCTTGATTTAAATAAATATGCAGAACATCAACTAAAAGTCCAAATAGAAGTTTTTTGTTCTAATGAGTTTATTTCCAGGAAGGCTCTGTTAGTCATTCTCAACAATTTCTCCAGCAGGCTCAGGCTCTGCTTCTGTTCACAGAATAATCATGTGCAGATTCAGATTTTCTCCAACGTGTTCATTACTTGAATAACATTCGGAAAATGAATTCGTCAGACAGTCAAAATTAAAGATGTGTTGTGAGTTGTCACTTACGCCACCTGCTATTGTGGCTATTCTCTGGCTAATTGAGGGTGCAGGCACTATGAGGATGAATACCCGTTTGTGTGAAGATTTCACATTTGTTTGCTGCAAATATTCATGAAGCTTTAAGAAACACTTTCTGTGTACAGAGCCAGCACAAGGACTATGCATCACTTAAGCTCCATTAAAAAGGCTACTTTTGAATAATTTAAACCACTAATCAAAGGGTTACTTTGGGATGGGTAATAGAAGCTATTACTGTAGAGTACAACGTCAGTATTCGAGTGCAATAAGATTTAAGTTTTGCATACATCTCATACATGCTGTCCGCATTTGACTAGATTTATGCTTTCTGCATATTTTAGCCAGGAAAATTTTGTCCAACTCAAAAAGTGTTTGTTTTCCAAATAGGGCTAATACCCTTAAGTTTCTGTCTTGACACATTTAGCCCAACATTAGAACTCAACAAATAAATGTTACTTGTTTATCTGACCATTCAAATTCAACATACCTGACAAAATATAAAAAAACTACAAGAAACTGGTTAGGAAAAATATACCATACTTTGTTTCCTTCCCCACCAGTTAATGGTTAATAAGACTCTGACATTCATAGTTTTCACACAAGAGATATTAGAGCAAACTGATAATTTGGGTACTATCAAACAAAAACTATCTGCCAAATATATTAATATAACAGTTATTTTGGCACATTCATGGCTTAATACATGACAAATGTTTCAGATTTGGTCTTAAAAGCACTGTGCTATTACTAAGAGGCAAACCAAACACCCACCTTTATAAACATGTTACTATTTCTGAGGATTTGGGGAACAAATGCAAAGGAAAAAAAAAAATCTCCAAGGGAAAAAAAAGGTGGTTTCTGCATTGTAATAACCTGCACAGACACATCAGGGTATTATTCAGGTGATATGTAACTACATAAATAAGGTACTGTCCTTCCTGCCTTTGGGTACTGAGAAATTGCTATCCTCTTAATACTCATCCATTTCTAATTTATATCAAGATGCAGGTTGTATCTTACCTTTGAAAAAATATATTTAAATTGCAATGACAGAGTGATAGCACTGTTATCTGGAACTATAATTTTAGTTGGTATGCATGATAGCACAAATTGTATGAAATGATGGGGTATTTTGGATGGCATTGTAAAGATTTTATTACAGTTTTGGAGCCGTAAGCCTACTGAAGTTCTGACTGTGTTAGAAGTGTGGAGGCCAGAGTTTATTCATATGGTTTCTTCCTGAGCTCTTCAAGGAGACTAAATCAAATAACAGGGATTTTCAGAGTTTACTTATTCTTACCGTGTTATTTTTAAGATTCAGTATACATTTGAATAGTAAGATAGAGGAAAGCACAGTATTTAGAAAGAAATATAAAGCATACTGAGATTCTTAAAATGCACACATGCATTTGCATTTGCTTCTTCTAGTCAATATTGTAGTGAAATAGAAATAAAAATAGAGAAAATATATGGAAATAAATGGAAATAAAACAGTGGAAAGTACTCAAAGTATAGAAATACATGAAATATTTTCTATATTGCAACGAAATTTACTATTAAAGGTTATATTTTAAAGTGTTAGCTATCATTAAATATATAAATTAATAATCTGGGTTAGTGCTGTAGAAAAGTGTGTTATGTATATGGATTTATTTTTAAGACCTCTCTGAGGCTGTTTATAAGAAATTTGCTATAAATTCTTCTTAAATGTAAAGACGCATGTATCTGGTTTATATGCATCTTTGGTGTTTTCTTGAGTTCTTCTAACTGATATAGGTTTAGTAATATAATGTAAAATTATGTGTAATATACAACAATCAGATGTCTCCATTCTCTTTCATTTAAACTGCTTCAAATTTGTTTTTATTGCTATTCTTCAAAGAAAACCCATGAACATTAGGGAACATGGCTTTAATTAGAAGTAGTTTGTATGTTGACTTATACCTTTGAAGAACATTTGTTCATTTTTTCAACTAAATTAGAATTTTTATGTTGTCCTGAGAAAAAAGACAAGGCAGAATTGTATTTCTAATTTTAAAGTCAGGTGAAATTGGCTATAAACTGGTCGGTAACTGAGGATCTCTGTGGTCTTATCTACAACTTTTTATAGAAATAAGTCTCCTATAGACTCAAATTTACCAACTTGATTGGGGAGATTTCTGTTTCAAAAGACCCTGATAAGTAAACAAGGAGCTACCTGAGATGAACTAATTTGAAAGTAAGGCTGCTGCAAAACAAAAAAGTGAGTCATAATGATAAACAGTTTTTCTCTCTGTTTCCTCCTTTGTCTTTTTTTAACCATCAGGTTTAAAGCTTCTACAGTGCTTTTTTTCTACTTTATAGGAGACAACTGACATTCTGTGGTAAATGGAAGAAAGAGCAGAGCAGAACTGAAAATCCTCTAATGCACTGACACTAACTTGCCCTCTATTGTTGAAAATGAGCAGGCAATCATGATTGTTCATCAAATGGCTCCTAATGCAGTTAAAGCATTCAGCTATAATTTCTCCTTGCATTTATAATTACTGTCATAGACTGCACACCTCAGTGAGCAGATTAAAGCTATAAACTATTTAGCCGTAGCTTTAAGATGAGGAACTTGATTTGTCTGGCAGCAGTTATTTGTTAGAGAGCTTGACACTTCACATAAAAATGACTCAACTTGATGAAGAACAATGCAGTTTAAGCAATGCAGTGATTTTAAATCAGTCATTATACCACGCCCTGTAAGAATTGCAAAGCAATTTGTTAAATGATATATAGGACACGTAGATAACTGTATGTGTTAAGTATACCAAAATAGAAGATTTTTTTTCTTCTGTGGATTTTATTTTCTCATCCCTCTGAAACAGTAGGAGCTGTTCTGAACATCATGTTCCACTGTTAGCCAATATTGGTGTTACATGGACAAGGACAATTGCGTGAATTAGTAGTCCAAAACTATATTTTGGAGAATTTAGCTTGCTCTTCACCTTTCATTTCTTCTCAGCAACAAACATTAAAAACTCGGAGACCCTTTCTGGAGAATCATTCATGCTGGTATGTAGCTGCCTGCAGTTGTGTCCACCATGATTATGTAAGCAGAATTTATCAGCGAAACTAAGGGTTCTCCTCACCACATCACCAGCCAGAAAGAGAGGGTTCATTGCAATTAAAGCCTTGATTACTCAGTTCAGAAGGGACTTTTCTGACAGCATCTTGTTGGAAAATGCTGACTTCTCAATGGTAAAAAAATTCTGTGGGGAAGTCCCACTTTAAAATAGACTTTTGTTGGGATAAACTGAGTAAAATTGCTGAGCACCGTGAAGGAGAGAAGAGGAGACAGTGGAATAGGAGGAGGAATAGGTTGGCCTTTCCACTGTGCTGGAGGAGAGACACAGAGCCCACGCTTGACAAGGAACTACCTCCAACCTGTCACTCCTCCCTCAAAATAGTCCTGTTCTGGTGAAGCCTCAGTTCCCCAAATCCTTTGAAATTTATCACTGTTTCCCCAAAATGGTAGATCAAGATACTTTTTTAATTTAGCATTTTTAAATCTTCAATATTTTCCTGGACAGCATTTTTTCAATTTAGCAATAGTCCTTATAAAACCAATGATAGTGTGTTCTTGGCTTCCCTGAGAGCAGGGTCAGGCCAGATGATACATCAGAGTGTGTCAGCACAGATATATCAGTGCAGATTTACTTGCTTTTTATGAATACTACAGGTTGCTATTAAGATCAGTATTATTTAACATTGCATTAGCGCATCCAACCCAAGAGGTCAACCCATGTTGTTTCTAGGCTCTGTGTAAGCATACTGTGTATGACAGTTCCTGCCCCCAAAAGGCAGGAACTCCTGCTCATGAAGAAACAGCAACTTTTAAGTATTTCAACCAGATTTTAACTGACCTTGAATAGCACCTACCTCCTCAAGCATTCAGTATTCATAAGGATATCAAAATCTTGCCTTCTCCTTGCTGCGTCTGATATTATTAAATGCTACAGCCTTCATAATCTATAGCAGAACATTTTTACCCAGTGAGATTTCAAAGGAAGGGTATCCGAGTCTTATTTATACATTTTACACCTCAGCAATCAAATCGCAAAGATCAATAACAAAAGGAAAAGACATGAGCGGTATCCAGCCCTCAAAAGCACCTTTCAATAAAAATAATGTAATTTAGCAGGATGATCACTCAGTGCAAATATGATGAAGCACAGATGGAAAATGAGGAAAATTATAGATATGGCTTTATGGGAGGAGGAAAGGAGGAAGAGATTTTTCACTATTTATTGGGATAATGAACAGATAATTCATGATTATTAAGCTGTAGTCTTCAGGCCTCATTCTGCCATCTCTTCCCATTTCCTCAGTTCAGAACTGAGTCTGTGCATCTAGGCAGGGTCCACTGGCTGAGGAAGGATCAGGCCTTTACACTAGTTTTCACATGTCAGCAGAGTCATGCAGGATTTACACCTGTGAAGCTCAAACTCAGGACCCTTCCTGGAAGAAGAGGAATGAGGCAGAACAAACAACGCACAGAACAGAGCTTATGTCTTAAATGTGACGGGTTTTCTTTTTCAAGATCATCTCGACTCCAGAAAAGGGGCAGCAGACCCTGTTTTCCTGCCTGTGATAACATTAAGACACCACACCAGGTAGCAAGATCACAGTCCCTGGGAGAGCTGAGGGGACTGGTACTCATCATGCCACCTGTGTCTGCAGAATCGCATCTTCCCGAGAGCATGAGTTGGCCAAGCCTTTGAAGGTGTGAGGTGGCAGGAAAAGTTTCCTACACTCAGGTTTGCAAGAGGCATCCTGTTCTGGGTTGCAGCGCTGGCTCTGTCGGCTCTCCTCCCCGGCAGATGGACAGACAGGATGGCTGCGGGGGCATGGCAGAGGCTGGGCAGCCAAGAGGAGGGCACGTCGGGGGTCCAAGACAGAGGGGACAGCAGCAGCTTGCTGGAGTGGAGGGAAGTAAGAGACAAGGGGCCAGGAGGGGACTTGTTCACTGTAGTAAATTTACACAACCCCTTTATTAAAACAAAGCTGTTCCTCCTCCCCTCCAAAATCCCTCCCTGCCAGCACTCAGCGCCAGCTCTTCTGCCAGGGGTCAGCACATGCAGGAGTGAGGGAGGGAAGGCTGGGGGAGTGGAGGAGGTTGTCATGTCTAATGAATACCCTGAATGTATCGAGATATATATTTTTTTCATTTCAGAAAAGGTTCCATTAAGAGGGAGACAGCCCTAACATGTGCTTTGGCCCCTCATCAGATTTATGAGTATTTGCTCTGCTCTTTAATAGGAAACTCTGCAGCAACTGCCACCTTGCCTGCTCTCCCTGAGATACACAGTGGCTTCTCAGGGAAATGCACTTCATTATTAATGTGAATTTGTACGTTTTTATGACACTGCTTGGGGGAAGGGGCAGGCAGAGATTTCCTGGTGATATATGCTCATTTCTAACCATTTATTGTCCCAGACAATCGAAGAACAATGATAAACATTGTTATAGAAAGTGGAAGGTGCCGCAGTGACATTTTTGAAGGGAAAGGAGAGGTGGCGAGAGTGGCTTTGATGTGGTTGTTTCCCTCTGCTCCACCTCCTCCAGCAGCTGTGTCAGATCAAGCAATGCAGAGTGGTCTGTGCGGTGGCAGTCGCTGCCTCCCGTTGCTCACCTTTTCTCAGCCCAGCCAAGACCACTTGCTTGGTGCTTTGCTACAGCAGAGGGGGTACAGATGAAGGAGAAGGAGTTCGTCTTTTGGGAAGCCTGTACTGCAGAGGATCGCAGGCCTCAGAGTGAATGGATGCGCAGCATCCCCATGTCGCTATACCCCAGCAGTGTCTTTTCGATTCATTATCCAGTGACCAGCATGGAAACTGTGCACAGAGCAGCAGGTGCAAGGCAAAGCAGGCCAGGAAGAGAAAGGTGAGGGTATGGGCATGTGGTTTACTGGGGCAAGACAAGCTACTGGCACTGATCACTGCTGGGACTGGATCCTCATGGCTACCAACTTTCTTTACAGGGCCATTAAAAAGAGTGACGTTGGCTTTTACCCACCTGTTCATCTACATCCCAAGGGACATCACAGAAGAAGAATCCCTCTGGGATATGACAATACTGCGGCCTGTTTCTGCCTATGTTCATGTGAAGCGAACACTCTGCTCTTCCAATGAAGAGCAAATTTAGTACTTCCTTCATGCTCACTTAGCTCAGGGGCAAACAGCTGCATGTGGATTGGTCTTCGTGAAGCTCACCCTAGACTAGACATACACAGACAGACAGGCTGTGGGTGGGCTTTCAGCTCAGTAATTCACTTCCCTCTGTAATCCTATGGAACCCTAATCTGTTGGCCTTGGTTTTCTATGGTGCAAGACCCAGGTTTGTCATCCAGGGGAAAAACAATGAGGGAGGTAATTATGTTTATTTGATCAGTGTGTTTTTAAAACATTGTGCTCCCAGGAATTATGTGGTGGCCTTCTTCTATAAATCACAAATGCACAAAAAAACCCCCTCTCAGTATTTTTCCAAAGAGATTAGGGTGAAAGTTCCTACACTCATATTTCATGTCTGGAAAAAAATATCAACAAGAGTGATAAGTATAGCCAAAATGAGTGTAAAAGCACACCCTGTCATTTGTTTTCCATGTGCCATATGTTTTCTGGATCCTGCACCTCCCACATACAAATTGCATGCAATAATGTGGGGTGCACACATTACTCAGGATTATTTAGTTAAGACCTGCCTATATGGAGGGAATTAACTTAGTTAAAGTCAAGCCACTGTGCTTTGTTTTGGTTTTTTGCTTATTCTGGATTCATAGAGTAGAAAATTAAAGATCCCACTGTGCCAGGCTTCATGTCATTTGGTTTTAATTTAATTCATCTCTTCGATTCTCCCTGTTTCTTCTTCTCTTTGAGTATCATCAGTAGGTGGTCCAAGCATCAACCAGAAGATTTACTGGCAAGACTAAATGTATGAACGCTATGAACACATTGTTTTTCCGATATGATTTAATGACCTTTTTGGCCATGGCTGTTGAAATCTTCCATAATAATTTCCTTTGGCAGCCAAAGCTCCTGTTGATCAGGTGAAAGCTGATGCAAATGTCAAATGTCAATAAATTTGTAATCTATAAATGTAATACTTGGTGCTGGAGTGCAACAGCATTAACCGGAGTGCAGCAGGAGACACCTAGGATATGAGATACATCTCATTGTGAACAGAAAACAGACAGGAAAGGAATGCCACCTCCAAAACCTCTCCACAGCCAAGCTCCTTTCCTTCTCCATACTCCCTATTCTCCCTGCATGTTTTCTGAATTGCTGAGCTTTACCAAAAGAGGGGTTTATGGCTTGTATTTGGCAGAGCGAGTCTGGTGATGCAGGTCTGTCCCTTGTTCTGCTTTTGACTCATTGTGTGAGGTTGGGATTTAACTTCTCTTTCTAAAGGAGTTCATTACAGCACAGAGGTTTTGGAGGCTTCAGAGTTTGATCCTGGAAATTATTAGTTATGCAAGATATTCCAGTAAATTAACAAGACCACTTACATAACTTAGGTGTTGCAGGAATGAGTCATGACTCATTTATAGTTTTAAGATGCTTGGAAAGGGCGAGCCATGTATGAAGCCTGATTTTATATACAATAAAGACATAAGAACAATCACATAATTTCCCAAGAGATTTTCTTAAGGGCCCTCCACTTTGACCTTTGGCTCTGAAAAGCTCCAGTTTGTTTGACATTGAAAAAAAAAAGCAAACGTGTGAATACAGTGCCATGAGCATTTGCACTTTGAACATGCTGGGGCTGAACACAGCTGAACTGGAAAAGGCTGCAACAGCTAATGTACTGGGAAAATATAACAGAGGCATTTACTTAATAACTCAACTAATTCCTTTAGCTCACCTTGTAGAGATGTAACCTTTGAATTAGAGAGTCCCTAGTTCAAAATCCCGTGTCTCCTCTGTCCTCATGTTAATTTTTAAATTATATATCATTGTTGAGAGGCCCTTGTGTTGAGCATTACAGGCTATTTTTCATGTCTAAAATGGGGAATTATAACTGAACATTAGCTACTGGCTATAAATCACATGGAACAAAGTGGCATCTGCATCTACTCAGTAACAAGAGTGGGAGAATTGTAACTTACTTAAAACGAGACAGGAAAGAGGACACAAACGCAGTAGCAGAGATAATTGTGACCTAAGAAAACTAATGGTTCTTCCAGCTGTGTGATGCTCTGGACTCCCATTCTCTGGAGCTCTCCACAACCAGCATTATAAGTGCACAGTCACAGTAGGAGCTCAGTCAATCTGGAGGGCAAACGCAGAGCTGGAAGCTATTTCACACCCCCCTGCAATGCCACCTAGCATGCTGCAGTCATGCTGGCCAGGGGTGGGGTAGGGGAGAGCCTTTTCACTGCCTGGAAATAGCACTTGTCTCTTTTGCTCTCCCCATCACCATCCTCCATCAGCTGGCATGAGTGAGCGGTGACCACAATTCCCTCTCCCTGGGATATGTTTTTATTTCTAATTGTAGCTAAAACCCAGGTAAGGAGGAGGCAGCACAAGGCTGTTAACAGAGCAATTGTCGAGGCTACTGGGTACGGGCTGACCAGCTGCTCTCTGCTGCTCAGCTCACAGGGCAGGAAACCCCGCTGCTCCAGTGCCTTTCTGAACGGCCCACTGATGATACAGTGTTATCTTCAAAGACAGCAAAATAAGCTGAGCATGACCTCATTCTTGCATTTGTCTCATTTGTCTCTCTTGGCCCTTCTTCTCCTTTTTTTTTTTTTTTTCCTAGTTATTTCACTTTTGACAAAGCTTCCGAGATCACTTGAGTCCTTATTGGGGTAAGCAAGGTCTACCTGCTGGCCTGTGTCACTGGAAATGATTTGGTCCCTTTCTAAGAGAGACATCATCTTGAACTCAGTACAGCACCTTGCACCATGCAGTCTCATGTCTGCGGTTGGTTTTGGACCCTAATTGCATCAATAGCTTAAGTTTAAAAAGAGCCAACTACACATGCTTCAGCCTAAGATGCCAGGGATCTCCCAGGATGTTTGTTGCTGCCTGTCTGTTCAGATATTCCTCGTTTTGGGGATCATACACCTTCATCTGTATAGCATCATCCACTGGCGCTGGTTAACAAACTACCTGAACCAAATGTAGCCAGGGATTTATGATCTGCAATGCAGGTCTCTTCTTAAAAAGAGCACAAACCTCCACAAAGAGATTTTACTGAAATTAAAGCTTTAGGTTTCTTTCATAACTGACAATAAAGAAGCAGTTTTTACAGCTAGGCCAGGTCAGCATCCTGGCAGGAGGCATTTGCTCAGGAGCTGCCACCAGGACAGGGGTACCAGGAATCCTCCTGCTGCTGTCCAGTGAAGGTGACCTGCTGATTGATGCAAGGTCCTTTTCTGCTCACTTACTCAGCGTCCCAATCTGGCAAGTAGGTGCAGTGTTTCCAGCATTAAATTCAATAGTCAATACTTTGTGTCCCTCACAGTTTCCTAACAAACCCTGGCCTGGCTCCAGCACTCCATCCCTAGCAGCCAGCTCAGAAGCAGTGCTCACCGAGCAGTCGGGTTTTGTTCTGTTTGTGCAGTGCCAAGCACAATGGGTTCCTGGTCCAGGACTAGTCTCTGAGTAACAATAATTGTAATAGGTGCTTTGCTGATTAGAGGCAAACTTAAGAACATTCTTAAAAGCTTTGCAGAATGGAGGCCTATGTGCTATATATTTATTAGGCTGTTCAGCAGCAATTCAGACAGCTGAGAATTGTTGAGGACCCGGTCTATCTAATTGTGTGTCTAAATCATAGTTTCACCATGATTCAGAGGTACTAACGCTACAGTCTACACAGAATGGCTCAGGTTATATGGTCAGATTCCTGCAGATGGTCAGTTTGTATCATAAAATTTAAAATTACAACTTGCACCATAAAGCTACTGCCTCAAATTTATTATATATTGCAACACAACAAGCAAATTAATACTAGACGCAGTATATGCCTAGACATTAATGTGAGCAGAGGATGAAATATTCTCCTCCCAGCTCATTGGTATATGTTCCCTTCAGAGCAGAACTGAATTGCCCAGACTCACCAAAGAAGAGGAAGTCACCAGGAGTGCAGTCCCACATGGTGCTGGCTCCCTGGCTCCAGGGACATGGGAAGGACACCCCACACCTTGCAGCATGAGGCCCCAGGGTTTCTGAACTTGCAGTTCTGCTCTGTGCATCACGCATGCAAGAACTGAGCTCTCAGCACAATCTTTTTATTATTCGTCATAAAGAATCACAGCTGTGAAAAGTGAACTAGGGAAGGAGAGTGGGAACAGGCAGACACTCTCCCTTGGACTGATGTAAATCAGGAGTAACTCCACTGCAAGTCCTCTGAATTATGTTGTTGTCACTCGGACATCAGACCAGAATCAACCCCTTTACCTGCAATAGATGAGTGAAATATCTTACAACTGTGTGTCCAGAAGCTTGCTAAGCTTCTTGCAGAGTTGCTGTCAGTATGCCCAGGGCAGAAGCATATTTTTTTTCTTACTGTTGTACATAAGGGCTCTGCTGCAGCCGACAACATGAAATGTGTTAGTTCGGTTTGTTCAAAATGGAGTGTGTTTGTTAAGTGTTGCCTCTTTGATGTTGCGCTGCCATCTCCATCTTTGTCATCATTGCCCATCTTTTTCAATCTAATGAACTCAAACCATCAGTGCAACTTAAGTTCGGCTGTCTGTTCTTGCATAGTTAATATTAAAAATGTACTAACAGTGTGGCTGCGAAATCAAATTATGCACATAAATATGCTGGCATAGCAGAGGAGGCGGCAGAAGCTGAAGTTAGCAACATTGATGCCAGTTCACATTTGCAAATCAACCGTCAATCTGTCATTAAACATGTTATCAAATGATGATAAGTGTATGCTTCTTGCTTGCATTGGCGCGCTTATTCCCGATGTTGATGTGCATTAATGGGATAATGTGCATTAACATAGTCTTGCTTGGATGAACACAAAACATTTTTTATCCGTCTCAGTTTGTTTCCCCCTGTGGCCCCCAAGTAAGTGTTTTGTGTTATCAAATTGCCAAAAATGGGAAAACACATTACTTTTAATTAGCAAAAATTTTGAGTCCTTTTTTCAAAAATTTTTATCCAGACTATCTCCTGTGTGTTGTCACTCGAGGTGGGGGGGGGCACAAAAAAACCATTCCACTACCTTCTTTAAGTAACACGATTAATGTCAGAAACTCAGAGACTGACAATTATATGTTGTCTTAATGCACTGGCCTTTCATCTGCAGTCCTTGCTTTTGACACGAGTGATGGTTTCAGTTCAGCGATATGAAAGGCAGGAAAGGAAACGATCTCAGGCTTTCCCAGCCCATTGTGTGGTGCCGCACTCAGACATGGCAAGCAGTCCTTGAGCTGGCTTCATTTAACGGTTTCGCATACAAGCCGGCAAAGGCTGTACCTAGAGATTAAACAAAAAGCTGAAGAGCGTGGCTGCTCTAAGAGGGAACCGAGTTTCTGAAGGAACTTCCCACGCATTTGCCCCACTCTGTTGTCCCCTCCTGCAGGGCGCTGCGTAGTCAGGGCTCCACTCACAGTACACACTGCTGGTAAACTTCCAGGAAAATTTAAAAAAATCCTAATTGGAAAGAACAGAAAGTGACTGAAGGCATAAAGCTGTTAAAAGAGCCTGGTTATCACCCCATGATGGACCAAGTGCATGCCTCCCTCATGGGCTGTGCCAGAGCAGTGCCCAGGAAGTGAGGGCTTGGCTCATCGGCTGCCCAGGGCAGGCTCCATTGCCCTGGGAATGATTTAATAAAAATAATAGTATTTTTGTTTATTGCTTCTATTTAGAAATGAGCTGTTTACCCAGGCTTTTGGAAAAAGTTGAGGTGGAACTCCACTGGAGCAGAAAAATCATCTTTCACATTTATGGGACTTGAAGGTTTTCAAACTCTTTTTAAAAAGTAAATGAAACAAGGTTCTTCCCACCCTTCAGAGAACAGCTGTTCTTTTAAACCCTTTCATATATCTGCAAGGGGGGCAAAATTGTGATGATCTACTCAGGTTTTTACAGTAAAACAGTACTAGTAATGAAAAGCAATATGGATAATTGTCTGGTCCCATTCAAAGCATCAGGAATTCTTCCAGGAGTTTTACTAGGACTTTACCAGCAGAGTTATCAAATCAGGCTCAAAAGTTGCCTTACAGGAAAGTCAGTCACTTCAAGTGTTTTATTTTTAGTTTATGAGCTGGAAAATAAAACTTCTTCTAAAACTTTTATGAAAGACATCGTATTATTTATGTGTTTCTAAAATAGCAGGTTTTTCTCATATAATAGAAATGTTTATGAATTACTCTTAGTCTCTGCTTATGACTACATCTAACCTCCAAACATGATTTGACATTTATCCTGAATTTTAAAAAATTATAACTAGTGAAATAGTGAGCTTCTACAGACTATGAACTTTTTGGTAAATGAGTCAAACTTTTGATTACTCTTTCATTTTTCTTAACCTAATAATGCCATTAACTTTAGGCATCCTATTCAGGTATCCGGTTTCTATTTGGATGTTTAAAGGAAACAATTATAAAAGGGAATAATTTTTGATTTTTTAAAAATTGTCTTGATTTTTTAAAAGTCATCCATTACATTTCCTATTATTTCTAAATGGTGGATACATCAGCACAAGTTTCATAATCATAAAACTCTATTATCAGTAATTGTATTCCTGTTAGCCGTAGCTTCAGCAAGTCCTCATGTTTTCTACTTCTAAACTAAAGAGCTTGTCTTCTAATGCAAAGAGCTTGAATTTTAAGTATATTTTCCCTTACACATCCATTACTGGCAGAATTTATCCAGCAACATTTTTTTTTACAGTTGTGTAGCTTTACATTGCTTCTACTCCATGAGCTACCTTGAAATTAACTTGTCAAACGTTCGTCCCACTACTTAGGGAAGATTCCTAATCAGATGAGTGGACCAATTTGTCATGACTTGGAGGAGAGGTGTTGGAAATCAGATGACATTAAAAAGGCTCACTGTGAAGGCTGTGTACGAGGAACTCCTGTAAGGCAGCTCAGGCTAAGCTCCTCTAAGGGACTATTTGTATCAGAGATGGCATTTGGAAAACTAGAGCGAGAAGTGTGTCTTGGTGTCTCGCTTTGCACATTGAATTTGATCCCTTTAATATATCTCCTTGACAGTTCTTCATCACCAGGGCCCAGCTTTCTCTCTTTTGGGGCACTTGGCAAACACCAGAACAAGGTGCAAAACTAGAAAACTGAGCATCACAAAACTGAACCTGGACCCAAATTATTGGCCATTTCATGCTAGTATCTGGGAGAAGTCTGGATCTGGAATTTATCTTTGCTATTTCAGCTAGTCTCTATTTTGAACAGATGTATTAATCAGGTGGTTAATTTACCAATTTTCATTAAGCAGTTTGAAACAGTGAGATGCTGTGTTATTCCTCGGTATGCATATATCAAAACAAGTGTTGAATATGGGATTATCAGTAACAGAGTTACACTATTCTTCCTCTCTATTCTCCCAGTCTTTACACTTCATACTGTATCTTGTTCTATTAACTTAGGCCTGACTTTGGAGTGTTTTCAGTTTTTGAAAATGGCAAGTAATTAGTCAATATGTTTTCACCATATGTATCAAGCTCAGTAAAGAGGCAACCATTGGCCTTTGTCATGGCACAGTAAGTGTTCGTTTTCTCAGCACTTCAAGTTATGCTGAGCGTGTGGTGAACGCCAAAGGATTTAATGAGGAATTTTACAATGAAACATTTGACATAATAATTCACAGTTCAGCGCAGTTCACAAATTTGGGGTGAGTCCGCTTTTAAGATTGCCTCTGTTTGTGCTGTTCACACTAGAGATCTTGCACGAGCTGCTTCTCCCCTGCCTGGTGCCCTGTATGAGCAAAGAGGCTGTGCAAAGGGTGGATAAATTGTTATGGCTCAAAATAGTTCCGTTTTACATCTTCTTGGCACAGATGCTGTGTACAACAAGGGAGAATTCTTGAAACCCTTTTTCCCTTCCAGACTGGCTTTTTACTTACCCCAAGCTAGTTAATGCATACTTTTCAGATAGAAATTTTTGCTTTAAGGCTTCCACTGTTGCTGACTGTTAACAATCTTAAAAAAAGGTCAGAAACTGATCTTAACACTGCTGATATGAAGTGGCATTTGCCCAAATTTTGCCATCTCCTGAGCAAAAATATGTCCAGTGTTTTCTAGAGAGATGGGATAGACGGCAGCCTTGCCTGGGCCATTTTCGCCTCTTGGAAATACTGTATTTCAGTTATCTGCGTAACAGGTTTCTGCATTCCCGGCTGGATTTCTTTACATTTACAAATAAAACATTTGAGCTCAGACTCAGTTCAGCGAGTTACAGGTATTTTGTTTAACATTTTGGGGTACGTACAACAAATAACCATGAATAAGAATGATGACATATTGTTTTACTGCAGTCATGATTTAAATTTATGTGGCATTGCTATTGAAGTCAATAGGACTTTCTCCCGAGTATGTTTTGCAGGGTACAGTATCATTAAAATATGACAGTTAATAGTCTTGTTTATGTTATTATATTTAATGAATAAATATATCTGTCTGTACATCAAACTCAGTTTTGTTTATACTCTTTAATTGTAGTCTTATCTCCCCTAGAAGCATGTTATATCTTTTAATTTTATAATTATCCACTTTATTCATGTGTGACACTACAGAACTGCTGCTTATATCCTATGAGACATCCAAATACAAACAGATGGAAGACAGGCAACCACAAGGAAACTCAGATCTGGATCTGAATCCAGCTCCATATTTTCAAAACACTCCACAATTTCAGATCCAAGGTCTTGGTTTGGGATGTTATATAAAGGAGCAAGAGGTGCAGAATGTGAGTCTAATTTATATAGCATCTCCAAACATGAACCGTCAATAGGGATTTTACACAATCCTTCAACATTTAAAGGGTGTTCTCTGTCTCTTGAAAGACACCTGAGCTCTAAAGACAAAGAGGGAGCACTTCTCACATTGCCCTTTCTGAAGTTTTCCAAAAAAGGAATTCAAGATTTAGTGGAGTGGGGAGAGGGAACAGAAATATAAGCATAACTTTTTAGCCTAGTGGTTACAACTCTTGACTGGAAAGGGTAAATGCCAGTCCATGGTCCAAGGACTGTTTTGTTTGAACTAAAGCCATGAGTCAAAATGTATTTGGAGTCCTTGGGAGTAAAACCTCAGGGTCTATCTCCCCCAGGTAAGCAACCCTCACTAGGCAGAAGAATTGTGCCCAGGCCCCTGCCCATTTCTTCTCTCTCAGTTTGAGATTTGCTTTTATGAAGCTTCCAAAGACCAAATAGATGTTGGAAAATGTAAGTTTGAGTTCCCTGCACCCTGAGTGCTCTAAGCCCAAAGCAAAAGTGTTTCAGAAAAGCAAATTCTAATAGGATTTTTAAAGAAAGTCTACAGATCCATCTTCTTAGAAATCTCCTAGACTATGAACCCTGGAAGGAATAGCTATTATTTAAATGGAGCAGAAATAACTGAGTGGCTATATTTCAGCTATAACTGAGTAGATTCCCAAAGCCCCAGAGATATACCCTACAATAAGAGATCAACCTGCTCTCCGCATCTTTCTATTTTCCAGGTCTGGACATAAGCAAATCCCACAGAATCACACAATCATCTAGGTTGGAAAAGACCTTGAAGATCATCTAGTCCAACCATTAGCCTAACACTGACAGTTCCCAACTACACTGTATCCCTCAGCGCTATGTCAATGCGACTCTTAAACACCTCCAGGGATGGGGACTCCACCACTGCCCTGGAGAGCCCATTTCAACACCCAACAACCCCTTCTGGAAAGAAACGCTTCCAGATATCCAGTCTAAACCTTCCCTGGTGCAACTTGAGGCCATTCCCTCTTGTCCTATCACTTGTTACTTCGTTAAAGAGACTCATCCCCAGCTCTCTGCAACCTCCTTTCAGGTAGTTGTAGAGGGCGATGAGGTCTCCCCTCAGCCTCCTCTTCTCCTGACTAAAATCCCCCAGTTCCCTCAGCCTCTCCTCATAAGACTTGTGCTCCAGACCCTTCCCCAGCTTCGTTGCACTTCTCTGGACACGCTCCAGTCATTCAATGTCCTTTTTGTAGTGAGGGGCCCAAAACTGAACCCGGTAATTGAGGTGAGGCCTCACCAGTGCCGAGTACAGGGGTAAGATCACTTCCCTGTCCCTGCTGGCCATGCTATTGCTGATACAAGCCAGGATGCCATTGGCCTTCTTGGCCACCTGGGCACACTGCTGGCTCATGTTCAGCCAGCTGTCAATCAACACCCCCTCTGATTGGCAGCTCTCCAGCCACTCCTCCCCAAGCCTGTAGCGCTGCTGGGGGTGGTTGTGGCCAAAATGCAGCACCCAGCATTTGGCCTTGTTGAAAAGAGCTTGATGAATATTACAGGTTCCCTTCTGAGGCATCTAACTTCTCCTAAGCCTGAAAGTTAACTCTCTGCTTAAACACACAATTCCCCAAAACTTAGTTATCCAGCCCCTGTGTCCTTCTTTACAGCTGAGTGAGGGTGATTATGTGCTTTTTATTAGCATGAATTCCCTGGGGTGGCACTAATTACAAACCAGTGAATGGTTTGGCAGATGGGTCTCCCCTAGATTTGAGTTAGATGAGTAAATCCATCAGCTGAGGGGCCATCAGTGAACTCTCATACCTTGTCATGGGGCAAGGCTGTTAGAGGAGAAGAGCGTCTCTTCACTCATAGATCGCATCCAATGCCAAAATTTCTTGTTTGGGATCTTCTCCCAAAACAGAGTTATGGGAAAAAAAGCCAGAATGAAAAGTTGAAAGGTATAATACTTACACTGTAAAAGTTACGTTATCCAATTACCTGTATTATAATAATGAAAAGTTTAGTAAAACACCCTGAGTGTTATATGTGCACATAGGAAGACAGCTTTCACATGATTCTGCATGTGCTCCTTTAAATTTTTTTTTCAGTTGATGTAACACAAAAAATACTTACTGTGTGATGCTGTTAGTGAAGGTAGTACCTTCTTTTAGATCCAGTAGTCAAAGCATGTGCAAGAGCAGGCTGGGAAAGGGGAACACCCATGTATAAAACCATAGCCTAGAACAAGTTGCTGAGATTACAAGAGAGCAGCTGGCAAGAAGAGACATGTGCAGCCAGGTAATAACAATAAAAAATTAAAAAAAGGTTAAGTTTCCCCAGTTACATAAGTAGATTCTGAAAGCAACATCTTTACTTAGTATATTTTTTTCCTTCTTCTTAATCGGTTTATCTAGTTGCTGGGCAATATTTTAACCTCTTCGATTTTGAAAACTTCCCTCACCTATTTTATGTTTGAACAGAACTTCTAGTAATTGCCCTCACTAAAGTCACCTCTAAGGCAGCCATCTAAGGAAGGGAAAATCTGCTTAAGAGGCTGACACAGCCAAAGTGAATACTTTTCCCAGTTAGCACTTGAAGAGGAAAATATCATAATATTTAAACCAGTTTTGAAAACTTTCCATGAAAATAGGGGAAGGGGAAAAAAAAACATAAAACACTAGTTCAATACAGAAAGAGGCCAAAGAGAGTTCAGTTACCATAGAGATTATTACTGGCAATTGGTACTCAACAGCAGATTGGGATCTGTTACAATATTTTTATTAATCTTTTCTCTTAATTGGTTATTTATATATTTTGGATCCATCTCTGTGCCGGGTCCAGATTTTACTCTTTACCTGTCACTCTTTTTGACATGAAGCAGTAATGACTGTGGCAGATATCAGGCATTTCCTCGATTTGCAAACATTAGCAGGGGTCATGGGTACATAAAATACCACGTGGACAAGTCACTGTGCTTGGCTTTGGCAGGCAAAGGAGGAGGGAGAAGCATCACAAACACACTCAGTCTCTGCGAGGCTCCATCACAAGCACTCTTCCGTGTAAACCCTTATTGCCGTTATAATTGTGACCATTTTTTGTAGGTACAGCAGAGAGGATGCAGAATGCCTTTTCCCTTTTCAATTTTCCCTCATGTATATGCAAGCCTAGTCATTTAACACATGCGCATTCCAGTGCATAAACTGATAATTTAGGAAATATCCTATTGTAAAGCCTTTCCCTCTCCTCCCTGTCTTCCCTTCCTAACGATTCATCCTGTTGCCTGTGTGTGTTGCAGCAACTGAAAACACCCAGCCTCTTTATAGCCACTTCAGTGGCAGTACGCTTAAGGGACTTTTCCAATCAGTCAGCTTCTAAAAATTCAAGTCTTAATTTTTTTAGGAGTGCCCAGTCCTGTATATACCTGATGTTAAACACATTTTAAGATGCTGATGTTTTTGTTGGTTTTGGTTTTTTTTTTACTGCCACACCATTTGCCTTTAGGGAGATATTTTTTCAGGACGCCTGAGATCAGCCAGAGCCAGCTGGGGTTTCACCCCCTTTCCCCCTCTCATCCCCAGTCTGTTGCTCCCTGCCTGCATCCACTGCATTTTGGGTGCAGGGTATGGTGGAGCACAGCCGCGGGGAGATGTCGAGCTGGCAACCTGGCTACAGGGAGTGCTTGCAACTGCAGTGGGAACAAAGTATATTAAAAAAAAGACAGAGAGAAAAAAAAGAGGGAGAAACATGGGGGGGTTTGCCTCTAATCTCCTTTAGTTATCATGATCTCAAGGGTTATTTGTAATGATAGTAGGCACTGCATTTCAGATGGAAATGTGATTTTCCAAGCTGATGGTGTCACTTTAAGTAAACAAAGTTAATTCTGCTTCCTGCTATGCAAGGCCTAATCTCATTACCCGAACCACAAGTAGAATAACAGAAAATATTCCCATCTGTCAAAAGAACTTAAAATAAAGGTGGAAATTGTTTTTATGTTTCATCCCTCTTCTTCCCCCAAATCCCTCAATGGACATTAATTATCACATCACATCTATATAAACCTGTTCAGATCCCCCAGTGTCTGCCTGTGGTTCCTTTTTCATTTGATGCGCCTATAGAATAATAATGTTTGTGTTGCATCTTACGAGTTAATGCTCTGTTTTGATGAACTGTAGCTAAAAGCCAGGAGCCGGATGGCTGACCCATTTGTCTTGCTGCATTCTGCTCTAAGGAGGTGACAGCAGGTCGGCTCAAGGCTCTCCCAGAGATGATTGAGATTATACTCAGCCCCTTTTCCACCTAAAATAGAGGAGATCTCTGAGCTAGGGACAGTCCAACAGAGAATGAGGGGTTAAGATTGGGTGTGCTGAGCCTGTGCCTACAGCTCCACGGGATTCATCGACCTGTTGCGCTGTTGCACACACACCTGTAGTCGGGGAGGTCCTGGCCTCACTGAAGCTGTGTGAAGTGGCAGAGTCAGGCAAGCCCCTGCCACATTACTGACACCACCCAGGGTCAGGTCGCTGGCACATTTCTGTCTTGAGTTTGTCCAGCCTCAGCACGCTCCCAGGCTTCTCCCAGGCAATGCCCAGGACTGCTGCTGGTGTGCAGAGTGGATGGGGCCAGTGTTATGCAGGAGGGAGCTCAGCCCCCGGCCATCCCAGGCATGAAACAGCAGATCAGTGCTGAGCAGCAACCCCAGACCAGCACGAAACAGCCCCACGGCAGCACGGCACTGGTAAAAGCAAGGGGGATCTAGAACAGGGGGCAAGCCCTGTAGCTCTGATACGCATTTTCCAGCACTCATGGAGCAGCATAACTGCACTCACTCCCTTGCCATTTCCACGGGTATAAATCCAGAACATCTTCCCTGGGTTTACCTCAGTGTAGGTTCATTACGATTTACATGGGGAGGAGAATCAAAGAATTGGCGTTGCAGACTCCAGTGGGAGCTCTACCAGCACAGGGAACAGACCTCAACGTTCCCAGGTCTGACTTTAAGCAGAAGAAAATCCAAACATACTATCTAGTAATTCTCAGCTTATTTCAAACCAGCAGCCACCAATCATAAGAGGATCATTCATGAAACTCTCCAACAACAGTGTTTTTCATCCCCTCTTCATTTAAAATGACCTTTATGTGATGATAACGTCTGCCTTGCTGAGCCTTAATTGCTTAATTAGAGAAGCAGGTTCTCTATTAGACAAACTTTTTTTTAAAATGCTATTTTTTCTTGCAAGTATGTTTTCTTTCATTTTAAGCTCATCGGCAGTATTTTAAAAGGCTTAAAAAACCACAAATGGTTATAGTTTGTTAGTTTATTTATTAGCTGTTTGAAGGTTTTGTTTTCCACTCTCTTCCTGAGAGGTATTTACAGCAGGAATCTCTCCTGTTGGGAATTTCTCTGCCTTTCACTACTACACTTGCATAGCACTTTGAAAAAAATGCTGGTTTTTGCTGAACAGCTGTTACAGGTTCTGGGTGTGCTTGGCAATTTATTTATCATGGGCAGGTTCTTAGGGCTGAGCAAAATATCTTGCACCTGCTTCACATGTGGAGAACAGAGTTTGTGCCCTTGCTGAGAGCTCTAGTAAGCCTTGCTCTGAGCTCTGACTGCTGTGGACTCTTCAAGCTGGCCTTTTGCAGCAGGTTCAGTTTTGTTTTCTTTCTTATATGGAACTTTTGAGCAGTATTAACCTGTTTTTGTAGTAGTGTTTTTAAGATCTAGCCAGTCAATCTATTACTGTACAATTGCTTCTGACTGCGTGATTGTTGATAGTTTTAAAGAAGCTGATTGACTCATTTATTCTGAAAAGCCATGTAGGTTTTGCCTCAGGTTGGATATTTTGGGCTAGCATTATTATACTAATGTGCTACACTGAAAGCAGAAGGTTCCAGAGGTGATTTGTACTGATGCTGATCACAGAGATAAGTTACACAAAACCAGCATCTCTGAAGACTTGGGGCTGGAGTGGTTACATTCATACAAAAGCCTCTGCCATAGCCAAGGCAGCAAGAACAGCAGTACAGGTGCTGCAAGCAGCCATACAACAGGAACAAGAAGAAACACTTGAGATACCCCAGCCCTGAGAAGCAGCCATAGATATTTCTCCCCAGAAACAAATGTCCCCTTGCTGGGGACATCCCCCTTCTTTCTAAAATAATGCCTTGCTGAAAATAGATAATATCACCATAAAAAGTAAAAAGGTGAGTAATAAAGGACTAAGATGGGAAAAAATGGACCAGAAGTGACTTTAGGCAAAACTGGCAATTAAATTACTTGGACCACTTACAGTGGTAAAGTGAGAAAGCTTGGATTCTGTTCATAAAAGGACCTTGGACTTGTTTTCAGTGTTTTGGATTCTGAAAGGAATTTCAAAGGCAACTTGGCTGCGTCTTCCCTTTTTGTTACTGCTTCAATAACATAATGCCTTGAGACTCCATTTGTGATTGTGTCTCCATTGCTTTTAGGACAGTACAGGCGAGCAATGAGAAACATTCCTCTCCACTAAAACTAGCAACCCATGTAGCTGGGAGGAAGAAAGCGCTGTTATCTTCACCCAGGGGATGTATGAGGGAAATAGAAGTTAGTGGACACATTGAGTAGTAAAACCTGATGAGTAAAAGGATGCCCATAGTTATTTGATGAAAGAGGGTATTCAGGAGGTGCAATAAGCAGTGTTCTTCTCTGACACCAATGAGCATGACTTGTTTCCAGACTTTGAAAGTATTTAAGAACTTTGCTTCCATTCGTTTCAACCTAGGTGTTTTTTGGGATCTCGGACATTCTTCCCAGACTATTCATCTCTTTGCTAATAAAAATTTCCAGCATAGCAAGAGTTAATTGCAAAAGGTGATATGGCTTCTCTTTGGATAGTTCTGCATGGTATTTTGGGCAGGCTTTCTCTGCTCAAGCTCCAAGCCAACAAAAAGCCAGGTGGCTGCGTTGGCATGGTGTTGAACCCTACGTAATACATCTGATGGAAGGCAGGTTTTATTAGCTTGGCACCGCACTCCCTGAATTTCAAGGGGTTTGGATAAGTTCTGGCTGGCATCCCATTGGGTCAGACTTACCCCCTCTTATATGTGCCTAAGGTAACAGGGGAGTAGGCAATCCTGGTCTTGCTGATTTGCAAAATTCATGTGACCTAATACCTGTGTAACTTGCAATGTTATGCCTGGGTTGTTGTTTTTTTTTTTTTTTTGAAAGCTTGTGTCACTTAAATATAGGGAAAGAAGTCAAGAGAACATTTTGAGGTAGGGCAGGATGTTTGTGTGTGTGGCCAGGAAAAGTACTTTCAAATGGCAAAAATTGATGTTTTCCCAGCAAAGGCCAAAAACACTTAGAAATGATCTATGTCTAATATATTTGTTGTACCCTGAGGTCATAGAGGGATGTGACTTTCAGGAAAAAATGGATAAAACTTGCAGTTTTGAAAATATATATTTTACTTTAGGGCATTTTCAAAGGCTTTTTTATTGTGTCTACATCCACCATTTCACTTATAGTTTTCAATTCCCATATATTATTCATGATGTCTATTTTAATAAGTTTTGGGTCAAGCCATTGTCCTCTGTTAATAGTTTGTTACAAATAACATTGCTTGGATGCAGTGTTGGAGCCTTTCTGAAATGACACCCTGTGATTATTGAGGTGCAATCCAAGTAACAGGCAGGATGAAGTTCTTTTATGATGTTCAGATTTCTTCCTCCATTTCAGAGTTTCTCTTTTTTACCTAATTCCACTCAAAGTCTCAGTAAAAGTTAGGTCATGTAGCTACGCCATCACAGTTCCTTGTGAGGAAGGTTCAGAAGTGAGATAAAAGAGTTGCAAAGCAGAGATAAAGGAGCCAAAATATCTGGATTCAGTTTCTGCCCACGCTGTTAAGGCAAATAAATATAAATCAGGGAGAGGTGCATCTGCAAACACGCACAAAGGCGCACACCATGTGTGGGATGGAGAAGAAATTGGTGCTTGCATTGCCAGAAGGAAGTATTATCCGCAACAGGTCTCCATAAAAGCATTTTTTTATTGAGTAGCCATAGAAAACCAGGTCCCTGCATAACTTTCAACATGTGGCTAGGGTCTATCAAGTATATTGAAAATGTTCATTTCCTTGAAATTAAGCACAGTCTGATCTACTTTGTTAAATCTTTACCTTCCTTCTGCAATTTAGATCTCAAAAATCACTTCTTTTTTTTCCCCTACATGCAAAAGGAGCTTCTGGCAGGGAGCTGAGCAGCACGGCTTAGCGTGGGGCTGGCGCCGTCCTTCCTGCGTGACCCTTGCGTGAGCAATACGCATTCACAAGGGGGACAGTAAAGCCCACTGCACATAGTATGCTTTGCTAAGGCAGTGTTGCTGGCTTTATTCTCCTCCTTTCTCTCCCTTTGTCTTTAGACCCTGAAACAGATGTAAAAGTTCATATTGAATTCAGGCCACCTTCATAATAAATTAATTTCTGAGAAAAATCTGACTAAACTGCATGACAAAGAAACTTGGTCTGTGCAGCATGTGAGCATTATCGGGTTACATCGTTATGATCAACAATCATTTTGGTATTTAAACAAAAGAGGAAACATTTTTCTATGTCATAAGGAATGTTTCTGAGACCACAACGTCCTATTAAGGCAAAACAGGGCTGGCGACAAAGTCTGTTTGATTGGATCTGTGATCTGCCAATTTCTAATGAATGGAAAGAGAAAGGCACAAGCAGTAGAGTTGAAAATCAACTAGAATTTCTCCTTTTACTGCTTGTATAAGACTGCTCTCTGTAGCTTCAGAGGTAGAATTCATTACTGGGGATAAGAAGAGAGATTAGGTTAAAAGAGCTTTTCACTGACAAGACCTTATTCACAATGGAGTGCTTTCACTCCTTTCAGGTTTGAAGTTTTCTGACTGTATATAGTGAGTGACATATTATTATAATAGTTTGTATTACAGTAGGGGCCAAAGACAACAGAAGCATCCATTTTGCTGGATACTTTACATATGCACATTAAAAAATATTCTCTGCACAAGATGTCCATATGATTTTATTTCTCTCTGGTGCTTCTTTTTCTTTTTTTAAAGGAGTATCTGGTTCATGGTTGCAGTTTTGAAAACTGTTACCTCGTTGAGCAGTTTAGACTAAGCATGAGTCAAAGACAGCCTCTTTTTTTATAGCTCAATCTTCCAAAGTCTGCTATAAATGCAAATAGTGAAGAGATGCCCCAATGTTAAGATGCTGATACTCGCATAGTATAGAAAGTGCCAGTGTAATATGTGTGAAATAACTTTATCACAGGCCATTTTGTAAGCTCTCTTCAGAAGAGAAAGTTTTCCCAAGTAAAAATGTGTAAACTGTATGCAAAATTGAGACACTTAAAAGAAAAAAGGAAAAAGAGCAAAACTGATTACTATTACAGTTACTGTACTTTTGTTCCTTCCAAGCTTTTTGATAGACTTTCCTTGGTTGGACAAAGGAACCAAAGTGAAGTGCCTGACTCTGCATTCTGCAAACCAAAAACAGGTGAGCGCCTGTCAAGAATTTCCTGGGCTCTGCCTGTTAGCCCTTCTGGCAAATACTAAACTTAGTTTTAAGCTCTGATTAAAGATTTGCTGAGGACTAGGGCCTGATCCTTTTCTCATGTCGTTTTCCCATGAAGGAGCTTCTCTGAACTCAGATGATTCACTCCTGACTATAAGTGAGAGCAGAATTGGGACATATGGCACTCTATCAAAAGATCTATTAGATCTCTCAATAAAACAAACACGTCTTTTGAAGTTGTTTAGCTGTTTCTAGAGCAAAGCAAGAACTTCAGAGAGAACACTTTGACTATTGGGCGAAAAGGAATCCTTTTTTCACTCTTTTCCCTGCCCTTCTACCCCCTTCCCCTTCCTCTTTTCCCTATTTGACTTTTTGTCTGTTAAAATTTTTCTGAAGGAACCTTTAAAGTCAGGTCTACAGTAAAACCTTTTGCCAGCATAGTAATTTTGGTTAGGGGTGTCATTCATTTTTTTATAGCACTTCTATATTGGCACAGCCTTCAGTATAGGTTCAGCTGTACTTAAAAAAAAAAAGTGATTTTGCTGATACAGCTTATTTCATTGAGGGAGCTAGTAAAAACTTAACTGCTAAAAACACTCTTTTGGCAGGACAAGCTGTATCTGTATTAGTCGGGTTTGCTTGTGTAGCTGTAAAATGTAGGGTTGGCCAACAACTTAACCCTCAAAAGTAGTCCTCTTGAAATGTGATTTCTTTGAACTTAGTTGGCCTCCATATGCTGAAGAAAGGATGGTTGTAGCATACTAAATTCACAAGACTAAAACAAGTCTTATAGTGATTAAATTCAACTCCCTAAACATAATTTAGGCAACTCCCCAGCTTGATTTATGTAACTTAATCTCAACTGGTAAAAAGTATAGCTGGCCTAAATGCAAAAGCCATGACTGTGGCTCTGACTCTTCCCCATTATTTAATGATGATATTATAATGGCAATATTATTCTAATATGTCTCAATTTCCCTGTATGTGAAACAAATATCCTACTATCTCTCTTGGTGCTGTAGAGGCTCAGTAGCTTGACTACAAGGCATTTTGACATTTTCGTACATAAGGGGTATGAACAGTGTTGTTAATACCAGTTTAAGAGGGCTCACTGGCCAGTTTGTACTTGTGAAACTGTAGCACCACTTACTGGTTTTGCTGGAGAAATTCCAGCCAGCAAACCCAGGAAACGTTGTTTATCTTCTGCTGTCATCATAACTATTTCCTGAGAGCTGGTAAGATGTACTCCTTCCTTACACTGCTTGCTGTAGCCCAAAGGATCAAAGATAAGGATTATAATGGTTGTGTTCAAGCAGAGGAGTTGTTGATTGGGATTTATCCTTTTAAATATGTGTAAGTCATAGAAAGCTTTGCAGTCAGAAATATTGACTTCATTGATCCATGCCAAGAGCAGAAGAAACCCACGCGGGCTGAAGTGGAAAGGCTGTGCGAGATGCTTATAATAAAGATGTTATCTGATAAATAAGATATTGCTTTATTCCTGACCAAGGAAAATTAGAAATCCAGACTTTAAGTACACCGGTCAGTTCATGCCAAGTTAACTGTGGCAGCATTAGTTTTCCATGATCAATATTCAGTATTAGGACCTTGCATACGTGTTTCTGGTCAAATGAGATAGCTACACAGGTCCTGGTTCTGCATTGTTTATGGGTTTTACAAGGAGAACATCTGAATGAATCAACTACAGGGGCATAATGAACTATAAATGCAGAGAACATCACCTTCATCACTCAGGGAAAAGTGATTGTAGTGTAGGTCATGATATTGCTTTTGGAAACAGATAAAATCCCCTGTCTGATTTGCTGAGATTGCAGAGGCTGATGAGGCAAGGGGGGTTAAAGGTGTTCAAGGTAAGTGGAGAATGAACTGTCACAAGTGGGGCCATCCCTTAAGATTGGTTGGAGAGTCTGAATGTATCAGTTCACCTGAACAAACAAACAAACAAGTAATCCTACAGGAACAATAGAGACACTGCTGCAGGCACAGCGGCGGGCTAGGAGGCTTCCTGAAAGGCATGCTAACATGTGGACAGCAGGGATGCCATTTCAGAGGGGGATGTTATATTACTGGATCTGGGTCTTTTGCCCCATCTGGAACAATATCAGCTTATCAGCCTGCAAATACAAAGTAGAGGAAGGAGTGAAATATCTCAAAAATATGTCTCCTGGTATCATAGAGACTATTGCAGACTTGCAGAGAGGGCCAGTTTGCAACCACGCTGGCTAATATCCATTTTTTCCTTCACTGGCAACAAAGCTGTTCTGTCCAGCCCGTGTAGGAAAAAACCCACAGCATATCTGCAAATGGTACTCTCCTTTAAAAACACAAACTTCTGTGTTTTCCTCAGTAAATCCTTGGTCATCCCCCTGCCTTAAACTTTTGAACCCTGTTAGCAAATGCACTGTGGGCAGAGTAAGGGGGGAGTCCTTACCCCCACAGAAAAAAAACTGATCTGAAGAATTCTCAAGGGGACAATTGAGCACTATCAAACACAACTGCAGTAATACTTTACTGTCTGCTGCAGATATTGAGCCCTCATTGCAGTAATTGTCACAGTGACAGAGCTGGGAACACTTGCTGTAATTAGGACAGTTGTTTTGTCATGTGTAACGATCTGAAGAGAAGCAAGGAAAAGAGGCGAATGAGCACTAATCTGCTATAGTGTAGTGAAGGAGAACCATGCACACACACACAAAATACAGCACGGCTGCTAATATATTGTAAATTCAGATGAGCAGGCATTTTGAGAAGGTGAAGAAATAAATGTTAAAACAATACATCTATTCAGGGGAATTTATGCTCTCTCAGGTGTCTGACTGTATCTGGAATAGCAAGTGCAGATGTTTTTCTGTAGAGATTTTTTGAAGGTGATCCTAGTGATACCTAACAAAAATCCTCAACCAAAACCACGTGTGCACGCTTATATAGATATATACTTGCGTCTAGATACATGTTTATATATATACATTTAAGCAAATTTCTACAGGAGGCATATGTCTCCCTCCCGTTTGCTGTTCCAGCAGGTCGAGAATGTACAGCACAAAACTAAGCAAGCTGGACACTCAAGTGTGTAACATGTTTAAAACTATCATTCAAGCTATTTTAATTTCTCTTAAGTAACCACTTCAGCCTCCTACTTTTTTCTATTTCTTGTATGCAGACTATTATTAAAAATAAGCACTATCTTTTTTTTGTTGTGCTCCGAATTACCTTCTATTCTGACTCAGTGAGCCTGTAATGGCTGTTATGGTTGAGTTTTATCTAATGACAAACACTACCCATGTATCAAAAACTCTTGGGAAACAAGGCTATAATTCTGGTTTTGTAATACCTAGAGCTCTAGGGTATCAAATACCTCTTGGGTATTAAGGAGGTAAGCATTAAGCATACAAACCAAGACTATACTATGGATTTCTACAAAATTAAGATCATTGTGAAGCCAATCACCTCTTAGTCAGATAAACTGCCTCTCCCTCAATGCCTGATGAGTTAACATTCCTGTATCAATCACATAATTTGCTTACCTTGAAAATTACCTGTAGGTAACTCAAAATGCTGCTAAGAAGTTAAAGGGGAAATCAGTTGATTTGGTAATTATGACCCCCATCTGGTCTAAGCCTCATCTCTACAGATTGCTGTTGCTGTATGGGGTATGCTTAGATTACTGCAAGACTATTCAAACAAGAATTGCACTAGCAGTGGTTAAAGACAGTATTATAAATATTGCTGATTGAAAATTTCCCATGTAAAGCATTTTTCAATGATAAATTGGATTTTCAACTACTTTTTTTGCTTTCCACAAAAATTTTGACATTTTATTTCACAGCTGGAAAGATATTGAGGCAAATAACACTTGCCATTTAGTGTTCTTTTTTAGTGTTAAGCTAAATTTAGCGTTCATATTTTCAGTTATTTTTTCAGCTTTCCAGTTTTCACTTTTCAATGAAATCTTTCCTTCACTACTGAAGCCAATCAGAGTTTTACCAGCTACTTCAGTAGGACCAAGATTTCACTTTTGATGTTTTACTACATGAAATCACTCTTGTAAGGATCATAAATGTCCCTTAGAAATTTTCAACCTGTAACCTGTATTTTAAAAAGGTTAGAGGGATGACTCAGAGAACAACAGACCACTTAGTCTGATCTTGATTCCAAGTAAAACATAATGATTAACCCAGAACTCTATTAACAAAGAATTAGAGGGTAAAATACAATTAATGACAGCCTGCAGGGTTTCAAGGAATATAAATCTTGTCAAATAAACATACTGTCTTTTTGACAGGATTACATATCTACGTGAGAAAGGTAACTGGGATGATATAATATGCCTGGATTTCTCCAGGGCATTTGACTTAGTCCACCTGATGTTTTGCCTCGTTAGGTATTTAAACATATGTCAGATGTTTTAAATACTGGTTCACCAGTGGATCTCTCAGTGTATTGTTAATAGGAGATATCACTGAAATGCTTCCTCTTTCTAAATTGTGTTGGCTATATAATATTTGTACCAATGATCCAAGCAAAGATGTAAAATACATTGGTGAAGGCTGCAAGGTGGCACAGGACTTGATGGAGCAGTGAATAATGAGGAGAAAAGGTTGCTATGTAGGAGCAAAATGAATCTGCAGGTTAAGGGGTTTCAGTCCAACAGAATTCATTTCAATACAGTCAGATATAAAGAAAACACTGTAGGAACAAAGCATATAGATTATGGATTATATCTGCTCCAAGACACAAGTAGATATGTAGATAGGCAGTCACCTCGACTAATTTCATATTGCAGTGCTATGGGAAAAAAACCCTATCCTGTAACTAATAATAAACTAAACATAAAAAAATGTTAAGCTAAATAAGGCAAATAAGGAGTAGATTTTTATTCCCATATGCAGCTTTAATTGGGTCACAATGTGAAATGTCCATGTTTCAAGAGTATGTGGAAATATTCTAGAGAAAAGTTAGAGGAGGCCAGCAGAAATGACCTGCAGGCTGGAAATCCACCCTTCTGCTGTGAAGTTTAAAGAACTTGACATATTCAGCTTATCAAAAATACTGAGAGCTGCTTTGATTGCTGTGTGTAGGCATCTCTACGTGATAGCCAGCTTCTTAGTCTAGCTGAGAAAGCATATTTAGCTGGATATTTATGTTGACCAAATTTAGCAGTAAAATAATAACATATTAAAATGAGACACAGTTCCTAGTTGTGAAGGTGATGGAAGATCACAACAGTTTCTCAAGTGCACTCCTGAGTGCTTTCTTTTCTTCAAAACGGGATTAACTGCCCTTTTGAAGCATATATATATAAAATCAAGCTAGATTATGGGGAAATTTTATTGCAAAAACACAGTTTAGAACTGGTATATTGTGTGTGCACGTCTGAAGGGGCGTTTGCATGTTTATGCATGACAAAGCAATGCAGGTTGTTTATGTGAACATTAATTAGTGTCTTTGTGTCATATAAGGATATTAATGGGTAAGAATAGATGGCTTGTTCAACTAGACAGCCAAATAATCCTCTATGTTTTCAATCTATATAAAGCCCTTTTAGCTTTAAACTACCTCAGTAAGTGAGTCTATTTTTAATTACTCTCTTGTCAGGTAGTTAGGTATTTTTTCTACTCTGTGTTGAGTATTTGTTTGATTAATTTGAAAATGGTTTTAATTTCTGTAGTCGTTTTTTACAAAAATAAAAAGCTTTCATTAGAATTTCCAATAAAACCGTTTTATTTCTCAGTTAATTTATTTTTTTTCTCACCACAAGACTCCTGAGATTTGAATATTTGGGGCCTTTTGATGAAAAGTAGCAAACTTCTACAGCAAGCAGATACCTTTCTACTGAAAGATTGTCTTAGTTAAAAATCTAATTTCCACTGCAAAAGGGAAAAAAAGTTTTCAAACAAGACAAAAAATCAGACAGCACCAGTGTCCTGCATCAGTATCTGAACCTTGCCAGCACTTCTGTAAGAGAAGGGATTGACAAAATAATTCATTAACAGGAATGTTCTCCTCACGGAGGGGATTGAATAGCTGCATGAGAAACTTTAAAGCCTCCTTTGTGTATCCAAACAGAAACATGGCTCAAAGAAACAAGCATCTATAGCAGCTCGGAGTGCTGTGAACTCTGGGCTATTTGTGGATTGGCTTTGAGAGAAGTTGCTCTTGATTTAAGAGTACATCCTAATACACCAGCAGCCTGGAGACTGGGGAGACTGGCAAGGGAGAAAACAGAGCAGAGAGTTTGCCTGGCAACAAAGACATAGCAATTTGCTCCAGCGTTGTTGTGAAAAGAAGATGCTTTTGTGAGTAGAGAGACATGTGATAAGTGTAGCATGAAAGCGCCGCAGAAGTAATTGTTCTCCTGAACTCAGCTCTGGTCTGCTCTGACTCGCAGTGGTCAAGGTCTGAAACAAGGAGATCTGTTCCAAGTCTTGCATTTAACAAAGCAACTTAAGAGACTTCCTTCTCTGCAAATATATCCATTGTCTGCATCCATGATCACTGCAATTGCGCTGAGGCCTTAGCATTTTTGCAGTGATAAGGGAAAACGCAGCAGAGTGGAGGCTGGCTTTGAACAAGGGCTCGTTTTACAAATTTTAAAACAATTATTTTGGTGAATCCAGTTGGGCGCGACTGATCAGTGTCATCCACTGCTCTGTTTGCCAACTGGATTCAACATCAACATTCGTTCTCAGTATCATGCTACAGTTTGGGACATCTTCACTCATGGTGCCTGTGCCATACTAGAAACCATCAGTTGTTTCTGATGCTTTTTTTTTATCAGCTTCCCCTGTGCATTTGATAAGTGCTATGGACCCTCTATCACTCTCAGTCACCTGTGGCTGCTCTGATCCTTGCCCAAAAAATATTTATGCCAGTATCCCCACTCGGACTGTTACCCACTGCCCTCCTTGCTGTTCGTCCACTGTGCAGTTTGTCATTACACTAAATTAAGAGCTCTTTGGGATTAGAATTGTCTTCAGGTCAGTCACTGAATACCAATTTGCAATTCCCAGGGTGTTTCTGCTGCCGATTGCAGTAGCAGTTGCATTTTGCAGTGCGTTCTGTTCCTGCAGGTGCATTTCTAACCCCCCCTGCCACGGTGGTGTGTAGGCTCTGGCAATCAGCAACCTGGGTCTTATTAAGAAGCAGTGGATTTTCCTTAAACTCTGATTAACCAATTATGTTTGTTCTGCTATAAATCCTTCTGTCATATATTTCACCATAGGACAGAGCAGTTTGCTGAATTTAAAGAGGACTGCCACAGTTGTGTAAATGAATGAGATGTTTTCTTAAAAATAACTATTTATACATGTAAATCTCTCTCTGGATCTTCTAAACACTTCGCATCTCTCCCTCTAACTCATGCAGTGGCATCTCTCTCTGTCATGCATGTCACATATAACCAGATTGTAAAATCCAAAGAGCAGAGGGCATGTCTCTCTTCCTTTTGTACAATGCCATGTAGTGGCTGGAAGGATGAGGAAGAGAGAATATTTTTCTGCCAGGGACACAACAAATTAAAGAGGCTTCTCCCTAATAGAAATTAAATTTGAGACACTATGTTTATTTTGAAACAACAAAGTTAGTATTTATCTGAAATTGGTTTTAGAAAATTGGGGGTTTTTTTCCTGTTTGAAAGTACAGTTTCAGCCCAAACAAATATTATCATGTAATAACATTACCGGAAATTTCTGGCTTTCAATTTCTGTTTGGCAGTATGGGTTCAATGTAGTTTTAGAGGAAAAAACCTCCAGTTGTTAAAATCACAATGAAATGAAAACTTGTAATATGAAACAAAACATTAAATTAATGTGGCATTTCCTATGCACTTTTAAATGACAAATACAAATTTTAATTGATTTTTTCATAGATTAAAAAAAATGAGAAAAAAATTATATCTAGTAGCAACAATTAAATCTTCCAGATAATTTCTAAGTTAACTGGAAGGGATATGAGCATGTGTAACTGTAAGGTGGTAAATTGTTCATGCAACAAAACAAAACAGCTACTAAGAGCTAATATCCATGCCTTTCACTTATCTCCTTTAGTAGAAAAAGTATTTTCTGTATTGTCTGGCTTTCAAATTTATTTTCTGAGGTTGGGAATAAAGTAAATTAAACTGTACAAAGCAAAAGCTCTGATGCAGTTTACTGCTACCTACTTAAAGCCTCCAATTGAGGCACCTGGGGATATATATTTAGCTTTTTGCCTTTCATGGAAATCATTAGATGAACAAAATGGCCCATCTCTTGCTTGCAAAAACTATATGCTAACATACCATCCTTCATCGGGATAGGTGGCAGGTTTGGGTTTAATTCTATACTTTCATCAGAAAGGAACTTGATTCCAGTGTGCATTAAAGGTGGAAAGCTAATTTTTGAGGGATCATGGTTGAAACTTATTTTAGCTTTATATTTTTCCTACTATCATGAATGAAAGTAGAAATAAATGAGCTTGATTCACCATTCAATTATGTTAATTTATAGCCCTATAACCCTAGCAGTCATACTGACATATAAATGATGAAACAGAGCATATGATCAGATCCCTATTACTACAACAGAAGTGTTAAGCCAAGGGTAAGTGAAAATTTTGGAGACCAGTAGCGTACAGATGGAAAAATGCAGTTTGCCCACAGTCCCCAGAAAGTATTCTGTCAAGGTACTTAATTATGACATTTTCTGGAATTAACACTGAATTTTCATTTTGAAGAAAAGTTTCTAGCTATTTAAAAAAAAAAAAAACAAAACACCACATTGTAAACTAAACCTATACATTTAATTTCAAGACAAACAGGACAATTCATAGTGGATACTGTTTCTTTTTCATTTTTATGAGCTTAACTTTTTTTCATTTTGAGTGATCCCAAAATGGATGTTAATGATAATAATTTGGACACTAAATGAAACATGTGCATAGCTCTACTTAGATCATATTTATTCCAGAACTCATATCACTGTCTTAAGTGAAACTGTATTGTGACTAGGTTTGGCCTGTAATTATTAAAACGTGAAGCCCAGTAGCATAAAGAAAATTGAGAAATGCTATTACCAGGTAGCTGTCATTAAGGCAGAGTCAATTTTCTGTCTCGTACCATGAATTTTCTTTAGGTTCTTGATAAATATAAAAGTGCTTGTGGGCAAGGCGGGATGTGGTGAGGTCAAGGGAGAACAGCTGAAGTGCCTTGTGGTTCAGTGAGCTCAGCAAGCAGAGGCATCGCCTATGCATACAGTAGCGATGTGCATCTTAGGTCACAGATGATGTAACAAATTCATTACCATGCAGTAATTTCCCATTGCAATCTCAAACTGGGCACCAGTGCTGCTGCTCAGGAGCTGAGGCAGGGCTCTCCCACGCGGGCTCTGCACACACATGCTGCTGTGTTCAAGAGGACTAAACTCCCTGTCAGTTCATCTTTAGTCCTCTTGTCTCTGAGCTAGTGAGCAGAACTAACATAATCTTAAAGCTTGTTTGCTCTGGGACTCGAGTTTTTCTTTCAAATGATAAAAATCTCTTTTTTCTAGCTCCAGTGAAAACAGAGATTTCAGAAAGTTGAAAGGCCAGCCAAGTGTGCTGAAGTAGACTCTGGCTTCTACTCACTTGCTGGCATTTTTTGACTATATTGGAACCTGTTATATTAAAATGGAGTCCTGAGGGCATTGGAAGCTACAGTATGTATCATTGGGGAGGAGATTTGGCAACTTCAAATTCTCAGTCAGGATTTACAAAAGCTACAATAAACCAAAGAAAAGCTCATTAAAAACACACTGAAATTTTTCTTGTTCACAGCAACCCCTTTCTCAGTCCTCTGGTGTTTTAAATACCATCAGTAAACTGAAGTTTGTAGCCAGGGAGAGAAACAAATAGCCAAGGGACAAGTTAGACATGGAAATGTTCATGTACAATGTGTGATTGTTTCTACAAGTACTCAAGTGTGCACACACAACTGCCTGTTTTGCTTCTGTATCAATCAATGTGCATGTTTGCACATCCATTTACCATGTGCATCACATACCGTGTGCACGGCATCTTTGTACAGATGACATTTATTTCACACAACACACTTCTGTTGAACAGTATTTTGGGCTGCACACCACATTAGAATCAGGTATTGTTCTGTAACTAGACATATCACAACATGGTGATTTCCACCACATCCTTGTAAGAAAGAAAAAGAAAGGTGACAGGTGCCAGAAAGTAAATTTGCACTTTCAAAGTAAGTTGGTATTTTTTATTTCCGAGAGTCTTAAAACTAAAGTCTTGGTTATTGATATACAGCTTGCAGACTTCTGCTGGGCCGTCACTATTTTGTCCCTATTACTATTGGTGGCTGGAGGACTACACAAGCTTGCTGGGTTGTGGAGATGAGGTACACCAGGACAGTAACTTCTCAGTCATGTGACTGATCTTAAACAACTAAGTGCTGAAGAGTTCTGCAAGCCACTACTTCTTCCTTTCATAACAAATGAATACAATTTCAAAGCTACTGGCTTTGATATCCTCATTTTAGGCAAGGAAATACAAGTGAGGTGATCATTAGAAAGCTTGACTGTCCATAACTGTCCCCAACCTGTGGGCCCCAAAAGATCACTGGAGGCTCAGGCTAAGTCACCAGAAGTTGGCAGGTTTTCTCCTGTTTCTAGAAAGTATGTAATTTTTCTTAATCTTCCCTGAACCTAATATCTGATAGTGCATCTAATAAAGCATATAAGTAGTATTTTATGAAGCTACAGTTCCCTCCCAAGCTCACCAGGGATCATTTTTCTCTTTGAAAAAC
This sequence comes from Strix uralensis, assembly GCF_047716275.1. Classification (NCBI taxonomy): domain Eukaryota; kingdom Metazoa; phylum Chordata; class Aves; order Strigiformes; family Strigidae; genus Strix; species Strix uralensis. The sequence continues at coordinate 7,943,844 of NC_133989.1, read as the reverse complement.
AGCTCATCATTAGGAATCAAAGATGTTTGATATACAAAATAATTTCCCAAATTAGGGTTTGTCAAATGTAGGTTTGCAAATCTCTCTGCTTTTTTTCTTTTCTTCACTCTCTTGCTCTCCCCATTAGGTTGATTATATCTTGCAACCAGAGGCAAAATAAAATTGTTCCACCCTTTCCCCTCCTTCCGTCCCTCCCTCTGCCTTTCCTTATCTTACCCCCTCTTCCCAACAGTAGCTCAGCCACGCGGCACCCCCACCAGAGCTGTACCCGTAGGGCAGCTGCATTATCCTCAGCACATCCAGCAAAGGCTTCATTAAATCGCAACTACCTTTGCAGCACCCACCGGACACTCTCAGCAGTCCCCAGGGCTCCTGGCAGGGCAAGAAAGCTGGTGGCGGAGCTGAGCGACAGGGGGATGCGGATGGCTCTCCCTCCTCCGAGTGCCAGCAAACAGTTAACGGTTTAATACTTTACAAAAAAGTCAAGACAGACTTGTGATTCTTGATGTTAATGAAGGTGTCACACATTGTCTAGAGAAAGTTGTGCCTGGCAATCTTCCTTTTTTCGGATGCCTACACCACTGACATTTCATCTCGCATTCAAAGAGCACTACCTTAATGAAATGCATAATTAACATATTCTAATTGTGCTGAGCGCTGTGATGATTTTGACAGAACTCACTTTCCATGTCTAATTTGATGCTAATTTAATCTGTTCCTCTCCCGCTGACATGACCTTTCTTGATTGAGTTTCACTGAGGAAATTTTTTGATGGATTGATTTATCAGCATTGCGGAGACAACAAAGGCTCAGGGTGCATGACAGAAAACGGAGCGGGAATGGCCCTCCAACGCCTGCACGCTCTGAACTTTCCGGCTGCAATGTCCTCTTTCCAGAGACTGCTTGTCTGATCTACTGATGGAATTCAAGAAATGTGACATCTGTGTGTGGGTTTGATCTCTGCGATAAATACAGTAAATATCTTATTGTGCTTGTGAATCCCTTGGAAAGAAAACTTCTCCCTTTCCTGCTGCTGTTGTGTAGTAAGTGGCGTGGGCCACCGAGTAGCAGAGCGGTGCCAGCAAGGGCAGGCTCTCGCTAGGCTTCTGCCCTCTGGCAAGCACCTGGGGTTTTTGGACCCGTTTTAATTAACCTGGTCGTTACTGGCTATCAGCAAAATGAAAAGTGCCGTGAAGTGGTGTTGTAAGATATATCACAAAATATAGCCTACTTATAAGGTTTCTTCATCAAACTTTCTCTAATTCTTACTTATAAATGTGTGTGTTTAATATCTAGTATGTGCAGTTTATAACATACACACATATATATGCTCACCCATTATCTGCACAGGTACACATACATAATTTATGGATTATGTATATATGATTATACCTTCATTCAAACATTGTAGCGAAGGTTTAATAATCCTTCTAATGTTGTGAAATATATGAGCTATATCTTACAACGCAGAATGTGTGTGCGTGCCTGTGGGAACACACAGGTGTACAGTAAATCTCATAGGGAAATACTGAATTTTTCAATTGCTCCACAGAACTTCTCTTTTGTATCAGGTGGCCTGTATCTATTGCTTTGTAATGTGACGGCTTCTTTCTACCCTCATAGTATATCTAGCTTATTATTCAGTGTTCTGTATCAGGAAAAAAAAAGTCCTTCCTGACCCTCACACTGATCTCTTTTATGCCCTGAAGCATGAGATATGAGTTATCTTTGTATGTTATACTACAGCTGTTGCTGGTCATAAACTTAGAGTTCCTTGCACGGCATTAGCATGTGCATTTTTGCTGCTTTGGGAAAATCAGAGATAGCATCTCGCTTTAGAGATCATAATAATATTTAATTGACAACACTGTTGAAATAAATATTATAAACACCAGTCACATAAATTCTTTGTTTGTTTTAATGTTTCATCTTGCTGCAGATTTCTTTTAAGGACTTAAGACAGGCATGTTCACTTTCTTTAGGAGCTGATGGAATAGTTTAGTTTTAAAAAGAACTTGTTGATAAAAGTCCCAAATTGTTTCTTATCAGTGTTTAAGCTGCACTGAGCAAACAGTAGATGCTTAAGGAGAAGGGGAAAGCAAGTCCGGAAAGCAGAGAGCGCCAGCAGTTCTCACAGCTAGGGCTATGAGCTGCCTATATACTGCACTTGCATGTCAACACGTAGCCCTGTGGATTTTTCTTTAGTTCGTGATCTGAGAAACAGTTCAAGAAGGGCTCATGTTCAATGAGCTCTGCAGAAGGACATAAAGGCAGTCTTGAAAAGTACTGTAGCAGCAAGCATGGGGTGGTGGTTATAACACACAGCCAACACCAAATGGCCTGCTCTGGAAGCAGGCTGTGCCCACCCAGCACCCCGGCGCTTCGTTTTCCAGCCTGCAGCCCCACACTGAGCTTCCCCATACACGTGCTGAAGGTGAGCATGGAAGAATGAGTGGTCCTCATCCCGCTTCTGACAGACAAATCAAAGGCTGAACCCTAATCTGCTCAAACTAGAACTGGATTCATTGATGCTAGGGAATCACACACATCTACACTGCGCCTGAATTTGGTTCTCAAGTGGATGAGGTTTTTTGTTGTTTTGGGGTTTTTTTAAAAGGAAACTCATTTTGCAATAGTCTTTCCTGTTTTGATTTCAGTTCTTTGCCAGAGGAAGGGCCACTACTGATTAACTCACATATCCTCTGCTCTGAAAAAAAAAAAAAAAAACCAACAAAAAAAAAAACCTGAAAGATTTGGCACTTGTGTATACGTTCTGGCTAAGTCTGTTGGGCAGCTGCATACCAAAATGTGTAAACCACGTTATAACTGTGAAACTATGAGTCATTCAGTGTTATTTACCATTGATACTGGCAGGCAGCCTGATCTGTTACTGTAATTATGTCTCTGTCTCTACCAGTGAGATCAAAAGTACAGAGATTCCAAGTAATAGGACTACAACTATATTAGTAGGGTGAAACTCTGAGCATCTGGATTGGAGAAAAAGATATTGAGTGCACAGTGTTACAAGAGATCAAAGAGACAACTAAATCTAATAAAACAGTAATAATTGGTAAGCTCACTTCCAACATATGGAACATCAGAATTTGGTATTAAAATGTTATTTCTTAAGAACTTTAAAAAATTGGAGCAGATAGTTTGAGGGTAGTTTGAAGACTTGTGTGTATTCTGCTCTAGGCTCAGTATTTCTGAAAAGAAATCAGATGCCTTCATCCATACTTAGGAGACTAAGAACAATTTAAAAAAAATAAAGAAAAGAAAAAAAATCCCAGGTCATCCTAAAAAAATCTTACTTGGATGTTTTCATCTGTGGTCACCTGGGTGCTTCTGGTTATTTTACTGATTAAACCAACTGGAAAGAAGGGGAGTGGAATTGAGTTTGCAGCTATGCCTGTTCATCAAATGCTCTTTTTCATTAGAACAGTTCCCTTCAATAAAATCCTGGGCACTTTTGATAAGACAGTATTCAAGGAACAAAGCTGTTAGGAAATGACTTGCTCATAAGTTCCAGCAATAATTTTTGGTCTTAGAATATTACTTGGTGTTTTTCATTGTCAGTCGAAAATGAAAATGTAGCATTTCAATTGTAACCCATTAGAAATGTAGCAAAGCACACTGTTCTGTGCAGTTGATCTACAAATTGCACCAGAATACTTCTGTGAACTTTTGATCTGCCGGTACTCATGGGGGAAAAAACAACATTCCATGAAAATGCCCATTAATTTGAATGATTGAATATTCAAGGAGAAGGTTTTTCCTTATCAAGGTTTCTACAGAAGGAAAGTGAAAATTAGTAAAATGTGTTTAATATAAATAGAACCTGACTACTGTATAAAGGAAAGTTTTTAGCACTGAATGCTTTGCAGATGGGTGCATCTTCTTGCAAAATGGCTGAGGACAGTAATGTTTGGAACATGGAAAGGAAAAACTTAAGGTATAGAAGTAGATAGATGAGTGACAGTGAGTGATTCTGTCCTAACTGCATCCATATTTTGGTATCTCCATTGTTTAGATTTGTTTCTGATGGAACTATAAAAGCTATGATTTATATCTGTGGAAAAGTTGTAGGCCTTGCACAGTATCGTTTGTGAGAGAATGGGTTCAGAAAGACACATTGGTAGCTAGATAAAATACTGGTTAAAATAGAAACAGAAACGTGACATCTTTTTTCAATGGACCATGGTGCTATTTGCATTAGTATTTAGTATTGTCTGGTTTTTGATCAGCATTCTGACATCTTAAGAATGATAGTTGTGACTCATATAATCTCAATTCTTGTTCTAAGAGAACATCATAGAAAATATTTCTACAGTAGCCTTAAGGGATATATGGTGAGACATAGTTTGTGTATTCATTACAGGAGAGTGGCTTCCCATCAGGTGACGGGTTTATCAAATATTAAAGCACTTCATATTCTTCTTTATTCCAAAATTGAAAAAGCATCTGGGAAAACCATTCTGGCCTTGAAACTGTTCAGGTCTGCCCTTTATTTTGGAATATTTTGAAGGATTAACTCACAGCTCTTTATTCATGTCAAAGAAAGAATGCTAGTAAGATAGGATTGTGTGAGCTGTGCATTTGGACTTAAATTAAGAATTCAACCCCACATCTATAAAAATGAGCTGTATATATACATTCTTCATAGCCCCTGAACTTCAAAAGCAAAAGGAGCAGCTGTCCGTATCTGTGATTGTTGTCACTATCCCCAACAATTGCTACTTTTGAGAAACCCATAACCATATATATGTATATATATAATGTAATATATATTAAATTCCACTCCCAGCTATGGAATCAACAACAAAACAAACAAACAAAAACTTGTAACGCCAAAATATCTGAAGCAAGCCTTTTTTCTGAGGAAATATTATTGAGGTGCTGAACAACATTTGATCACTTGCAACCCTTTCAACTGACGTTCTATTATTCACATGTCTCTTTCATTATGCAACAGATGGTGAGTCCTGTCGCTGATTTTTTTCTTCAGATTCACAAAACTTCAATGGATTGTAATATGACCCTAAAAATGAGTAGAAAAAGAAAATGCTTGTTAAGGTTTTATCTTTGATAATAATCCATTGACAGAGAATAACAGCTGACCTCCTATAAACCAAAAAAAGACACATTTGCCTTATTTTATGAAGAGCATTTGTCTAAAACATTTGACTGAGCTGCAGAATGTGGCCTTCAGCTGAAATGAAAGATGGTCCTTCTGTTGCTACACAAAGCCATATTTGCTGCTGCAAAGTGCAAAAGGATAGGCTGACAAATTGATAGTATGTCAGGAGCGTAAAAAACTTGTATTCATCTTCACAAACATCTGCATATTTGTGAAGATTTGAACAAGACATATTTCATTTAGAGGCTTCATTTGGCAAATTTAAGATAGCCATCATGCTGAGGTCTAAAAATTGTTAGAAATGTCTTTAAATATAATCCCTCTTTCTGCTTTCTGGTCACTTATTAACAGACAGTTCACAACGCTAAAAGACTAGGGGGGAGTCTTAGAGCAATTAAAAGCTATGCTCCATATGCTTTTGATGTTTTTTTATCTCATCCTAGACTAACTAGATCCTGACTTATTATGCCATGAGATATTAGATCAGTTAGTTTGCAATAGCAAGTAAAATAATAATAACCCTTGTATGTTACCCTTCCTCCTGACAGATTTTAAAGCCGTTTTCAAACATAGGGCTCAGTCTGGCAAACACTTACATACTTGATTAACTTCAAGAACACAAACATTCATCCTACAACTGGTCAAGTGGGTCTTCACCTAGTCATGTCATGGGATGTGCTGCTGAAACGTGACCAACTTTGGGGTGAAAACCACCGTGGGATTGTTCTGGGGCCAGATGGGAGTCATCCATGCCTTCTAACCTCTAGGAACTTAATCTAGGTCCTTGAATTAGAGTCTAGGCTCTCTCTGCAACCAGGAGTATAAATCTTCAGTGGGATATTCAGAGCACTTCTGTTAACTACCAACTTTTCTCCTAGAAGGAGACCTAGAGGAAACCTTAACTGCTAAACTAAGTATACTTGGAGTAATATTAGTATTTAAATTCAGCCTGTAGAAAAATTATAATTAAGATTTGAGAATTTGGACAGATATCTTGTTGAATATTGACATTAATAATACAGACTATTTTATCTGTAAATCATTTCTTCTTTTGCACCTCATTTTCTATGATGGTAAGAGTTGCAGGAGGAGTTCAATAACTGTTCAAGTTTAGGTTCTTGTCCTGTAAAAAAGGTGCATGCACATACTCAGATTGAGCTGTTTATTTGTCTTTTAACTCAAATTCCTGGATGGATAAATCCGAGCCAAGATATGAATGCCTTTTTTTTTTTAAACTACGTATGCTTGCTTTAAGGCATAAGCTAATTGATATCACAGTATCATACTTCTGTAGTAAAGAAAAGTTGATAGACCAGATACTCCACTGCTATAAGTCAGCATAAATCTTTTACATTTTAACCAGCTAAGAATCTCATTGAACACACATATTTTTGGCAAGACTGTCTCTTTATACACTATTATAAGTTGGTCTTTCACATTTTTGTAAAAAGTCTTTCAGGCTCTGCCTCTTTGAGTTAGGCAAGCACGAAGGAATCAACATGAGTCTAACTAAACAAAAAAATCAGCCCCAGTGCCTGCTTCTTGCCAAGAACAGTGCCCCAGAACTAGAGCACTGCTGTGTTTACTGGCCCTTTCATAACACTGTCAGTATCGAAGAGTTGGTAAATAGAGAACTCATCCAGGAGGCTGTCAAATTCTTCTGCACTGCTGCACACCCCAAGATGATATGCTAACTCCTCTACCATTTTGCCAGTAAGCCTGAGTTTAGAGGCTGGGTCAAGAACGAATGACACTTTTCCAGTAGGCTGTCCTTCAGGGGAAATGATTTTATCTTCTTATTTTTTCAGTTCTGACATGAAAAGGGAGCTATTTGATGCTTTGAATAGAGAACAGCTATGTACTTACTGAGTACCCCTAGGTTTCTTCATATCATCACCTCTAACCCATTGCTAATTCTCAATCACACTTTAATATTTCTGATTCATACATCCTAAGCAGTTTGCAAACATTTTTGAACCAAGCCAATACTATTTGTATTACAGTAGCCTTCTAGAAAGCTTGCAAAACAAAACAGTCCTTGCCCTAATGAGCTTTGAGTCCAAACAGCAAGGCAGACAGAGAGTGGGCAGCGGCACAGGAGACAGTGATTTGCCCGAGGCACACTAGAAATCAGTCATGGGATGAAGAATGGACCCTGAATCTTTGTTGTCCTAGGAAGATACTTGCTCCCCAGACCACAGGGCTTCCTTAGCAGCTGGTGCTCCTTGTTTTGAAGATTGCTGTGGGACTGCAACTACAATTTCATTTCAAAGTTTAAGTACACAAGAGACATGTTTAAATTTTGTCCTGTAAATATTGGCAAATTAGATCCAAATGACAAGTCAGGTTTTGTCCTCTCAGTCTCTGGATCGGCGCTTGTATACAATAAATGGAGACTTTTTGTCATATTACAAGAAAAATCTTTCATATTCTTTAATACGAGAATATTAGAATCCTTGTAGGTGTTTTGCTGTGTTCAGGCGGTTATTTGATCAGTTGACAGTTCTGGGGTGTGATGCCTCATGATCGGCACTGTCAACCTGCTGGACAGTTCAACAGATTTTGAAATGGATTGTATGGCAAAAAGTGCATAAAACACAGTTTCAGTTTCCTGCTCCAAGTCTCCTCACTGATTCTCTCACCCTACATGTCAGATATACAGTATGAGTGACTGTGAATCATTTCCACCCATTCTGGAAAAAAAAAAAAAAGGGGGGGGGGGGGACGGGACGGACATGTATTGCGGCACCCCAGGTGAATTTGACATTCCTGCAGATGTGCAATAACATAATCTACTTCTTTTCCCGAGTTCCTCTACTACAGTAGGCTTTGTTGGCATGATTAGCCTCCTTGGTAGCATCCTCCAGAGGGAATTCTACAGAGATGAAATACAAAAACTGCTTTAAAATGATAAGTCACAAATAGGATCTGCCACAAGGCATTATAAACAAAACTAGACACAAGAGACTCATAAAAAAATTAAAGTATAAAGTAACATAGAAAAACCCAAATCTTCCTGACTACAATCTCATTTGCACACCTGATTTGTTTGCACAGCTTCCAGGATACAACAAGCACAAAGGCAGTTAAAAAAGCAATCAAATGACCAACACATTGGCCATTGATTCAGGCATTAATTTAGCACAATTTTCATACCGACTAACGTGAAGGGTATACGCAGCTCAGTTTTGCAACGTTTGTAACTTCTGCATGTGTGTGTTGCTGAAAATTTGGTCTTAACAGCCCTTGTAACAAAAAGGGAGACACTGGGGGGAAAAAGAATAATTGAGGAAAGCATTTTCTTAAATTTTAAGGATTACAATTGTCTAACTACTACAATCACCTGGATAGAACTAATCAATATATTGAATATATTACCAATAGCCCTAAAATATGAGTGATATATTTCTCCTGACATATTAATTTCATGATACCGCAAACATTAACTTCTGACCTACAAATGTAAAATGGTATTTCAACCATATGTGGACTCTTTTCAGGTTTTTTTAAATCATATTCTTAGTTTTCTTTTTGGATCTTGGAGATTTTTTAATTGTTTTGATCTTGGTCGTCTTTTTGCCCTTCCTTAAAGCAAACAGTTCTATTATTATTTCTGTATAACAGTAAACTTAGCATAAGGAGTCCTCTCTTTCCCATCTTCCTCTCCTATAACTCCATCTTCTGAAAACTTCATACTGCTGAGGACAAACCAATCCAAGTTAGTACATGTATTAGCCTGGACAAGCAGAAATCTTTAATATTCCTAAGTATTTTTAGGGACAAATCTTGCAGTTGAATTCTTCACTGTTTTTATCAGTCAGTAGACTTACAATTCTTCACTCCTCTCTTTCTCAACTACAAAATATTTAAAGGTGTGTTCCCCAGGTTTTAACCTCATCCAACTTACCACCTATCTCTCTATTCAAAAGGTGTCATTTATTGTATCTCCCAAATTACAGACATTCTGCAGCCCTAGACTGTACACTTCTACTCTGATGGAAATCATTTGCAACTGAGTGGTGTTTATACCAAAGGAATGAATCCTGCTGCTTTTCATTTTCATGCCTGCCATTGCCATTCCCTTGTTGCTTGGAAAAAAGAAAACAAACAGGGTGCCTGGAAGTGCAGCGCCTACCCACACAATGCCAGCCACGAGCAGCTTGCGTGACTGCAATAAAGATGGTTGAGATGTGGGGTCTAGCTTCTGACATTAGTGGACAAAGTTGGCCCATGGATAGTCCTGACTGGTCATTGATCTGACAGTAATGAAAAGCAGGTGGATTGCCAGAAGAAGAGCAGCTATGACGTGGGTGACATGAGTGGCAATCCCAAAGGTCTAGCAGGCATTACAGACTTCAGCTTCATATTCAACCGGTTCAAATGGGAATGTCATGATAGGAGTTAAAGCTTATAAACTTAAGTGTGAGGTGGTTCTTCTAACATTTTAAATTCTAATTCTGGATGCTGAACCTTGGCTAGTCAAATAAATGTCTCAGCTGCTGTTCAAGCCTTAAATCCTGAATCCCTGTTTTCACTGTACCTATGCTAAAGGAGAAAGCTAGGCTGTACAGAGTGATCAACATTGGAACTGGCCATGAAACAATAGTTCCACTTTGTGAAAAACTTCAACATTTTATACATTCATAATTCATTTCTCATCAGTGTGAGAAAGTATTAAAAAAATCACAGTGGGGACACAGAAAAGCAAAAACCACTGCAAAGCTAAATGGTCCAGTAGTTAAATTTGGGAGGGTCACACTCAACACTATCCTATCCTCTGATTTAGGCAGAGTGAGATCTGAACCTCAGTCTGTTATGTGTTTAATATGCACTCTAACCAGTCAGCTCACTTGTGATCTCCAGACTGTACTTTTGTTTGACCTAAAAGTTGCTAATTGCAATGAAAATGTCATCAAGATGCAATAGACACATTTCCAACAATCAGTTTTTCTTCCAGAAAAAGACAACAGTAGTGGACAGTATCGTATGTCGAAAATTAAGTTCCTGACATTGCAATTCGGAGAAAGGCTTGTTATGTTGGTAAAAAATACTTAAGGGAAGTGTTGTCAATAACATAGTCTCTAAGATACGTTGAGCCCACTGAGCAAGAACGGTTACATAAGTATAAACTAAAAAATATTACTTGATATGCGTCATAAAATATATAGATATATCAGACTAGTTCAGGGACTTATTGTAAAATTTAGGCTTATATAAGTAAATTTTAGATCTTGATCTCTAATGAGTGCTCCACAGCAAAGATAAACTTGCTACCTATTTCTAGTGCTAGCACATTCTTCTTTTGTGTGCATGGAAATTCCGGGTTTAGATACAAGGGGTGGCATCAGTAGTCTCTGTGTGAGCCTGTATGCATGTGTGACTTATGTAAGAATTTCATCATGGTTTCATTACATCATTAAGATTGGATTCTGACCTCAGTGTGGTTATTGGACCATGCATCAACCTCCATCTTCTACTCAGTCAAGTGTGTTTGGGTGTGGTGAATGTGTGGTGACTGCAGCTACTGACAGGAACTGCCAGGCATTCAGCTGTGTCAAGACAGCTCTATTTCCATCCATAATTAAACCATCAGATTTTTTTTCCATTTTTTTGCTGTGTCAGGTTGTTGTATCACGTACAGTATATTTGGTAAAGCACCTTTCTTCTTATCAGTCAGGTATGACCAAGTTTGTCTTTTGGAATTATTCTGTAAAGATTGAGGCATTGATTGCCATCTTACATGAACCAGAAGCAATAGAAAAATTCTCTTACCTCCTTTCTTAAGGGAAAAGCATTTACTTCTCCATAGGCAGAGAAACCGGTTCATGTAAGCTATGTCAATTTGGAGTGGACAGCATCATGGAATATTGTTTCCAAGATAACTCCTAAAGTAGCAAAATTAATTAGGCCTGTGGTATTAAACAAGTACTAAAACAACTAATAATTTATTCTTAAAACTCTTCTTCAACATATCAGGAGAAACAGCAGCACAGAAGAACATATTAGTGTACCAATTGTGGTTTTATTTGGGGATAACCTGGGCATTTCCTTTTCAAGAATTCACCTAAGGATTGTTAAAGATGTGCCTGATTAAATTTACCACATTGGTTTCTGCTGTTCTTTCCCAGCCCCCAAACACACTTATGGTATCTTTATGCAAATGATTGTGCTAAGATGATATATTGAGATGTATGCTACCAGTCCATGAAAGAGCAGGGAAGTGGGAGGGAATATTCTGCAGAAACCTTTGGCCTGTTCCATGACAGTGTAAATCTTGTAACACAACTTTCAGTGTTGGGCTGTGAAATGCACACGCGAGATCACAGCAACAACAGGGTTCCAAACCTGCATCCCACTATGGTTCCCTAAAGTGACCTTTGGAGACTGAAACTAAGAATATAATTTCAGGGCCAAGCATAAATGGCTTTTTCTTCCTGCCATTCAACTCTCAGGTCCTTCTGAGATTCTCTGCAAGGGGAAGGAAGTCCTTCCGCTGCTGTTCTAGAGAGAGTGGCAGCTCAGTGTGCACATTATTAGGTATTTGCCGTAGAAATAGTGGGTTGGGTAGGTCCAACCCAGTGCTTTATTCTTAATAGCAAAGAATTAAATAAAGGAAGGAACTCCAGCAAAACAGAAGCGTATCTCAGACACTGCATACACATGGGCAATGTGCCTCCCTACCTGCCTCCACTTCAGACTTGTTCTTGTCATTTGGCCACCGTAAGTTGGTAGCAGCCACACAAACAGTTTTCATTAATACAGAATCAGGCTCCCCATCCCAGTGATTTCTGGGATGATTTTTCATCATGCCATGCTATGGAGGATTGCAGTCTGATTACAGAAAAAAGAAGCATTTGACTTTATTACTTACCATTGAGAAAAAGAAGTCTAATTGGCTTCTGCTGTGCTTTAATAGCTAAAGAACAACAAAGGCATTTAGTCATTCACATCATTTCCTGTTTTTAAATGATTTTAAATGTGACTCAGTGATTAACATTAAAAAGTAGCTACTATGCAGACATAAGAACTACTTCATTTTTTAATTATATTTTAACAGGTACACATTCAATGTTCTTGACATTTATAAGAGGTCGTTCATTTCCAGCAAAGTAACATAATGAAATAACCAGTCCCATGACTTGATCACCTTTGTATGCATTCCCAGAGTTACTGTGCCAGACCAGGCATATATTCGTGTTGCCCATAATATTACACTAGCCCAGTCTATAGAGTGGTAGTCATAAAAATAGAATCAAAGGAAAATGTTTCTACTTCCCCACACATGAAAAAAAAAGTTTTAATTTTGTCTTTCATGTTTTGACTGGAAATCCACTGTGGATCCAAGAGTTCCTCTCTCAGTGAAAGTTTCCTTTGTTGAACTACATGGTTTTGCAAAAAACTTTTTGGGTTAACTGATATTTTCTGAACCCAAAAGATGTACTAACAAAACTATCTTGTGCTGGTTTGTGTTGATGACTGACATTCATAGAAAACTTCTGCAATGCTAGCTGGAGGCAGAGCTGGGCCAGGTGACTGGAGTTACTGTGTTTCAAATCCCTCTTACAAGCACTGGCCAGAGCTGTACAGTTGAGCCCATCCTCAACCTCCCTACAGTTCAAAGACAACGGACCACCTGGGTTTGGCCCTGTCTCTTGTTGACAGTATTTTGAAAATGTGGAGCTGTTAAAGAAAGGAAAGACATTCATGGGCCCAGGGTGCTCAGAGGCTGCTGGCGGGTGGAGAGGAGGCAGCAGGCCCATGGGCAGCCCACAGGCAGCCCACAGGCAGGAGTTGCCACTGGGGACCAGGAGTGACCTCGTGGGCAGAGACCAGGAGGTTTCAGAGGAGAGTGAGTAATAAACCCTTGAGGTACACAGATCTGAGATACCTGTCAATGGACTCCAGACATGTTTCTTGCTGCCTCCTCTCCCTCCGTGTCACTCTAGTGTGACCTTAGCAGTGACCATTTGACACAGCGAGCAATCGGCCATTCAGATGTTGCTTCTGTTAAGAAAAGCCCCCTATACAATGTGCGATGCTGCATGTGAGCGTGCCCTCAGAGGCTCAGCCGCAGAGGAATGTGCATCAGCAGCTGGTGAAAGCAAAACAGGTTTATTTTGCAAGTGTCACGCAAGCATGGCTTGCGTGGGGTTTTTTGTTCCCATGTACCATAAGTTTCACTTCAAGATTTTGGTGTGACTGATGCTAAAATGCAAAGTAAAACCCATTTGAAATTGCTGAGTATCATCTTCTGTTCCTTGAACTTGGAAATTGGGGAGGGGGGGAAGAAAACCCTACCCTTCTGTCATACTTTGTCAGTTGTTTGATTCAGTTTGTCTGGCATGATACATGCCTGCAGAACCCACCACGGCAAGTGTGCAGACTGCTGAAATGCCCACAGTAATGTATAAATACATTAAGCAGAAGTCCTGATTTTGTAGGATTGCTGTTGTTTTTCATCCTTCTCCGCGACTGACCCCTGCAGATCTGGGCCTCAAAGAGGTATTTCATGACAGAAGGAGCTCACAAATGGTGTAAGATGTGTGTCGTGGAAAGGTTGGCATCATATTTCTTGTGTATGAAAAGGACAGCAAAAATCACTGAAATGGACTATAATAACTGATTCCATAGAGCTTAAAACTCCCTCAAGGCTGAAACATCTTGGGCTTTTCTGAAAAGAGGCATATATTTCGAAGAGAAGGGGGAGAGGAAATAAAAAAAAAAGCCTAATCTTCTGCTGATGTGGCCTTGGCAATCGACTGAACTGACAAGGCTGTGTATTTGTAAAACAAGCTGTGCTAAGTATTTTTTCGGCCTCGTGTTTAGAAACACACAGAGGGGGGGAAAAAAAAAAAGAGAATAAATATGGAAATCAAATGTAAAAACTTCTTGCACTCACAACCGGCTTCCCGGAGGGAATTCCTGCCTCTGTTCTCTGCTCTTCCTCCACTCAGCAAAACGACTGCCAGTCATTAAGCGAAGCTGTACGGCGCTCGCTGTACAGTAATTGAACACCAATGGGCCCACCCTCATTTGCATCCCCCATCTCTTGATTGGCAGCTGTACATGAAATGCCATATCAGTTGAAAGTATGTTGTGAGCTGGCACTAATGATCCAGTGGCTCCGGGGAAACCTGCCATATTGTAATTCGGCTATCAGGCATGAAAGAAATAATTCTAAGTGCCAGCAATGTGAAGCCGAATAAATGTTTCAGTGCTGCAGGTTGCCAAGGGTGACACTTCTGATTTAGTATAAACGAATGCCCCGTTGCCTTTGGGGTTGGGGGAGTTCGCATTGTATCTGAGATGTGTGTATAAAACATTAGTATTAGAAAATGGCTTCGGCACGGGATGGGAAACAGAGGCCTGGTCCCAGGCGGCGCGGGAATGTTTACAACTAATGACTGGATGAAAGGATTTTTCTACCTACTGTAATGACAGGCAAAATAGGATTTGCTTTCCCTGAGATGGAGAATAATGGCTATGTTAACTCTGCCTTTCCTTTTTCTTTTTCTCCCTAAATGAAATGCTCTTTTGTAAAGAAAATCACATCTATTTTCTTCAGTGTAGTGGAGAGAGGTGGTGGATTTAACTCCTTGGGAGCGTTGGGGTTTTGGACAGAGGGAGGCAGTGAGGGGGTTAATGGGTGGCCTCTCCAGTCAACCCCTCATCACCTACCATAGGCTTTGTGCCAGGAAAATATTTTTTCAGTAGCATTTATACTCTTGTTTAATGTTAAAAATTTGGTGAGAGACAAAAGAAAAGACTCCCGATGCCTTAAAAATGTAATGCAGACAGTTTTTACTTTAATATTTCAGCTCCTGCACATTAGTATGTCACAAAAGGTGAGAGTGAAGGGACAGGTGTCTGCAGACACTTGAAAATAGGAAGACAACACGTATGAAGAAGCTGGTGCTCTCCTATTGTGACTGTACACACACAGCTGCAGTAATTGTAAATGTAGCTAATTAATTGCATCTGCACATGGGTTGATGGTGGCTCTGCAGTAATGGCAGATGCAGGTACAAAAACCTGCCAGTAATTTTTTATCTTTTTAAGAAAAAAATCCTCTGATGTTTTGGAGAAGAGTGCATGAAGGTGTGTGGACAGTTTGAATCTGTTTTATTTCCATGTCAGTTCACAGATAAGGTAAATTCTTCATTTTGTTATGCATACCCAGTCTGCCTTGCAAAATGGCAATATCTTCAAATTTGGATCACTTTTATTAACCCTGTCTTTAACTTCAGCAGGGTTATCTGAAAACCTGGCTGCCAGAGAAAAAAAGCACAATGATGCAGAAAATTAATCCATTTCTTCAAGTTGCAGCTAAGTAGAAAGCAAAAAAGAAAAATCTGAAAATAGCTAGTTCAGCTTGGTAATGGTTAAGCTGCTGCTTTGCTGAGACCTCAACCTTTTCTGCTGTCTGTGTTATTTCATTGTTCTCATGTGTTCTTATTGTGTCTCTTTGTTGTCTCGTGTTTTATACTTTTATAGTAAGTTCTTTTGGAACTGAAGCCATCTCTCTGCTTTGTACAGCACCTAGCATGGTGGCATCTTCCTCACTGCCTGGTGTTTCACGGTATTAGAGTAACATGGCTGATGATAACTTGAATAGCAGGACACACATGTATCAATCCTCATGGATAAAACAGAAACAGGGATCCCATGGCACCATGTGAGGTGCTGCCTCTGTGAGATGTTGGGTCTTCTCAGCTCCTGTATGCATCAGTGAAAACTGAAGGCATTCAGTATCACTCAGGATCAGATCCTATTTTGTTGAGGCTTTTATTGTTGTTATGGTGCCCCATGATGAGATACCATCTGTAATTTGTGGTCAGTGGGGATGCAGGAAGAAAAATGACAAATTAGAAGCACAAAATGCTTTAAGATGAATGAACTACCTGAGAAAGAATATGTGTCAGCCTGCAATTTATGAGGATAAAACATCAGAGCTGACAATCTATTATCAGAGATCAGATGAAGCCTAAAATTTTGGATATAGATTTGAATAGCCACAAACAGAGGCAGCAGATGGATTGGTAGGCTGGTATTTAGGGATTTCGTTTGGCCCCTCTTGAAAAAAAAGAAGGATTTCTTTCAAACCCTGGCTTTTGATTTAGTTTCAGATGTCAATCACTTGGCATCTTCAAAACTGTTTGGAAAAGTGTTTTGGTTCAGCTGCATCTCAGCATAATAAGCCTTTCAGAAGTGTCTGTTCAGACACTGAATATTATTCCTGTTATTTCTGTGCTGTCCTGCATCATCTGTATCCACACAGATGAGACTGGAGAGGAGCTGTATGTACATCTGAACTTCATACAACCCCGGCACTTTGACATCCAATGCAGGTTGCCTCCAGCATTTTTAAGACCACCTAAGGATGGGTGTCCTGGGCCAGACCACAGGCACAATTGGCCTGACACGTTGTCCCTGTCAAGTGGCTGGAGGGGGCTGTGAGACCAGCGGTGATGGGCAGCCCAGCCTGCGCTCAAGGGACTGCCTGTGCCATGGGTTGCATCTGTGTTTCATGGCCCTCCATGTCCATAGCCTTCCACAAACACGTCCCAGCACTTCTTGGGCACGTTTATGCTTTTGACATCCATGGTGGCAGCGGGTCCCGCAGGTTAATCTGCTGCCATGTGAAAAGAAAAGTGTTTCCTTCTGCCTGTTGCCAGCTCTCTGCCTGATTCAGCAAGCAGCACAGTGCGACCGCCCGGCAGGGTTTCCTGCTGAAGTTCCCAGCGTGTTTCGCCATAGCCAGAAGGGTCTGCTGGAAAGGACTGTCAGAAACACTTTCTCCTTTCAGCTGCGGTCTCACCAGGTGCTGTTACTGAGGTGCAATTGGATGGCCAATTCACCACTTTTTTTTAAGGGACTCTCCAGTCTTTGGGAAGCAGAAGGAAATACTGTTGTTGTCTTTTATACATTCTCCTACAATTAACAACCCCCCAAACACACCTGTTCACTTCCCACTAAGAACAGCTGGTTCTAGGCAGCTTTTATTTATGCTATATATATTCTAACTTTGCATCCCCTGATCATTCATCCATGATTCAAAGATTTGCAAAATAACCGATATATAAAAGGTGAAATATTGTTTTCTCTTTTAAATATGATGAATGATATATTTGTCTTTATAACACACCAGCTATGTTCCTGGTTTTTGTAACAAGTCTCTTTCCTAATATAAATATCCCTGAAGCGAGCAAGACGGTTTCAGTAATTTGAGAACGGAATGTATTCCATGAAAGTTAATAATATGGTGCATCCCAGAAGTAAGACAAATATAAAGACATACAAACCAGATGATATCATTTTTATTTTTATCGATGAAATCCTGGGAAAAGCTTCTTTAAATTACCTAAGTGTAAGAACACATCCTTTGTAATAAAGACAATAATTTATGCCGTAATGAAATTGGTCACATAGTTTATTTTGAGTTATTTAGAAGGATTAATTTTGTAGAGACAGTCTGATGGACCTGGAGTGCCTTTCTGCAGGAATTGCCTAAGTTTTTTCCAGAAATGGATCAAAACCACAGTGAAAGTGTGAGCAAAGAGCCAGTCATCTCTTCAGCTGTCTGTTTGTGTTTAGCTATCCATGTTTGTAGTTGCAATCACACACAAGTCATGCAAAGTAGGTGGTCAAATGCATGCAAAATTCTTCTCAGCCAGTATCAGAAGTAATAAATGTGGTAAGGCAGAATAAATATGCAAAATATAGTACTTTAACCTAATAACATGACCACTTGCAAGCTTTAGCATAACACTGAAAATCACTAATGGAGCACTGTGCAGATTTTCATGATACAAGCAGTCAAGAATCATGCATAATGGAACAGTGCAACAGCTAACAGCAGATTCACACAAGATAATTTAAACTTGTTTGTATGGAAATGAAGAACTGATCTTTGAAGTGGTCCTTAATGAGATTCTGCTTGATCCTCTCTGTATCCGGAGAAAGTCTTCCATTTTCCTTGTGCATCCGGCTCATGTTGCTGGGGTGTAGAAAAAGGACTTGTTTAAATTATGAATGCCAATTTGCATCTACATGGTATTAGGTGAGAACTAAGTGCTGCCAGTTACTTCACGTATGCTTACAAAATTGTTATTGAAAGTTATATATGTTTATAGTCCGCTCCTACACTGTATGTTACTCAGCTTAGCATTCCGTGTCAGTGTGGCAGAGTCTTGACCATACCCACAGCTTAATGCAAATGAATCCAAAGAGATTGTAATAAAATTTTAATATGGATTAAAAATACAGGAAAGGTATTACCATCTCACATGTATGTTCTACAACAGAACAAGTACTAGGAATTTTGGTTTTTTTCTTTTTTTTATGCACAATTTCATTCCCATTCATACGCCCGAGCACTGAAACATGCTGAAAATAGTTCTGCGGTTTATCGTCAAAGCTATAAAACTCCATTCTAAAAGGGCTGGAAGGCAGACGCTGTGCTAGTGCATCCTGGAATATTTTAAACTACCACGAAGCTTCTGAGCAAACTCCCCCATACACCGTCAGAAAATATTGCTGAGTGATCAGCCTTTTCTAAACCTTAGCTCTATCTCTGAAAGCGTCCATCTGGCAAATGAGGCTTTGTTTGTGCTTTTGAAAGGCAGAGGGAAAACATTCAGTTGGTTTTTTCTATCTGTTTGTTTGTTTGCACAGCTCAGGAGATTAAGGAGGACTTATTTAAAGTTAATGATTATGTTCCCATGAGGGGAAAACACCTTTCTGTGAGCTACAGGTTCCCTCATCTATTTCTGTCTTCTGATGGGATATTTCTGCCTTCAAAGAAAGCAACCACAGTAAATATCTTCAGATGACATTAGGCTCCTAACCTGCTTGCACACTTATTTTTCAGACTTCAATTTAAAAAGGCAAATAGTTCTCTGTAATGAAACAGGGAGGAGGAACAGAGTTTATTGTGGTTCATTTGTTGGGGTTCACATAAGGCCACAGCAAACTAATACGCCTGGGTTAACTGACTCTATAAAGAGCACCGTGGAAATCTTCCTGCTTTTAAGAACTGAATTAAACAGTACGTAGGACTTGCTCAGATGCACAGGAATAGCTCCTGTAAAAGTTTCCTGCTGGTGAGTATATTCTTTAGCAAGGGTCACCCTGAAAGGCATCCAGCCTCCCTGACGTGACAGCCAAACATCTCTCAGCTCTCTCTTCTGACCATGGTTAAGCACTGGTGTGGGGTGAATATGCCTAATATCAATCAACTTAAAAGAGGTGTTTGATGGTTAAACATAGAACTCATCGAAAGAAACTACTAGAAAGAATATTTGGCTTTCAAAGGAAGACATGTTGGGAGGTGTAGAGCACCTTGGTTTGTGCTGAGCTCAGCAGGAGTGGCTGGGACACAGCACCCAGCAGGATCCTTCCTCTGTGTTCACTGGGCTTTAGATTAGCCCTTTCCTCCTGTGGGTTTCATTCCCAATTTCTTCACCCAGGTTTGTCGTCATCAGGGCTTTCTCATCAGCGTAGTGAGCTGCCATTGTAAAGCCTACTGAGGATTTCTGAAACTCCTTTGTCCCTTCTACAAGCAATAGGAACCAACGTTTGGTGTCACGTGTTTGCTGCACGTGGTTGTGTAATGGGAAGGATACTGTCCTGGAGATTAGCTTGGTCTCATTTTCCAAGGTCATGAAAAAAAATTTTTGTAATGCCATTTAACTTTTTTTTTGCTTTAAATGTAGGCATAAGAAATTTTAGTGTTATCATTTTTTTGCAAGACCAAATTTAAAAAATCATGCTGACTTAATATTTTTCTTATTATCCACATTTTAAGAGTTATATTATCTTCACGAAGTGAGTCAAAGCAGCAGAAATTGTTAAATCTGCTTAGTTAAGTTCTGGCAGGTTTATCTTGTTCCTTCACCATTTTCTAACATCAACAGCACTTTAGGAGGTTATGCTTTTGACAAGCTGGGTTTTTTTTGAAAGTTCTTTTTGGACCTGCCACCTTTGCACCCGGTAGATGCAGAAGAGAAGGATCTTTTCTGTGTGCACCATGTACCAGCCATGCTCAGCAAACACCAAGCGACTCGTGCTGAGCACCCATGGCCCATGGGGGTTCAGGGCTTTCAGCCCTTTGGTGAAAACACCTGGCACCTTCTTGAGCAGTTTAATGAGCTTCCAGTTTATACAGAGGTGGGCAGAAATATTAGAGGACTAAGACAAAACTTAGTTTATTTGTGCACACGCTCTTTTTGCTATAAATGTCACGTCTGTTTTCTTTGTTTTTACTGAAGCCCATTAGGATCTATTCTGCTTTGTTATGTACAGAATTTACACACACAGCTATTATTATTGCCTGAGGGAATCCTTATAAGTTTTATAGTATCCATATAGATTTGACAACTTGCTGCATCTGATTAGTTATTGTGTTTACTCGATGCCCTGAGCATTGAATGGATACCCAGGGCAGGCCCAGGCCTTTGAGAGAGATTCAGCAGCAAATTTGGCTTTTGGCTTCTGTCCTGAGCTAAATCACTCCATAGTCACTGTATTCCCTGGAGACTTGTGGTAAGAAATGACAGCTGCACAGCCCAGCCTCTCCCATGCTTCTTCACCAGCAATGCCCCTAGCCTTGTTTTCAAAAGAAATCAGTGTCAAAAAACTTTCCCTTTGTCATATACCCACAGGTAAATTAATGGTGTGTTCAATAGAAATAATTATCCGTTAATTCTTCTTCTGGATCACTATCCAAGCAGGAGGACTAAAAAGAAAATTGAGATGTCTGCTCTCCTATTTTCTCATGTAACAGACTTTCATGGGTCTGTCTCATTAAGGCTAGTAGGTGTTAATAGTAGGTGTTAATATGTAAATCCGGTCCTAGAAAGGATGAGGAGCAGTCTGTATTTCAACATGTTGGCCATGTAATTACAGACTGATTACATGCTTATATATGTGTCATTTCTAGTGGGACAAATGAGAGATGAGGAGGCCAATAAGGTCACACATCTACTCCAGAGGTGTCAAAGCCCGTTCTGTGGAAAGGGCCAAATTACGTTTTTAATTATGATCCACGGACTTGCGCTACAGCATTAAGGTCATGCACTACCCTTGATCCACAGCAGTCTCCTGCCGAGGACCCTGGGAGGTTTGCATAAAGATCAAGGCTAGAATGAGACTCTTAAGAAATAAAGGAGTTCCCCATTAATAAAGGCTCCCAGTGCATTTGACATTGCTCGGTGGGGAAAAAAGACATTATATATGGCATGTTTTAGACTACAGCTAGCCTTGCCTTGTTTGCATATATTCTGGCAGGAGTTGGACACACGCAAAGAGAGTAACTGCAAGTGCAAGGTTTTCTGGAAAGTCTTCAGAGCTCCTTGTGTTGGATTTGTTATATGTAAATCCTCATGGCTGATGCTCTTGCCATTGAGGTTATTATTTTCTTTATTACTGGGAGAAACCTGATTTTTGGACATGGCTGTTTGTCCATACTCCAAAATTCCTTCTAAGCTCTTTAAGCTTTCTCCCCTCTACTGAAGCATCCAAAATAATTTTCCATACCTGAAAACATAGGAGTAGTGTTTTCAGTGATTTTTAGAATGGGTTTGAAATAACCTTTTGAATAATAATTGCACAGAAAGGTCTCATAAAATTGAGTCTGAAAAAATATTTGGGGTCTCCCCTGTGCTGTAACCACAAAGTAATGTCCCAAAGAGGGAGATGTAACAAAATCTGTTGGACCAAACAGGCACTGATTGGAGCTTATGTCTGTGTTAGCTGAGCAGTCGGATCGCTCTTAAGAAGCCGTAGAGAGCTGATGTTGCATGAACTTTTTTTTTCCCCAACTGAGAGCGCGGCTCTGCGCTCCCTAGGGTGCGTGCGTGTGTGTGTGCGTGCGCATGCGTGTGCCCATGTGTGTGTTGCAGAGATGGTAACTAATTCACTCCTACCAAATTAGCCTGCAAAACAGTTGGGGTAATTTAGGACTTGCACTGCCTGATCATTGGTACAGTTACAACAAATAAAACATTTTAATATGAGCAGTCACTGAATGTTTACTGTATCATATTGCTGGGAGCTGAATGTGTGCCAAATGCTATAACAGAAGGGAGCATATGAACTCCAGAATGATGACACTAATAAGGAAATTACAAAAGGCCCAACAAATGGCATTTGTGTTAAATCAATAATGCTCTGTTTGTTATTTTTTATTCTAATCTTTGTTCTAAAAAAAAAAATTATCTTTCCAAACAGTTGGCAATTCCCATTCTTGTTCTTCTTCCTGAACATAATTAAAAACATGTTGTGGCGTCTACTTAAGACATCAACTTTCCCAAGCCTGTCTTGTCCACTGCGTTTTAAACAAAGACACTTGTTTTGGCATTGTGCCCTTAATTAATCATTTGAGGCTTTATTGCTGTACAAAAAAATGTCTTTGTTTAATGATTCATCACAAGCCCAATTTCTGCAGAACTTAATCAACTACAGAACTAACTTTCTAATCAGCTTAAAGTAAAAGAAAAAAGAGAACAGGATTGCTTTTGGTGTATAGTTTTGATAAAAAAGCGTTAGTTCAAGGCACACTAATATTCCGCGCTATTCATGACTGAAAACTACGGAGATCAGATTGGTCAGTTAACTTGGGATTTCAGGAGAAGAAAACCTGTTACTTATCGAAAACCATGATCCTTGAAGTCCTCACCAGCATCACTGGCCACCACATTTCTGTGCAGTGCAACTGAATGGCACTAGGCAGGCTTCTTGTGAAAAAGGACTCCAGACTTTGGAGATAAACTTGCAACATGGCTAGTTTTACAAAGTGCAGAGATTATTTTTCACCATGTTTGCTTTTTTCCTGGCTCCTTTTTTCTTTTTTTTTTGAAATTTTTTCTTCTAACGTAACATTCTTCCATTTACTTTCACTTTAAATCTCCTATGGGTACTATCAAACTTTTGTTCTAGCGATAGATTTTTACAGTAAATGAGTTTCCCATAGGACAATATAAGAGAGTCTTAAATTTTCTGAGATTGTTTTCTTCTTCCATTTGATTTGGAATAAAAAGTTGAAGAATAAGGAGTTCGAGTCCCTAAATGACACAAAAGAACAGTTGTGCTTTAGCGACCATAGGCAGGACCTAGCCCTTGCAGCACTAGAAGCTATGCGAACGCAAGGCAGGACACACTCCCTGCTCCGATACACGTTACACCGATAAAACACACACAGATTGCGAGATGATAGTCTTTGGCTCGTTGTGCAATTTATCACATACATCTGAGGTGCAAGTTAAATGACTGACATCTGACAGACACAGATATGATAGCTCAATTATTCCAGACGCAGGAGCAAAAGCTCCTCTGAATTTTACCTGAAGTTGTCAGAATTGCACCAAAGTACCCGCAAGACCATTTCTTTTTCAAAATTAAGTTTCTCGGTATATCTGTAAAAATGTAAAAATCCCAATTCTCTAAGCAACTATACACAGCTTGTGCTATGTCAAAACATGCCTACATCGAGTAAATATATTATTACGCTATGTTAATATGTGTTATATAACGGTCATCTATATTAATGTATTCTTCATGTAAGATAATAGTATTCATTTACTTGACTTTATGCCGCTACCTGCATTTGGATTTTTACTGCAGAATTTCCTTTTTCAGGTCAGATAAGAAAGTATTTGATTTAATACACAATGCCACACTCCCTGCCTTGCAATGAGTTGTGCCAGTTGTTATTACCCCTCTCAGATGAGCTTTTGGTTTGGGCTGAAAACAACAAAGGAGGTTTCTGTGCTCATTGTCACTTCTATGTCCAGAAGGTGTTAACATCGTAAATAAGCTCTACAGGGTCCTCGAACAGGCTGCCAAAGCAAGACAACAGAACAGCAAGACCCTTCACTTTGTGATCATCTCTTTGAGTCTAAAAGACCCAAGCCCCAGCAGTTCAGCCATGGCACCCATGGGAGCACTGCTCACACTGAGAGGAGAACTGCACTGCTCTCCCATTAGCATCGACTATTATGAGAGATCATTTCAAAGCTAAATGCTGTTTATGTGCATTTGTTGATTCTGATGGTGGTATAAAGTGACATAAGGCAGGCCCGCGCGGCGTGCAGGGTTACCAGCTTAGCTTCGCAGCCACGAGAGTTTGCAGAGTGAACCCTACCAGAGCTCATCTTTGACCCAGTAGCAGCGGCAGCAGAGGGTCTGAGCCCTGCCATAAACAAACTCTTGCGATCCTTACTGTGCCAAAGTCTCATTCACCTTTGCAACATTTCCTTAGCTTTTTGCCTAAGCACAATGAACAGCCAAAATTTTGCTAATACCCACCCTGTGCTGAATCCTCGCAGTGCTGGTGCCAGCCAGCAGTGGCTCAGTGATGGCAGCTCGTGGAGGCGAGGCGGCACAGCAATTGTCTATTGTCTCTCCTCCCAGGAAGCCTACTTAAAAGCGTAGGACATGTCCTCTGGCCTGATCACCAGGGTTACTTTTCTTTGCTACTTGGCAGCTGCAAAAATGAAACCCAGCTGTAAAAAATAAGAGTCTCTTCTCTATTTGGCAAGGTCTCTTTGGAGTTGGAGTGTGTGTGTGCGTGCACATGTGTGTCTACGCAGAATGAAAGCAGACTTGATTAGCAGTTTCGTCTGAACATGTGTTTGCCACCAATTATATTCTTATATATTCACAAGTGCTGAATGTCTGGTTAAAGTTAAGGTATAACGTGCCTGTGTCTGTGTTTGTGTTTAATAGACTGATGAAAATCAGGCTGTCACTCTCCAACCCCAAAGTAAGACACACTAGCGTAGTACTGCTGTTGCTTTCAGCCAAGAAACACCCTCTGAGCATACAGCAGAGCTCAGGAGTCACTGGTTGCTAGTGATGTTCTCTGGTCATTTGGCAATGCCCAGCTTTCCATAATGCATCTAAAACAATTCTGTGTGCAAAAGTCACTTTTTGTAATTGCAAGGAGAGGAACTCAGCCACAAAGTGATGGATTCTGATTTTTTCTTCCCATTAGGATGATTTAGAATTGTACAATAAGCATCACTGCATGGCTGCTAGATAATGCATGTTATTAATTTGGCACATACTAATGCTCTATTTATGTAATATTTCATACACTTTGCAGAGCTTTATATTCAGAGAGCAACCATAGAAATAACACTCAGGTCTGCTCCTGCCGTTTCATTTTTTCCTGAGTAGTAGCTCAATGAATTCCTGAATCACACAGAATAGGTTTCCTCATGTTGTCTCCACAATCAGCCCTTCAGCCAGTCAGTTGGCCCCTAACAGTATGGGAACAGCTAGTAATTAAATCCTAATTCTTTGAAGCTAAACAAATGAGGACAGGTGATATAATTAAAGTAGAGAGGTGCCTGACTTACCATCTTCCTTAGAACTTGCAAAGTGGCCTGCATAGGTCTCTCTTGTGGTGCTAGCGTTTTCAATTTTAGCCACTTAGTCTTGCAGGAAGGGCATTACTCCTCTGTTTATCAGGGCCCAGACACATTCTCCACCTGATGGAAATATCTGGTAACAAGCCAGAAGGACTCATGGTATTAACTTCTGGAAGAAGTATTAGGGGTTGAGGACTTGCAAGTCTGGACCTTATTATGAAAATCCAGCATGTAAAGAGAGAGAAGAGTGGCAATCCTACAGAGAAGAAGTTGGGAAATTGAAGCAGGTAAGAAAAAAATTTGCGTTCATCTGAGAGTAGAACTACAGACAGGAGAGCAACCACTTATGTAGAGTTCATTTGAGAAACAAATAGTTGAACTTTGGTTTTCACCTCTAGGAGTGTTTGTATCATTTACTCCACATTAGTTGAGTACTGATCAGTGATAGGTAGATTCAGTAGTTTATTCAGGAGAAGCCCTAGCCCAAGGATAGCAATGTAAAATGTGTCTCAAATAATAAATGAAAGGTCTCTGTGATAAGCTGGTATTTGAGCTCCTTCTTGCCCTCCTACATTAACTGCTTACCCCAGATTTCAGTACGTGTGCTTTGTGCAGTCTCTCTACTACGCCTGTGTTGATGTGAAGTAGAAAAGGTTGTTGCTAAGTGACATGACAACTGCAAAGTGCTTTTCAATTTCTTTTTCTGTTTTCTACTCCCACCTTCCACGTACATCCTGTATGGAGAGTTTGCTGCTGGGAACATCCCCGTCTAGCAGAGAACACTGTGTGACAAAGCTCCAGGTCACAGTTCTCACAGAAGTGTCACAGAAGCTACTGTTGCTGCCCCAATGCTTCTTTCAGCTGTAAACTTGGAATTGACCAAAGATCATTCCCATTTTTCTTTGTTCATGTGTAAATCTGAGTGATTCAGTGTTCGATCTGAAATGGGTTTGATGGCATCTTCCCCAGTCATGTGTTCCTGCACTCTTCATGCACAGCAAAGCAAAGGTATCAGCCCAATGGAGCACAGCACAGCCAGCTTCTGATCTCTGTAACTCATCCCTGCAAACAAAACCTAGGACAAAGTTTTGTCATAGCTGCTCTTGCTGCTTTATCTGCGCTGTGGCTAACTGTCATGGGCTGTAAAGCACCATGTTCTGTTGTAGTGGAAGATTTTTATTTACAATACCCTGCTGGTAGTCTGAGTCTCTGTTGCTGAAGCCCTCCTCAAGTTATTTCATCTATTGGCTCCATGTAGGAAAGTAGTTTAATAAAAAAAAAAGGCAACCAAACTTCAAACAACTAGATTCTTTGAACTTTACCTCTTGCAGCAATCTTTATACTACTTACATCTCCCTGCATTGAGTTTCATTGGCCAAACCATATCCTTTTGTTTTGTGCCAATACAGTGACTCTAATGCTTGATGGGCCCCATCAGGACCTACCACAGTGAACCACAGCTTACCATAGCAAACCACAATAAAATGATAACAGTAAATAGTGTTACAAATCTTGTGCATCTGTCTATCCTGGGTCCTTCTCTATTCCATACGTAGGTTAAGCCATGACTTCTCGCCATGCAGAATTTGTAAGTGAAAGACTGGCATTACGCCTGCGCTGTCTGTTCTTTACCACATTAAAAAGGTCATAAAAGGATAGTCAGTTAAAAAATCTTGGTACTGAAGAGAGCTTTTGCACTGAAATAAATTCAAGCAAGATTTTTTTTTTCAGTTTGCAGAGAGGGGAGCTGCTAGAAAAAAATGTGAACTCAACTATTAGCTTTCCACTTGTAAAACTTCATATATCACTAAATATATTGCCCGTAGAGGACAGAAGCTGTTAAGACGGAAAAGAATTTTGAAGATGGATGAATGACAAAGACAAATGAAGATTTTTATTTTAGCAGAAGTTTCCAAGTGCTGTCTCTGGGTTGGGAGGGTACTGTTAATAAAGTACACTTGACATATAACTGTTCAAGTTCCTGAGAAACAGCTTTGCTTTAAAGTTCAGTAGAGGATCAAAAAGAGTGAATTCTCTGTTTTTCTCTATAAAAAAGAAAAAGAAAGCCCTGAAAAAGGATAGGTTTTTTTGGGAAACGGCATCTATGCCTTTTGTCTTTTCTTCTCTTTGTGGTCCAGAGACAGTGCGTTGACTGACTTCTTCAGAAAGGAGATCAGTGAAATTGTCAGTTGATTACTTCTCCTTGATTAGCATTTATAAGAGCCCTGTGATACATTATTTGCATTCCTATTTAGCCGTGATTTTTGTGGGGCAGCAATGATTAAACTTGTCACAGGGCCTGATTGACAGGGTCAGATCTTCACTTTCTACTCTTTTGAAATTAAAAACAAATGTGTCAGCTCCCTTCATGGGCCGCAGCGCTGTGAAGCTTGCTTGCCTTGTCATCGCAGATAGGTCAGGAATGTTTTAATTTTAGGGATGGATTCTGCTTGTCAAGCAGAGTGTGATGGTGTGTAGTTCTGGAGATGAGATGTGAAGGGTGTAAAACAAAGAATGGAAAGAACAAAGACAAAGACACTCACATTATTAGACAGATTTAATTAGTCTGAATGGATATTATGCTAGATGAAGCAGTGAGCTGTGAAATTAACCCTTGATTACGGATTGGCGGATCATGCTCATAAAGAGAATCAAACCTTGGTGAATGGGAAAGAGGTGCCGTCCTACCCTCACAGCTTTCATCCCCACGACCCCTTTCCAAGTCCAAAAGGGGGTGAAAATCTTTTGAAGGAAAAGCTGTCGCTGGTGGTTTTGGGAAGTTTGGGAAAAAAGGAGAGACTTCCCTATGTTTGAGACTAGCCTGTCCAAAGAGCTGAAACCCGGCAGGTTACATGGAGGCAGATTTTTTGTGTGAAGGATGGTGAGCAATGACTCCCATCCAGTGCCACACATGCCCTGTGGGCAAAGGGGTGTACAGGCAGCACAGAGCCCAGGTCCCATCTAAAGACATAGTCCTACCTAATTCCTGCCTCCCTTCCCACCACTACCAAGCAGGTTCGATATTTCTGCCTCAAAACATATTTTGTAATGATAAGCTGTGAGTTAATACAATATTACTCATCCCTAAGTGAGGGTTTGGGCTTCAGAAAGGCCATACAGCCTCTAACACGCAAGTGCTGTAATGTCCCAAATGCTGAGATAGTGTGGGAGATTAGGGTAATGACAATTGAGAGGGTGCTGTGTTTTGCTGCATCCGATGCTGTACAGAAGAGGCACTTCAGCCTTTTGTGTGCTTCTCATCAGCATTCCCTAAAGCACCGTATCAAGAACTACTCCTTCTAATTAGCACTACTGCAACAGAAGAAAACAAATAGAAAATACAGTGTTACTCTCTTGTTAGTTCCTTGTCATTTCTTCCAAGTTGTTCAACTAATGGAGTAATCAGCCTTTATGTCAAAAAAGAGGAAAAAAAAAAAAAAGCTAAAGGGCATTAGGCGCACTAATCTACCAATAGGTGTGAGGCCCCTGCTTCCCTCTGGCACATTTGAAATGCTTAGTTTCAGAGCAAATTTGCATGCTGGAGACTGTCAGATTAAAAAGGAGTGAGACATGAAAACAAGTTGGGTGAGAGACTGCCTAGAGATGGTGGCTGATAACTTACTGAAGTCTTACCTCTTTAGCCGTGTTGAGCCTCTATATGTACCATGCTGCACAGTGTTACTTCTCATACCATTTTTTATAATGTGATATCAAGAATTCTCATTTTTACTTAATATATAGTAGCATTTAAGTGGTCTCTGTATGTGGAGTGAAAAGAACCCTTCAGTGAAAGACCTACAAAAGATTAATGAAAGTCATTATCTTTATATGATAGCAGAGAGTTACCATCCACAGAAAGAAAGGAATTTCTGCCTGCACATCTTTTCTGCCCTGGTTTCCCCATCTCTTTTTGTACCCTGAAAGAGAAGAGACAGCATGAGAAGGTGATGAGGGAACAGGACATGACATGAATCCCATTGCGAAGTCTACTACTGAATTTCTGTTGGTGTTAGAACAAGTCACTTTGCCATTCTCCAGATGAAAACGATTATTTAAGGACAAAAGACTAGTACTTATCATTAAACCTGAAGACACAGACTAGTTCTTAGGCAGAAAAGCCTTGTCATTGAACTGGTGTTTATGTGAGCAGTCACACATTAGTGTTACTGCTTTCAGGGGCCTCTCATCAAAGTCTTTATTATTAGAAACCTATTGAGCCGTATCCTCAGCTGCTGTGAATCAACATTACTCTCCTGAAATTAATGATGCTACACAGTTTTACATCAGCTGAGAATCTGGCTCTTCCTTTCTAGCTGTTGATCTATTATTCAGCTAAATCGTTCCAGTACAGACCATACAAAACACTGTGCTCTTCCGAGAAGGATCTGCTTTCCAGACCCAACATTGGCCCCTTGGGGCAGGACCCTTGATCCAGGTCTTCCCAGTCCCTGGTCTGGAAGGCCAAGTGGGTCATAGAATAATTTAATTCAACAGTTTTAATTTAATTATTTGATTCAGTAGTTTCTTGCAATCTCTGCTACTTTCAGCATGAAGCACTGCTTTGGGTACCTGTTGCAGGGAAAGGCTTTGCCTGCAGATGTGCTGGCGCAGGCGCCTGGGTCGGCTGGGTTGCAGCAGGGCTGTGCAGCAGCGCCTGTGCTGGACATGCTGTCTGGAGAGACTGCTGGCCTTTTCGTTAAAAGAGAACAAAGCATATGAAGCCAGTAGAAAATGCAGTTGCTGCTAAAAGGGAAATCTCTGTATCTTCTGTCTATCTATTTATCAGAAATGTAGGTGAGGTTTTTGGTTTCTTTGTTTTGCCACTTGCCATGGTTCTCTCTCTGGGCACTGAGCTTTATAGCTTGTAAAATCTTAACATAGCTGGTTTTGTCATTGTGGTGCTCCGCCTGCTCACTTTGCAGAGAGAGAGACTTCAACTAGTGCATTCAGCTTCAATACGAAACATCAGCAGACAAAAGGTATCCAAAGCAGAGGTTTGGACAGAACCATTCAATGCAGAAAATGTTGAGTAAGTGCTCAAGACAGCCCTATAGCATTACATGCGTTCCTTCAGTGAGGAACAATAAGCACTTCGATATGGAATACAATGCACATTTGCTTGGGTGTTCAGTTTTATATTACCATCCTGCTGTTCACAAGCACAGCTGAAGAATTGGTGCTAGGAGCACTGGCCCCACTTGCAGGGGCATTTCTGTCTCACTGATATGCCTCTATAAAGAGAGTAACTCTGTTTAAATCAGGGGGTTAACACTGGTGTAAAACAGGTTTGAGCAGAGCAGACTCATGCTCTTCACCCAAAGTGGCAGCTCAAAATCACTGCGTTTCTGCCTACCAGATACAGCATATATTTTCTAATTATATACACGAGATCCTCGCACACCTGAGGTTCAAGTTTGCAGCACTGTTTCTCATCACTCACTTAATTCAAAGAGCAAGAGCAGTTATGCACCCCCCACCCTTCCTTTATTTTTCAAACTGAATTGTTTCAGTGGTAGCTTGGTGTGTCAGCTTGTAAGTCTATAAAACAGTTTTCTACCAGCTGGAAATCCAACATGCTACATGAATACATAACAGTGCCTAACCAAGAAGGTTTGTAATTCAGTAATTAGCTGTAATTAATGAACACAAAGTGAAGACTCATTTACAGTTTAAATTATCACATTAGCTCCTGTCACCCTCTATGTACACAAAACAGCAGGAATTCAATTATTTTTATTCTTCAAAGCTAATTTAAAATTTAAGGAATGCCATTACATGAAATAATAGGTAGGAAATGTAATAGAAATCGCTGAGAACAGTTGGCCATCCTTAGAATGGGAGGAAAAAAATGCTATCAGTGATGATTTGGAAATGTTGTTTCATCTGTGAACAGATGAAGGATTGAAATCTACGCTCTTTTCAGTGTATTTAAAAAGAAAACGAGTTTGGTGGTTGCTAAGTCTTTGTGCAGGAAGAGCCATTGTGCATAATTGTAAAAGCAGTTGATACTGATAATGCTGTTGATAGTAACATGATGACAGCATGGAAATGCTCACACCATTATCTTTAATGGGGCTGAGTCGATTGCAACAGCATCGAGCCCCTGTAATATTCACCAATCTTAGTTGTGAAACTTCAGCCTAGCAGGCCTTAAGTAATTGTCACTTTGCAATCTGCCTATAGTTTGTGTGTGTACGTATGTCTATGTAAAATGCTTTCATTGTGCTTTTAAACCCACCATGATGCTTCTCTCTGCAGCTGCCACTGATTTTTTTTTTTTTCTCAAACAGTTCAATAACAAGAGAATTCCAAACCCATCTGATGCTGCTTCTGTAGCTCCCACATATCTGCATTACAGCCCTTATTTTTTAGTTTTTATTTCTTATTCAGTTGCCTTTTCATTTTAAATAGGCCACTGGAAGCTACACTGTCTAATTTTTCATAGGTGATCGACTGCTGAGTTGTGGGTTTACGTAGACAGAGGGAAGGTAGCGATAAGCCAAAGAGAGAGGATTCTATTAGGGAAATGCAGCAGTAACTAATGAATCCTGCCAGTAATTGGGAAGGTGTAAGCCTCTGTAATATCGTAATGATAGTCATCCGTTCTGTGCATCCCCCATCACTCCGAACGATCCCTCATCGTCTCTGTGATCTCAGACACTTAGCCATGCAAATCTTCCTGACAGGACTCTATGTCTTTGTCTCCCTAATTGGACAGTATAGAGTTGTTTATGGATATTGCAGACATTTAGACCTCAGTTGGAGGTTGTTCAAAAATCGTTAGCAAAGTTGCCTTAACAGCATTGTCAAATATTTATTCCCCTGTTTCAATATCTGTTTTTAACCCAGGCATGGTTTGTGATAGAATTAACATTTTGAAGATACACTGTCTCGTTCCAGGCTCCGTTTGAGATTGTTATTAAGCCATTTTCCTACAGAAAGAGAGAACAAGAAAAAAAAAAACCTACCCTAAATCCTCATTTCTCAAGGATAAAACATGAGATTGTAGGGAAAATGTGCTGCTTTTTAATACCATTTCCATGGGGAAATATTAAGAATGCTGACAAAGGCAGTTCCACTTATAAAAATTACAGGAAGCTTATGGGGCAAAAATTCCAGTTTAGTGTAAGCCAAAAGAAATGGAGAATAATCCCATTCACTATACTACTTCAGGTGAGTGCAGATTAAGAGTCAGTGTCACCTATATTAGAAAAACTGTCTTTTTCCTTGGTCAAGAATTGGGGGTTTTAATTCTTATATATAATAATCTATTAGTAGTAGGTGAAAAGTAAGATATAATAAATTCATCTGATCTTGTGCTTTACTAGAACAAACTTTTTTTTTTAAAAAAAACTTGATATTTGGGGAATTTTGTGTTTTTGTGCATAACGTGTTTACTGCATATGGTTTGGAGATCTTCTGAGCAGAAGGGAAAATCTTACTTACAGTGACCTAGACCATGAACACAAGAAACAAAATTGAGTTTAAGAGAGCATGCTGCAGATGAAAGACATCGGCCGGTACAGCTACAAATACTTGTGCTTTGGAGTGTCAGGGAGAGAGATCAGATGGATCAGGCGACTGAATTTACAGTCCCTTGGTCATATGCCATTTTACTCGGACAAGTTATCCCACAAATCAAGGGGATTATTTGCCTCAGTAAAAGCAGATCAGGTCTATCCTTTTTGTATATACTAAATTAAGCCACTAATCCTGCAAAGAGTTAACTACATACTTCCATTGCTGTCTTGTCTCACAAGGCTACTTATTCTAGTAAAGGTAAAAATTATTTTATATTTTTTAGAAAAGCTCAATATTCAACTGGAATAAAACCAGAAAAAATACATGCAAGAGGTTGTCTAAAATAATAATTTGGCATTTTTTTTAACCCAACTCTATTTCCTTTACACAAATAGAGGGTGCGAAAACTTCTGTTCATGGGAATATTTCTAGGAAGAATTTCTGAAAGTATTAATTTGCGCCTGTCTGGCAACTATCTCGAAAGCTGTTTGTAGTTTTGGAAATTATTCAGCCAGGGAGCAGCAGAAATGACACATTATATAGTTGATTAATACAGTAAATAGCAAATTACTGAAGGGGGAATAATCAAAGCCATAGTTGCAGAAAATATTTACCTTATCTGATTTCTCTCGGGTTATCCCAAAGTTTTAGGTACTTCCCACAATCAAACCCAAAAGGTAAAGAAAACAAATTAGAGTAAAACTATTTGTAACACAAGTGAAGGGATAGATATTTTTTCTTTTCGGTGAAAAATTTCTGCATATTTGTTATAATTCTTTACTCTAGGAAGCTCCCATTTGCTGCTTGTAGGTCTTTTTATAATAAGCTTACTGTTCCCCTAAAGCACCACTGATGTCATCTATAAACCTGTAAGCTTTTCACCCCTCTCCTTAAACTACTGATGAAAAAGTTGTGAACTACAGCACACAGAAAAAATCCATCTCCTGAAGGTCAGAGGAGGCAGGGAACTGCCTGGATATCTAGTCAAATACATCCACAGCGCCTGTCCTATTCAAGCTCACGTTTTGCCATTCCTGAGCTTGCTGCAGGGACAGGGGCTGAAGGAAGGCTGTCCCACTTCTTCATGCTGAACACAGAGCCCTGTTTCCTACAGCATTTGGTGAACTCCTGGACGCAGACAACAGGCTGACAGGGACCAGCCCAGGTTCACCCTGGTTACAGCTGGTTCAGCCTCTCCCTCATCTCCAGGCTGATGCCACTGGGTTTCCACTCCCGTTGTGCTGCTGGTCCAGGGGGAACAGCACTGCAGGACAGGGTCAGGCTCTCTTCTCCCTGCGGTAGACATACTAAAGCAAATTGGCTCTAGATGTGCTTGCTAGAACCTTCTTCTCCAGAATGAATGTATTGGCATTTAGTTTTTTTTATACACTCACGTACATACATATATTTAAAATCCCAGCTTTAGAAACTTATATTGGTGCAGCAGTCTGTGACACTGAATACAAGATGCTGTGCAAAGCAATTGCCAAATGTTTACATAAACACATAAATAAGACAAATAAATTTATTTTCATTATTCATATTTTCTGCTCTTTCTTTTCCTTTTTATTTATGCTTTAAACAACAGTTACTGTAAATATTACGATTAAAAAAATGCCTGCAGTGGACAGAAAGATGATCAAAAAGCCCTGATATAGAGCAATTCATGTTTCTTCTTTACAATCACTAACGAATCTTAACTTGAACCATGTTATGTTCCCATGTGAGTGATAAGCAATGATTTATTATGAAGTGTCACGAAATCGGAATGCCATACAGTGAGACATGAGCTAGTGGAAAATGTGTTCCCTGTTTCCCAGCCTCATTACTCAAAGATGCAGTGTCCCTTTCTCCAAGTCTAATTTACCTGGCTTTTCAAGGCACTCTGATAGCAAAGGAAAGAGCACCAGGAGTGAAATACCTGCTCCAGGTTGTGCTGTTCACCTACCAGCACCGCTAAACACATTGCAATGACCAGGAAAAAGGGCCTGCCTGGAAATTCAAAGCTATTGCTGTATCAAATATTTGCAACGCTAATGATGCTACCCCCAAAAGCAATTGCTTAGGATTACAGCATCCGTTGCCTCGTCAGTACTGTCAGTGCATGAAGAGGAAATAAAACAGGCATCGTGGAGGAGACAAACGGATAAGTTTTCTTTATGCGTTAGAGTTTCTTCTACTCTCTAATGATTCCCTTCTCCCCATGATCCTAATTCAAGTAACTGGCATGTGATATATTTTGTAGATAAATCAGCAGCAGAAGAGCATGTGCAGTACTGGCACCACAGAGTAGGTGATTTACTTGTAGCTCGCACTGAGTGCGCTGGTTTGGTTTTTAAGGTGGGAATTTGTGTTTTAAGCGCTTCCTCACAAAGAAAGAAGAAACCAACATATTGCACACTAATTCACATAAGCAGCCCTCCTCTCCTACCAGTTAATGATTTCTGTAAAAAGTAACCCAGTCATAGTCTTGGATTTTAAGCATTTTTCTGGGTGTCCCTTTAAAGGCCATAATCCTGAAAGTACCTGAGCTATGTCAAATCATGGACGGAAGCAGGTACATCAGCCCAAGTAAAGGCAAAGTTTGAGTGTGGTTCCGTTCTGCAGCAAAGAGAGATGGAAGTGTGAGCCTTCCCAAGGAGGTATGGCTTGGATGGTCTGGGCACATCACTGAGCAGTCAGAAAGATAGGCTGACACCTGAAATGAACAGTATTTTGCTGGAAAGACAAAGACTCTACCCATTAAAAAAAAAAAAAAATCTTATTATCCAAAACCGTAGATTTAATCACACCAGATTTGTTAACAATTTACCAACAGTAGCAGTTTCTGTTTCAGACCGTGATCCCATTCTACCATAACAAAATGTATAGAAGACCAAAAAGTTAAACTGAACAGAATAAACTTGAGAACAAATTTGTCCTGCAAATTCTTTCACATGAAAAAAAAGGCATGTTACAACTAGTTCAGTCTGTCTTAAGGCAATAGTAGCTGTTGTTTTTCTTGCAGAAAATGTGGAAATCATCAGAAGAAAATTAACAAGAACTCATCCTTGTCTGAAAGGCTAAGAGACTCACAAATTTCAAAAATCTTTTTTCTATAGAAATGCTTTATACAGAATCTTTGTGAAGTACAATCCAGAGAGTAGTTGTCTCCCAGCACTGACAATGTCTGCTGTTCCAGAGGAGACGGTGTGTGATGTACCATCCTGAAATATTGTCAGCAAGCCTGGATATATGAAGGCACTTTCATAGCAAGGCAGGGATGAAAGGAAAGAGGTTTGGGTTTCCTGCTTTGTTTTGCTTTGTTTCTTAGTCCTAATAAAATCTACCAGTGTGCTCTTAACTTCTCCCTTCCTGTTTTGCTCAGTGGAGAAAGGGAACATAATTCTTCTGCAGAAGAGTTATGGTGTTCAGGAGAGGGGAAAGAGGTACAAATTCCTTCCTGGAGGTGTTTGCTTTAGCCAGTGGCAAGTTTTGTGTAATATCAATATAGCTCTGAATGCAGAGATAGGATCAGCATCTCCCCACTCTCAAGTAGCCGTTACTGTCTCACAGTGAATCTAGACATTTTAATGTCATAGCTCAATAAGTGGGGTTGGGAGAAAATCCACCTGCAATAGCCTCTCGTTTGATGATTAAGAAATTCTCTTCAGAATCGAAAAAATGTGGGGTTTAAGCTATCCGGGAATTACACCACAAGAGAAACAAGGAGGCAACTGAGGAATTACACAACAGTTGAGTAAATACTTGCAGATGATAATTTGGCCTTTTTAAACACCTGGATTAATTTAGGAAATCTAGCTTTAAGTGACCCACCAGTACACCCTGACCTCCATACATGTAAACCTGAGTCTTGAACCCACCACTAGCGTCCAGATGGTTGAACCATAATTGCTTTGTCTTATCTGATCTAAATTCACTTCTTTCAAGGTGTGTTACAAAAGCTATTTCTCTTCTGGGATCCATACAGGTGGCATTTTAAAATGTAGCAAGCACCCAAATCTACAGAACCTGCTTGTCACAGAAAATGACACAGTTTGCATGTGACCTGTAATGACAGTTGCTAGTTGAAAAGAAACCAGAAATTCAGCTATATCTTCCACACTTTGGTTGCAGCTGCCATCAACTAAATCTCTCTCCAAGGGCAGATGGTGCCCTGTACAATGAACAATTTAATCTTTAGCAAATAGAGAAACTTTGCCAAAAACTCCACTTTTTTTTTCTCCAAGAATAGGCTGTCAATAACATGTGCTCTCAAATGCATTGTGATTTGATGACTATACTTTATTTATAGGAAAAACCAAAAATTAAATGTTCTCTCTTTTTTTTCTTTACAAGCTTGTGATCCTTCCAGATACCCCTGTACTGGGCTTTGTCTGTGTGCAGAAGGGATTAGCAGGGACCGGTTAAGTGTCAGAATACTTCTTTGTGCCTGTTGGATATCATGTGTGCTCTTCTTTTTACTGAGCGTGTGTGTATCCTGTGTCACCTTGAGGCCCAAGCTGAGATCAGGGGTGAAATCTTGGCCTCTCTCAACACAAGCGGCAGAAATCCCACTCTCTCCACCAGCCCAGGATTTCATCGCATCTCTCTGAAGACACAGGGAGCTGCAGCCCCCAATTTTTTGTCTGCCTCCACCTACCAGCAAAACAGCTGAGGCGTGCAGGGAAGTGAAATGATTTGCCTAAAGCCGAGCACACCAGATCTTTGGGGGTGGGCACGGGGTTTTAACTATGACCCTGGTTGAGCAAAACTACCCAGCTCACTCTCTTCCCTTCCTCTCCCTGGTTCCTCTGAGGGAAGCAAGGACGGGCTGAGCGTGCACTGCTGCTGGCAGCAGCGCTGGTTGTCCCTCCTGCATCATCCCTACACCCGGCATTGCTGCCGTAGCTGCCTGGACCCATGCAAAGATCTTGATTGCCCAAACTATCAGGAAAAAAATTTATTCTTGTTGATTCTCCTCAGGCTAAATATCCCCCTGACCCTGACCTACAGCACCATACAGTCGGCGCTGGAGCGGTCACACGCGGCCAGAGGAATGGGGCAGCTTCAGCCAGCTGCGCTCACCTCCACCCTTACTGCATCTTTCATTTGCCTCTGTCTTTTGGGGATGTGCCTCATCGTTCTTGCTTTTAAAATACTCCTGGATCCTTTTCTAGTCATTTGCAGAAGAAACTGCCTGCCCTCTGGGGAGCTGCTCAGGCTAACAGATGTCAGCATTTTCACAAGCCAGGTTGTTCAGGTGGATTTGGAGGATCTAACTGTATTTGTTCAGGGATGCCTAGTAACCCTAGTGAGCAGGGCGCTTCACTTTTGGGCTGCTTTTTGTCTAGAAATACATATATGTACTTACATATAAAAATATATTTGCAGAAGAATTTTTGCATCTCTCTCTTAGGTCTCAGGTGGCATGATTGGTACAAGAATGCCCCTAAAATGTCAGTGTTGCTGACCAGCCATGGTGTTTGGTGCCATTAGTCCACAATTCCTAGCAGAGATGGATTACTGTGTTCACTGCACTGTGCATAATATGAATAGGCATATGCTTAAGAGTTTTGCTCAACCAGGGTCACAGCTAAAAAAAATCTGTCATACAAAACTATATATACAGATATCAGAAGTTTCTGAAAACAAGAAACTCAAAGTGAAAGGTTTTGGGGTTATTTTGGCAGATTTCAAGCAGATTCTTCTTTTATGTTGCAAAACTGTTGGGCCAGGCCAGCTGAGGCAAATCAGCATAACTTCATTGACCTCCTACAGAGAAGGTGTTCTGCACCAGCTGCAGATATGTGCTCTGATGATCTTACTGCTGAAATCCAGAGGTCTTTTATCTGGCCTTGGCTTTAGCCTCTTAACAAAGTATCTTCAACAAATAGTTTTCTGAGATAAATGCAACTTAATGACTTCAAGTTTTTATTAAATGTAGTTTCCATCATCCCAGGCAATGAGGTCTCTAAATTCCTCCACCTGGGTGTTACCGCAGTCAGACAATTTTGTATTTAAGCAGACACACCCCAGGAACATCTGAGCTAGAGCCCATATTTATTTCCCATTATCTTGTCCCACATTCTCATAAGCTTAGATCACAGGACAGAAATATGTTTCACTTTTACAATAACGAAGACCTTTTTCCACACTCCCCTCTCCACGTGGCTGACAGCACAGACTGAATACATGAAGTCTGGTGCCTTCTACAGGATCAGGAGGGGCTCAGGGACCTGCTGGGGCCCACGGTGGGTTTTGCTGGTGTGTCATCCTCTGCCCACGCTCTACTGCTGGGCAGCAGCCGACTGTGACTTCTGTGCAGTGCACAGTGCAGCTTCTGGGCACACCTTCAGCAGGGGAGCATTCAAAATCTTTTCCTCCTGGCATCATGTGGCGCCTCTGCATGCGTTTGGGTGGGTGCTGCACCCTCAGCAAGAACGAAAAAAAGCTGAAAGTATTAGTTTTCACAAGAGTTATTCGTACCTCTCCCAAAATGTTTTCCCACCCTACTAGAGTGTGTTTTCTGAAACAAATATGCTCTATTTATTTATTTAATGTGCTGTTAAATGACCTTCTGGAAAGCTATTCCTGCCGCAAGGCTTTAAAATGGATGGGCAGGCATAACTTAAGAGAGCATGCTCCTTACAATCAGGATGAATCATTTGAGTAGTTACTGTTTAGATTGATATAATTTTAGTTATAATTATGGGTAACGAGAAGGCATTTAGAGTCTGTAATATTGTAATTCATGGTGAGAGGAGTCCTAAATGAAATAAAATATATCCAGATTTGCTTTTTCTCCCTATCTAGGTATTATGCACATGAGCATGATTCTTTAAGGAACAGATTTTCTGCTGCTGTAAAAATCTAGCAAAAGTAGGTCAAAAATTACATCTAGAGATAACATATTTGGTAACCACAAAGGGACTGTCTGTATCTTCCTATTTGGCCCTATGAGAGTCCTGCAATTTATTACTATAGGTACAGCTGCAGCATGGAAAGGTTTGATCCATAGGCTCCCATGGACTTTGGTGGGTGGATCACAGATACATATTGTCATTTTTATTATCCCATTACACTAATAGAAGATGATAAAATTATATTAGCAAAGATCTGGAAATACAAAAAAAAAAAAATTATGAACACATGAACCTGCTGTGATCTGCCTGGCTCTAGAGTACCATCACACCTTGGACCGTGCCACTGGAGTGGTTGGTGTTCTCCTGCACAACCTGAAAAGCAAACAGTTACAGCAATCCCTGAGCGAAGGACTTGAAAACCACCCCATGCACGGACAGCCCATGTCCTACCCCCCAGGAAGCTGCGGCATTCGGTTAGAGTGGCTTTTGGTCACAGAGAAAAGAGGGAAAGGAGACTAGAGAGACTAAATGAAAGCATGGGATTTGGCATGTGTGTGCACGTGTGTGTGAAAGAAAGAGCGAGCTCACCACTGCTCTCGTGAGCCAGGAGCCATGCGGGGGCTCGGGAGCACAGCTGAGCAGCGCGGGTGCCAGCCTGCGGAGGCCGGAC
The DNA here is from genome assembly GCF_047716275.1 of Strix uralensis. Lineage (NCBI taxonomy): Eukaryota > Metazoa > Chordata > Aves > Strigiformes > Strigidae > Strix > Strix uralensis. The sequence goes on along the minus strand of NC_133989.1, from coordinate 7,903,299 downwards.
ACACGTGCAATTAGCTGTTGACATACAGTCTACAGTTGTCTCAGACTGCAGACATGTTTGAGAGTTTCTATTTCAAAGGTTTCACAGCTGCATTTTTACAGCAAGATTTGAATGAGGAGAGGGAAGCTGTGCCGTGGACAAGGAGTGGGGAGGTGATCGTTAGAAGGAATCCTGAGTCCTGACATGTCTGCAATAAAATAGATACAACTTTTTACATCTGTTGATGGCTTGATAATTAATGTTAAATAAAAGCAAAGCTTCAGTATCTACAACTGATATTTCGCATCTGCTGTACAAGACATCATCATAATGAACACCCTCAACTGCATTTTCATAATGTAACTTAGATGATAGATTTTTCTTTATGGTACAGGTTGAACTATATTTTAACAAAAGCCAAGGAAGCAACCAACTTTGCCCATCAAATGCTGTTTGAACATCCAAGCTGCTATGCCCTAGAGTGTGTGTGACAAGCTCTCCACATACTCCCTGAATCTCTTAGAGACTTGATAATGCAATACATAAACTATGACCCTTATTGATCAGGGCTTACACTAATTAATTTCCCAAAGTCCTGTCCCAGCCTGCAGGGATATCAATGCAAAAAAAAAAAAAAAAACCAACAACCCAAGGATAGAGACTTTGGTTGGCCAAAAGACCTAGGGGTGAAGTACTTATCCTATTGAAATCAATGCCAAGTCCCAATTGATTTTAGTCATGCATGGATGTAACCATTAGTCAAGTATATGGACACTTAGCCTCAAAAGTTTATACAATTGTCACAAATGGCTTTTATAGCAGTGCTAAACCAAAACTGCCTGCATACACACAGCAGTGCAGAGAATCCCCTCCAGCTCCCAGATGTCTTGTTCCATCTTATCTTTCCTCCAGCAGCAAAACCAGTTGAAGAGGTTTCAACCCTTCCCCATCAGCTGTGCAGTCCCAGCCCTGCACTGGGGAGTCCTGCTGGAAGTGCTTGTGTGGCCCCTTGTGAGACACATCAGGGAAGGATCCAGTTTTCGGCTGGGGTGGTGCAGACCCACAGGTGGTTGCAGGGACACAGTGAGGATTGTATCATACCATGGGGTGGAAATGACAGGAAGGGGAGAGAGCTTCTGAAGCAGGTTTGTTGCCAGAAGAATTCCTTGTGGACCTACACCCTGACTGACGTGCCTCTAAAGAGCTCTGCCAAGGGTTAACAGTGTCCTTAATGTTGCTCTGTGCGTGCTCCCCTTGTGATGTGGGAGCAACCAGGAATATTACTAAGCTGATTTTACAGCTGATCTAATACAAAAGTCTAAGGACCTTTCTCACAATGAATCAAAAAGAAAAGGAGTCAGGAGTTTGGCTTTTCAGTTTTCCTATCCAAGCCCTTGATAAATATTTCCCACTGGCAGGGAACCAGTACTCTGCGGTTACTTTGCTTCAAACCAAGACTCCTTCCCAGATTTAGCACTTTCAGTAATACTACATGCTGCTTAATTGTCCTAATGGCATTCCAAAGGCAGAGTTGAATTAATCAAGAGTTATTGCTCCTGCACTCAGACGTTTCACCACTGCCCCTCATGTTGGCCTATGCGGGACCAGCCCACAGCATCTGTGTCCTGTACCCATGAGTTAGGTAGATGCTCTGCATGTCAGAGCTGCTACAGAGTTTGATATGATCCAAGGCAGGACTTACGTGGCATGCCACAGGTAGCTTTACATCCTAGTGAGGGCTGCAAAAATCTACTGAGAAAAGTAAAGTGAAATGCCTGTGCCATCTCCGCAGTCTGCACTTGGGCCGTTTGCAGAGGGTGATTCTGCAGCTTAGAACTTGGCCGCAGAAGCAGAGCCAGCTCGTGGTATTACTGTATTTCAGCTCTAGGCCTTACAATAGTAAAGAAGGCTTCTGGATTTCTTTAAAATTTGAACAAGGTGTAAACTGACACAGCTTTGTCTTTTGCAGTGAAGAATAATAGCTTTGCAAAGTGTGAATTGCTCTGGAGAGTTACCTCTGAAACCTAAAGACAACATTTTAAAGTGTCAACATGGATTGCTTTTAATATCTTTTAAGTGGGAATAACAATCTAAGGTATTCACCACAATTTCAAACTGATTTCTGTGCCTCCTCAGTTGCCAAAAGTCCCTACATTCAGCTGCCAAAACCTCCTCTTCCCTTCCAACAATTTCTCCATAGCAGGTTTGGGTTGCCAATGCAAAACTAAGCATCACTGTGAAAACTGGAAAGGTGAAGATATCGTAAAACAAACCAAATTATAAACTAAATAGCATGAAGTCAATGGACTTTTTTGTTTTCATATGGAATTTTTTGAAAAGCTTAGTTTATTTTACTTCAAATAAAGCTACTACTGAATTTCCAGTTGATTTAGCCAGAACACAGGGAACACACCACAGGATTTGAGTTGTGTTTGCTGAAATGGCTGTGGCCTTGAACAGATAATATATTTTTCAGTAACATATTTCTCTTTGCCGCTGCTGGTCTTATTTTCTCTGTGCTCTCTCCAGATTGACTTTCACTCTACTTATTGCCTGCCTCATTTCTCACCCTATTTTTCCAGTTGTTTTTTCTACTGCTTTTCTCAGTATCTTTCTCCCAGGTTATAAGCAAAACAGGACTCAACTTCGGGCTGAACTTTTAAACCCACATCTTGAAATTAAATAAAACAAGCACCTTCTGTCTCTATGTAGAAGTAATTTCACAACTTGAGTCACTTAGCACTTTTAGTTGTTGCAGAATGGAAAAGGTCCATTGGAAGAACAGCGGCTTTTAATGCTGAGGAGGTGCCAAAACAACCATAAATAACACAGCAATGTGGGTACCAAGATGCCCAACTCACCATGAGGATTTTAGAGTATATTCCTGGCTGGTAGTCGAAAGAAGCTTATTATATTGTCCAGGTTTAAGCAACATGAGGGAAAAGCAGAGAGGCAGAGTAACACACTCAGTGGACCAGGCAGAGCAGCAGCATCAGTTGGAGTTTGCCAATTCCTGCATCGTTACAGACATAAGGATCTGGGGGGGTTTATTCACACTTTTGTGTCCTTGCTTTTGGTGAGCCTATGGGTGGACAAAGTAAAGCAAAGCTGACTCATTTCCAGATATTTCTATAGATAGAAGTACATATTCAATAAAATCTGGAATCATGATTAGAAACGTGGTAACAATAGTTGTTATTACTCTGCTTGCAGGACGAATGCCTTAGTTCCAGCTCTCCAGCCCAGGCTTCCTGCACCCAGCTCGCCCCTGCGTGTCACTCCGATCCTGACATTGAACTCACAACAACCCGGACCGAGAAGACTGCCAAAAAAACTCCCGCTATTCTTCTTCATCCTCACTAACAATTTGGTAATGAAGTATTGATTTCCACTCCCCTGCTTATGGACGATATTAGATTTTCATTGATAAACTGCACTGGGGCTGTCTGGTCTCCACTGTCCCTTTTTGCTGTCACTAAAACAAAGTGCCACTGAAGTAAGATAATGACTGAGAACATTGATGTACTTATTTCATCAATTTGTAACACTTGACAGGAAAAAAAAATTCTTCATAGTTTAATGTCCAAGTGTGATACACAAGATGCAGTCACATTGGAAGCTTTACTTTTCATGGTAATGTCCATTTCCTATTTATAACCCCTTTGGGATAGTTTGTCTAAAGGAAATGTTTCTATTCTGTGCAGCTATTACTGTTGCACCTGGGTTGCCCAATCCAGTCATTGCACTAGGGATCAATACATCACAGTAAGTACAAGAATTATTAAGTTAAAACAGATTCTGAGCCAAAAAACCTCTGAACAATGTTAATCTTCTGTGCAAGTTGTTCAAATAGTTATGCTTAACCATGTTGCTGCCAAAGATTTGTTTAAAATGGATTATTTTCAGTTTGTTTTATTCCTTATATATATATATATATTTAAATCTCCATTACGGTTTATGGCGAGACATATGCGATGGAGTGATTTTTAAACGAAAGTACTATTGTTAGATTATTGAACATTATATAAATATAGGTATATCTATATATAAATATCGCTATATAAATATCTATATATAGATATAAAAGAATAAAAGTAGAATTCCTTTCTCAGTTAGGTGAGTGTAAATCTAAAGCTCTCTGTTGTAGTCAATGGAGTTACACTGGATTTATGCCACCGTAAATGAGATCAGAATCTGGTTTTCGCGCTCTCTGTCCAGCCGGGCTCGTCCTGCCGACACGGACAGGCTGGCAAGCACAGCTGTCTTCAAGTCAACTGAGACCTGGGGAGAAGGGGGCTACAAAGAGGGCAATTTCAAATTTGTGCTTGTAACTTTTTTCATTAAAACTTTAAGGTCCCAATTTTAATTTGTGGAATATTCACGTTAATAATGAGATCTAATTAAGACATCCATTAAAAGCCCGTTAAAGTTAATTTAACGTAAAAATTCCAATAGAACTGTATTAGATTTTCTCCATTAAATTAACGTTATGGATTTTTAACGGATGTCTTAATTATACATTATTATTAACGGGAATACTGTATTACACAGATTAAAATCGGGTCCTGAGTCAACTCACAAAATCTTCCAGGATATGCTAATGTCACAAGTCTCACGTTACCTAGTGCACTGCTTGGACAATCAGGCACAGCCCTGTTTACTCTCGCTGAGCATTTCCTCGCAGCAAAACCAACCTCCAGTAGACAAATCCATCTCTGCATTTAATGATGAACTTCCCTTATTCTCAAAGGAAAAATAAGTCTGGATCAAGTTGTAAATCGCTACTTCGTTGCAAATGAAATATTCAAAGTATACTAGGCACAAGTTGAGAAGAGGATCTTTCTCAAATAAGAGGGGGCTTTGGGGTGTCTTTTAGTATTATTTTGGTTTAGACATTCAAGGATATAACTGAAGTGCAGCATTCACAAAATCAGACCAAATATGTTTACTGCGTTCCCTGTGGCTTGTGCAGAAGGGCTTGTTTTGGCACTGTTTGGGAAATTTTAACATGATCCCTAAACTCAACATGGAGGAGAAAAAAAGGCCCTTCTTATTTACCTCCTAGGGAAAGTGTTGCCCTTATGCCACATATAATAGCAAATTGCTTTTTTTATGGCATGCATAACCTAGATGGGAAAAAATATGGCGCTTGAGGGAAGGAGGGAAAAAGTAAATGAAGTTCCAGGAATGTCATTCTGAAGTAATGAGGCATGGACAGAAAATATACCCCTCACATCATCGGATTGAGATGGCAGTCGAAATAGCTTCATTGAAGTGTCAGCACTCATCCATCAATCAATCATCCACAAGGAAAAATAGCGACAGTACAACGGGGCGGCTTTTATGGGATTTACTCATGGGCATAGGGAATAGCAGCTCAAATGTAGTTCTGACATGAAAAGCAAGGTGCTGATATTATTTTTTATGATGGGAGGATCATAAAGTGAATTGAGAACAGTGAGGTCTGTCTTTGCTTAACCTATTCAACTGGAAATGAACGGAGCTCAACTGGAAACGAGCAGAGCCTTCAGATGGGTTAAGATTGAAGCCTGCACCGTGCTGAGCACCGGCCATTGACAACAAAATTCTATTAAAGCAAAATCAATGCATTAGCATCGAGCTCCTCAGAAGCTGTTAAATTGTGCAGCCCGTTCAGAGTTATTAAGTGAAGTTGCACGAGGTGGGTCCTGCAGCACGGACCCAAAGGCAGCGAGTGCCACGGTAAAATGCCACCTGGGAGAAACTGCATGTATATCTCCAGCCCCGCTCATTTCCTCAAGCTTTTGGATGCTCTAGAAAAAATATTTGGCTTTTTGCAGCATCCAACAGGTGAAGTTCCCACCGACTTCAGACAACCCCGATTCTGCACCCTGTCGCCTTTTGCCGTCTGCTTTGGTAGAAACCCTCCGTGCACTATGTTTTGCTGCTTGCGTCCGTGGCTGAGCAGTGCAGATGCTGTCACGGCTGCTGCCAGGAGCAAGGATCCTCTTCCCACAGGAGAGTGGCCCTACGGCCCCGGTCAGTCCACAACATCCAGGGCTGGGGCTCTGCAGGGTACCACTGCTCAATTTTGGCAGAAGAGAGGCTTTCCTGGTGCCCCATAGCTGGTGAGCAGTGAGGTCGTGGTGATGATAGGAAACATGGTCATACCATCGGCTGCCCTGGCCCCAGCTGTGCTGGCACCTGGGACCCCAGAGCTGAAAACCTCTCTCAAGGTTTTGGGGAGGGCCCAAAGACTCCGAGGGAGGTCTCCAGCCCAGCGGCGTTTTTTGCTCAGGAGGCTTCGCTCCGGCACAGGCAAATGCAGGAACAGCTACTTCATTTAAAATCTGGCCACAAACCTTTATTACACAGTGCTAAACCTTGATTATTTTGCCTGCATCGCTGTCCTCTGGGAACATTTTAGGTACACATTTGAATTAAGTGGTTTGGTTTTTTTTTTTACAATATGATATAAAAAAAGCAAATGTACCTCTCTCCTCTCTCTTTCTCTGTACAAAACTGGATGAGTTGATAGTTTATCTGTCATATAAATCAGGTAACACAGAAAATCATTGTATCTTTTCTCTGTCGTATCTACTCAATATCTATCGTTCTGACTTTTATTCTTATTGGAGATCATCAAAACATTAATTAAAAGCCTGGTGATCAAACAGCCGAATATTTATGATTCACGTCCTTGCTTATTAACAAGTGGCATATTGATACACCACATAGCCAAGCTGTTTATGCTCTTGCACTGCAATAAAGCAGTAAGAATTGTTACCCTTACACACTGCTTTGAGAGATTTATTCAGAAACCATAGCTCCCTTCCCGCCACCATCCATGTCAAAATAAGCCATATCACCTTAAAAAAAATGTTCTGTTTTAAAAGAGGGAGAGGTAATTAACATCTCTTTGGAGCCTAATATATAAAAATTTCAGTGGATCAGTCTCAGGTGTTTTTTCCAGGCTCTTATTATTTAAGCTGAGAGGGAGAAGGACACTTAACTTTAAAAATGGCTGTCATTAGTACAATAATAATTGTTGGTTTAAAAAAAATCTTTGAGAATCTGCTAACAAACCTGCCCAGTAATTACTTGTCAATGCAACTTATCATGGGTTTTATTACCTACTTGTAAAAGTATTTACAAGACTGACCTCCCTAGCTTTTTTAGAGATCATGGAGGATATAAGAAGTCATTTTAAAAATCAATAATTATATATTAACACAATAGGGGTTGAAGCCTTCCAAGCCAATTTTATAGGCTGTTGAGACAACTCTCACATGTTCAGATGGCAAGGATTGTTTCCCTAAGTTTTGGTCTTTTTTCTTTCCTTAATCATGTTTTGATGAAGTGCCATATTTATTGACTAATTTATACCCACAGTTCAGTTTCTAAAATAGAAGGGGGTATTCCCACCGGGCAGTGTCCGTGCAGGCTTTGCACAGAAAGCCAGCTGCCCTTGGTGATCGGGAAAATACAAAAGTAACAGAGTTTGGGCCTGGGGCAGGCTGTGGGTGATAGCTACCTAGGGGACATTTGCTTTCTACAGCATTGCCCCCTGCTAATTGCTAATGGCCTGATCCTGCCATGAAGGTGCTGCTCTGGTTCAAGCACAGCAGTTCAGGTCAGCCCTCGCTTTGATCCTGCTGTGAATATTATTTTGCAATCCAACCTGTTGAGAAAACACAAGGGAATGAAAGACAGCAACCTAATTTTTGGCAGAGATTTCCTCCCAGTGAAGAAATGACTCTTCTTGGCACCCGGGGCCAGGCTGGGCTGAGGCCACCATCCCCATCCCCTCTCCGCTTGCCTCGTAACTCTCAGGCTGGAGAAAGCGCCTGGACTAAGTGGAGGTGGATCTCCGTCACATAGGACTTTTGTCTTCGCAAACAGATATACGATGCAATTTATATTTAAAATTCTCTCTATAAAGACAGTATTGATCACAGATTCCAGATCAATATGTTGCAATTACAGCAGGCTTTAAAGGCCATCTGTCCCCAAGCAAGAGCCCTGATATAACCACCTCTATATATTCTGAAAAAGTGCTACTGGTATGTCCCCATCTTCTTACAGTGCAACCTGACATATTATTTTTGCTCCCAAGAAGCTGTGTTTAGGAGCTACATAGAGTTGTAATTCCTGTTTACTGGCCACCCAGGAGGAGACATCAGAGCAGCTTCTCTTTGGGTTTCAAAGTCACAACAGGGTTAACAACACTGTGGTCTTGCTGGCCTGGTTTTCCTGCTCCCCCTCACAACTTATCCCACAGATTGCAACTTTCCTTTTTGCCAAACCTCTGTCCTTGGTTGAAAATGATCGGCAAGAGGTTACTGAATTTCATTAAAACTAAGAACTTTTCAGTAGTGGTGCTGAAGAGTTTGATCTGGACATTGGTAGGTGTAAACTGAGCCTTTTTTTATATGTGACAGATTGGACCACAGCAAATGTACCGTTTTGAAACTTGTAACTAAAGAGTAAATGACATGCCTCTAAAGGCAGATTTCAATTCACATTTCATCAAACTGAGGTCCTGACTTGTCAGCACCTGAAGCTGAGATAAGTCTTTCTGTTGATGGCCCTGGATGAGCCACTAGGTAGTGATTCCAGAGAGAAATGTTTCCTGGGTTTTCTTTTTTCTTCTTTTCTTAATTATTTCCTGCAGTGGTTGACTTCACGCACGCATGCAGAATTGAGGATTTTTTGTTCTTCAATCATCTCCTGAAGGAAAGTGAAAGAATGCAAAAAGTAAAAATAGTTTACAGTGATAACAGAAGCCAACATACCTTTGCAAATGAACACATGCCAAGCGTAAAAGCCCGGGGAGAGGGTGTGCGTCCCCCGCGCTGTGCCGCATCCCGCCAGCACGTTCCCAATCATCCCTGCAACTGCCTCCCTCTGGTTTCATTTCAGTCTTCAGCTTTATTTATACCAACTTCTAAAAAACAGAAGCCAGATTCTGAATTAATTTATTCTGGTGTAAATCCAGAGCTACTCCTTTGAATTCAGTATATTTACCCTCTGTCTACACAGCTTCAAACACTGTCCTCATGGTCCTAACCTTGGATTCCTAACATGTTTAGATGGTTTTGAAAACAACTTCAGCAGACAGTCTCTAGCTTCGTGCAGATTAAATCTAAGGCACAGTCTGCACTTCAGAAGTTTTATAGTTATGTCAGGGAAGTGATTGCAAAACTTTGTTATTGATGTGACTATGCTGGTAAAAGTCCTGATGTAAAAACAGTTGTATCGCTATAAAGCACTTTATACTGGTACAGCTTATTTTGCTTTGCTGGACCACTTTTATACCAGTGCAAGCACTTTTACCCCAGTATACTTCAGTCTACACTAGTGGTCATTTTTTTTTAACTATGCCAGCAAAAATGTGAAGAGTAGATAAAGTTTAAGACGACACTGTTGTTTCTTGTACCAAAGTGTCTGTACAATATTTTCTTTGAGAGTATTTTTAAAAGTGAAATAGCTGTACCACTGGACTTAACTACAGAGTAATAAACTTCCAGTTCATCATCACTCTCAGCTCATGAAATGTCTTCAGGCCTTTGTAAGAAGCCCTGTTTGAGACAACAGATTAAATACTAATCCTGGCAGATCGTACATCTCCGCTTGAGTTCATACCATCTAGCTGAGCAAACTTTTTTTTTTTTCCTTTTTTTGATCTAAGTAAAGGCAACAAATTCTTTCATTAGGCTTCTTAGACGAGATAGCAGGAAAAAAAGATCAATATTTTAAAAAGAAAATGAAAATAACATCTTGCAAAAATGCAGCTACATTAAATGCAAGGAATGCTTTCCCTTGAAAACCACATCCCCACATGGGCATCAGCCCCAGGTGAGGATGTATTCACAGTACTTTAACATCCATGCAATTGTCTCAAATGTGGAAGATTTATATGGGCAATGTTTTCACTTACTAACTGGTCCATGTAACATTAAAAACATACATATCTGTATATAGGTAGATATGCAGCTATATACAGATATCTACCCCCAGTATACATTCATATTTTGGTGCATACACTGGCACACCGTATATGTGTGTGTGTATGTATATCTATTTATAAACAGGCAACGAGTCTGTGGTTGAAGTAACAGCTGGGCACTGTTGGCACCGAGCGAAGCAGCAGATATCTTCAGGACATACAATGCAGTATTTTGGCTTTATAATGCAGCAAATGCTGGAATGTGCAATACAGGTTGCAAAAGCTGACAAGCTAAACAGTCCTTATTTGGCTCAGGGTACTTCACTGTCATACGTCTCTGGTACAATATGCCCTTTTGTCTAGTGCTCAGGCACCACTTATTAATCCTTTGTTGTTTTTTTTTTTCTGTACATTAGTTTTGGGTTTTATTATCTTGAATATGTCAGCATGAATCATGAGAGATCCACCCCCATTTTAAATAATAGAGCATAGTTGACCATAATAGTAAATTTGATGGGTTTGCTCTGCCCCAGCACTCGTGGTATGTAGTAAGTTTGTTATTGGCAGCATCTTCAGGTTACATCTGTGACCCGTGGTGTTAGGTCTAGAATTTTGTTTAAAAAATTAAAAAAAAAAAAATCAAAAGCTCATTTCTCTTAAAAAAAAAAATGTATATACTACAAATCGCAAAAAGGAAAGATTAAACACATTTTTTATATTAACAACGTAAATGGGACTCCTTTCCGAGAGGACTCACGGTGACTTTATCTGTAGAATGTTTCAGTGCTTATGCACTAATTTTGTAACAAGTGCATGCTGTATAGAATATATTGCCTGTATACTTAGAAAGGAGGGGGGGCCAAGCTGCTTTTCATTGTGCACTGCAGCTTGTTTGGATGAAAAGTTGCGCCTTTGATGCATTTTTATACTGTACATATTTGTATATATTAACTATATTGCCATGTTATGAACACAGATTTTGTTATATTTGCTTGTTTCGGTTTCCTACAAAAATTGGTCCATGATGGGGGATTTTTTTTTTGTATAGAAAATATGCTTGTAATTTTTGTTTGTTTGTTTTCTTGGTCATCATCTTTTAATGGCTCATAAAGGAATTAGAGATGAGTTTTTGGAGGAACTCTGAGAAGCAAGTCTGTGTTTGCATGAGACCTGCCCAATTGCTGGCTATAAAGGGGGGCGGGGGGAAGAGGGGAAATCTAAGTCAAGTTTTGCTTTTAAAGCATGCTTAGTCCCATGGGAAAACTCATACATGTACAATTATTCTCTTTGTATTTTATCTAATAGTGCCTGAATTTTTTTTTAATGTCTTCTTGGAGGAACAATTCATAATTGTCAAAATTTGAAACATTAGCTTAATTTTGTTTTCATGACCTCTCATTTCTCCTCCTTATTTATTTTGTTGCTGTTTATAATGGGCCCCAAGGCCATTTCTGACATTGCAGTGTTCTTCTTCCACATTAAGGATGTTTTTAAAATTACTAAGATTATTGAGCCAACAGGCTGTTTTAATCAAAACCATGTTTCACTTGGTTTTGATGATTATGAATGGGCCTTGCAGTGGCAAACCCCTTTCTGCTGGGGGGACCATACCACCTAGTGGCCCTGGAGCTCCAGCGCAGACACGCAGCGTCCCGGCGTTCGCCGCCTTTCTCAAAGCCTCGCTGGCAGTTTTGCTTCAAATTATTTGCTTGTTATAACTAACTTAAACTAAACAAATTGATAATGTTAATAGGATTTTTTTTTCCTTTGGTTGATTGCTAAATAAATTCGTATAATTTATACTAGAGGAGATTACTGCTTTTATTGTTTTGGGTTCCCCCAAACCAATTATTAACAATCAGGACTATGTATCTCATTAAATTTAAATCAGGTCAAACCTATTTATCTAAGGCCTTTTCTGATTTACAGGAAGATGACTGTATTCCAGTGCATTTAAGATGTATTTCTGTGTATGATTTTGCAGCATTCAAATCTACTAACGGTGATTTTTTGGTCTGTATTTTACCACGGTAAATACATTGTAAACAAAAAAAAAAAAAAAATCCCTCAACTTTAACATAGAAAACATTACTTTTTATGCCCAGGGATTTTTTTTTTTTAATAAAATCACTGCAGTTTTAGAACTGTAATTAAAGCCCTGAATAATAGATCACACATCTTTATCTGTTGTGTTTAAAAGGAAAAAAAATAGCCCAAACTGTTCACATAATCCTGAATGCCTCATTTCCATAAAAAAGGTTTCTATACATATATTATTTACATTTTTAAACATGGTAATTCTTTCCTTTGTGGCATAAAATGTCTCTTTTCCACTGCAGCTATTGGAAAGCGACTGCTCACATCTGAAATGTTATCGTAATTTGCATCAGGAAACCCAACTGCAGACATTAAGGACTTGGGTGTGTTCAATTATGATTTTGCTGGAGGCTGTCCCTCATTTTAATGCTGCACTCATTGAACTACCTTTCTGAAATCTAGCTGATATGGTTCACCATAGACATGCTTCACAACATCATTAGCTTTGCAAATGGCTTCATTTCAGTCAATGCAGACTTCAGTTTTGGCCAATTGTAAAATGGAAATTTGAAAAGGAAAAAAAAAAAACAGATGCACTTAAAACATGAAAAGAATTATTTATATGATAAAAATATATTTAGATTTTCAAAGCACAAGACTGAACAGAAGTGCTCTTTTTATGCTTTCTGAAGATGTTACTGTTAAAAGTCTTTCTACATCAGGCTTAATAAATCTGTAATGACATTTGATGGATTGATTTTTGTGTGGGTTTTTCTTTTCTTTCTTTCTTTTTTTCCCCTTTCTTTCTCTGCAGAGAAAGAAAAAGACTGACCTGGAGAGGCTGTGGGAGTAAAAAACCACAGGAATGTGCCTGTTTCAGTAAAACTCACAAACAATTTCTAGCAGCCTCCTTTCCCTTAAATAATAATCACTTAAAATAGGAAAAAGAAAAAAAAAAATCCAACTACACCACCCTGCATTTGTTTCTACAGATCTTTTTCTTTCCCTCATCTGGCTCCTCTGACCACTCCATGCCTGGGTTATTTATGGTGTAATCTACAGCGAGGCATTGGGCTGCTGTCACACAAATTCAAGGCTCGCTAGCCATAAACCAGGCATGATTGAGATACCAAACACCCTTCTCTCAAGTGCTCCCCCTCAGACGGATGGCTCTGTTTAACACTTAGTTTCCCTAAGCACTCCCTTGTCCCCCATAACATCCCCCCGAGCGGGGTGATGTGTCACACACCCGTGTGAAGCAGCACACGCCGCTGCCGCCCCGGCCGTGAGGGGTTATTTACTGCTGATGAGCCAAAGCTCTCCGTGGCAGAGATTCCTGAGACTTGTACTCATTAAATTTTGATGGGTACAGTATCACCTGTTAGCCATATTTAATTGCCGCTGCTCCTCCTTGCCATGACGACACGTCCGATGAGCAACTCAGCCCAGCCGGCTGCACGGCCACCGTCAGTCGTGCTCCCGCGGGCAGAGCTGCCTCCCCACGCTGCTGCCAGCCCTTCTGTCCCACCCACGTGCTCTCCGGTCATGGAAGGAGAGGGCAGTTGTCCCCACGCTTGTGGCAGGGAGAGCAGAGGGGAGGAAAGTGCTGGATGTGTCCCCCACACCCTGCCGTCGCCCTTCTCCTCTGATTTCCTCCAAATGTCCTCCTTCCCCAAGCTCCCCTCGGGGTCTTTCCAGCCTGGCATGGAGGACAGGGGCCACCAGGGCATCACCCATCCCTTCTTCAGCCACCCATCCCCACTGTGCAGAGCCAAAGGCCGATGAAAGGCCCTGCACCCTCTCGCCCCACCACCCGCTCCTTGGTGTGACCGTTCCACACCGCAAGCACCCACAGCTGACCTGCAGGAGCCACCCTTCAACTTCTACATGCTGGGTAGTTCGTTAGCAAATATACTTATGAGACAGTGCCTTGGATCCTGCAACACTGACTTTTTTTTTTAAGTGATTTTTTTTTTTTTTAAAGGAATATATTGCACACATTTCAAGAAACCCCTCTAGGGTAAAATAAAAAATATATATAGATGGCTAAAATAACAAATGAATCATAAAACTTAGAGATGGAAAAGGACTATTAGATCATCCAATTTATCTTGCTGTCTGCCAATACAGGTTTGTTCCCCGCAGACCGCTCCCCAGGGCTTTGTCTAGCCTTTCTGACTTAACTCCAGCACGCAGGGTCCTCTGCCACTTTCCTCGGAAGAATAGTTAATGGTTTAGGCATGTTTCATAGGTACAGGGCCAAATCCTGGCCTGAAGGGAGTCTCACCTGCAAGGCGCACAAACGTTGACCCCAGATCTTTTAGAGACTCCACGAAGCAGCAATACACACACCACTGGACCGTGTTTTCACCTCATGCCCTTGCACACAACTGCTGGCCCACGCCACCCCGTAAGGCTGCGGGGCCGGGACCATGGTCCACAGGGAGCCACATCCCCTCTGTCCTGGAGCCCCGGGTCCAGCCGGCTGGGCAGGATCGGGGCTCGGCAAGATCAAGTGCCTACCCATGCTGCAGCGTTCCCGTATTGATGGAGGCTGCCAAACCAGCTATAGGCAGCTCTCAGCAGGCTTAAGAGACTGCTCTAATTTATTCCAAGAGTTTGAACTTGTATCTCTCTTTTTTTATTTTTTTTTTTAATTATTGGTGATACACTCCAACAGAAGAACAAACAAACAAATAAAATCAACCCTTCAGCTTCTCAGATGGATGTTTTGGCTACAGGGCAACTTTGAAAGCTGGTTCAGTTGTTTTTGCTTTCATTTTTTGCTGCTCCTTAAAACTGTCTTGATTTAATAAAAGTTAAATGTTTTCATAGGAAAATCAGTCTGGGTGGTTTGTGATTCTTTTATGTACAACACGAATATTACATTATTCAACAATTCAGGAATAAATTTAATTCTATCTACCTTTGCTGAGTGTTTTACAATTTAAATAGCTGGTCTGACAGTGAAGTCCGGGTACTAAGGAGAGATCGATTAGCTCCAGAAGGGCACCAAGGTCATGGTACAAAGGACTTCAGGTGGGACATGACCAAGTCTGTGAGAGGTAGGGCAGGAGAGCCTGGGACCAGGGGCTGGGGTTTGCCATGCCAGCAGTGGGATTTATCTGACTCACCTGCCTCAAACCACACCAACTGAGGATCCACAGTTTGCTCAGAAATTTAAAAGCACAGAAGTGCCATTCAAGCCAGCCACCCTTCGCAGACAGCCCTCCGTGGGCGAGGGGGTACCCGGGCCGGGGACACATCCACGCGGGACCATCGCTTACGCTGGGGCACGACTCAGCTCTCCCGGTTGTTTGCACGCAGCTGAGTCAGTCTGGGGTATGGCTGCTGAGCACACCATGCCTGGCCCAGCCGCTTGAGAGGTTTATGTCACTCGGGGCAGTTTATTAGAAAGATTTATGGTCAGGAAAACAAAAGTTTAGAGGAACAAAAGGCAACCCTACATACCCTCAGCAGCTGTTCCTGGCTCACACTGACTCCTCAGCCCCAGCTCAGAGGCAATTCTGGAGCAAACTGAGCTTTTAACTGGGCTCCAGACCTCAGGCTGAGGACAGGAAAGGCTGCAAAGGAAACGGTCTTCGTGGAAAGAGAAGTGACAAATATCACGAGAAAAACAATCCGAAACAGAGAATAAAAGTTCAGGTTGTATCAAGTTGCTCCCCACTACTGGGAAGATCTTTCCTTGTTCATGGGAAGGAGTTGAGGTCCTGAGGATGATGATGGGGATCCTCCCGGGATGCAGCACACAGACACCCCAGCTGCCGGCGTTTAACCCACCCAGGACAAGGAGCTGGCAGATCCTCTCCTCCTCCAACCACCAGATCACACGGGGAGCAGGAGTGTGCTGGTGCTGGCAGTCACGGACAGGGCCAGGCTTTTATCACAGCAGGTAGAACTAACCAGCCGCACCAGGTACGCAGCAAGGTTTAGGCCACACGTACATGAGGACTGAACAGGGCCCTCCTCAAATGACGTCTGCTCACGTGCCCTGTTTTTGACAATCAGCAGTGCACTTGGCACCGTAAATGAGTATGCAGGAAAAGGGGTGTGCTCATACGGCATTCAGTCAATATAAGGACACAGTAAAGGCACAAAAGGGGGTGAGAGCTCTCAGTAGGCACCCAGCTCCCCACTGCCCCAGGACTGTGTGGTACCTTAAGCACCAGCCACATGCTCTAAAGGAGCTCTTATCCAAGCTGTGCTTTGGGGAAACACAGTTCAAGTTTTGCCTTTATTTTTTCTCAGCACATCAGACCCCTGCAGTCTTGTGAACCAAGGTTCAGACCACTCCACTTTGTAAAATTTAGGACTTTGGCAGAGTTTTCTGCAGCCCAAACAGTAATCCAGGCTAAGCCCTTTGATACCTCCTCTGGTTGTCCTGCAAAATACACCTGAGTCCCTAAAATATTAAGTGCACCATAATAAGGGCCCTAGTGAGGGAGGAGGAGGCTTCTTTTAGAGACAATCAGATAAACCTCAACACTAACAAGAGCATTTGGGAAACAAAGACTGCCTACATACTGAAAATATTTATTGCAATGGTACTGACACTTGAAAGGTATTTACAACATTTTTGACGCAGAAAAGACATACTTTTGCTGGTGAAATGGTGCTTTTATGGATGTAATGTATTTAGGGACTTTGTACAGAAATGGCAATGAATTCTGCCTTTGAAATGTTGGAGCCTCTGGCCTACTGGTTGTTCCTGCAGTGTCCAGCCAGAAGAGGGCTGCAATGCTGACGTTGGACATTTGAGGTGCTACTGCAAAGGAAACATTAAATTACATAAAAGAAATATTACCCAGAGAAATATACTTTAAATATGAAGTTTCTTTTAAAAAAAAAAATGATGCTAATTTTACATTAATACTCAACTTTAATTTATAATGGTGCATGTATAGCTACAGTTCCTCAGTTACCAGAGCTGACTCTCTACCAAAACATCCTTTTTGGTGGTAGACTATCACTGATCTTTATTTTTAAAACCTTCACAACTAAATTCACTGAATGTGGCTTTTTGAGTGTGCGGGTCAGTGGTGTGGTGCAATTCAGGTGCGATTAAGGTGTCCTGACACTGGTCTCTATAATTCCAGTGCCAAAAATCACTGACAAGCAAAAAAACCCCAAAAAGCCAGAAGCAAAACCATACCCAAAACATTTATTGTACCAGGACAATCAAGTATTCACATTTAGTGGCCAAGAACTGAACAGTATTACAAGTCTTTGAGAATTTTGTTTGCTTGTTTTTCTGAAGTAACTAATGAAATATCAATAGCTCTGCACTCAGGTTAAATTAACAAAATTAGAAGCCCCTGATCTTAGGAAAACAACAATAATGCTAGGTTAGAGAAGGGGGAAATCTTTTTTTTTTTTTTTAAATACAAAAAGTCCATCTGTAAGCAATTGTGGTAATGCTTGAAAGATGATCAGTGGAGGCTTTTGGAGTTAAACAGAAAACAACCAAAATTCTTATTGTGAAAGAAATTTTTCAATCTGAAAACAGACTCTGTCAAAAGCCCAGATTTAAGTTCTGCTAAAAGAGACTTTTACAAGACCCAATTTGACTAGAAATGTTGAATTCAATTTCCTTTTAACCTCAAGCAGAGGGAAGGAGACAAGCAATACAAACCCAAACACAACGCTGCAGGTAAATCAAAAAAAGAAACAGAAATTAAGAAGTGCCAAATTCATCCTGATCTGACTCTGTGGAACACACAGAGCACACACACGATGCTGACGTTGAGAAGTAAATTGGGAAGGTGCTTCTGTTAAGGTGTTATTTGCGCTAAAGTTTACCAAAAAATTGAGCCTGGAAAATATGTTATCTGGACAATAAAGATAACTGAAGTGCAGAGACATTTCTCCTTGTGTAACTGAGAACAGAAACCTGTAAGCAGATGTAAGCAGATGTATTCTTACCGTGGCCTGCTGGCTGAAAAGTTGGGGATTTTTGGAGGTGTTGGTGAGAGGTAGTTGAAAGAACACAGGAGGAACAAAATGCAGGTTTGGTGAAAATGGATTTTGGAATTAATTATAATTTCTCTTAGTTGTCCTCATCTTCTCTTTTCCAAACTACTTATGCTCAACTTTGACATTAAAATTTCATTCAGTTTGCTCAGAAGTACTTTATTTAGCAATGTTTAATTAGATTTTTGAGAACATACATATATATATTAAAAATTCAGAAGTACCCTAAACTGAAATAACATATTTCATGACAAAATGTGACTCTTTTTTTTTTTTTTTTTATTTGATAAGAGGGGGCATTTTTTGCTTTAAGGGAAAACTATTTCCTGATTTTCCAGAATCATCAGAAAACAAAGTTGTCTGTTTTCTCAGCTATCACAGGTAACGCAGGCTCCTCCGGTTCACTTGTTCCAATAAACTGCCCCAAAAGAAGGAGGGATAAAATTGCAGAAATGTTCTTTCCAAGTAATTAGTCAAGATGACGAAAAATCAGTAATTAGGTCATGACTTTCAGAGAGGATTAATGAAAACATTTTCTATGTATAAAATGAGTTTTAAATGCCAAAGTGTTCCATAATTATTTATTAGCCCAGCTTTGCTCATGCAGATAGTTTTGTACCTAAGATTCATGCAGAGAAATGTCTGTCTCAGTGATGTGTACCACATTATAAAATGCATTATTTAATTAATCATAAAATCTTGAGCAGTCAAAAATAATGGTAGCCAGCAGCTAAACTGCACACTAAATCTGCTCTGTAGCAACACATTTCAGTAAATATTGATAGGGTGAGAAGAGAAAATCAGAGATAACATTTCTGTATCTACAGATTTCCTTTGGTTCATCTCACTTGTCGGTGAAGTTTTCTGGTTATACTGTGATTTCTGCTACACAGATTATTTAAATAGGTCAACATCTTTCTGCATATATGGTCTGTTCTGGGGCAGCTCTGTGTTTGTTTTATTTTTATCTACTTTTATGCATTTCCTAATCAATTTAGGAATGTAAAGTAAACTTGGCCTTCACATACACACGAAGTACCTCCAGAGCAGGGCGCTGCCACGTCCCCGACCAGTTCCCAGCGCTCTCCCAAGCCAACATCGCCACTCAACGCCCGGCACAGCCCGAGCCCAGGGAACTCGGTGCCAGCATCGCCCTTTCCGCAGCATCTCCTGCTCACAGTGCTGCTGGGGGCCACCCCTCAGCCCGCCCCAGAGCTTCCACCATTAATAAGGGCAAATAACCGGAGCACTGGTGACTCTCTTTAGGAGGGCTCCACACCCCGACTGGCGGTGACCACCTTTCCCTGTCTTACAGAATCTGAGAGACGTTTGTCAAAGGTACGACGATGGCAGAGGCGAACACCTGGAGGCTGCAGAGCCCAGCTCAGCCTGGAAGCCCACAGCGATGGTATTTTGCGTGTAAGGGGGCTAGGGATAACCTTGGTGGAAACAAAGGGAGAAAACTAAAGAGGGAGTGGTATTACCACAACCCAGAGTTTCCCAGTTCCAAGCTTCGTTATCCCGCAGAAAGATCCAGCTTGGCCCAGAGCTAAGTATGTTCCTTTGCTTTCGTACAAAATATATGCAAGGAATATAAAGCTGTTGTAGCTGCCCTAAGCAGATCAGGCTCAGTTCAACTAGAGCCAATAATAAAGTTAAGAATGGATCATCTGGGAAGATACCACACCTTCACATTTCACTCCTGAAAGAAAGAGATGGCATACTTACAGGTCTGTGGTCAGAACAGAGGCCAACATGGCAGTCTGAAAAAGTGTTAAATCAGAGCATTTCTTGTTTTGTAATACCATGCTCAACCCAGCAGCCTTCTCTCTAGAATTGTGCTCCAACAGCTACTAATAGCTACTTATTTTTGCAATATTTCACGTATGACCCCCTACTGGACTCAGTATCTATCAATAATGGACTCCAAACTAAATAAAACTGCATATCATATAACCGACCCCTGTTACAGATAACAATACATATCAAAATGGGCACTCTTGTAATTAGCATGTAGTTACTCGATCTGCATAATTACACACAGTAATCATGCTGTAACATGTTTGGAAATGCTAGATATCATTTTCCCCAGTAATTCTAAGTCATATGAATATCTTCTGTAGGAACTACTACTTTAGATGTTATGAATTAATATTAAGATGAAATTGAATTAAATGTACTGATTTTAATGTCATGAATGCACTCATAACTATTTTTTCCCCTGAGAACCATCTGCAATTTAGAGACTTGCTAATCCTAATTAAATGCACTTTTCTCAAGTGTGTGCAAATGAACAGAGAAATCTGCTCAGTAACGCACTTGCATATTTTCCTCTTTCACAAAGGGGAAGAAGAAACTGTTTTGTGATTTTTCTCTTCCTTGTAAGAGAAAATGGGTGTTGCTTCTTCATAATTTCAAGACATACAGTAGTCTGACTATGTATCTTAACTGGTAATTCATTAAAAGCATAGGAGCAAGGTCCTTCAAACAAATACTTACAATGCTGATCTGAACAGTTACAACTGTAGAGAAACACCATATTTTAGTTATTCCTTCCAGTGTTTTAGACAATACTTGAAGTCCTCGGATAATCTGCTTGGAGGTAACAAACAGAACCTGTTATTCTGCAGGTTATGCAAACCAGTTATCACAGGGCTTCACTGGCACAAGGCGGGTAGAACCAGAGCACACCGTGAGTCAGGAGGAGCACATCTCACTAACCCCTCAGCTAGAGCAACTTTATTGACACCAACAGTGAAAACAACACCCTAGCTTTCTTCACTGGCTCCATTTCTTCTTGGTTTTGGCCTTCCTCCCAAAGAGAGTCTCAGCTTTTCCATTAACCCAACTTCAGCTGAAAATAACATTTATCTCAAAGGAATGGCGGGGGGGGTGGTGGAATTTTAGCAGTATTAATGTAGCTTACAACTGAGGAATCAATTATATGACAAAGCAGGCATGGTAGTACTGAAAAGAACACCTCCAAAATCCCACACTGTTTGAAGATGCAAGAGACTTAAAGCCAAAAAGACTTTTCAACCTTCAGTTGAATATCCTTGTACTGGTTCCGCATCTTTTACGCCTCCCTTCTCAGTCAGTGAGATTTGCTCTTTAATTTGACTTTTAATTTGACAGCTTGTATAACTCACAAATTGGTATGGCAATGTAGGCATCTGATACCTAAAGTCACTGGAATACATATTGACTGTGTCGGTCTGGCTTATCTGAAACTACTAAAGGCAAAAAGAAGGACCCTTAGAACTCCTAAGAGGCACCAAAGGAAAGCCATGGTTAACAGTAAAGATGACTTCCAAAGCTCACGCTTACCTCTTGTATCCTGTCTAACCACACCGGCGTTCAGCACTGCACTGAATGTTACCCTAAGCCCAGCTGAAGACCTTCAGCAGCAAGACTCCAAGACTCATTTGTGCACCACAGGCTCTGTAAGAACTTATTTCCAAAGGGAATGACAGATCCACAGCCCCCATCATTTTGTTCTTAAGCAACTACACTTAGAAGCTTTTATCCTCCCCAACAGCACCGCTTTTACTTCAGTCAAGAAACTAGTCTAACCTACTTCTACAAACCTTATCATGGTACCATGTGGCAGCCTAGCACAGGAACCAAAAGCTTCATCTGTGATGTCAACGAGGCTGTGATCACTCACAAGTGCCCTCAAGTGCAGTTGATTTATATTGGGGGTCTCAGCTGATGAGCTCCCTTTCTCTCAAAGAGGAGTTGCCTTTGACAAGTCTTTTCTAGCTGTCTTCCAAGCTCAGAATCTAGTTTAGGAATATGGTCAGAGGTGGTGGCAAGCTCTGTCACCTCAGTCAAGTTCCAAGAACACATCAGACCTAGAAGCTTTTCATAATGTATTTGGTTTCACAAAGTTTACACCCATAAAAATTCTGAAACCTCACAAAAAAATACATGTTCCCCTCATAATTTTATGACCACAGAAAATGCCTACAATAACTAAATTTCCTTTCTTGAAGGAAAATAACTGAAAGAGAGAAACAAAGAGTTTCTTCATTATTTTAAGATTTTTCCTGTTAAGCTTCACAGACTGATTTTTTGGGAAGTGACTCAGTATTTTCATATAAGTAACTGAACAGGGCATGAATTTGGTTTCGGCTGGTGGCAGGTTCTCCTTCTTCCCCCTCCCCCAGCGGTGCAAGTACGATGAAAGGTCAAACAAATACAAAATTCCAGGCAACTCATTTTAAGCTTTAAAAGCAAGACACAGAAACCAGTTTTGCAAAACACCGAGTCTATATTTACATCCACATGTAATAATATACTCAACTAAAGTGAAATACATTATAAATTAAATGAGTAACGTGTGCCTACTGCTTGACAACTTCCGGTTCCAACAATTAAAATAAGACAAAATGGAATGAAATAAATACATAAACAAAAAAAAAAATCAACAATTTGTACCTCTATATATGCACTGTTATTTCCATAGAAACATACAAACCAGTAGTATCCCAATAGTTAATACTGATGGGCAAAGTGTATTCTGAAGTACAGGGCTGTGCTGCCATGAAATAGTCATGTCCATTTTTTTATTCCATCCCCAAGATACCTACTAAAAAAAGCCTTGAGGGAAACTGTACCACACGAAGGGAGATTAAAAACAAACAAGTCTTAGGTCTGTTTGCTGAAACATCTTAAAAACCAGCCCTGTACATTTTAATCACAGAACCCCATAAGGTACACAGATGACAGTTACAGCATGCATTCTATAAGATTCATTGAAAGATCACGCAAAAAAATAGATTAACCATTTTCCAAGTGAATTCATCTTCAAAAAATAGGCTATAAAAGTGCAAAACTAGGAAAACAAAAATCTAGATTATGTACATATGGCTCAGCTTATGAACAGGAAAAAAGGTAAATAGTGTACAATTTCCTGATACACAGCACTTCATTACATCGCCAGTTTACAGAGACATTAAAAATAGGTCCCATATACAGGAACTAAGACATACAACTGGAACATCTCAAGTTGCATAATGAAAAAACAAGAGTTTCTAGGTTTTGCTATTTTACATTTGCTGTATGAGGGAAGAGCGCAAAATGAACAGTGCAAAATTTTTCATTTTTTGTTTTACTAAAATATATGGAAGTCAAAGCCAGGTACAGAAGAAATTAATTCTTAACTACAGGTTTTATGAGAAGCAACTAGGAACGCAAGTCAAAATATGCAACAATTCTGCTTTACTGGCTGGTAACTGGCCATCTTCCCTTTACAAAAATTAAACTGCATGTGCATTAGAAAAAACTCTTGTCGTCTTCACAAAAAAATAAAAGGAGATATTCTCCCATTTACAGGTTATTTCTCACTTATTTTAAACACCCAGTAGATGCTAGAACTCGACATCAAGAAGCTTCCAAGCACAGTCAGGCAGGCTACACCATAGCCACGTCCCTTTTGAAGTCTGTAGATCCCATATTCATATTGCAGGTCTGTTTGTGACTTTACAGTTTGGACAAAGGTGCAAAGTAGTTTTCCTCTAAATGTAACTGTATTGAGTTTAGTACAAAACTAAACATTTGAAACATTTAGATTAGTATCGTTTCTCATGCAAATCCTAGGTATTTTTAAAAGTCTGTATGTTCGTAGAGATGTTTAAGAGGCTTCTCTGAAGAACGGCAACCAATGCCATGAGAAGAACCCAACCGTATTTCAGGAACGCCACACAGAAATCCAAAATGTCAAGTATTGCCTCTTCCTTGCATTTAAAAATATGCTGGAAACAACCCAGGGAAATGGATCCCTCCAACATATTATGGTCCTAACATACACAAGGCAGATCAGCATTATGTCAGCACCATTGCTTTGATGTTCACAACATTTATAAACTGGACAGTTTCAGACAGTTTATTTGGAAGTTGTTTAAAAAAACTAACATAGTTCAACAGAAAAAAAAACAGGTGAGAAACTTTACGAAGAAGGAGCATTAAGCCAACAGGATTTCAACTTCAGTATTTACAAATTTACCTGAGGTGCAACGATTATATATTCTTTCAAAGAGAAACTCTTCAGCAGCGCTCAAGTATGTAAAAATATAATTCCTACCTAATATTTGGTCAATTAATTCTAATGAAAAATACTCAAAAGTCAATGTCAAGATATACATTCTCCACACACCTTCATAACTTTAGACTACTGTTTATGGCTATTTGGTACAAAATGTTAACAGAACCAGTATTATAAAACTGTAGTGTTTTTTCTTATACAGTACAATCACAGCTTAGTTCAGTAGCTTTCACCATTCATTTTTCCTCAAAAGATAAACTGCAGGTATAACTCCATAGAACAGGTACTTGTCTCCTTAGACCTAGGGGAAAAAAGAAAAAAAAAATAGGTTTTGGTATACAACTTTATGATAGTACAACACTTTTTTTTTTTTGTTGTGAGGAGTATCTTTAAAACAAGAAGGCAATTTCTTCCACACCCTTGCATGAGTGTATTTAGAAACTGATATTGCCATATAAGGTCTATGTCTTCTATCTGACAAATAAAAAGCTGGCAATCAAGTCTACTTTTGAAGATACTCAAGCCCCAAGTAGAAATACAGGCAGGAAACTGAGTTAGCTTAAAAAAGCAGAACTACACAAAAACATGCTTAGTAGGGGAACAATAAAAGCAGTAAGATTAGAATAATATCGAGAAATAAAACAAAGTATTTTAAAAGCTGTCAACTAGATGTCAGATAGCTCTGCTCCCCAGATATGTAAAAATCTTTCCATAAAACAGCACCTGGACCAGCACACACTATAGCATTCAAGACATATCTCCTTAAATTTGAATGAGAAAAATTATCTGTAGCTCTGGGTTTGAAGAAAGCATACAGATGTATTTATTTATAGTCTTATAGAGTACTTATCTCCTTAGCAGCTAAGAATGTTGCAAACACAATGGGGCTGTTCAGTTCTGAGATACAGCTATAGAACTGAAGAGATGAAGCATGGGAATTCAGAACACCAGGCTAATTCTTTTCACTTGACCTGTTTCCCTAAGAGGCTACACCCACCCCTCAAACAAAAGAAAAACTATTTGGAATAACATCTTTGGTACACAAAGATAAACTGTCAAGGAGCCATCAGGAAACCCTTACTTCTCTATGAAATAATCCACCAAAAAGAGTCTTGTTGTTTGAGGTAATCCTCACAATCTTCAGAAGTTGTAAAATGACTAATGTCTACATTTTTCAGGAAGGACTAACCAACATAACCTCTCATAGGATTCATGAGCTGTGATAACAGGCACTTCCTCTCATTTCTAGTTTTCCACACAATGTTCCCCCACCCTCAAGTACTGACTTAAGGGGAGAGCCCTTTTGTTGAACACTTCCCACTGGCATTGTAACTAATTAATATATTTCTCTATTGTTAGCCCTTCCATTTCTTTTAGAAAAGGAGCATTTATGTACTTCTTATGCAAGCCATTACCACTATTCAGAATAACTAATGCTGCTATACCAGTATTTGGTTGGTTTGTAAGAGAGGGGGAGTTTGTATTTTCAGCTGTTCTGGTTCAGACTTTCATAACCTCTCATCATGCTATGCAGCAACCTTTGATGCTATGAGTACCTAATGCAACATTTAAGTAACAATTAGTTCAAAAGGCTAGTTTACCATTTCTTGAAGTAAATGGTCAATTCTTCTTGTCACTTGGTCGGAAGTGTGCATTACCAATGAAACTTTCGTAACTTCGCTTTTGTAGCACACTGCCAGATAAGTGTTGGTATGACATTGATCTCTTTCCTGGCAAAAAAAATAATTGAGAGGAGTTAGAATTATCTCCTGCTAATCTAATTGGTCAGACATTCAATTGTGAGCAGGTCTATGTCAGCACCCAGAATCCCACGCCAGAGATACTACCACAAATCATCTCACGAGCAGGGCCCAAGACAATAGTTATTCCTAGCCCGATTAAAAGATTGTATGAAATTCAGTATCCAGATACAAGGAGAATGAAAAGCATTAATTTAACAACTTTGTTCTAAGGTGTATACACATGACGTCCATCTCTCCAGATTTTGCTCATTTGCAAGAAAGAAATTTCTTGGCTTAACTCACACAGCAGACTTCACTTTAAGAAGGTTAAAGTGCTGCAGTACGTTCTACAGCATGATGCCTACACATATCCAGCTTCTGTACTTGTTTGAAAAATGAATTTTTAAATATGAATATTTGAGAAGAAACAGGTATACTACATTATTGCCATCACAGATTATACGGCAATTGTGACACTTTAAAGTGTTAATATACATTTACTTGAAGACCTTTGTTAAGCAATTCTCAGCCTAGTATACAGGTAATTTCATGTTTATCTGAGACCATTAATTCAAATTTATATATGTGAAATCAATGCCTGTTCCATATTAAGTCTTATTAGCTTAAGCAAGCAGTCAAAAACACTTCATAAAATTAAGGAAAAAAAGTCAATCATCATTACTCCCACAGGATACAAAAAGCCCAACTGCCATCCATATTCCATGAAAGCTTTAAATGCAGCATTGAAAAAACCTAGCAAGCTTTAATTAAATTAAAATGGCAAAGCTAAATTAATATTTCAACAGAATCTACAAAGCCATTGAAGTGTGTCATGAGCAATTGTCTTTAATTTGCAGCCTCTGCCAGATCAATCAGCCAACAGGTTATCCTTGATAGCATGTTGCCATTGCAAAGGCAACT
This sequence comes from Strix uralensis, assembly GCF_047716275.1. Lineage (NCBI taxonomy): Eukaryota > Metazoa > Chordata > Aves > Strigiformes > Strigidae > Strix > Strix uralensis. Next base: position 7,876,655 of record NC_133989.1, on the reverse strand, counting down.
AATTTGAAAATAACACAAACTGAGTGGTTTCAGAATGTTTCTGTCTCTTCGGGGCAACACAGAATGGCAGAGCTTACAAGCAATAACGGAAGGCATCATGCTTTAATCAAGTTTGCCAAGTGGAACATATTCTCATGACAACTTGATCCAGCATTTAACATGCGACATAACATGTTCATAGGACCTAAATAATGTTGCCACAAGGCACACAGGCCCTTAAAAAAGGTTTTGACATCATGTTTTATAATATCACCAGAGTTCAATAAAAAGACTGCAGAAACCTGCAGGTCTACACCTGCAGTACTTTGCATATGGTATCTTATAAAATACATCTCTGAGGAGCTGCAACTCTTAGACAAACAGTTGTACTTCAGCTTTTTAACAAAAAAAAGAATTTGCAGAACCTCATCTTCGCTGTCTCCACCCACATCAATACTCTAATACTGAGAAGTTTGCCTGTCTGCCACCCTCTACCCTATCAGACAACTATCAAGGTTTGTGTTGGGTACTTCTAGGCAGAATGGTTAGAAGCCTAGGAAATTAACCGTAAAAACCTACATTTTATTGCACTGAGCTTTTACTGAAGTTGCTAAGAAAACCCATAGAGGGGGTCTTGTTTCACAAGGCTTTCCAATGTAGGTAACAGCCATAAAAAGTTGTTTTTCTTGTCCTGAGACAGCACTGTGCAACTAACAATGAAATCTTCATTTCCATGACAACAATACTGTCAAATTAGTTGCAGCCATAGTTTTGAGAGCTGTAAATAACAAGAAACAGTAGAAAGTTCTTTACTACAGGCTACTGTCTCCAGGCTTGTACCAAAGAAGAGGAAGAAAAGCCTACCGCAGAGATTTTTCTGGCAGACAGGTGGAGATTTCAAAAGAAGAACAAGGTGGATTCCAATGAACTAATTGTTTAAAAATAGTATTGCATCAACTGCTACTTCAAGTGGCTAACCTCACTAAGACTACTGGCAAAATAAGAGAATTTCCCTATCCCCAATATACATTAATGCTGGAAAGCAGCAAGACACTGCCCACCACCTGGTCCTCAGGGTACAGACTACTCATCTAGCTGGTTGAAGCTGCAAGACGTAACTTCCCCCTTCCTGTTTTCATGAAAATTAATAGGGTTGTATACAACATCAAGAGCATTCTCTCAAAATCGTGAATGTTCTATCTGCTCAACAGATAGCAACATCACAAAGCACAAGTCCTCGGTCAGTGCAAATTAACAGTTTCATCCTTAAGGACAGCCATGTCCTCCACTAAATGTTGAAATCACACATTAAGTACTTAGTGGCTATCAACCATTAGTTTAAAAAAAAAAAAAGTCTTGCTGCAAAGCACTGTAAATTCCACAACTGCATGAATGACTTCTGTGCTCAGAAAAAAACCTGTATTTCATTCTCTCAGATCACTAGGAATCAAAAGACAGCAACAACATTTGTCCTTCTGCCCATCCCTCTGCATTCTGTGCATAATCTAGTGCCCATTTTACATTCCTCATAGCAATTCATGGTACACAGACAATGCTATTCATGAAACTGAGAATTAACTTCATTTCACAATCACTTCAGTGAGTCAACTGTGATGCTGGCTTTTCCTTTATCCACTCCCTACCCCAACTAGAAATAGAACTGTAACGCTTTCCTTCATCCTTCCATAACCCACTAGCAAACCTGAATATTTATGAAGCCCACAACCTTAAAACAAGCAAACAAAGACCAGAACAGAATTAGCAAATACATTTTTTTTGCCACATAACTAAATGCAGATTTAGTATTTTGCAGTTCACTCTGACCTAAGGTAACACCCCCTGCTTGTTATGAACCCAGACTACTCCAGAAGAATGATCTTACTACTTCTAGAGAATGGGAGTATTCAGAGTTTAAGAACTTAGCAGAGACTTTAAGACTACACAGCACACACACATTACTCATTTTTATAATAGATTCTTAATTTCAAAACTCAAAGTCCTATATTTATAGCTAAATCCATACTGACCTCAGCTCAAAGTCATAAATACCATCTTCTACAAATAGTCAGACAACTGCTTAAATATCACCTAGCATCTTTTAATCTTGGCCTCCCGCTAAGTTTTGAAAACACTATGAACAAAACACGCAAACCACGTATTTCCTAAAAGTACCAAAGTTTTCCAAATACATCACAAAACATTTATCTCTGCTAGGCCCAGAATTTTCCACAAAGCATTACTATTTATTGCAATGAGACACCATAATTAGAATAGCAGAAATATGTTGTCTTGATTTAACAAAGTATTCTGTTCCTACTAAACATTATAAAAACCCATTGAAGAACAGAAGTATAAGATTTAAATCATAGTTTTATGATTTGTAATACATCCTTTTCTGCAATTGAAGGGAACAATTGTTCATGACAGCTTTTTTTTTGGTAAGAGGTTTTATTAATATTCCAGATGGTTCAAGACTTCTTGTATATTAAGCAGAAAGGCTCATTCCATATCCAGGATTAGTTAGCATGTCTGGAGTGCTCTGATGAACAAACAATAGATATTTGCTATCAGAGACCCATGGCAGGGGGGAAGAGGGAACTTGAGGAACTTTAAACCCCTCTTTAAAATTCAGACCTTCCATGCCTAATTCCCCAAGCCTTGAGTTTGGTGAACCTGGATTTTAAGTTTAAAATCCAAGCATTGACTGCACTTGGTGAAATGCTAAGTACAGCTTTATTTTCTCCGTTTCAAGGTGGGTACGCACTTATTCATATTTCATTTACCTTCCTTTGTAATGGTGTAAGACATTTAACTAGGAAGGAGATACAGTACCTTCTACTGTAGAGCTGGTTACTTGGCCATTGCTAGATCCACCAGAACTGTAAAGTGATCCAGAGCTATATGGCTCATAAGGTTTGAGAACAGTCAATACATTAGGAGGTTCGACATCATCTGAATTCAGAAGCCCTTGTTTGGCTGGCAAAACAGAGGATGCAGGTTTGGTGCGAGCACATTCCTGAGGTAGCAGATTTGCATATCTGTTTGCAACACGAAATCTGCTCATTTCGTATCTTCTGTAAGTATCCATTGGAGAGTCATTATGTTCAATAGCTAACACATTAGGTTTCATTCGTTTAGAAGACGTTTCACCATAGTCTAGATTTACATTGGTCACAGATTTACTACAAATATAGTCTCTTCCTCGTTGACAAGACCAGGCAGGTTCATTTAGGTGAGAGTCGAGAGGCCCATTCATACTGCTGCTTACTAGACCAGATTGAGACACTGGGACAGTTAGAGCTTTTACTTTAGATTCAGATCTTTTTACTCTGTCTGATACTGGAGAGATACTGGAACTGGAGTGCATTTCTTGCTGAGGTTGTCTATAGTTATTTGCCTGAGCGCCAACATTACTTTGCTGTTTGAGAAACTTGAGGTTACTTGGGGCTGTGCTGCTTGAGTCAGTCACTGAAAAGACAGGGACTTTGTTCTGTGGAGGGTGACATTGTTTAGCTTTGCTGGTTTGCACCACTTTTTGCTGCGTAGATGGGGAAGCCTTACGTTTTTTAGCATCAAAAGACAAAGGAAGCACATCTTTACCAAGCAGAGCTGGAGGACATCCAGTGCGTCTGGCTTTAGCTACAGCCTTGTTTCTACAGACATTTTTGTTAACGGTGTCAGGATGGTATTTGTGTATCAGTCTCTGGTGCACCATTAGGACTTCTGGGTGAAGTGAGTCGTAAGGACAAAATGGACAGGTGACGGGTGCTGGCAGGCCTCCAGCTAAAGCAACTGAACGTTCTTGTGAAGTCCTAATACATAAGTTCAAGGGCTTTTCTTGAGAATCCACCACAGGTTTGTGTTTGTAGTTTTTAGTGCACTCTTGCACATCATTCACATTTTTTCCGTCCCTGAAAGCACAAACATACTGGACATCATCTCCCTCTGATGCCACAGAAGTCTTCCTCTCTCTTTTATGAGGAACACTGGGCTGAGTTTCCTTTGTTTCTTTCTCAGCCTTTAGTTTTTCCAGGTAAGGAGTGGACACATTCTTGTGTGTTTGATTTGAATTGTTACAAATGGAACCTTTGTTCAATTCCCTAGAATTATTTTTCGTTTTTGAAAGGACTGTGCTGCCTATTGCATTGTTCAAGAACAGAACCTCCTTTTGCTGCTTGGTAGGTGGGAAGCCCCCAGCATCTTTGGCACAATCAAAAAGCTTCTTCAAATTTTTGGTTTCTTGAGCACCATCAGCAGCCAGCAAGAGCTCCATCTCCTGACACTGTAATGAAACTTTGCTGTCACTTTTCATGTCTGCTGTGCTATCAGCTTGCTTGTCCTTGTGATGCCTCTCTAAATGATACCTCAGTGAAGTTTTCTGTGCTGCTGCATAATCACAGAATTCACATTTGTATGGTTTTTCACCTGAAACACAGTTTTATCAGGAAATAAGTTTGATACAATTTGAAGTCTTGAATACAATTAAAGACAAGGGAATAATGTAGACCGCAGAACAGTAAAACAGATTTTTCTTTCCCCTTCCACATACTCATAATTCCCAAACTCATCTAAATCATTTAAACAACTACATCTTACTGCTTTTACTAACTACAGTGACATCTTCTGGCTACGATGAAGATATTTTCCACATGTTGGCTATGTATGGAGATGGTAGATGACAATATGTTTGGCAGAGATAAGCAAGCAGTATAACTGTGGGTCAACTCCAACAATTTGTAGCCCTTGATCATACCACAAGCATGCTATTCAACAACACAAACGTTACAGTTCATCTATAAATAGAGCTGTTTCAAAAGAAACAGGGACATACATTAACAGAAGTAGGAAGAGTTTGCCTGGTTATGGAAAACAAAGTTGAACTGATAGACAGACATGGTTTTTTCCCAGGTAGCAGCAACTGGCAGAGAATCATCTTAGTACTTGGGAAATAGCCTTTTTTTTATAAAATTAAAAAAAACAAACACAAAACCCAAAACTTTTTGCTAGACTGCTAAAACCAGAAAGAATTAAAGTTAATTCAAGTTTTAAAATATATTGTGTTCTTAACAGTACTTAATGTAATTAGTCCTAATCAAAAAGATTTACACTTATGCCAATAATTAATTCTTCCTAAAAAATTTCAGTTGGAATTATTAAATTTCTTTTTTAGCATTAGAGAAAAGTTTGTTCTTAATATCAATAATTTTGAGGGCAACTTCTGTTTTTCTTAAGCAAAACCAAACATTCCATCCAAACTGGATTCAGCAGACTTCCTTCCCCTCCCACAAAGGTGAAGCCCATTTACCTGTATGAGTTCTGAGATGAATATTGAGGTAATAATTTGAGCGAAAATACTTTCCACAATAGCTGCATTCTCTGGAGGCTCCAAGGTTTTTAACTTTTGCTCTTTCCAAACCATCTTCATTTTTATCTTTGGGAGAAAATATAGCTATATTATGAAGAGCAAATGCAAATTTGGAGTCTCATTTAAAACTAAGTAACTATCTTAACTGTCTTTTTTAAGGAAAAGCATAGAATGATGAACTGTTGTCAACTCCTACCATCTATGAGCATCTTTTGTTCTGTACTGCTGCACACTTAGCAATCAGAGTGAGAGTTAAAAAGGTTTCTGTGTAAAGTAACACTGCAGTTAGTGACTGTAACAAAGACCCAGAGAACAAACAAGATGCAAAACTAGGTCTCAAAGAAAAAAAAAAAAGACAACTTTACTGACCTACAGGAACTTGATGGAGAATGGCCCATCTCAAGAAGTCACAACGGTTATAAACTGTATTATTTTATTACAGAATTTTTAAAATTTTAAAAATTTTTTCTTTTATTTATTATTTTATTGACTTAGTGTGAGCATGACAATACAGACTGTAAACTTGCTCTGAGCACCATGGCAAAACACAAGAAGGCGAGGAGAAAGATGGATTTTCTTAGTAATTACAATATTGTTATTATTTCTCTGTTAATCAATTGAGTGTCGTGCCTGTATAACAACATCCTTAAGATTTAATGGGTAATATTCTTTCACTAGAAGCATTAATGCTTAAGCTCTGACAAATATGGGAGTAAGAAAGTGACAGGGGCTACTAGTTCTGTGAAACCTGTATTCAAAGAACAAATTATAAAAACTAGCTCCACTCAAGTGTAAGCAGCGGTAGTTACCACTGGAGGGCAGCAAGTACAGCATAATATCTAACAAGAAGGGGAAGAAAGCTTACATACAACACACCATTCAAATCAACATGCTCTCTGGCGGGTTGAATTGAAAAAAACCATCAAGACAACTTCAGTAAACTATCCAAGTCAAAGCTGACTAGAAAGCTACAGTGAGAAGGAAGGAGATGTTTTGCTTGACTAAGACGTTAAGATACATAATAGATAGCTTAAAATGGTTCTGTGAAGTTCCTACATGTTGGAAAGCTTCTATAGTGAAAATGCTAAGTATGGCTAAACTATGGCTAAGACAAGCCATAGCTGTTTTAAACAAACAGATAATGTCTCAATAAGCATGACTCAGCATCTCACAATGAAAGCTGTTGTAGCTTAGGATAAGATACTGAGAAACAAAACAAGCAAGTTAACATTAGGTAATAATTCCATTCCTTTGTTACTGGAGGCAAAATAAAGGGCTGCACATTACCAGAAATGGAAAAGTCAGTTGTGTGTGCCAGGACGTTCTGTACGTTGTGTCTTTTCCTGAGATTATGCAAGTGTCTGTTCTTTAAATGCAGACTCAAAGCATGTCACACAGACAAGTGCTAGATTAGCTAGAAGACACTGCTATTCCTTTGTGTCCCCAGACATGCAATCTTTTTCAATTAAGGAATCATTCAGTATCACTTGTTTTTCTAAGACTGTGAGATGCAGAATTAATCCTGGGTAACATACAGATTGAGCCCATCTATTCTGACAAAGAGAACTGCTGGCAACCCTTCAAGGAAGAGGAGTTAAATATATACCTCCTTACATACATGACATCCACATATTAATAGCCTGCATGCATGTCCTTACACAACTAATTTAAAATTTCTGGCTCTGACATTTAGGTTTTCAAGTTACATACCATTCAAAAGAAACATAGAACCTGCAGTTTGACAGAAAAAGTTTGGAATTATTCTTTACTTCTCAGGATCTTAAGAACTGCTGGTATCGAGCACTGGACATTTTCTGCCCTTTCTTACAAGATGCAGGGGAAAAAAGTGAAACTGCAATGATTTCTTCAGAAATATTTGTAAAAACGTGCTGGACAAGAAGGGATATGCAACACTCAAAAGCACCCAGTAAAACTGAGAATGTTGCTATTGCAGTTATGAAAAAGAAAGAAAGAAAGGGAGAAAGAGGTAAGTAAACAGTGACTTTTCCCAGACTGATTACTGAAAGTATTTAAATGATTCCAGTAACCCAAATCATAGCTGCAAGAAGGCCCAACACAACTTCAAAGATCTCCAAACAGTGGTGTCAGAACCCTTCTTTCCCTCTTCCCCCACCACAACATTTCATATCTCTGGCCAAGTTTTGAAAAGATAACTGAGAAAGGCAAGATGCATTCTTTGCCTCTGAAGAGTTCCTAAACAATACAGTAACATCTATTTCAAACTAATGTGCTCAAAATGCTACTCACCTAAATTAAGTGTTTCTGGAAGCCCATCTTCAGATCCATCTTCAGAGCCTCCTTCTATTCGTTCTGCTCCATTTTCATCCAGACTTGCGATTATATCAGCACAGCACGTCCTTGAAGCAGCTGAAGTCTCTCCATCGGTCCGCCTGTCTCTCTTGTGTACTCTGGAATGAAGGACTAGCTGGTGGTATGTTCTGAAGGCTTTACCACACTCTGAACAGTGTGTTGGTTTCTCTTTGTTCTGGGACAATTTAGAATCCATCTCCATAGAAGGCACTTCACCAGTGGGATGTTTCAATTTGTCTTGGGATAAGCTACCATTCCCTGTATAACCGCTGTTTTTATTTACTTTTGACTTCCCTGTAGTTTCAGCATGGCTACCTTTATTTGCATTCCAAATTTCACCAAGTTCTTCTTTATCAGAAGATGAATCATCATTGTCTGTAATTACTTCATGGCCTCGTTCTTTAATTAGGCCATGGCCAACTGCAACTTTACCTTTGGTAGCCAGCTGCCATGCTTGGTATGTGTTGAAAGGATCTAGTTCAGCTATCCATTTCACAGGTTTTTGCGATTTGTCATTTTCTGGAACCACGTTTGGTCTTAAGTTCAAGAATTGAAAAAATTCCTCTCTCTGAGACGTTTCCTCTGCATTAGATTCAACAGTTGGTACTGATTCTTTGGTGTGCACTTTACTGTGCTCAATTAAAGTCTCTTTATTGAGAAATAGGAAACCACAAACCATACAAATTTTGTAAGGTGACGTTACATTTTCAGTTACATGCTCCTGCACCACCTCATTTATTGTTATGGGCATTTCAGAACTCTGTTGGTGCTTGTTTCTAGAACCAGGCTTTCCAGTGTGTGTTCTCATATGATTTTTGAGGAACCACGGCTCTTTAAATCTTCTTCCACATACATTACACCAATACGTAAAAGAATCTTTATGTTTTTTCATGTGCGCCTCGACGTCAAAAGCCTCATCAAATGTTTGTCCGCAAACTTTACAGCTAAGTTCTTCACTGTCCTTTTCATTGTTTGATGAAGACAAGTTTGTTCTTACCCGACATTTATCTAGAGGACTAAGATACTCTGCTTCAACACGCAGGACAGCTGGTTCACAAAGAGTTGGCCTATGCTGAGTTAAAACATGCTTACCAAGTTCTTCAGGATGTTTAAAAGTCTCATCACAAAACATGCAGTCCAGAGGCATGCATCCTTCAGCTTGCATGAGAAACTTTTCTTGCAAGCTTTTGTAAGAAATTGTGTTTGTTCCTTTTATTGTCATTGAGGCATCATTATTCTCCATCTGTGCACCAACGGTACTGGCTATTCCATCCGGTCCATCCATGTATGCCAAGAGAGGCTGAGTTGGCATGTTTCCTATGTTCTGTTCCCTATTATGTGTTTTAATGTAAGGTTCAGTTCTTTGGGGATGCTCACTAATCACAGTAAGGACACTTCTGAAGTTCTCCAACATGTGCTTACAAGTCTGCTAAGCTAAAAAACCTCTGCCAGGAAAAATATTTTTTCCACAAGCAATTTTTCAATTTTATCTGTGTTCACACATCACCGCAAGTATATCCACCGGTTCTCTCAGTGACAGAATGAGGGCTTTTTTGAACTATTTCTTCTGATTCTTCAAGTCTGTAGAAACAGTCAGTTGCACTTAGTTTCTTGTACAAACTTTTCAAATAGTTGCATTGGGTAAAATACACTCAAGGACAAGTTCAGTGCCACAAAGTACTCCAGCACCTGGAAAAGAGAGAAAATTGTCAGACTTTTCAAAGAAAGAAAAAGTATTGTCTCCCAAATAATGAAAACATTAGGACTAGAGAACTATCAAATGCTTTTGAACACTTTTAGTAAATAGTCAGTGAGGGACTCTGGTCACTTTTAAATCTACCGCAGTTGAAATAATATGGTCTTGAACATCCCTGTGTTCCATTAGCTGGGCTTCTGTATTAAGATTGCTATAGAAAAGCAATACTTTTTCTACTATCTATTCTAAATCTACTCTTATCCAGTTTACATAAAGCTGCTAAAACCATATTTCAATACATATACTACTGAATTCATAACAAGTAAATGCAGCGAGCCAAAGTAACCTTTCCTCGAACCTGTGAAACCACTGTTTACAGGGACAGTAAAACTTTACTTCTTTGTTCTCTAAAGGCCACTGAGCAAAAGACTTTTTTATCAAGACTAGACAGCTTAGAATTAGCTTTCATAGTTCTGGTACACAGTAAGCGTCAGTACAAATCTTTGTTTTAAGAACTATTCACTAATACCACTACTCAAAGCTTTTACTACCATCCACAGATTTACAATCTCTGTGACAATCTTGGACTGATACAATGGGATCATCTCAAAGTTTGAAATACACTAATGACACTGTTTCTTGAACAGTAGTTTAGTATTTAAATCATCCAAGAGGCTATTACATTTAAACAGGAAATGCTTCTAATTTCAAATTACATGCAACAAAAAACGTGCTTTATTGATTATACTCAAAAGGGAAGGTTTAAGATTCCACCCAATTAAAAAGGGTTATAATATAGTTAATCACAACTCCAATTTGTAACTCTTATAGACCGCCTGCTAGCAGCAATTAATGGCCACCACTCTGGGCTGGCAAATTATAGTATTGTGAAGTTCAAGACTCTGCTTGATCAGATTTTTGGATAAAGGAGAAGTCTATCAACCTAATAAAAGATCATATAAATTGAAGAGGAATCATTCAGAAATGAGGCACATTTCCAAATACATGAATATCTAATGAAAAGAATGCATTGACTCAAACATCAAACTTTTGCAAATTATTTCATAAAAGACAGCTGGCCAGTGATTCACATTACTTGAATTATGCCTGAAAACACAATATGATCTATAGCTCTTAAAGCAGAAGACCGTACAGGCAAAGTAGGGTTTTAAAATTCATCTCAACTTCCACCTCTGCCTTGCTTTTATTTGGAAAAAATGGAAACATTTGGCTTCATTTCAGCCAAATAAAGGGTGACAATTCAAACACAACCCTGTAATAGTTCAGGCTACAGAGATTCCCATGACAAGTAGTTGCAGCATGTAAAGATGTGGTTATCTATGCAGCTGAGGTTACCTTCTCCAGCCTTTTCTGATCAATGCCAGTTGGACAGAAAAAGGTGGTCTTAAGCCATTAAATCTTAAACCATTTCAGTAGAAATCAGCCACCAGAACTTGAACTGTTTATCCAGTTCAGTGGCCCAAACATGTTTGCAGATGAGGTTCCTGTAAGGCCGCCTGCTGGCAGAGCCAGTATAACAGCCATGGGAGGTTAATGGGACAGGACCTTTAAAACCACCTGAAGTGAAAAGGCAACCGACTGTCTATAGACCCAAGGTTTGATATGGTGCCTTCAACTATATTGGATACCTTCACCTACCACAGAACTGTCAAGCCCAGGCAAGATAACCACCTGGGAAAGGAAACAGGACAACACATTGCTAGGAGTCACAGATCCAACATCTCAAAACACTTTATCCACTTTCTGCACTACAGCCTTGCCCTGAGAATACTCTTTGGTTTTAATTTGAAAAGCTAGCAACTACTTTTCCACCATCATACAGAAAGCAAGATCCCGGAGCCTAATGAAGATGGGTAAAAAAAACCACACCAGAATGCCAAAACAGAATAAAATTATTGTTGCCAGTTGCTTGTCTTCCATTTTTTTCTGTATCTCTAGACCTTAGTGCCTTTATTGTCCAGTCTTCTAATCCAGATCTAGACAATTATCAGATCTAATACCAAGAAGCTTCTAGCTTTTTTTAAACTCAACTTGTTTCAAGCCTGGGCCAAAGATTCATCACATGCCAAGTTAAACACGAATGGAGGGATCTTGGGGGGATAGAGCGTAAGAGGGAACAAGCCACTGGCTGACAGGTTGATGGCGATGGAACCTGGATTTTCTGCAGCCAAAGTCTCTTTTCTAACTATGTCCTTTATCCCCATTTAGTTTTATCACTGCCATGATTAACACTTCCTCTCTGCATAATGACTCAAAAATCTTTTGTAATAGGCAGGTTCAGTCTATGGTGCAACACTTCTCAATTGCTTTTCTCAATTTTGCCTTTCTACCTTCCCCATTCAGTTTTGACTTTCTGACTTTCACTCACCCTCTATATGCAAGTGAAGAAGCTGTAACAAAAGTTTGAAGCTGAAGTATTCAAAAAGCTTTCCCCTTTGTAAAACATAAGGAAAAACATATCAAAGGGTGCTGGTTAGCATGTTTTACTTCATGTTTAAACTTGCCATTTTGCTCTATTTCTACTGTAGTTTTAAGAGGTATTTTTTACACAGCAGGATAACATGCTGCAGCAAAGCTCATGTGCTTAAATGGCAACTATCTGCCCGAAAACAATTTATTTGTAAACCAAAAATTAACATCAACTTTGAAAGGCTCCTGAACACCTATAATGAATATCCAGGCAAGACAAAAAAATTTAACAAACTTAAAGAGTTTAATGCATTTACTTCCAGAGTCACAGGTAAGCACTCTGCAGTAGCAGGTATAGGAATCATCCTACAAAAAGGCCAGAGGCATTTCTGGGGTATGAAGTCAGAGCCAAACGCCAATGCCTAAAGTCCCACGTAGTGAATTGCTGAGATTTGTCATCAACTATTTCCTGGCTAGTGTCTACAAATACAGAAAAAGCTGATTACGCTTTATTACGCTCCCCACTTTGTGGCGTTACAACAGATACACAACAGAGCAGCCAAAATTAAGTCACTGTAGAAAGAAAACAGATGAAAACCAGCAGAAATCCATAGTCAATTCTTATCATCCACAGCATCCTGGGATGAGATGAAGGTAGGAGGGACATCCTTGTAACAGACTGCCACACACAGTTCTACTCAAACCTAACCTAGAAAAATACAAACATTTTGTAAAAAAACCATATGCTTCAAGATTTATCAGAATTTAAGGGATAGACATAGATTAAATCTACAGAAGGCCCTAGGTTGATCACTGATGGGTGAAAAATCCACCTCACGCAATAACATTTTCTCTGGTAAACCCTTTGAAAACGGGTCTGTTTCAATCTTATCTCAGCTGTCTAAAAAACTAAACCTGTCCTCACAACTGCACGTATAAATACAGAGCATGTAACTCCTCACGAGAGGAGTTTAACAGGAGTTTGGATCCAAATTTTATTGGGTATCAATAGGTTTGAACAAGCCCTTTGGAGACCTCTTCTATGGCTCTTCAAAGCACTTTACACACCTCCACCAAGCTGTTAGCTGCTGAATGCTTTTCAAGCTTTCACTGTTTTTAATAGGAGGCTCTGAACACTTTTGAAGAACTGGCCACAGCTCATCCTCTAGGCAGCATTGCAAAGCAGAGCAAGATATTCCTGTTTTAGGAATCTGAAATGCCTGTTTGCAGCTCAGGCAACTATTGCTCTTGGATATACCATCATATACAAGAGATAGTACCTATAGACTGAAAAAAAATTGCAGGTAGCATTTCTGAAGAAAACTGCAGATGCAACTAGACAGAATTATATTTAAACTGAGAAGATAAGACTAGAGCTTTTTAGCTCACCTTCTGACTCTAGTAGTATTATTTTTGTATCTGGCGATTACACACTTTGCTCTGATTAAATATATGGCTTTTACAAGCAGGCACGATTTTATGCTCTTAGTGTTTAGACAAGCTAACACATGCTCAAACTACAAACCAAATATCTACGCTAGGATTTTATCCATTATTAACAAAACCTCTCTTCCTAGGGAAGATGCCTTGGATTTGAGGACCAAAATGCTGATTAATTACATTCCTGTTATTCAAAACCCTGTAAGCAGCAGCAAAACTGTTAAGAGTTGCCTTAATTCTGTACTACTGCTTCCTTGGGAAAGTAGATAACCTGCAGTTTTGACAAGCACTGTAACTATTTGTGGCTGAAGGTCTGTATGTTAGTTCAACAAAAATATACAGTACCTGGGGTTTCTTCTGTTGTCTTTCACTTTCAGAAGACAGAACAGACATGACACCAGTATCAGTCAGAGATATTAAGCAAAGGAACAGAACAAAACAGGAAAACCTTCCTTCCAATAGCTGAAGAGTGATAAATTTGCTGCAGATTAACTCAAGGTTGAAAATAAAGAATGACTATCCCTCCTCACAATAAAGTCAGTCAGGAAATCTTGACTTCTGGCTCCCCTATCCATTTGTAAAAGTCAACATGCATCTCATCTCAGAGTCCAGGGCCCACATGTGCCAGTGGTTGCTGCAACTGCCTTGAGGTGAACGAGCAGGGCAGAAGGAACCAGTCTTGCTCAGCACACCTGGACATTTCCTGGAGTGGTCTGTCCAGAAGCAGCAAATTCTTCCCAACTGCAGGATGCCAACTACTGTACTTTTTTCTTCCAACAGTCCAGAGCCTGAGCATTTAGCAAGCTTTAGTTCACAACAGAGTCATATTTGGCTATATGGCCTTTAGTCAAATATTTCAACAGGTTTGCAGCAATACCTATTATATTTATAAACACCACAAAACATATATAAATAAAGATTGAACTGGACAGATGAGAACATCTTGTTTTCATTGCACTTGCCACACAACCCAAGAACCACACCAAAAAGCTGCTGCATATAAATGGATTATTAAAACAGAGAAAATTTTAATTAAGTGCCTGTAGAGAAGTTTAATTTATTTTTATTAAATTACACAACCAAAGATGACATATTACAGTCTCCAAGATTTCTTTGGGAAATGACCTATCAGTAGTAATTTTATTGCATTTCTACTTCCTGCATTTCAAAATTTCCATGAATATATAATAAAAACTCTAGACACACCTTTTAGAGAATGGCAAAGTCTAACCACTGAATTTCCCATTTTAAACACTACAGAGCACTGAGAATAAAAGTTGCAGAGCTAGTATCAGGAAAAACAACTATACCTTGCTAATTCTAATCTAGCAAAACTATTGTTAAACTGTAAAAAGCAAGCTGGAACAATTACAGAAGTTAACCTAATTGCTGCAACACTTTCTTAAAAACAGAAGTGAGAAAACTAGAAGAGTTACAACTAAGTATGATACTTATGTTACTTCTCTGTATACTAGAAGATATGTACTCAGAGGTAACTACCTCAACAAACTGTTAGCAGATCCCTAAACAAAAGGCCAGTAGCAAAGCTATTGCTGTTTAACAGATGACCAGAGCTTCTTTCACTATCCTAAGAAGGTTCCACAAGGTTTCAAATCCTACATAATCCAGTGCCAGCAACGAACAAGAAACCCACACTCAAAAACCCATCAGAGAACAAGCTGCTGCAGATTAACTACCTTAATTTTTACTGTGCCTAGTTGACTCAAACCTTCATGTAACTCTCAATTCCACTTTAAGAAAAATCTTGTTTTCCTCATGTTTCAAGAAGTTTTAGGATATTAAGAGTCATTTTACATGAAACATTCTTGTCTCTTGGTATGTTTATACCTCAGAACAGGTTGTTGCTTTTTGGCATTGTTAATTAAATAGATTTTATACTGCTGATTGCTTAGTGGAAACCACAATTATTTAAACACCTCTTATTTCAATATAAAAGTTTTGCTTTTTCAGAATAGTTGTTCCAGTTCTATCTAATGAACATAAATAAAACGTACCAGTTAACATCACTTTTTCCTCATGGAGACCACAAATAAAAACTGCCTTATGGATATTCTCTGTTTTGTCTGGGCACATCTATATTCAGGTATGATATTGATCATAGGCAGAGAGGCTCATACATAAATAAGTACAACTTCAAATTCTCAAATAAAAGCCTGAGCTGAGGCTGAACTTAGCTTACTTAAGAGCATTTCTTTAATACATATATATAATTGCATAAACTTAAGACAGTTGCACCACACCTAGTACACACACAGGATATTAAGCAGAAATACCATCCCTAAGTAGCTGCTAACAATATTCAAGAGCTCCAAACGTTGGAGATAGCACCTATAGTGTCCTAAGTTGTGTGTGTAGTGTTTGCAGAACCCATCAGTGACAACGGCTCCACTCTACCAGCAGTACTGGTGTGCTGCGGCCTTCATAGTCTCCTAGGTTTAAGTCAGAAAGTGAAGCAAAGTGTTACTGTGAGGTTCTAATTTACCAATTGCTCCAAAGTATTGGTCAGATTTCCAAACAGCCACAGCATGAAATTGCAAGTTCATCTCCACAGGTATTAGGGTTTTATGGCAACCACATAACTTCCTTTCTCCATTTAAGAAGGAACGCATACAAGTCACACCTCACGCAACAAAGTATTATCCTTTATTAGATAGAAATGTCTTTCCTACCCCAATTTGAGGGAAGGATAGTCCCTAAATCTAGGGAAGACAACACACTATTTGCTGCATAGACTGTGACCTTTTTTCTGAAAGTGCAACTGTCCATCTGCTTATGACTTAAAACACTGGAAAGCTATAAAAGTCAGCACAGATAAAACATTATTTTGCAGAATAGCAGAAGAGTCAGCTTTTCTTCATAACACTACATGAAGTCAATAACTTACTCTTCATTACTGGGCATTCTATTGCTTTCTAGGGAAGGGAAGAGCTACTCCCTTCTATCTTTTAACAGTCTATCATTTTAACACAACTTTCCAGTGTATTTCTTTGTTAATGGAGGAGCACGTGAGTACACCCAACACTGTTTCTCATCTACACTTAGGTTTTTATACCAAGTGTTCAAGTACAAAAATGTTTTTAAATAGTTTGTTAACAGTTCAGTCTGATAAAGAACTAACATGAGTACTTTTAAAGGAAATGGAGATTTAGGGGGAGGAAGGGGAGGAAGAGAGTTGTTTGTTTCAGTTGCAGGAAAGATCAAAATGAAGACTGAAGACGTTCAGGTTGAAAAGAGAACATAAAAGATGACCCCAAATTGGAATTTCCACTCCTTAAATCTGCAAATTTAAGTCCCCTTGTTAGTCTGCATCCTTCAGGCTTGAAGTTTTCAAAGTTATCCTAAACTTAAACTCTTAGAGGGGTTTTCATGGCTTATCTTTTTATCCTAAGAGAGGCTACTCTGTTTTCCTCAGTTACAGTCCCTTCTAACAACACTGCAGAGCTTTCCAATGCAATAATACTTAGACAGTTCATAAAAACAGAACTGAAGAAATAGAGACATATACACCAGAATGCAAGAATGTTATTACCCAGGCATTCCTCCACAAACACTTTAGAAAGATTGTGTTGAAAGCTCTTTTGTAGTCAGATAAAACAGACATACATGCAAGCCATTTTCCCCCGCAGTCTAGCAAACAGGATTTTAATCACCAGTGGAAAATAACTAGTAGTTAATAATGAACAATATTAGGAAAACTCCCTCCCCCCCATTTCAGACATCTATACTAATAGAAACAAAGGATATCCTTTCTCTAAAAAACCTTTTCCTGTGGAGTCCCTTTTTCTTTAAGGCTATATGTCTAACAGTGTTTTGGCAGTGGATGGATGAGCTGAATGTGTCTCCTCAGTGAACTGAATGCCTCTTCTATCAAAAGATGTAATTATTCCTTTTAAAGCAGAGAACATATAAGCTTGCATCATTTTGCACATGTTTTTCCTCCACTGAGCAAGAGCAAATATAAAAGAGACTAATTCTTGGCATTAAAGGAGGAAGTGCTACAAATAAGTATTGACTTTTAAAGTTCAGAAGGACTGCTCTAACAGCCAGATTTTTTCCCTTTTTTCCCCTCTGATTAGGAGAGAATTTCTCAGGAACCACAAAACCAAAGTGTACTTTAGACAATACGAAGCGGCCAATACCTGTTGTAGAAAGACTGAAAGACACAAGAGTGATCCTATTTTAAATAAGTCTGGGACACATTTCACCACTGCTATAAGATGATGCAACTTCATTAAATCAAGAAGTTACATGCACTTAAACTGGCAATGACCCCTTACCTTACAAAACAGTTTATTGTTCTCTCCACAGCAGGTAAAGACTCTCCTGGTGGAGTGAGTGATGCATTTTTACTGTTGAGTCAGTCTCACCTTACATAGACTGCCTTATATGTTTAGTCTTGGTTTTCATTTGAAAGAAGATATTTTCAGAGACCTTAAAAGCAAATTTGACTTTTTACTTCTTGGCAGAAGGTTGTTAGGTCTCTCCAGCAGCCACAACTACAAAGAAGTGGTAAATACAGAGTTTACCAAATTAGACCTAATTCCTTATTACTCAAGAGCCAGGACTTCCTCCATAGCAATTATAGGCAAGTTGCATCCCTTTGGGCAGCATAGGTGAAATAACAGGAAAAGGGATTCTTTTACTATTCTTGAATTTCAGAGTAGTCGTCACTTCCAAAGAGTTCACTTTGTTAAGGTCATTAATCTTCCCTCGTGCTCTCACCTGATTTCAACTCTGAATCTAACTCATGTCCAACACAGCTCAAACCCCTGTACCTTGGGAAAAAAGCAGCAACTTCTTATCCCTCCTTTCTGCAGAGCACTTTGAAGTTGTCACTTTCAAACACATCCACAATTTTGTATTTGCAAAAATCAGTCTTGAAAGATGGGAAAAGGTACACAGTGCAAGGGAAAGACATTTACTTCTACTTAAGTCATCCCCTGGACTAGCATCTGAAGATACTAAAATAGAAAAGTGCTAGAAATAGACACTTCAAATAGCTGCCTCCTTTCTTCCATGCAGGTGGGAGATCTTCCAGAGACCCACACAGACTGATGAGACTGAATCTTTTTAATCGTCGAGCATTACATTATCTCAAACTAGTGGACTGAAGGGATGCATGCGATGACGTAGTCTGACATACTGGCGCTTCACAGTGCCAAACTGTCCTTAGGAAGGGGAGTTAGCATCCACAAGAAACTGACCCTTCAGACAGGCACTTTCACATACAAACTTTACTAGCATAAGGAAAAATGGTTAGAAACAAACAAATAGAAACTGTTGCTGCTCTGGACCACCTATACAGCCGTTTTCCTTACAATGTACTTAACATCATACTCTTTGGATTACATCTAATTTGCTTCTTCCTACCTGTCTACCAAAAGAGAGAGGGGCTGACATAATCCCAAGGATTTCACCCAAACAATTCTCAACTATCATGATAAAGTATAAGCACAACACAAGGGCCTTCATGTAGTTTATGTCAGAGGTAAACTGCACTCACTTTATTAAACTGAAAAATGCAAGCGTACCCATTGCACATAAACAAACTCAGACTTTGATACTTTGTTACAGAAAATCTTTAGCACATAGAAAATCACTATCCAGTCAATTATTCACTTATAGTTGGATGGGTTTCTGCTCAAATCTTTAAGTCACACTGATCTACATAGATTTTCCTGCATATCCTAACCACATTTCCTCTTGTACTTTCTTTTGAAATTCTCTAGGCAGTCTGATAACCAATTCCATCTTCTGCAATGAACTCAAAGACATTATATTTCAAAACAAGTGTCACTTATATATTTGATTTGTAACTCATTTTTTTCCCAGCATGTATGTTGTTTTACTTTGAAACTGAAAGTCTGTTCTTGTCATACCACTTAACTTGCTGCCCCCTAAAAAAAAAAAAAAAAAAGAGGAATAATCAAAAGAGCTAGTTTTATGACAAGCTATAAACTATGCTCTGACCAAAGTCATATGATTCTAACAGTAGAAGTTTTAATATTTTTCTCCCACTGAAATATACCCAGGTTGGCAAAACAAGTTTTCATCAGCAACAAAACAAGATTATTTGGGAATTTCACTGAAAAAAGATGATTTTTAAAAGCAAATTGTTTTGAGAGTAGCTTTCTGTTTGGAGGTACACAAAAACCTAGCTAAGCTTGAGCTGGAAAAGTGTGATTGGTTTTTTTAATCCTAAAATACAACACATATTGAGAATCTTACACAGCTTGGTCATATCCTTTTCCTTACTTTTGTATTCAGTTGCAAATCTCTTGTGGTATGAGTCACATCTCTCTAAAAGCATGCATACAGTAGTCAGCAGAATCCCCTGATCGTATTAATGCACCAGAAAGAAAAACTTTTTTGCTACTAAAGTCACCTTAAAAAAGAGGGTCAAGGGTCATCAGAAATGACCCAAAGCCCATTAAGAGTAAATAGCAGTTTGAAATTAATGTAGTTATGAGATGTGGAAAGAGTATCTGATTGGAATGCTGATGTTCTAAATCAAGAGTCTCAAAAATAAGAGGGCTGAGCTGGCAAATGGCAGCCCTGCTGTAACTGAAATGTACTGTCTTGCTATATTTAAAGACAATACCTCAACAGTTAAGTATTAGAACATTTTAAGTGAGATAAATAAGCATAAGACACAGGCAAATATCCTTGGTTATTTAATCATCCTGAAAGCAGTGTGGAAGTGTGAGGGTGAGTTCAAAGGTCAAACTCTTCTTTCAGCTTCTTGCAAAGAAAAGAAAGCTTAGCCCATTTTACCTTAGGGAAGGGGGGGACTGTTCTTTCCATATGCCAGCGGTAGTTACAGCATTTCATAACACAGGAAAGAGGGAGTGTATTTACATATAGAGAGTATGGAATCTTTTACTAGGACAATGCATTCCAAATCAAGATTCAGGTTAGAGTTGGGACAACAAAAAGTCCCAAAGAACAAAGGGAAGTTAAAATTTACTTAACATTTCCCCAGAGCTTCTTAATTACAAACTCTCAGATTTTTGTAACTAAAAGTTTATTGTAATCACTGTTTTGAAAGTCTAAGTGAAACCCACAGTTCCTTTTTAAAATTATTTCCCCATGATCACAGTAATAACTTAGCACTTTGTTCATATAAAATATGATATTAATCTATCAACATAGTTCTAAATGAAAATATAGTAGTAAGGAGAAGATAGATTCTGAAGATTAGCAATAAGTGCTCAAAAAGGAATTTTTTTGAGTGTGATCTAATGAAAGGAGAAACCAAAATGAAGTAACCTTTTGTGTAAGACAGTCTGAAAAAGGTGCTAAAGTTTATTATCTTCCTCCTTCTAGCCCCTACCCTAAATCTTGCTCTCCCCACCCCTACCAAAACAAAGCAAAACCAAAACACATTATTCACTTAAAATGAAGGGAAAAAAGAAAAAATAATCCTCTAATCCAAAGCCTGGAAGCCATTCTCTAAAGACTACTTAATATGAAACTTTGTTTACAAGATACAAATATAGCCTTCTTACCACATTCAAAACCAGAAAACATCCACTTATTTAAAGAAATGCCTTTTCTATTTTGATCAACAAGGACGTAGGTATTCATTTTAAATTTAAATTCGGCCCCAATAGTGCCATATGAATGTTTTAAATTCATATATGATATGCACTGTTTAAGAATGTTTAAACAAAGGAAGTAGGAAAAGCCTCAAAATACACAGCAAAACTTAATGGCCTCAATTTTAAAATACATACTGATTGCAGCATGGCAAAATTATTCTCTTATGCTTACAGCCAGTCTTCAGAAAGAATAAGTGCAGTCAGTGTAGTAATTTGTCCCACTGGAAATTCTGTATAAAACATCTACCTAAAATAAACAAGGCTTCGCAGCAAGAATCGTCAGTTGCCATTAAGGACACACCTTAAAGTTCTTACCACACAGTAACTAAACAAGTACAAACTAGTGGTGACTGTTTGCTACTTTTGTCTTAAAAGTTAATGAGATCAATTCACTCCTCAGTATCAGATCTTAAGATAATTTTCTTAAAAATGCAAGAGACAAACAACCCCAAAACACGAATATCCAGGATTTGAGTGTCTGATGCTTTATCAGAATGCCTAAGGTTCTTGTAAACAGGAATATAAATATTAACGTTTAAACCTGACACCACGTAATACTAAAAGGTAAAATGCTTAACTGCTCAGAATACTAGTGCTCTGTACTGGAAGGCAGCTGTTGTTCCCCTGCCTTTTCTTTTGTTGTGCTTAATCTCATGTCAAGTCATTCAACCAACTCCAAAGCGATGAAGACATAATTGAACAACCTTAACTAAAAACTGATCTACTGTTCTTAAATAGCTATATATACTGCTTCACGATTCAAAAAGGCTAACATATGAAAAAGAATCTATAGAATTGAAATCAGCAACTCTGGTGCATGCAGAAGAGTTGCTTGGCCGTAGGCCAAGCCAATCAATAATCACTGTAATAACCATGTTTCTGAAGTTATTTGTTTTTCATATTCATCATCCTAAAAACTCAAAAGACAAAACTTGAAAACTCATACTGATTTCAAGAACGAGCTGTGAGATACAAAATCCAAATATTTTGCACAGAATTACAATACTGCTCATTAAAAAAATATGTTACAGAAAGATTAGTGATCACAAAGCACATTCCTGCTACAGATCTTAAAATATTGACTTAGTTACAGAACTAGTAAAGGGGAAGAAAAAAAATACCTCCTCCACCCTTTCCCTCTTCCCTCCCCCTCTGGCAAAGAATGCAGTTTATCCTACTTATTTGAAACTGTCCTTTTATATTATCCAAGGAAACTCTTAAACCTTAGTGTGGACATCACAAATTAAAGTATTAGTCGTATTCCCAAACCTACAGTTAATAAGAGCTCCTAAGAGCAATAAAACATGGCGTTAAAGCATTTGCAAGCTATTGTCATAGCACTGTGCTCTGATACCTTTGCAGACACAAAACCAGCCCCCACCAACCAACAAGCATGTAAGCATTGGTCAGCAAGTCAATGCCTGCTATTCAACTTGTAGTTAGGCGTTTTATTTCTGTGTCTTCCAGATCATATCACTCCTGCATTTCAGGGCCTAATAAAATGTGAAGAATGATATGCTCCCTCTCTCTCCTTGCATCTGAAACTGCGTTATTTCCCTCTCTTCTTTTTCACACATTCTTACAAAAACTTCCCTTTTCACATACTTCTATAAGAAAATATTTCACTGCATCTACTTCAGTTCCTATTTCTATTTTCGATTTTCACTAGATCCTTCTGCTACTGCCTCCCCCTCAAACCCACTGGTAGAAACTGATGTAGTTTTAAAGCTCTCAAGGTCATTTCAGAAATGAAAAAAAAAAATGTTGCCTTAAAAAACCTTTAAACACACAAAACCCCTAAACTAAACCCTTTTGAAATTCAAACGCCTTTCAGCAGCAGATCAATAACCCAACATAAAGATTTTTGTTCACCACCACTTCAAAACTATTACACTTCAATTCAAATACTTACTGGGAGTCACACAGCACATTTTATGGGATGGCTCATTAGAGTACATACAGACCTTACTTTGGCTGCAGGTTTTCTGTGTGGGAAACAAACAAAAAGAACCCCCACATCCAGAAACAGAAGGTCCAGTGGGTATCAGGGAACAGGAATGAAATCCAATCTCTAGATATTCTAGAATTTTATTGTCCTCGCTTGGCAACGTCTTTTGTTGCTTGAGAAGTCAGTTGAGGCTTATTTATTTATTTTCTAAACTTCCTATTCCCCTTAACAAAAAAAAAAAAAAAAAAAAAAAAGGAGAAACACGATGCCAAAGAAATTATCAGGAAGGGTTTAGTCCTTAGAAGACAAAGGTAAACGAAACAAAAACTGGCAAAACGGATCAATAAACTTTTCATTAACACCACCCCCCCTCCGCCCCATGAGCCACTTACTACAAATCCTTCTTCCAGGAACATCTTTGACTCACAAAGAAATAGTCTCTTCCCGCTCCACCCCCCCACCCGGCAGAAAAGCACCCCCAAAACCCAGGCGCGACGCCTCGAGTATTTAAAAGCAAATACCCAGGTATACAATGGGAGTTTGAGACACCTACTTGCGCGGGGGGAAGCCGGGGAGGGGGAGGCGATCCCGGGCAGGAGAAGGAAATCGGGGACAGCGAGAAGTTTGCGGGTGGGAGGGAGCGAGGGAGGGAAGGGCTCCGGCTCCTCTCCCTCCGCTGCCTCTCGCTCCCCTGCCCGCCCGCGGGCGCTGCGGGCCGGCCGGCCCCGGGGAGGGGGGGGCGGGAGGGGCTCGGTACCTGCTGCTGCTCCGCCGCGCGGGGGGGGGGGGGGCGCGCTGGCGTCACACACCTGGCCCCCTCCCCGGATCTTCCTCCTCCCCCCCGGGAGCCGCGTCCCCCCACACACCTGCCCTTCCTCCTCCTCTCCCCGAGGGGCGGTCAGTGCGCCTCGCCAGCCCCCCGGGCGCCAGGACAGCACGGGGATGGGCGGCCCTGCTCTGCGGAGAGGGGGGGGGGGGGGGGGGGAGTGCTTAACCCCCCCCCCCCCCCCCTCACAAGGGGGCTGTGTCCCCCCAGATCCCCTTGAAACGTCCCGGAAGGCAGCTGCCCCCCACCCCCCCGCGGTCAGACACACAACCAGCCCCTCACAGCAGAGACCGCCCCGAGGGGAAGGGGCTGCGCCTCCCTCAGGTGCCCCCTGTAAGAAGGAGGAGGAGGAGGAGGAGGAGGGAAGTTGACCCCCAGCCCTCCCTCACCTGTGCCTGGGCCGCCTCCCCGGCCGGCATCCTGAGGCGGGGGCAGAGGGAGGAGGGGAGCGGGGGCGGCCGCCCGCGGTGCCGCCGGAGCCCGGACTCGGCGGCGCTGGCGCTCGGGGCACTGTGTTTGTAAACCGCTCCCGCGGCAGCTGTTGCTCGGGCAGCCCGAGCGTTGGGCCACACCTCCCAACAGGCCACGCCCCGGCAACGCAGGCCACGCCCCACAGAGGCGTAGGCCACGCCCCCCCAGCGGCACAAGCCCCGCCCCCCTCGCGCGGGGCGGGCGGCGCGTGAGGCGGCGGGGCCGCAGGGGCGGCCGGGCCCGGCCCGGGCGTTAAATAACGAACGTGTGTGCGCGCGGGGCGGCCTCTGCTGCCGCCGCCGCCACCGGGTCTGCGAAGCGCCTCGGAGCGGCGAGGCCGGGGCGCTGCCGGGCGGTGGCGAGAGCGCGGCGGCGAGCGTTCCCTTTGTGTCGCCGCGGCGTGACGGGGGAGCGCGGGAGTGGGCGGCGGTGTGCAGCCCGGTAACGGCGGGTCGGGGCCCGGGGCCCGGCCGCCTTTGTGATTCAGGGAGATGGGGCGATGGTTATCTCCGTGAATAACAAAACGCAGCGGAGGAAGGTTATCGAAAGCCTTGTATCACCCCTGCGCACACCCGGCAGGGGCCATTACGGGCCGGATCGGTCTGGGCTGCTCCTATGGCCTCGTCTTTGCAAATGTAAATAAAACCAATGCGCCTCCTAAGTATTGTCCATCGGTTTCCTTTGGTGGATCGTTGAGGGGTGAAATGCCCGAACCGTCGCTGTCCGCCTGCGGGGAGCCCCGGTGACCTCTGGCCTCTGCCGAGCAGTTGGGCTCGGGAGGTGCTGCCGCACCAGGAGGGGGATCAGCATGGAAACACGGCAATTTGCTATAGACGTTCCCCAGAAAAGGCCAAGGATTCTCATATTTTGCACTTCTTTTGACAGTCGTAAGCGCTCAGCTGTTCTGTCTGGCATAGCGTTACTTCTTCAGCGGTACGGACGCTAGAGGGGAATTAAATGCAGCAGACAAAGACTTAAAATATTTTTTCAAGTATTCCACTTGGAACTGAGGAGCTTTTTAGGAGTTAAATGCAGTCTGTAATACTTCTAGCAAAGTGCTTAATCTCCGCTAGACTCTGAGGTTAGCACCTTCTTCAAGTAAATGGGATAAGAAAGAGGTGAGTTTCCATGTGCTCTTTCCTCTTGTTTTTCCCCCAAAGACACACTGAGACCTGTTAAAGTCAGTTTAGTTTACATCAGTAGGTTTAGATCACACCCAGGGGCTTATTTGCTTCAATATAAAAATCATCCTGCCCTGAATGGAGGACATATCTAAAATAATTGCAACTAGAATGATGTGGGGGGTTTTTTATGTGTTTTTTAAAGTGTTCTCAAAATGTTCTCCCAGTCTAAAATGAGCAACACAACTCAGGTTGAAATTTAGGTCATTTATATGGCAAATAAAGATTAATCAAAAACGTTACAGAATGTGGTCATATACTTACCCACCAGGTAATTCTGGAAGATGAAATATCTTTATTGGCAAATTTGAATCTTGCCTCACACTAACTTGAAACAGAATTCTTTTCATGGAAAGAAGGTCAAAAATGATAAGCTCAGACTTTTAAAATACGTATGTTTAAGACGTGGCCCTTCAACAAGTCATACAGTGCACCCTCACTAGCGGAATTCCTGAAAGTTAAAAAAAACCCTCTGTGTGAATCAGCTGTGTGAACCAAGACCACAGGGTTTTGCCTTAAGTTTGCTTTCTTTACAGGTTTTCAGGCGTTGGGTCTTGGTCCTCCCACTACTCTGAATGGTCTGAGAGTTTTGAATTGATACAGGAGGAAACTGATATAGGGCTTGCTGCACAATGAGCAATTTCAGTTGTTAAGTGTGATTTTTTTTGCGGTGTGATGTATCCAACCGAAGTGTTTATACATGCATGCAAAATACTCCACTACATTGCAAGAGCTTCACATTTCTTTGTAACTTGCTGCACACTGATTTGTACTACGTGACCAAACCTGATCCCACAAACACTCCTAAGTTTAAGCTTAGGAGTAAGCCAGTACACTTCAGTGGGACTTGCTATGTAGGTTTAAGCATTGATTATCTACAAATGCCAGCATGGCAAGAAGAACAAAGTAGAATTTAGCTGGAAATGGGTGTGGGAGTTACCAGTTTTGCTACACCCAATGTCCTGACTCACATGACTCTCTTAAAAATCATGACTGTTAAAAAATTAGGGTTTTTATTGTCTTCTGATTTTAGCATTTTGACAGCCCTTATATTGAAAAGTTACAACTTCAGGGCCCAAAAACTTTGAAAAATATTGGACTTGTGCTTTTGCTCTTAACTATGTCTCCTGAAAGACTCGCAGAGTCAGGTTTTGCAATATTTCTTGTTCTTATGACATACCAAAACCCATTACTTTCCCCCCTCCTTTCATTTTTTACCCCCTTTTAAAGATTGTACTTTTTCAGGTGAAATATACTGACCTTCTTGATTATAAGGGGCGTTTCACTGGAGCCAGGACTCTGGACGACTGTAAACATGATTTAACAGAGAACATAGAAGCTGTATGGTTTTTATCCACTGAGATATGGTACCTCTGTGGAAAACATAAGAAAATAAAAAGACTTTCAGGAAAAAATGAGAGCTCAGAATATCTTAAAACTTTTCTTCTTGTTTCCTTTTTTCTGAAAATGCATCGTATAATATCACATTACATGACTGAAATGAAAACATCCAATTTATTTTTACAGATTAGCCACAATGACCTCCGTGATTTATGCTCATGGTGCTGGAAATGTTTGATATGAGGCAAGGGCCAACTTGTAAAAATAAATCTTATATTTTCTTCTCCCTCTGTTTTGCCTTGTGTTGAGGACATTTGCTGCCTTTCTGGAGAAGCTTCAGCAATCCATGTATTATGTATGAAGCAAAAACTTCTGCAGCAAATACACAGGAAAGACTGACAGACCTGTGTTTACTGTTCTGTACTATATGTTACTACACAGTCTTGCAATATTAAACCTAGCCCCAAACTAGACTTTGGAACCAGGCAGCATGCCCAAAATTGTGATAATCTCCTCCATAACAACAGAAAAAAAATAAAATAACATTGCTGAAAGCTGAAAAGTTTAGCTTCAGTCCCCAAACTCCTAATGTACTTAAATTTATAAGTTCTTTTAAATTACATTTTGTACATTTATATTATGTAAAAATCCATACTAAAAGTCTTGTGAACTGGCTCAAGTCCTGCTCTTCTGCATAGTGCACACAAGAAAACCCTCGCTGTCAGAGAGAATGAAAACAGAGCTGATCAGGCAACAGGAAGCCTTTACCTAAATTTAAAGTCTTTCAAGGGTTACTGTGGATGTTTGTCTCAAACAACTGACCTGAGTAGCAAAATACCCCATCTATACCTGGCAGCCGGAGATCAGCCAAGTTTCATTCTTTTGCACAGGCACTCTCTCATTTTAGATTCATATTTAGGCAGCTATTAAATCTGGCCCGTCGTGTGGTTGAGGCACAAATGGGATTTAGGGGATCTGGGCTCAGTCCCAGCTCTGCCACAGACTTCCTGCGTGATCTTGGGCAAGTCTTCTCACAGGGCTCACAAAATTTGGCAGGTTTTATTTTTAAGCCCCTGCTCTAGCAGTCAAGTCATTACATGAAATTCTCCGTTCACTGGCATGAATAGATAAATAAAGTAAATACGCAGTGTTTTAGCTTTTAAGGAGATAAGCTTGAAACCATGATCACAGTGTAACCTAATGGCTCACAGTTAGAGAACAAATTTTAGAAGTCCTTTTTAAAGTTATTTTGGGTATCTGGGCCATGAGTTGGAATGTAAAATTCTACAGTTTTCATTTCTGCACAACAATTTCTATTTGTAAAATCAGGGTAATTTTCCTTCTTTGCTTACAACATTGTTCATGAATTGTTTGTGCGATGTTCAGATGAGACTGAGACTAGAAAACAGACAGAATCTCTTATGAGAAGTCTTTATCAGTGTTTTGTGGCTTGTTTTTTGAATTTCCCCTTTGCACAAATTACTTATTTCAGCATTATTTCAGCAACGAGTAAAAGAAAATCCCATCGTGTCAGATGGTTCTCCTGTTTTTGCCTCTGCAGAAGCACAGGCAGTAGTATGTTTACAGGAAACGCCTGCTGCAGAGGCACTCTGGTAGTTAGACACGGTCTCAGATTTGACTAACATGCTCACATGATTAGATTTACTAAATGAAGACACAGATGAGACGGTGATGAGAAAGCTGCAAGCAATCAGGTTCTTGCAACATCAGATAATCCACGAAGCGACTTTGTGCAGTAACCATGCAGAAGGCTCCCCGCGCCCTCCCCCCCAAGAATGCGCCTGGCTGTTGCATTAGTAACTATCTCCTCAACCCATATTCAGTTACCAGCCTCCCTCTCATCAACAGCAGCTCTTCCCCCCTCCCTTTCCCCCCATTCTAGACCAAAGTGCTGCATTCTTTAAAAATGCATCCGTAGGTATTTTTATGCTCAGCTAAAATTTGAAGGTTTAGTTACTTTCTAAGCAGCACATTTAACATAGAACAGTTTATTTTTATAATGAGAAAGAAATTGCAGGGTTTTTCTTTCACTGTTTTATACATCCTGTCTGTATAAACTCATAGGTTTAAAATCCTGCGAGGCACGTTGACAGTACAACTATTAAAGATTTTTCTATTTGACCTTGATTTTGTTTTGTTTTCGCTGCGTAGGAACTTTAGCAGACTTGAAGCATGACATGTCTTTTCTTTTTACTTAGTACACCCTTCCTAGGGTAGGAAAAGACGTGTAAACAGAAGCTTGTTCAATAGCATGTAGATTTCTCAAATAAAATATATGACTTTCTTGAAGCTCATTTTGCTCAACCTACAGTTTTGTTCCTGTACTTTGTTCTACAAATGGATCCTTTTCGAGATGACAGCACACCATGATGTGTATGTTCTCTTTTCTTAACTCATGGGGTGAAAGATTTGTGGGGTCTTACTGTTTTATTCAAGCACATGTTAGTTGCTTGATAGGGTATATAACAATAGCAATAACAGCAGCATTGTTTCTACTGTGGTGACAGAGAATAAACATTTGCATGAAGAAGTAATATCTTTTATTAGATGTAGTTGGAAGAGAGAGAAGAGCTTTCAGGCACGCAAGCCCTTCCTCAGGACTGAAAACAGAAACAAACTTCAAGCATGCATACATTTGTGCTGTGCAGTGAAAGAAGACAAATACATTGGTGAAATATAAATGATGTAAAAAAGGCTGCTTGAGAAGATAAACAAACTGAAGATAATGAAGTCATACCCTCTGCCCAGAATGGCTCAGTTATCAGCACCAGAGGCCCTAAACTTTTGTTGTAACTTTCCAAATTGTCCTTCCTGGTATCACATGGCCTTTACTCTGAATATGAAGAGTCGGATCTAGAGTCTGGCTGTTAATCCTCTCCCTTCCTTGATTAGTTTGAGCTTCCAGTCTTCTCACTCTCAGTCTATAAACTTCTTCTTTCCATTGCTTGGATATGGCAAAATAAGAGCATATTCACCCATGCTAATTAGCACCTGGCACCATTCTTCAATTAAAAAAAAAGTCTAATATTAAATGCCCAACCCTGAGCTGACAACTCACACATAAAGAGGTAGGTGTACCCTGAACTGGTTCTAAAATTGAAGCCTAAATGCATTGTTTTGATATGATGACAGGCTTAAAGTCTGTATTTGTTAATACAACTTCCCTCACTCCGTTAGTGAGCTCTGTTCACGCTTGTTAAAAATAAGTTATCTACACTAAAAATCCAAGATCTTACAGAGCTCACGTCTGTAAAATAAAAGAGTTTTACAGCCACATTTCAATTCTGACACTTGTGCTGTGCTGTAGGTGTAATTCAAATGTCACCTTTTTCCCCACTTCTCCTTTTGTGGGTCATTTTCCATTTTGTCTTCCATTAGAGAAGTTTGCCTCCTCTTTGTTTTGATCTTAAACAAATTGAATCAAAATTTCAGGCACACCAACATTTGCGATGGGTTGTTTCATCAAAATAATGGAAATAGCCTCTCACAGTTTCACAGGATGTTCCCAGACTGAAGAAGGCATCTGTAGATTAATTCCTTTACTTTCTATGGCGTATTCCAAGTGCATTCAAAGATCAAAGCTGCCTTAAAGGGTGGCAGTTACTGCTGCTTGTAATTGTGATGTGGAGGCAGATCCCTAAGAACGGACCCGTGGTAAGGGAAAGAAAATTATCTGCCTTAAGATAGCAGAGAGACTGAAGGCATCTATGCATATAATTCAGAGTTAAGGAAGTATTCATTTTGTAAAGGTTTTTATGTAAGATTACCCCAGACTTTGTCAGGTGTAATCCCTAGGAACAGTGTGGTGAGTTCAGTTCATTTTTTGAGACATACTTTTGCAAAAGTATTTACCTTAGAGTATGTCCTCCCACTCAAGCTGTAGTGCGACTACAGCACTTAAATGCCTGAACTGCAGAGCACAGAGAATAGGATACAAAAAGTAATTTTGTGATTCTTTCCAAAACTTGAATGGTGTTAAAAATAATAATTGTCTCTCATAAACTGAAAGTGCTGATATTAATAATGGATGATGGGATTCTTGCACATGTGTTTATTAATTTATAAACACCGCACAGCCTCAGAATGAAAGGTGCTCTATAAATAGAAAGTTAATATTGATCAATCCTGAAGTGGTATTACCATTCTGGGAGGGTTGCAACGTTTTTTCTTCTTCCTAATCTGATAATCGAAAGAATTCCCTGAGCTTGGCTCTTTGTTATCATTATTTGTTTCTTCCTATTGTACCTTCATCAACACTTCCTCCTTGTATCAGAAATTCAGGAAGAAAAATCTGAGGCTTCTTAATGTTGTGAATGCCGTAGAGCTGGTATGACAAAAATGTGCATTTGAAAGGTTATAAAAAAAAGACAAGCAATTGTTTAAAATGAGGTATTAGCATGACAGTTGACAAAGGCATGGTGTGTTGCCAGATCTCACTGGTTTCTAATGCTAGCTAATGA
This sequence comes from Strix uralensis, assembly GCF_047716275.1. NCBI lineage: Eukaryota > Metazoa > Chordata > Aves > Strigiformes > Strigidae > Strix > Strix uralensis. Next base: position 7,845,544 of record NC_133989.1, on the reverse strand, counting down.
GAACAAGTATTCCTTGATCTGAGCGAGGGAGTTGCCTCACATGTTCTTGCACACACAGTGAATGTGCTTCCCCATTTTGAGAATTATTGTTCCGACACCATAAGAAGATATCATTTTACTTCAAAACACATTAGCTTTTTTTTCCCTTTCACAACTGACTAGTAACCTGATCCCTGTCCTTACATTTGTTATGTTTATTTGATTTACATTTTTCTGCTTTCCTCTTCTCGCAAAAGTAACGTTCTTGCAACTGTGCGAGAGGACACAGTCGGTGCTCTGATAAACAGGTGATGAACATTTGCCATCTATGCTCTGGGTTAAAGGGGGAGGGGGAACAGAAAAACCCACACTTCCCAGATCTAAAAAGCCTTCAAGTAACTTTCAAAATGAAGCCCAAAGCACAGCCGCTTTGCACAGCTTCCACAACTCCTGCCACGCTGATTTGCGCCAAAATTTCCCAAACAATCCCACAAGGGAAGTTTTGTCAATACGTTGCCAGTACTCCGGCTCAGATACAGACAACCCTCAAGAGCCAACCAATATCAGAAAACCTGCCAAATTAAAATGTATGCGCCCTCCCTACCAGTCTTCATTCACTGCTGGGATGCAGTTGGGTGAGGGGGCTGGGGCTGCTGATGGTGCCAGCAAGGGGCTGCTCAGAGCAGGGCTTCAGCTGGTGCATATCACTATCACACTATTGCCTTTAATGGAGCTACAGTAATTTCCAGCAGCTGTGACTTCACCGCAGCGTTTTAGCATGCTTAAGAGGAGTTTTGATTTTAAAACCTACTGTACTGTGAGGCCGAATCCTGCGGTGACAGGCAGGCTGTTGCATGGACACGACAGCCCCCTGAAGTCTGCCCGTCAGCAAGCAGGGTTTCCACTCACATGTGGAAATTCAAAATTTGACATTGGTGTTTTGGTACAATGGAAGTATTATATATGGGAGACAGTAATATCTTCCCCGTGGTCTGTTTGTGTCAGGATATTATTCAAAGTAAATCATCAGATTTTGCTTCATTTTTGCCATTGTTACGTTATTTCCTGTATGACTTTTTTTTTTTCCTCAAAAGAAATTAGCTATTACTTCATATCAAAGTTTTTGAGATAGCTTTTTAAAAAGAAATAACTAAATTTTTCTACAGTTAAAAAACCTGCTTTCAAACAAGACACCATGAAGCCTCACAGTAACACATGCAACCGAGGACATTTTAAGCTTAAACTACTGACATTAGACAAAGAGGAAGGTGACTTGTTCTGTGGAAGCAAATGCAAGAACTAAACCATCAGAAGTGAAATGACAAGTAGAATTGAAATCTAAACCCCTTTCAGTTTATTCATTCGAGATGGTGTCACCACAGATGAAATTAGGGGAAAATTTTTATATGGGACTTTTTTAATATGAAAGTTACAGGATATTATAGTTTTATAATAATGAAGTTTCTATTAACAGTTTGGGAGAAGACAGCTTATTTCTGTGATTAAGAAAGCAGGACATTCAGTATAGACTATATATAGTACATGTACAAGTACATGCACACTTACAGGAAAAAAGGAATGTTTGTCTAAGTATACTGCAATAGCTAGCTATTAATATTGTCGAGATGCAGACCTCTCTCCCAGGTCTCCTAATAACAGCTTTTGGTGCTGACAAAATCCTTGCCCAACAGATGCAACCATAGCTTTATCAAGGCCTTCTGGTGACACTATAAACCATGAGAGTGAAAAAATGCTTCCTGCTGCAGACTTCCTGCTTCAGCTGCAGGAACAGCACAGACCAGTTTGTTTTAGACGTTTTATCTTTATCAGGCTGCGTGGTGAATTAAAGCCTTTAACGCAGCACACAGAAGTTTAGAAAAATGTATAAACTGGTAATGCTGTGTCCTCTGGTGTTGTATATGTAGATTTAGATCAGTATCTTTATCAAATATTGAAAGGTAATAGTGAACATGATCATTTTATACAGTAAGAAAATCTCCTTAATCTATTCTGCTGCGTTTGAGACCGAAAGGGTTTTAGACATTTGTCATCAAAGGTGGGTTTTCAAGAGAAATTAGGAACTTGATGGAGTATTGCAGATGAAGCTGGATGGCTGCTTTAGGCATGTAATTATTTTAATTCAGGTATGTAAACCAGATAATTGTACATGGAAACAGCTAATTGGGCAAATTTTAATTTCCTTTTACTCAGGAGAAATCGAAAGAACTCCCTATGAGTACGTGCCCTCTGCATTTTCTACCTGCATCAACACCAAGCAGATATAAGTTTCTGTATGCTGCTATGGACCCCCATACAGAACTGCCTTTGAAGTAACTAGACCGTAGAGTTTTCAGCGCCCCCGGCCATGTCAGCTTGCTGACTGCCCCCCCTTCTCCTTTCATGATGCCTCCGGGAGCAGGGCGCAGCTTTGCTGCACTCTTCCTCCATCCCAGGACTCCTTTCTGACTTTTTTGTAAGCTTGGTTTCTGTGCTGCCCCTCATTCTGGTACTTTTTAGACCTGTGCACAAAGGCGAGGAGAAGAAAGGAGACACAGGTTGTGTGTTTCTGGGTCTGTCAAGAGGATTTTTAAATTTTTTTTTTTTAGAAGTTGCAGTGAATATAGATAGACGAGGGAAAGAGCGAGTGTGCATATGTACCATGAGATACAGGAATATCTCAATAGGCATTTTACTATACTCTCAGTTTCCCTACCCCTAGCAACATGCTGACAAATCAAGAACTGCCATCCTATATACAGTACTCCAGCTGTCAGCCTTAAGCAGTGCGTCTCCTTGCCAGAGTACAGCCTTTCCTTTGTTTCAGCTTTGAAAATAAAATCGCAATTTGTAAAATAAAGGGAAAAGAATTCTTTTCTAAGGCAGGAAAGTCACTAATCCTTTTTAAAGGTTCATAACTGCATTAACTGCTTTGAACAAGAAGCCACGCACTGAATGATAATGGATTTGTAGTAACGGTATGCCTTGTATTTAATATAATAATAAGCAGTTACATGAAGTCAACAGACTCACTATACTCACCTACTACTTCGTTTTGTAAATATTTTCATTGATTTATTCTCAGTAAGAAATATTTGTCATCTGAATAGCCTTTGTTTCTACTTGATCATTTTTCAAGGGAGGAAAAAGACTTTTTGAAGATAGCTGTCACTATATAAAATTTTGAAGCTAGCTCAGACAGGGTCGTGCACTATGTTAATGTCTTAGACTTTCATGTCTTGCATCTTAGAAACAGGAATAGGTCAAAGGTAACATGAGTTTTGTGGGCCTTTTAAAAAATGCATTGTGTAGGAGTGAGTGACTTACAGAGGCACAATCTGCATAGGTAGCACAAGTCTTACTTCAAACCATCCACAATTTAATTAGAAGTCATAGATGGCCCTAAGAACAAGAGAACCACTGAGGTGTACTGGTACTTTACAATTAGTGGAAGGCATCACCATGCCCATTTTATAGATGGAGAAACTGAGGCCTGGAAAGGCACAATATTTTCCCCAAAATACTACAAGTATGAGAGGGAGCCACCGAAATAAGTGTATAAAACCTTTAAAGCATACCATACAATAGCCACGTGATGTCTTCTAACAAACCAAAATCATGGATTGGTCAGTAATTAGCCAGAAGAGGAACGGAATGGGAAGATGCAATACAGTGGGATTAGCTAGGGCTACTCTGTGCTTAGATAGTTGCACGCACATGCTTTTTTGTCACCAATGAGATGGAGGAGAGAATTTTTTGTCCTTTTCTTCTTTGTTCAAGAAAAATTCAAGGGCTGGGTTTGCCCCTCATCTGGGATTTCTGGCTAAAAGGGCAGCACAGTTAGAATTTCTGTGCAGTAGCATTAGGTGAATTTTCATACATCCCAAATTCCCGGGATCTGTGTAGTGGGTGTATAGCTCTTGTACCGCTTTTCTCGGAAATGTTGGATTTATTGAGCACGCAATGTATGGTTGATTCACACATGTGCAATAAGTTTGGTGCGTCCCGGATACATCAGGTTTATTCTACATGTCATTACACAGCACATGTGCACGTATTTCTGTCCAGGAAATCCCAGACAGAAATGTATCAGCCCCAGATTAGCTCTTCATAGCCAAGGAAGGGCTGAGTGGATTAGGGAGCCGCTGGCCATGAGGAATATATTGACTCATGGCTTTGGAGACAATACCTGTCATCCCCAATGGAAAATCCCAAGGGGAAATATGGGAAATTTCCATTAACAAGTCAGCTTCATTTCCCCCTATTCATTGCATAGGTTTCTTAGGATTGAATTTATCCAAACCCCCTTTCATCCCGCAATATTCAGGAAGTGCCAGCCAGGCTGTTTTCCTTGAGAAAGGCTGCACAGTGTCACTCAGAGCACAGTTTGGGCCATTGCAGTCAGATGCAGACGACCTTAATCCAAGTTTCTTAAAAAAAGGAAACAAAGGAATCCTAATTAGATGGAATATTAGAGACTCTCATCTGGGACTTTCTCATTGTTTGCAAGCCAAAGGTGATTAGGAAAAGTCCACGATTTAAAAAAAAAAAAAAAAAAAAAAAAATCCCTGAAGGTGCTCCTTTCGTTTGCAGCATCCACTCATTTATAACACAACAGGACAAAATAGTAATATTTCCGAAGTCTGCTATAAGGATGGTGTCTTGAACTGAAATATTTGTTAATAGAAGAGTAAAGCCAGTTTGCACATGAAATGAATCCCAATGAAATGAATAAACTAAGTATTATTAATATAATATCATGCAAAGCAATAAAAAATAGTAAGTGCTGCAAAAGCAGGAAATCACTAGGGAAAATATCTGTTGCCCCAAGACTTAAATTGGAATGAATTCCTAGAATCTTAAATGCTAATTTAAAACTGCTTCATTGCAGATTTATTTTGAATATCATATTTTGTCAATAGACAAAGGGTAAGCAACACTAAAGCACTGTGTTAAAAGCAGTTGCAGTAATTGAGGTCAGATGTCTCTATAAGCTGAGAAGTATTCAGATGTACTGTATTTCTCTGGTTCACTTGTAGAATATTCTTCCCCTGTATCTTTTAATTTGCCAAATGATTTGAGAGAAACCAAGCCACCTACATTTAATTAGCTTTATAAATCAAAGGTGACAATTCTTTAGTAACCTGTATTATTTCCCAGCGTGGCAAGCTAGAAAAATGCTGACAAATTTATTTATTGACCTGTTGTGTTTTGCAAGGACAGCCAATGTTATATTGATCCAGCTATCCAAAATACCATAGCAGGGGCAATAACATTCAAGTGCCAGTGTCTCCACATAATCACTATTCTGTACTCTCCCTACCCGAGCGATATCCCCCATCTCTTACGAAAATGCAAATGCACCCATCCCCCCGACCTACCCTCCTCTTGCTTTGAGGAAGGATCCTTATTGTTAGAAATTAAACTGAGAACAGAGACCTTCAAATTTACTTGGCATATAGTTTGCTTCTTTCATTGGAAGTGATCATTAGTAACTACTGTTGCAACTTTAATTATATCTTCAATAACAGCTCCCCCACCCCCAGCACTTTCTGTAAACCTCCCTTTGTATCACCCAGGAATCTGATCCTGCAATCCTTCATGGGGAAACCTCTATTGAAGTCAATGGGGTTGACTTCTGATTTCCTTAGGTCTCACTTCTGTAACATATATATTTAAGGCGTACACTTTTTCTTCTGATGCTTAAAAGTATGAATGCACAGAAATCTTTGAGAGATCAGGATTTCCATTTTTAGTTCATAATAACATGAAAAAATAAATGAAGACTTCAGTATTTGACCTACTGGGATACCTCACTTGACAATCACTCATGAGTTAGGGTGACAAGGTCACGTTCCTTATTCTTTATTCATTTAACCATTTTATAATTATAAATAGCAATGGAAAGCAAGCAATCTTCACAGTTAATAATCTTCCCAGACCCCAGGGTACAGATATGGAAAATGGAGGAAACAATGGGGAAAAGTTAAAAATTGTTTTTCATAATTTATTACTATCAGGTAAAGAAAAAAAAGTATATCTTTGGAAATGCATGTTCATTTACATTTCTAGCAAAATCCATCCTGAACGTAGCACTCAGCTAAAAAAATACAGAAGACACTGAAAATTGGCCTGGAATAGTATTTTCCAGTTGATGTTCTCTTTTTCCCATGTGCATTTTTATGCAAATATTGTTAGTTTCGCCACCTCCAGTGATCCTTAATTCCCACTGAAACCTCTGAGAGCTGAAGGTCTTCATCATCACACAATTATTTTATATATTAAAACATGACTGAGGACAGGAGGTTAGGCTGTTGTAATTGCCGTGTGTGGCTGGCGTTCCCCATGCATATTTTTGTGTTGCAATGACAAAGGCCACAAGTCAAGAAATCACTTTCGCACATGCTCAAATCCTGCCCTCCTCAAGACCACATTTAAGTGCGTGACCAACTTTAAGTATTACCTTGTGCGTGTTGTTAACCACATGCTTAAGTGTGGCTCAAATAGGGATGCATTCCTGAATCCAAATCAATCTATCAAAATAGCTGCAGGTGAAAATTCTTCATACGTGCTTTCTGTGTACGTAATGAAATATGCGTGGTCATACAAGTACAGGCCTGTATTGCCGTTTATTTCAGAAAAAAAGAAAGTATTTAGTTTTATGTGCTATGCGGTTTAAAAGCTGCCTCTGGAAAAGCAGGATATTTTCCTGAGTGTTATATTGGTTAGATATTTAATGCTCAGAAAGAAGGCCAGCAATTAAAAAAGAACCACAACAGCATTTCAAATATATATACAGGTTTTTATATTTTAGACTCTGATACTTTTTCTAGAACATTTCCTTATGAAGTCTGTTTCAGACTAATATGCAAATTTTTAAAAAGTAAAATGTTTGTATAACCTTGTAGGTTGAAAATAATCAAAGTGATGCAGATACATGCTGGGTACCCAGATGGATAATATTTTGTTTTTCTTTGTGAACGTCTTTTGTCTTAAAGCTAGTGTGAAAATCTAGAAGAGGGCCCCACATGATTGATCACCACAAGCATCAGAAGGAAATGATTCACCACAACACTGTAACTGAAACTGCTTCAACACCTGATTGCAAACTTCACACTAGGGGACTAATTAACTGCTGTACCTGCTCAGAGATTGCTGTAATGCACAGGACACCTCATCTAGTATAATTCCAGCTGTGAATACCCACTGCTCTGGCTGATTATTATTGGTGGAGAGGTACACTGCATTCAGAAGTGCATGAAGAAGTTAAGAATATATATATTTTTAATGATAAGAAGACATTCAATTACAATGCCATTAAGACATTGTTTCAAAAAAACCCCTAAGTGTAGCAGGACCTCAATGTATACCTGAAGTTGAGTATACACATATTTTTTTGTGTCACGATAGGACTGCTTTTAGCTTAAGGGTTTCCCTACTTTTTCCATGAACTTTGCTTCAGGTATAATATTAAAATTTGTGAAACATTTTCAGAATTGGCAATATTAGGAACATAAGGTTCATATTGTCTGAATTTAGATATAAAACAGTACATGAAATATCATCCAGCTACCCACGCATTGTGCTCATAACTAAGCTAATGTCTCAGCAGATTTATCATCAGAAATACAAGTTTGCAGTCTGCAAACAGAGATAATGTATTCCTAGCAAAGCACTTACACATAGTGATTAGAAATAATGGAAGAATAGCTGGCTGTGGGGTGGTTTTTTAGGGGAAAAAAAGACAAAAGCTATTCATTTTTTTTAGCCTAATAATAGTTATATGGCTGCAAATTAATTACTAAAATATATGTTTTATAACCAGCATCCAGAAATGTGGTGTTCTTTTTCACTACATGGACAATATCAGTTGTTTTGACAAATAAAATATTTCTTCGCTTTCCCCTCTTCTCCTGTCTCCACCACTCAATTTAAATTAAAAAATATTTTTTAATACTGTTTCAAGCAATAAAAAAAAGTCCTACAGTTTGGCAAGAGTGTAGAATGATTTGGCAATAGCAGAGAATGATTTATCCTTTGTTCTCGTTTTCTAAATGATTCTGATAGTTTTTCTTGATGAAACGAAGAAATTGGTGAGCTCTTCAGGAAAGCAACATAAAAACCCATAAACGCAGTGTCATAGTGACATAAATTTGATGCTTCTAAAAATAGCTGTGCACAAATCTCCATTACACTCCCCAATCTCACCATGAGCAAAGTTCATTAAGCACCTGTAATAACAGGTACATTTCTTGCTCATCAAATGTTATTCTCCTGTTTAAAGCCTTGCTAATTCTGTGTATACAGAGAGCTCCAAACACGTGCATTAGTATGTCTCTGAGGGAAGATTTAGGTAAAATATTTTTTTAACCTGCCCTATAAAGTGGTCATGTCTGAAAACCCCGTAGTCCCGATATCTGTGCAGTATTTGCAAGAAAAAAAACCCACTCGTCTGCCCATGTGCAGCTGTGCCAGGCAGAACGGCTGGGCCTTCCTTCCCCAGGTGCCTTTCTTATCTCCACGTTAGGAAGTGAGGCAGAGTGGCTGGCAGAAAGAGTGCAGGAATGAGTCAATACACAGCTGCAAGATTTAAACATATGATGACCAGTCATCTCACAGCCTCGCTAGAATAAATTACATATTGCATTGCAAATATGCCCTAAACTGCCGACTTCTGAAGATGTTTCCCGATAGGCATGCATATGCATATTTTTAATGTAAATGAGAGTTTGAGGACTAAACCAAGTTTGCTGTGTATTTTGCCTTCTGAATTTGCAGCAACCCTGAGCTCAGTAGCAAACTGCTAATTTCATAGTTAGTGAATTCATTTTATGTGCGTAGACAGTTGGTAATTTCATCTATACGTGTTTCCAATATTAATCAGAAATATACTGCCTGTTCACAGTGTTTCCTCGAGAAAGACAAAGTGTACATCTGAGGCAGGACATCTCCAAACCTCTCTGGCAATCAAGCTCAAGATTTCAGGTCACACTTTCCAGTTATCTGTAATCAGATATTAGATTACTGCTTGAGTTAACTTTAATCCTCTGGGAAGAGAAGAAAAAAAAAATCTAGTACTTATTAAAACATCACAACCCTAAGAAATAAAGTTCTTTTTCCTCTAAAAAGAGAGCAAGGAGGAAATGTCTCCTGACCACTCAAACACAACCAGCAGCTCAGCTTTGACCTGAAAACAACAGCTCTAGTGGCAGAGAGGTTGAACCACGGTGACCTCCCAGGTCACCTCACTGAGATTCACTCACCGGGCCCTGACACTCTCTGATGGCTTTCAGGTGTAGAGACTCCTACAGCTGGAGCCACTAAATTAATAAGCCAATTTCATCAATAGGTGACAGTTTTCAATCAAAATTAATCTGTGTTGGATCCACATACAATTGTTTTTCACTAGTAGGCTCTGTTGCTATTATTGCATAAATGTTATGACCAACTAATAAATAATTAATAAATATTATGAAAAATCAAACACAAAATCCAATAGTTTAGTAGTTAACAAAACTAAGAAAATTGGATTCTTGGAAAAAAAAGTTTTCTGTAAAGGTCATATCATTTCTCAGAATATGCTTTTCCCTTCTTTTATTTGGCCGAAAAAACCCCACTGATTTTAATAGCTGTGCAGCTACTAGAAAAACGTGAACGAGGGTAATCACAAAGTTACTAAGTATTAATCTTCCTTACAATAAATTTTAGTGAAAAAACCCATGCAGGTCATAGAAACATACAAAAAAACTACTCACTGCTCTGATTTGACCCCTACAGAGCTTACAGGGGTAAGGACACAGGTGTCAATATTAAGAGTGGGCTTCAGTGCCTGTTTCACTGGAAAATTTTAATGGACTTAACCATATTTTGTACATCCCAAAAATCAGTATATAAAATCTATGGCTTCTGACAGAAGGCCAATATGAAATAGTTTTGTGTGTGTGTGGGCTGAGACCACCGAGTCCCTTACCTGGGAAGCAGAGCGAGTCACGTCAGAGGAACAGCTCCGCAGAACAGACTGGCTGCAGTAAGCACCGTCACCCTCCTGGGAAGGGGACGGGGACTGGCAAGGCAGAGACCAGCGTGCCCAGCGTGAACCTGGGCAACACAGAGAGGACGTGGCCTATAAGCAAGCAAGTGGGAGGTTGACAATGCACTAAAATATAGCCAGCTGAGGGGGATGATTGGGCCTGCAGAACAGAAGCAGGTTGATGGTGAGAAAGTGGCATGTGTCTCTTCATATCACCACCTTCCTCAAAAACCTCCGGCGGTGCCACCAGCCACTGCCCAGCTTCCTCCTGGCAGCGCTGGCCACCACCTGCCTCCCCCTGGCTCCTTCTGCAGGCCTACAGCAGCAACTGATGTGCCCCCATCACCAGACAGAAACACCTCCGGACTCTTTACTCAGCCCATCAGATCATTCCTCTCACCTGCAGCCCATTCTCCCTCTGTCAGCCACCTTTAACACTTTCCCCCCCAGGCCGGCTCTCTAGGATTTTGTATTAACCAACAGGCATTCCCACTAAGACATCACCTCTGTTGACATAAGCATTTTTCTTGACAAAGCCACACTTTACAGATATTGGGCTAGCTCTTCAACTCCTCGCTTGTTTTTTACACCCAAACAGTTTTAAAACTGCAGTGAATTTTTAATTGAAGGAAGTGCAGCCACTTCTGGAGTCAAATGCAACAGCTTGTAAATAACAGGCAAAAATTTAGTGCAATAGCAGAGGAAGTTTTAGGTGACTGCAATGTAATTTGTCAGTTGTGGACTAATAGAGATTGGGTTGTTACACACTCTTGCTTTTTTGTCCGTGTTTGAATGAGCATCTTAGTTTTGTGTGCATCCTCTTGTATAAAATTATTGTACACTGTAATAGCAGGTGACCACAGGAAAATACAAAAGAGAAAATATGAAAAAAGAAACCACAAAAGACCACTACTGCATATCAAAATGTTGTTCCGAATATACACAGGCAAAATGAAGAAAGATCAAACAAAATTGCAAAAAGAGGATGAAACAAATAGATGTAAAATTGTTTGTGCTGCTTAGCTGATAGGTATGCCAGGGTCAATCTGTTTTGTGTGTGTGATTTATGAATAAGTGAATAACGATTATTTTATGAGTCCATTTCTCTCATGAATGTTTTATTGCTACTGATGTTTAACTATGATTACTGAGACTTAAACACTCAACATTTCCCAAATCAGAAGAAAAGCATCTACAGAAAGGATAGGGGGAATTAGTGTTTCCTATTTAGTTTTGAGCAAACTATCAAGCATCAGATATAATTTACCCCAAATGAGAAAATAAATCAGTGGCATGGTTAGAAATAATTTCCCCGCTGGAGAGATGTCTATGATAGGCTATAGACATACTGCCCAGTTATGTTTCCAAATTCTATTTATGCATGCTTCTTAGTCATAGCATTAATAGTACGGGTTAATACTCTACACTTGTATATGATCTCCACCCAAGAACTCCAGAGCACATTTTTAAGGATTTATTTCTTAAGCATTACAAGTCAACTTCATATATGCAGAAACTGAAGATGCAAAGAACTGATGAAATTGAGTCACATGGAAATCCAGTGGCTGAGCTAGTAATGGAGCCAGGTCTCCTTTTTCTCAGTGGAAGTTTTCCTGTATCAAATTTTAAATATTTTGTACAGATTTTAAAAAATTTTTTAGTTCCAGAACTGTTTGTACATCTCTTTATTTTATAAATAATAGTTTAAAAAAACCAGAAGTGATGTTTTGCATGGCATGTCAACTCTTAACAATGTCACTAAGCCTTACAATATTGGGGATTTTTTTTTTAAGATTCAGTTCTGGAAGGCAGAAATGTTCTCATGTGTTTCCATGAGAACCGTAAGTAATTTCTCAAAGTTATTTCGTTCCTTCTTTTAGTCTTTCTGAATGAAAACAAACTCTTGAAAATATGAACCTGAGAATACATAGTCTCAAAAATCACAAACAAATGAAATGGAGACAATATTTTTAAAACCTAAGGCTTTGGAAAGTCAGTCTATGACTTTATTTCTATTACTGTTATTTGGCAACACAGTCTTGGTGGTATTATACAAATAACACAGATAGGCAGTAACATTTGAAAATCTTTCCATTTGTGTTCTGTCAGTTACAGACTTGGCAGGTGTAGATTTTAACAGAGAAGAAACTCATATCCTTGAAACTCATGTTTTCAGAAGATGAAGTTGGGTAATCAAAGACAGAGCCCTTTCCTTAGAATAGGCAGACACACAATTGCAAAGGGCTTTCATTTGCGGTATCAAGGTGTTATAAATATTTTTTCACTCTCCAAATATAATTATCCACTAGAAAACTGAATGCAACAAAATAGCTTATACAGACAAGCTTGCAGCACATCTGTTCTTTTTTGATCTAAATAAAACAGAGCAAGAATCTTACTTGCTATCTTGACATAACACACTTCATCTTTGTATATGTAGTGAGATCTTTCCTCTTATAAACAAACCTCTTCCTGTCTCCTTCATTTTCTTCTGGTATCGCCTATAGATCAGCATATTTGTATTACGTACTTTTGAATTTTCTTCCCTCCTGCTCTGCTGACTTCAAATTGAAATGAACTAAAATGCTTCTAGGTAACACATTAGTAGCAACCAAGGTCGTTTTAGATTATCCATAATAACAGTTTTTGCGGACATGTGTAGGTGAGCACATATGGGTAAGTTTGTGGATGTATACTGCAATCTGATTTAGTAAGATCATGTTTGATCAAGGCCTACGAGTCAATTGTAAAATTCCAATTGACTTTAGTGGGGTTTGGATTGCATCCATATTGTTCAAGGAATGAAAAACCTCATTAACAAGGCCAAACCTAAGAACTACTGCCCACCGTAAGTCCAAGGGTAAACACATACAAGAGGATATACAATTAAGCATGAGTTTAGTGAAGCACAATCCAGCATCTTTATGAGAAAAAATGGAGATAAAAGTGATCACATTAGGTACACTTAAGGAGAAATAAAGAAGTTTACAGCCATTAGGGTCACCTGGAACACCCTTCCAAGGGAAGCAGTGAGGTGACTTCATCCGACCTGGTGCCTGAGGATGCAGGACATTGTCATACTGCTCTTGGGGTTCTGCTGCTGAAGGGCTGCTTCTGCCTCTCTACCTCATCCCACTCCTGCCTGCCTGGACCAACCTGGCCCTGTATTCCTTCTAGGTCTGGGGCCTTATCCTTCGTGTTCCAAGCACAGTGAAGCCTTGATTTACAGGGTCTTTCAGACCCTGATATGAGTGTACCCTGACCAGGGGCTCCCAGACCTTTACAGGCATTGCAGCCAGAGCTCAGTACTACCCACTCTACCTTTCCCATGGATTGATCTCCCAAAAGAACAGACAAAAGGACCACCATAGCGTTTATATTAGGCAGGAAAGAGGCAAAGACCTCACCTTCCCTCAGCTCCCTGTTACTCTGACATAGACTTTCACTCCTTTTATACAGCAGAGCTCCTCTCTTATAGGGAGGCTTCAGTCGACGGTAATTAGATTCCACGGATTTAATCCCCTGGGAATGTAGCAATTACCATATACCTGACAAGTGCTAAATGCTGCATTCCGAGGGGATTATCACCTCCGGCTGAACAGAGAGAAAAGGGGAGGGGAAGAGAAATTTCCACTTCCCCATGGGGTGGGGAGTATGATGAAAACTGCCTGATTTGCTGCAGCTGCTGGCTCTTGTAGGACAGGAGAGAGCGGGGCATCCAGGAGAAGGCATTCCTGAGAAGGACCAGACAAAATGTTTATCTCTAATAAAAAGAATATGGATAATGCTGCACATGTGGTTCACCCTTTTCAGTTCTTGTGGTGCTTGCTCCAGCTGGTGTGTGTTTATAGAGGGATTTTTATTAATACTGTTGCTACACAGAGCAAATACACTGCAGAATAAGTGAGATTAAGACAATTGGTTTAATAGACTTCAGAAATAAGTGACATTAGATCAAAATCATATGCACAAAATATAGCATTGGCAGAGAAGAAGCATTTATGTAGTGGTTTTGCACCCTGGGATACACAATTTATTACAGCTTCTTAAAAAGCAGAATTGGTATAAAGCTCCTATTCTTTTGCATTATCTTATCTCAGTTATTTACAGGGTTCACGGTGATGTTGTGAGGGCATCATTCATTGTTGATAAATTATTTGGGATCATCAGATAAAAGGTGTAATTTAACAGCATGATAATAGCATTTATATGTACCAACATTCACTCTGGTTGATTCTGAAGTGTTTGCAGGTTTAGCAAACTGGAATTGAGGGACACCTTCTCTGCTGGTCTAACCAATGCTCCTCCTAGTGAGATTATACCAGGCCAGATCCAGTTGGAGGTAAAGGTCATCAAAGTAAAATAATTTGATTTTGATATGAAGTGGACACCCTGCTGTTGCAAAAACTGTTGCTGGGACTCTGATGAGCAGAGTGGGGTAGGATCAGCTCTACTGTTCATGGCAATGACAACATTTTGTCCCCAAGAGCGTGCTGTACGCTGGCTTGATGCAGTTGGGGAGGGAGCCACCCACTAAACTACTTACGCTTCCTGCCACACCTCAGATCAAGTCCATAGTACAGACTATTGGTCTGCCATGTCACTATACTGTGCCAGTTCTAGTGGCAAACCCCTCCTGAGGTAGATATGGCTTGTCTGGGCAGTACCACACTCTTTTCTTCTAGAAGTGAAAAAGTACTGCTGTATTTAAATATATAGTGTATATGGATATACATTATTGTGCAGAAGTGAGAACAAAGAAAGAAAAATAAAACCAAAAACATTTTAACAATGGGTGAGAGTTGATTAGGCCAGAGGGTGCAACTGCTGCAGTCCTGATACAGATCGAGTAGAACGTTCACTGCCTGTGAAACCATGCTTGCACTGAATCAATTTATGACATTGTAGTTCAATCCTATACTTCTAGTAAGGTTTTACCTATTTTATTACATGAAGTGAAATTAATTAACATCGTTATATTAAATCTGTACTAGTACTAAAATTTATGCACACCACTGCAAATGCACACCTCTAACGTGGAGGCACAGCAGTGGCTGACACCAGCACAAACGACCTGGTTTGCTTGCGTTTGCAGTGGCCTTGGTGAGAATGAGGAGGGATGCAGCCCTCACCCATCTGCTGCACTAGCAGGAGCCCTGCCATATAGACAGCAATATTGGGAAGACTGGGACATCCTGCTATAATATTTTTATGCTATATGGGAGAAAACCCAGCTCTGCATATACAGGTGCTTGTATGCCAAGAGCATATATGGATGCTGAAATAGTATTTTGAAGATTTCAGGATAATAAGCCAAGCTTTTTGTTGGTCTTTCATGAAGGCCAAGGTCACATATATATCCATTTAATGCAGGCTAGATCCATAAAGGGTTTGTCATATGACACCATCTATGTTCTTCATCACATACAAATCCATTGTATGACTGAAATAAATCAAGTGCAGGGTGTGGTGTTTCTGCATTTCCTAACTCATTAGCAAGACTTTTAAGATTACTCCTGTCTTTCAGTAATGTGGTAAACCTGTTTAAACAAACAAAAAGAAAATAATTATTAATTGGCCAACAATTAATAATTTGGATTTCCTGAAAATCTCACCTGCTAGGACAAATCCCTTGATAGCAACAGCAGTGTGTGCTTTGAGTTCTCAGCTCTTCTGAAAATTGGATTCAGAAGTGCTAATACAATTTCTATTAATATTCGCAGTGACGTCTCCCTGTTCCATATGCTCTGGGACACAACCTGCTAATTCTTCTCTCTCTCTTAGACCCTTACCAAGTCACTCTGCTTAGGATCAATACCAGCATCGATAAGGCATGCAGTAGCCAAAGGTGATAGGAAGGAATGGGATTCAAAACAGGGAAAATTGTAGTATTGCACCTATGCCAGAGCAAAGGGAAGGCACTCCACCCCAGGAGGGACTGGGGTGTGAATGTGTTGGTGTTTCTGCTGGCAGTATCATTCCTACCTGCTTTAGGCCCAGGAATAGCAAGCCAAGTCATTCACAGCTCTCCCCTTGTCTCCTCAAACCAGTTCCACCCTTATTTACAAGAAAATCGGCCTGGCCTTGGCCAAAGTGTGGTCCTTTATTCCTGGAGCAACAAATTTCAGGGTAGCCCATGTTGCTTTGAGGCAATTTTGGTTCTTTTGGACTTTCACAGTCATCCAGAACAGAAGCCTGAGAGTTATGTACTTACTTACCTGAGAGGGCACTGTCCCTGTCCCCTCCCCATCACCTCCCTGCAGTCAGCAGGGCCTGTCAGACCCATCTGCCCTTCTGAAACCTCAGCTGTGTCTCAAATCACATGTGAAATCTTGTCCCTGTTGAAGTCAGTTTGAAACCTTCCAGTGACTTCAGTAAAGTGAGGATTTGCTTCTTGGCTAAGAGAAAGGAAAAAAAAGGTAGGAAGAGTCTATTGACAAGTTAATCCTCTCAGTGGCTCTGGGCTGACATTAAAACTGTTGCAACCAAACCCAACCAGCTAATGTCACCAAGCTAAAAACCTGTTCTTGTCTTTGCAAGCTGTCACAGGGCTTTGTCTTCAAATGGGGGGAAGAAACAATATGCTCTGCAAGTGAATGAGACACATGCATGTGATCAGGATGATCAGAGCATGCAAAGCACATTAGAACAAAACATACACTGAGGTCAAAGCAACATAAAAATGAAAGCATTTTGTGTTCCTCATTTGCTTGACTCATTGAATGTATGGTTACGTACGTGCCTGAACCAGACTTGGCTTATTTGCCTTACATACTACGAAGTTGCATGTAATTACCTATACTGTTCCAATCGGCACCTGTTCTGCAGTAATTCTGAATTAATGTATTAGCCAAAGCCTCAAAGGGATGAACAAGAATGTTAGCTGAAAACTAGTTGCTTCTAATTGTCATGAAAACAAATGTCATAAGAACATGTGTTTCTACTTAGCTAACTCTGCTTACTAGGTTTGAAGCTGTTTTGTGTTAGTTTCTACCATTTAAATTAAATGTTTTGTCTCTAACATACTTGATGTGGCTTTAAGAAGCTGTGCTCCCCCCCCCCCCCCCCCCCCCCCATCCCCCTTATGAATCTTGATGTTTGGCTGGATTTGTTTGTAACATCAGACAAAAGACTGGCAGGCTTCGCTGGAGTGACATAGATTTTATGCTGAAACAAAGCAAAGCCAAAAAAAAAAATCAATTAGGGGTCATTAAAACCCAAACTTTTCAGTGAAAGAAATACTGTAATGGAATAGTAATACTTTGGGGTTTAGGAGTTCTTTTAATTCCTGAAAGAGCTATTTTGCACTGCCCCTCCTCCACTTCATCTCTGTGAATCTGCTGTGTTGCAGAATGAGTCAGCTCTGGAATATCCAAACTCCACAGCTGTGCATTAGCATTTGGGAAGAGTATCACTGGGAGTTCATATTTTACATGTGGAAGCAGTGACGCTCTTTTTCAAGCCACGGAGAAGGAATGGTTCAAAACATAACACGTATAGATACAGCACTTGCCCTTCAGCAGCGTTAAAGCAACTTTCTAATGGGAGTTTTCTACAGATTTGCTTGGGGCAACAACATGGCCCATCATGGAGATGGAACAAGCATAGCAGGGGCTGTTAAAAGATTTTCTGTATAGCACAATTTAGTGTTTGATGTCTTAAGAAGTGGATGTCTGCTTTTTTTTTTTTTTTTTCCCTTATTACTCATTCCTTGAGGCCATCTCATTACAAAAGGAACACTACATCCTTGTTTCCTAAGGAATGGAAGATCAACTTCAGTTCTTTCCATAACAAATGTATTATTAGAAAAGAAAAATAAATCCTGCTAATCACAGCACTTCACTGGAGCTCGGCAATGGAGTTACGGCAATGGAGTTACGTGGATATGTTAAATCAGCAGTTCCCAAAGATGAGCCTGTGACCCAGCTGGGTTCACGACCTGGAAGTGCAGAAGGAAATGGGCACACAAGCCTGAAACAGG
Source organism: Strix uralensis (assembly GCF_047716275.1). Classification (NCBI taxonomy): domain Eukaryota; kingdom Metazoa; phylum Chordata; class Aves; order Strigiformes; family Strigidae; genus Strix; species Strix uralensis. The sequence goes on along the minus strand of NC_133989.1, from coordinate 7,827,557 downwards.
AATCACAAGCTGAAAGCTTGGAAACTACCATTTTGCATAAAAAACACAGTAGTGACAATTGTACTGCGAGGAGAATTCAGTCACCGGCACAGACCCGGGAGTGGGAGCAAGGCTCTGAACAGGGCCAGGTCTCTGGGAAAGGAGTGGGATGCGGGAGCCACGAGGGAAGCGTGGAGGCTCATTCAGCAGCGGTGCTGGGACAGGGCTCCCTCGGGGCTGAGCCACAGCGGGGTCGGGCTCCGGGGCACCTTGGCTGGAGCAGCCCCTTTGGGAGCCATGGCTACTGCTGGCCTAGGCCAGGGCAGCGAGGAGCAGGCGTCTCCCGGCCACGTGAGCTGCAGCGACTGGGGGCAAGGAAGGCAGGAACGATGTTCACATGTCCAGCTCACATCTGGGCTGCATCTGTCCCTGCTTACGCAAGCACATTTTGGAAATTTAGCCTCACAAAAATGACTCCATTTATGCAACCTGTGTTGTGCCCACAGAAGCACAAGTCCCCTTTTATGTGCTGATGGGATGTGCTTTTTTATGAGTTTCAAAGCAGATTGTCATGTTGGCATAAAATTATGCTGCACTTAATGGGTGAATGTTGATTTACACCAGTGGAGAATATAGCAAATTCACTTTTTTAAAGTATAGATCATTAAGGTCTCCAAATATATTAAAAAGTTCTGCACCCAGTTTGCATTTGGGAGCAAAGAACCTGCTTTCTGCTTCACTGCGAGCTGATGAAGCACCCATGGCAAACACACATTTTCATTTCAGTTTAATCAATAGACATATTTGTGCAAAAGCCCCCCCAGGTAACCTGCAGGAAGGTAGGGCAGATCACATTTTGCACATGAGGGGATCAAACTTCAGTTACAAGCTACAGTTGTTATGCCGGGGAATAATTAAGTCTTAAAGACTGCTCTATAGCCACCTTCCTTTAAGGACCGACATCATCCTGTCCTGCACAGTAATTCTGCTGCATTGGAAATTTTAGTTTAGCAGGAGTTTCATACCTTTGATTTGAACCATGTTAAGTGTTCATTAGTATAGTGCAAAACTGAATACAAGACTTCATTTACTAGATAGCCACACTGCAAACATGTTTTGCCTGGATTGTGATGGGTGATAAAATCTATTCACAACATTATTTACAACAGGATGCCCAGTGAGTAATCCTTACAGTAAAATCTGTAACATCATGCACACAGCCAAGGTAAGTCAATTCTTAAGCTAATATATTTGACATATGTCATTTTAAAGAATGGCAAGTGAAAAGGGAAGTCTTGGTGACTAAGGATGCAGAAAAGCTGCCTTCTATTAAATTACACAGGTGAGAACAGCAATTTTCTCTACACCTTAGATGGCATGAGTAATATGGCAAATGTCAGTTGGATTTATTGAGCTCTGCAGAGAATATATTTGTCTTACAAAGGGAAGAGGATTTAACTTACACATCTAATTTTTCATGAGACTTTGGAAGCCATTTTAAAAGTAGAATAAGTATCTCTGTAGTCTTTTCCCAGTCTCTTCTTTTTATATTCCTCCTCCCTCCTTGAATCTGGCACTTATCCCAAAATGCACACCATGTTCAAGAGAGGGAAAACACTAACCCTGTATAATTTGAATAAATGAGCTCTACATATATTGCCACTTTTAGTTTAAATTATGCAAAAATCCAAGATAAATGAGGCTGAGCATAAAAGCCCCTTAGTGTGTAATTATAAATACTAAAATGGTGTATTTTTCCAAAACAAGAACCCCTTTTTTTTTTTCATTTGCATACTCTGTCGACTTTTGACCTGCAATAAAAATGTAACACAAGTTGGTAAGTGACTGAGTCAGACCAGGACCTTCTGTTTGCATCATTCTTCCTGCCTTCTGGAGTTTCAGTCTTTAACAATTTGCTCAGATTTATAGTCATCTACTGAGCAGCTACAGTGTGTAACCAAAAGCTCTTGTCTTTAAACATGTAAACTGTTAGATTAAAATTCCTGGGCTTCAGGATATACAGAAATTCCATAGGTCAAATTATAGATAATAAGTACGGATCAAGCTCTGAGATCCTTTTTGTTTGAATGTGTTTTTCAAGCACAACTGTAATAAACAGGCAGGATGCCTCCTGCAGCACTCAGCTTCCAGATGTGTGCCCAATGCAGTATCTGTCTGAGGATGAAGCTCGCTTACAACTCTGATGAGCAGCCTGAGGAAAGAGAAAACAATAACGGGATAAAATCAGGACTAAATTTTTTACTTAGTCTTTATTCAAGCTAATTTATATTCCCTTCTATTTCTGTTTCTATTCTAATTTCTAAACTATATGGATTATTGTTAGAAAAATGGGATCCAGATATTTCAGTGCTTCAGGGTAGTTGATTGGGATACAGACTTTTCCATTTATTAATCTGCACAGATAGAAATGCTAAAACCTGTATGTTTTCAAAGCATCACACAACTGTTCATAACTTTTACAGGCATTAAGTTAGAAAACACTTTGAAGATCGAACCCCAGTTCTTTTTTTGCCTGAATTGTGTTTGTTAAGAAACACTGGAATTGTCAGTCTGGGGTTTGCAGCAGAGTCTCTTCACGTGACTTGACTGCACACTCTGAGCCCGAAGATGAGCAAGGAAGACTAAGCCTGGACTGGCAGATCCAGCCGTGTGCCTGGCCACAGCCACATGAAAATCTCAGTGCCTGTTAATTTCTGAGCCACCCTGGTGTTCAGAAGGGTGTTAAGGAAAATCATATTTTCTAATGAAAATAGTGTGGTAAATTCAGCAATTGGAACAGACAGAAGGTGGTGAGGTCTGACCGGACCTGGAAGCAACTGTATTTTATCTCTTCATATGAAGGAGAAACAGCAGCAGTGTTGAGAATGGAGCTGTTACAGAACTGGCTCCCATCTCATTGTTCTGTAATCATCCAGCTAATTTCAACACATTTCCCAACTCCTGACACATTTACCCACATTAATGCTGAAATATGGAGGCTATAGGTAACACAAAATTTATACAGCCAGTTCTTACATTTCTTGATCTCTCTCCCTTGTTTCAGTCATCCCTTAATCATGCCAATAGCTCTGGCTATTGACCTCAGTGGGACATTTTTAATAGCAGAAGTCCCCATGGGCCCAAAGGTAGCAGTACTGGACCTGCTTCCAGTTCATATTTAAAAAGGAAAAAAAATACATACCTCGTTCAGCCAAACCCTGGGAACCACAGAAATGAAAGGGGGAAGGGGAAATGGTGCTACAGCAGTAGCTGATAGCTGCTTAGTATATTTTTAGTCCAGTCACTGAGTCAATATTGTTTCAGTCCTAACAAGGCCATTTTGCTTGCCCATGCTGAGTTTAGCTTTTGGGCCACCGAGCTGTCCCAACAGACCTCCCCAAGGACTCTGCCTTCGAGCAGCCACATGGCCATTAGCAAGTCACTGGTCCTGGGGCCAGAAGTCCCTGTCTTGTGGCTACAACCTGGACAAGCTCCCACGTGTACACTTCTGATGTGTCCATCTGCTCTGGAAACAAGGGATGAAGCGTGGCACAAAGCGACGGGAGTCTGTTGTGCTCCACAGCCAAGTGTGTGTCAGCTTTCTTCTTCCCATGCAGCTAAAACACAGGAAAACACAAGTGAAGCAGAAGCCCTCACTCGGTGCATTCACTCTGCTGCAAGATCAGGTTCCTTGATAAGGCAAACTTAATGCAGAGCAACCCTTGAAGTTATTGGACTAATCATATTTCTGGTTCATTTCCACAATTACAGAAGAGGTCAAGTGGATCCTTCATTTTAATGAGTTGACTAAAACCTGGCAGCATGTTGTTATGAGGGAGATAATTTGTAAAAGCAGTGTGTGTTTTAGATCACATCTTCATTCCACGTTGAATGGTAGTAAATGAGTACCTTTCTGTGGAAATGCTGCCTCTTTTAAAATGGCTGTTAATTTAACGTCTATTATTATACATTATGGTTGTTGTCTGATCTGCCTGTACACTGGTTTCATTCTCTGTATTCTAATTTTAACTGATTATAACTGAGTGGGAAAGTGCAAGACCTCTAGTTGAAATTCAAAAGAAAATAAATGGATTTTTTATGGCCTGAAGAATCTATTCATTACTAAATCATTTATCTTTGCAGAAGGAGTGCCTATATTCAATATGCCTTCCTATTTCCCTAATTTTATTTCTCCTTAAGTACACACTGTGCTTGCAAATAAATCTCTATTTAACTTCCACTGATAGGCTTTGCTTTTGAAAGTCTGAACAAGAGTATAATTAACAATATTAAACACATATCAAAGGTTGTATATAAAGCTTGGACATTGCTGTGTCTTCCCTAAAAATGAAACTTGGATGAAAATGTAAAACAACAGTGTATACTCCTGGGATTATCAAAGGCATATTGCACCAAGGGGAAACTGAGCAGAGATACACATGACCTTTAAACAGACTCGCTCATGCTTTTTGGCTTACTTCAAAGATTTCTTAAGGGGACGAGAGAGAGTCATTAAGAAGGAGGGGAGGGAGGAGAGGCATTAAGATTGTTTAAATTGCTTTTTCTTAATTCCAAACTGTCTTTCTCTAGTGAATCCTAACTTTATTACTTATATTGCATTTCAGGCAGTGCAATTACATTCTTACCTTGAACAAAGAATGAACTTTGGACAGTATTTTGAAGGGTTTACAAATAAAGTAAACAGCTCTGTTGCATAAAACATATGTATCTGAGGCAGAACTTCCTTCTTCCCAGATTAGTCACATTCATGTAATTTAATTTGTAAGCTTCTTCAGCTGCTATTTGAAAATGTTTCTTTTCTGTTTGCAATAAATAGAAGGTTAAAATTCACAAACAAACCCCACAAAATTGTTAAACTTCTGTGATACTGTTAAAGTTACATTGAATGCTGTCTTTACCAGTTCATATATTAAATATTGGCCTTCAGTTTCAACTTGAACTTCTGTCTTTGTTCAGGCTGGATTAAACCCAGGTAGGTTATTTAGTTTAGTTATTACTGTATTGTTCAAGCGGTGCTTAACTGTGTGTTTGACATTCAAGTATAGAAATTTTGGGGGGAAGGCTTGCTAATTTCACATCTTCATTTAAAAAAATCAGAACATTTTTACATACCCAGGTTAAAAATTAACAAATCAGAATGTTGGACTTTTAACTCATTAGTCAGAGACAATGTAAGATTGGAATATATTTTAACTACAAGATTGAAAATGTATGTGAAAATATGCTAGCCACTTCCAGATGTAATACTTCAAAGATGCCACATTTATTATAGCTGACTTGTGTCCTACTGCAAACACTGGTGAGGTATCTGTCACCTTCACATCCCTGGGTATTGCACGTGGCTAACAGAGCTAATGCAGTCCACAAGGTAGGATTTGCAAATATTTGCAAAGAACATTTGCTTTTTACATTCAGTGTTGTGCCCCATTTCATTTGCTATTTGTGAGCACTGGCATGAAAGAGTTTTTATTAGCAGAGATATTAGGGGATGGAGAGAGAGGGTGGTTGTGTCTATAACTGACTGTTGCCAAGTAAATTTGGTATTTACTATTTATCATACTTTCATACTCTAATTATCCAAACAGGCCCAAAAAAAGAGGCAGGTCATATGACCTAGGTCCTAGGGGACCGATTGTACATACCAAATAATGAATAGTGAAGGGAAAAGCTTGGGAACAATTAGTTGGTTGAATTTGGTTTGAATAAATAGTTGGTTAATGTCGAGATAGTGATTTGGATTCTGCATCTGCAAATGACCAAGGGAAAGAAGCAAGAACAGCACTCTTCTGTGATGCACCCTCTGGGAGCTGAGGCAGAGGACTAAACAACCTCCTGCCTTATGTTTTAATGTGCTCTATCTGTATTAGTCTAAACAATAGGGAATGCCATTCCCAAGTGTTCAGAAGTCAGGACATCCTTTACCCTCATACCCCCAGCTGGCTTTGGAATAATAAGGTTCTTAGAAAATACAATTATTAATTAGTTTTTAAGCTGTTTGGCTACATACAAATCTCAATTTTAACTTCCCTCTGAAACAATAAACGCAGATAACCTTTTTTTTATTAGGCATGTAAAACTTTACACTTAATGATGGGACTGATAGATGGAGCTTGAAAAAAAAAAATAACAATCCAGCAATTCATCAAGCATTTCAGAATGGACAGGTGGAGGGAGAGCATCTCCTGGCAGCTTCCCCTGGCCTCTGCCAGGACTGAGCTGGATGCCTGCTGACGCCTGCCTGTGCCACTGCCGGTCAGCACGATTATTATCTGCATTGTACAAGATAAGCAAACTGAGTCACTGCGTTAAGATCAGAATACAGGAGTTTTGGCTTACTGCTATATCTGCAGTCTCCTAGACTACGCTAGACTATCTACTGCTTTCTATAATTACATACACAAATAATATCAAAACCACTTCTGGACTTACTGCTTGGGGCTGGGTGTGAATTTTACAGTTCATCCTTATTCCTGTATCAAGTTAAAAGAAACCCCTGTGTCTGATGACATCTGAGGCCAGACAAATGTCCAAGTGGTAAAAGGATTGTGCTGTGATGCCGAACTTCTCCAAAATGAGCTGAGTTCCCTTTCTGGAGATTTCTCGGAGCCAGACTTTTGCAGAAGTTAGCTTTTGATGTCATAGTGACAGGTACTATATAAAAACCTGAGAAAGTCCGAACAGGGCACAGGATTTTAGGGCACTGCTAAACCTCACAATTCAAATAGTTTATGCATCTGGCAGAAATAACTGTATGGTGTGCAGAGGGCAAGCTGGAATGTTGGCCAGCATTAATGTTATTTTTAGGCATATTAAGGCCCGATCATTTGCCACCAAAATTAGTGTGAGAGTCGTCCTGAGTGCCCCACCGTGCTCAGAGATCAAAAGTGGCTCTGGGTTTGCTTCAGAAAGGTCCACCCTTTCTCCCTCCCCCCAAGTCGTAATTAGGTCTCTCTCTTTCTCTCTCCTCCAGTTGCGGTTGTTCCCAAATTTGCTGACCTCATGTAATTCCTAATTTGACAAGCTGGCTTTTTTTTTGGCTATTTTTGTCATAACAAGTTCAAAACAGAACAGCCTGTCTTTAGAAGCCTCCATTCATAGGAATGTTGGGACATTTCACGCAACACAACACCGCCACAGAGGAAACCCAGCTTTGTATCCGTGAAAATAAATGCTTGCAAAGGCAGCAAAACAACAGGAGGGGAAGCTGCTTTCTTTTTGTTCCAAACAATTTTGCCAAGAGCACACACAGAAAAAAAAAGCACCTTGGGGAAACAAAAGATGAACTTGTTAATAAGAGATAAGTTATTGGCCTTGCATTTCAGAGGAAAACAAAGATTCTTGGATGTCTTTTATTTATATAGCTCAAATATTTCCTCCTAAAACATGTGCTGTTTAAGAGTCAAATATTCAATGGCAGGAATTACTAGAATGCTGATGTGCTGTTTTGGATTTTTTAAGTGAAAAGTGTTGTTTGTTTTGGAATTTGTTTTGAAGTGATTTTTTTTTGGAACAACCAGAGCTAGCTGGCATCCTGATTTTTTATGCTTTTGCTTTGTTTGGCTTTACTAATATCCTTGTTTTCCTACTAACATTCATCCTTTTTCCTAAGTTAGTTGCTTGGTGACTGGTCTTAGCTGGTGACTATTTAATAGCATTTTTACTACTGCCCTATTACAGAAACAAAATTAGTCAGAGAATCTCTGGGAACCTTTTTTTTTTTTTTCTTTTTTTTTTCTCTTTTTTTTTTTTTCCTCTTTTTTTTTTTTTTTTTTTCCTACTATATCAAAATTAATCAAAATGCCTGACCCAGCTAACTAACTTTATTGCAGGAGACCCAGCCCTGCTTGGGCAACAGCTGCCAGTGAAATGTTCTGTTTTTCTTGCTCAAACTTACAGGGAAAAAAATGCAAGTCATATTCAGACAAAGACCTAGTTGACTGGAAGAAACTGCATCCATCTTGCTGTCCTCTGTTAGCACAGTTACGTCACTGATGAGTCAGTAACTATAGCACCTATATTAGCAAAAGTTAGCAGTTGTAGCAGCACAAATTTATATAGTAACAACTCAGCCTCACTTCAACTTATAATAGCTCAGTAGGAAGGAGAATCACAGCACACGAGCGATGTGGAGTGCCTTTACCCCAGTGCAGGTCCCCGTTAGAGCTTGTAGCAGTACAGGCAAATCAAAACTGATAAACTGGTATGCTTGTGCTGGTATGAAAGCTGCATGTGGGGCAGACCCGATCCCATCAAAGTCAATATATATGCTAATTAAAAAAAGAATACTTAGTAGGATCTTCAGGATATAGGTAGATTCAGGATTTGGGAAGATAGGAAGTGTTCAAGGCCAGGTTGGACGGGGCTTTGAGCAACCTGGTCTAGTAGAAGGTGTCCCTGCCCATGGCAGGGGGTTCGAACTAGATGATCTTTATGGTTCCTTCCAACCCAAACCATTCTGTGATTCTATGGTTCTGGGAACCCCAGAAGTAATGTTTGAACCTAGCAGGGTTTATGCAGCCAATAGTTTTATTATCAGCTCTTTAGCTTCTGCATCCAGTGTCCCTGCTAGTCTTTCAGGAGGGAACCAACTGCAATGACCTGAGAAATGCAACATGTTGGATTGTTTTCCATGCCTGAGAGAGTGGACCACAGGACTTACTGTGTTTATTGGAGCTATACTGCTAAAAAGCATGGATGGCATGATAGGAACCCAAGGCAAACCTGAAAACACAACATTTCCCTTTAACAAATAGTGTAAGATGTGCTGGATGGCCCTGAAGTTTCCATGGGAATTTTATTGGAACTAGCTAAGATGATTCATATGAAGAAAAATGTAGTTTTCTCTCATTCAGTGTCTCCTTCCATACAGAACAGATCTAGCTTAACACTGGCAAGCAGGAGTATTTGGACCTTGTAATTGCTTATGTTCTGGCTCTATTTTTTTCCCCTTATCCACTTGTACAGAAGATAAGAACAACAAACAGAAAATGGACCACAGGAGAGGAATGCTGATTTCATCTTGCCACTTAAGTAATACCAATCTCCTCTGATTTAATGATCATTGAATAAATGACAACTGGTTGCATCTTTGCAGCACTGCAAACCCAAATAAGTTTTGTATTGTGTTTTGACTTTGAAATCATGCCCAGTTTCTGTTCAAATTCTTCTATTAAAATCCACAGATTTTTGTATTATTTCCAATCTGCTTAGATTTATTTGTGAAAGCATTTTTTAATTCCAAAATGTAAGCACACTATATTTTAGTTTTGTGAGTCTGCAAATTGCAAATAATACAACCCATTGATTTCATAAAGCCACAGAATAAAAGACTAAATGCTCTGAAATAAAACTTCAGAATACTATAGTATTCTTATGCTGTAACAGCAAGCTTCTCCCAGTTTTTGTTCCTGACATTGTTCCAGAACCTGCAAAAACTCATATATCAAAGGCCATTTAATAGCTTTGAAACTCACTGAAACTGTGGTATGGTTTTTGTTTGTTTGTTTTGCTTTTTCCTGCTCCTGAGGAAAACATTTCATTAATGTTTTTAACAAATAGGTGAATAACTTCTGATCCATTGTTTTTCAATCACAGAGTTGAAGCTACTTGTAGCAATACAGTTTATTCTCACAAGCCAGAATTACAGTTTCGGCCTCTGGAACATACCTAAAACCTCTGCCTAGTTTATAACAAGCAGATAGCTTAATCAGGAACTTTATGGCCTTGTGAACACAACGTAAGATGCATCTACTTAACTGGAAGGTTTTTTTAATTGGTTCTCCTGAATCAGCAAGGATATGCTCAAGGCTATTCAAAGTTTCCAACTATCCCCACTGGATCTGCACTTATAGACCCAAAGATGCTCCAGCTTCTCATGTGGTTGGGCTGTACCTAATCTGGCTTCTATCCCATGGGCCAGCCGTTCTTTCCATGGTCATTCCCTAAAACAGAAGCAGATGAAAACTACAGGCAGCCTGAATTGGGGTGGCTGTATGTGATGTGGACACTCTCGCAGCTCAAGGCATGTAAAGGAAACGACACGGGCTGTGGGTGAAGTGGATTCTCTGTGCCTCCTTGATCTCTAGGTCAGGCTTCTACAGAAAGCACTGACACATCCTTCAGTTCTGAGGGTAAAAATAGACACAAAATCGCAAATCTTGGTTGCATGTCAGACAAAGTTGTATAAAGAGAGGTGATATTGCTCTGATGGCCACACAGTCTATCTATGAAAAGCCAAATTTTGCCCTTTAGTGTAGCTACTAGTGACTTACTCTAAAAGTAAACCTGCAACAATGGGAGTGGCACATATAAGAACTGAGCTCAGAGGTGAGACTGTAGTGGATATGTATTTTATCTAGCCCAAGTAAATAGCAAAGCTAAGGTGGTATAAAATTCAGAGAATTTACCAGTCTGAATGTAGGAACACTATAGACACTTAGTTAGGAGCCTTCACATCACACCTCCCAGCTGCAGGGTAGAGAATATCCTTAAATATAAACATAAACTCATATTAAACTCTTTGTTTCTTGGCAAAATATCCACCTGGAGTGAAATTTTCCTACAATGTTTTGATTTGCTGATTGAACATGATTTACTAAGGTATTTTGAAAAACTTACATATAAAAAAAAAAGTTTTTGCCAAATGATCATAATCTGCAGCATCTGATATTTGAAATATAGTTAGCAGTTATTTTCCTAAATCACCAATATTTTTTAAAAAATGATGTGACAGTTAGTGACTTGGGTAAGCCCCATGCTTCAGGAGCCATGGGATCACTTGAGACTTTCAGTTTCCCTATAATATAAAGCAAGTCTCTAGCCCTCATAGCAGGGTAGATGGGAAGTATATAGGTTCAAGAAACAAAAAGACAATCAAAAGATCCCAAATTTATAATTTGAAATATATTTTTGCCTCATTTCTGCAGGGTCTGACTTACAAATTTTAAATCCTTGAGTTTGCAGTATTGGAACAAAGTCACACAAAACCTTTTCTGTTTGCTGTCTGGGAGCCTCATCCAAAGTCCATTAAAATCCAAAGGGACGGATTTCATTGCCTTTTCTAGACTTTGGGGGAGGATTAAAACCCCAAATATGCACAAAAGTTTCAGGGCCATGGAGAAGTCCTGTCCCCATCCAAATACCCTTTGGCTCTGGTGCAGATAGGGTTTTACCTGATGTGCTAGTGCTATCCTGAGCAGGAATGTTTTTTCTGAGATGGGGTTAAAGTGCACAAATCTCTCTGACACAAATACTAATGTGTGCCAGTTTTAGAAACTTTGAACTTTTTCTCCAAACATTTGTTCCCTAACTCAATCACACATATGTTCCCAGAAAGCAAAAGAGAGACGGGATACAAGTAGAGCCAAAGGGAATGTGTTCAAAAATTTTAGCAAATATTAACAGAAAGTATTTATTTATTTGCAGTTCCTGTCTGTCTCGAGCATTAGCAGCAAGAATCAAGAGAAATTTCAAGCACAGCCAGCTCCTGATATCATATCTACTTATCGTAGTGTTTATTTTTTCCCATCCTTTCCAGCTTAGATTAATCACTCTAGTATATAGATTTAAAATGGACTTTAAATTATGCTTTGCCAACAAATTAACTATTTAAGGCAGTTTGATTACCTGTGTTCCATTTTGTTCTAGTTTGAGTGAAAAGAAACTATGAAAACAAGCAAACCTTTTAAAATTCACCTTGTATAATAACAAGAATGAGAAATTATCTCAGCATTTCTAGCATACTGTTTTCATAACTGGATGTTTTACATACTCTCAGCATTTCAAATATGTTTTAAAGTATGAAGAGTTTTGCTTTTTTTAATCTTTCTGACATGTTTGGTGCATAATCACCTGCTCAATGCAGCTTTATATTGATTGGTCATATTGCTGCTTGCAAACTTCTTGTTTAGCCACATCTGTTACTTTTCACATGTGTCATTAATCCTCCCTAATTAACTCATAGGAGGCCTGATTTTCTTAGACTTCAGGATTTAAGAGAGACCATTCCCTATCTCACCAGAGGTGCTCAGTACCATGCAAGTCTGCATCCTAAGAGGGGTATGTTGAGTTCAGAGAAGTCTTATTAGTTATGAAACACTGTAATTGGGTTTATTGGAACTGATCCTAAAATTGTATATAATCAGATGTGATTAATCTTCTTTTGGTACACCCATGTGTGCAGTATCTGAAGACTGATGATAACCTAGTCAATATTATTACAAATAACAAACTATTGATCATTTCGAAGAGGCTTCCTTCTCCCCAACCTGTGAAAATTGGCCTTTTTCATATAAAATAGATCACACTTTTACAGACCCAGTAATGGATAGTCTCGCCCAACAGCTGCATCTATGCATAAAAATAGGTGTTTTGTCTGAGGAGTACTTGCTGTGGCTTTGTGAGTAGGATTTTCCACTGAATGCTGCCCTAAAGAATTCCTTCTGGGTTGATCTTGGGAATCATTCTTTCCTCACACTAAAACCCACAAGTGTCTTTGGATCTCACAAACCACAAAACCCAAGAGAGGTAAGCACACTCAGTAGCCCTGAACTCTCAAGCCCCCCCCATGATCACCTTGCAAGGTGCTAATATTTTCAAGACAGACCAACTTGCTGATTTCCTTATACCTGATCAGCTACTGTGGCTTGCCACTACAGTGCAAGTCTGTGCTGTGCACAATAAACATCGTTCTGATTGTACCCCAGAATGATACAATTATAACTAAACATCATGCAGGAGTAGTCTATATCAACACAGCACCTTACATTGACAGATACTGAGTCTATCTTTGCAAAAGGAATTGCTGTATAGTGTCATGTATTTAATTAGAAATATTAATGTAGTTAGATTAAAAATAATGGAGAAGATAATCTGCAGGCATAAATATTCATGGCTTCACTAAGTACCAACAAGTTATACTTGTTTACACCGGCCCAGGGAATTAAACAGTTCAATGTAATAAAATATTTCCTACAAAACAGCTTGATGTGAGTGCTGTACAGCACAGCAGAAACCAGGAAGAAGGCATGTATAGCAAAACCTCCGACAGATTCTAGTGTGACCTCCATCAGGAATAAAGCCAGCCCTTTCCTCCACTGCCAAGACAGTCTGCTTTTTGGTAAGACTGGTGTTTCAACAAGCTAAACCAGACATTTTAAGCAGAAAGAAATTTATTCTCTTTTGGGAATCCTCTTTTCAGTATTGAGCGAGCAAGAAAACACCCAAAGGGCACTGGACAGGGACTTGGACAATTACGAGTCAAACAAGAGTCAAATGTTTTTACCCTGAGAGTAAGAAGCTGACACAGAGAGTAAAGGGAAGAATAGGAGCCAGGAGGGTCACCTGGGCGTTCAGAGTGAACCAAAAAGAAATGGCACATACTCCCCCCCAACTCCTCTGTCTCCAGAGCATCTCTGCCCCCGTGCTTCAGCACAGGCCAGACCACAAAGAATATTGTGTCTATGATTTTAATCCACAGACAACTGTCCAAGCAAAGGCATATGTGCAAATGAGCTTTCAATTGGATGAAATACCTGCTTTCATTTTGGAAAGTTAGGAAAGGATCCAGTATGTTGCAACAGCTGGAGCAGGAAGAGAGGACAGTGACTCTAGTTTCCCAGCGTAATAAGCAAGCAATGCGTCGTGGAGATGTACACTGTTTGCAGATGTAAGACTGCCAGGTATTCAAATGTGGCTTTCTACAGTACTGACTGGTAGATACCAGCCAATTTATTCATGAAAATCTAGATTTTGCTAAAGACCGTGTTCTGTCTAATGATAGCATGGGTTTACTGTAATGATTAAGGCTCAAGTTTTCTCACATCTGTGAGGAATGCTTAGACATTCAAGTTTAAAAATAAAAATATCACTCTGGGCAGGATTTTAACATTTTTTTGAGGGAGTGTGGGATGATGGGTGGGTGGATTAGATAGTAATCAGTTGAATAAACTCAGCTGAGCTTTGAAAGTTAAACTTCAAGCTATACAGGAAGATTCACATGGTGGGACATAAAAAACACTTTAATTGTGTCTGGCATGATCTGGTTTTATTAAGGTATACTAATATAAATGCCCTTTTATGGAATCATTTTTATGAGATATCCAAGTGCTTTAAAAACATATAAAAAATTAATACTTGATATATCAACAAGTATAATTGATAGACAGGAAACTAAGGCACAGAAAGGTTCAGTTGAGCAGGACTATGCATGAGCAAATGCCACTTTTGGGAATTAAGTTAATGAAATTTGTCCTATTTGTTACTGCCAAAGGAGGAGGAAGCATTTCCTTCCCAATATAAATGTCGTTACAGAACATAAATACACACTAACAAAACATAATATTTTGATGTGATAAGGCATGGTTCCCTTTGTTACACATTTTGCATATAAGTATGCACTGCGTTTGTGCATTCAGACGCTTATGCTATATTTAGCAGACTCTTTCATCATACACTCTTTTCTGCCTCTTTCCACACATAAAGATTCAAAGAAACATCTTTCCATAGCATGTAAAGAAGTAACTAATGATATGCTATTGAGGAACAAGTGTTCTCCTAGAGGAGACAGTTTCCTTTCAGAGACACTAAAACAAAACCTCTATTGAATTCTTGCTCATAGCTTCATATCATTCCTTTTTTTTACCACGCTTAAAATTGCACATGCTGACATGAGGTTGTACAATGTGCTTTAGTATTTTCACATTGTCTGACATTTATTCCTGAAAACTGGGAAGACCTAATTTCTAACCAAAGTGTTTAGAACACAATTTAGTAGGTCACTTCTTAGTAGGAATTTCTTTGTTAACAAACGTTTTTGGTCTTGTAACTCCATCTATGCTACAGTTCATTTCACCACATGCATACGAATTTATTATTGAGGATGCGTCCCTGCCGCTGACGCATAATCAGGCTGGTTAAATGTTCTAGTGGAAACAAAATATTCCAGGAATCTTAAACATCCAGTAGAAAGATAGGGTAAAAGAGCTTTTCTAATACCAGTGAAAGAGTGTGGTACACTAAGCATTTCCAGTAAAATAAAAAATATGTTTATGCTAACTGCAAACTATGCATTTCCCTCAATAGCACAGCCTTTCCTAAGCCCTGTGGAAAACCAGGCAATGTTTTAAGTTTGCCAGATGTGGCAGGTCTTTACTAAATGTTGCATTGCACTGTTACAAGCCCTTGCTTGTGTTAACTTGTTGTGTTTGAAAGCAAATTTGCAAGCAAGTGGAACTTGTATCCCTATCTGTCAATAATTCCTCATCACACTCAACAAAAAGTCACTGCTTTCCTTTTTCCCCGCCCCCTGAATGTGAAATTGCAGTAAATCAGTCAACAGCACTGTTTAGCATATAAAGCAGAAAACTTCAAAGCAAAGCAGCCTTTTCTCTCCACCTATGAAATTCCAGACCATGCTCCTAAATTCAGGGAAATCTACTCGTCCTTTCTACTTACAATTCAGAAAGCCTTGGCGATGCATATTAAAGGACTGCTGTCAGCTTACATTGTTTAAAAATGGACTGATTAAAAAAACATTTGGGTAGAGCACCCTTTATATACTGTGTGAGAAACACACTCATCTGGTAACGCTGCTCTCTCACAGCCCGCAGAGGACTGAATTATACCAGCTGACAATCCGTGCTGAATCTTAAATGTATTTTTATTGTTTGACTTTATGAATTCCATTTCAATATTTTTTCCCCTTTTGCTAGGAATTTCCTTAAGAGTTACTCAAAGGAAGCATGCTCACGTGTGCTCACTCCCACTTTTCTTCTTTCCACATACCCGCTATTACCAAACCTTCAGCTTTGTAGATATTGAAGCACCAATAAAATTACTCTTCCTCCGAAGTGCAGGGGAAGGGTTGCCCATGTTCTTACACTATATTATGTTAATCTTTATCTTATGTAAGATAACATAATGTTACATTAAAATTCTCTTTCTGTCCAAATAAAACAAAACAAACTGGCCCAGGTTAAATGATACTTTCATATTAGTATATTTGATATAGAGGGTTATGTTGTGTGTTTTCTTCAGCAGTGGCATTGGCAAGACATTCCTACCCCTTTTCCACCCCCTCCCCTCCCCCCTTTCCTGCCATGGCCAGACTTCACCACTCTAATTTATATAGATTAAAACGTCTATAAGATTGTGTTGTAACCCAGATCATCCAAATTACCCTTTAAAGTAAATTTCTTCCCTGAAGCAAACATATCATCAAACTATGCCCTGAGAATCCCCCGCAATGTTGCTAACCATCCATCTATTTAAGGAGGACCCAGTCCATACTGAATTAGAAGATGGCTATTTTCTGCAGCTGAAATTAATTTCTTTACACAGAATCAGCATGAGGTCTATGCACTATTCAATAACTGCTGAACCCTGATGATATTAGATTTTTTCACTCTTATTTTAACCAGTTAATTATCATGAACGATTTCCCTCCTGCTTCGTTGTGTGTTTAAGAGGCGCAGGAAGTAAAGGTATCAAGAATTCCTGCAGTTACACCACAGGCTTCTGCTAGTGAACTGCTTAAATCTGGGCTTTATGTCTACATTACATTAACAAACCTCTCATTTGGATACATTGCCCTTTCCCAGGATCTCGTGTGCAGCTCTCCGTATGCCTGATCCACCTTCACTGAAATCAAAAGAAAAACTCCCGTTGGCCTCAATGATTTTGAGGCTGTGCCCTGTGTAGACTGAGAGATGCTGAAAAAATGGAATAATCATCACACTAGAGACCTAAAAGGAATATACTGCAATACATCTTCTTTTGACAAAAACATTTTCTTTTATTAAAAACAATAGCCTCAAAAATCAGAGGTTGAACAGGGACTGTGCTTTTTCACTAACATGCCTAATAAACTCTGCATGTACCAACCTTCACACATACTTATTCATAGCGTAGAGCACAATGTTAATCACGGTTATCAATGTAAACAGTTCCTACCTGCTACTCACAGGCTACACACAAACCAGCTTTCTGAACAGGATCTAAACTGACTGGACCCTAAAAGCCATAAACTGGAGTTTCAGAAGTATTACAATTGAGCAACATAACTATGTTTGCACATTTATTTGTGAAAGTGAGAGCTTCAGAAAGTGTAAATGATGCTGGATTTACAAAACTGGGGACATTGAAACCAAATGGTTAAGTGCACAGTCTGCTGTAGCAGTTAGACCAGTCTAACAGACTATTCTTTTTCATGCCAGTTAGCCATTAGGCTGGTTTAAGTGTAATGTTAAATTGCACTTTACTTGCTGCATATTTTAGTCTATGAAACACAATGGGAAATCAAGATAGCAGATAACAAGTAGCTATAGCAGCACTGCTTCAAGCTCAGGCTGAACAAGTGCCTGAAGTCCATGTTTCAGAGCTTTACAGTTATCAGTACCTAAATTAGCTAATTTAAGTGAGGGTTAGATATGTCAACACAGCCTGCAATCATACCTTCAACTGCAATATAGACATAGGCTGTGGGCTGATGTTCAAGGCAGATATAGCTGTAGCAGTTTAAGAAGTTCCTGCCTCCAGCTGTTTGTTACTGCCCAGTGCAGAAGGTTCCCCCCTCCCAGCAAGGTAGGGGAGGAAGGGTGCAGGTACCTCAGCAGCACCAGCTCAGAGTAGGGTGGCTTTGATGGGACATTATTGCACCACAGCTGGAAGGAGGTATGTCCGTGCTTAGTGTGTCCAGTTTGAGATAGGGCAGGGCCTTATCTCAAACTACCAGTTAAGGTGGGTTTAAGCTAAGCCACTGAAAAGCAGTGAAAGATGCATATATTTCACTATACTAATTTCAGCTGCAGGAGCATATTCTTAAATGATTGCAGCAATATTTGTGAGATGTTGCCTAGCCATCACGTTAGGACCAACAGAGACTGAGATAATACCTTGTTTATTAGAATTTGCAGGAAATGTGGTACCAGCTGTTACACAAAATACATCAGAGTCCATTTTCAAAATGTACCAGACAAAGTAAGTGTAAGTGTCCAGAATCTTATCTCTGATGAAACCAAGCTGTCTAGTGATTCACTTTTTTGTCATTCTACAAAATGTTGCTATCGGTACATTGTCTGTGTGGAGGAAGACACAAACTGCTCTGTGACTCATCGTGTCTGTAAGGAAAGGTGAGTACAGCTGTTGTGTGTCTGTGTGTCTGTGTCTGTATGTGGAATACAGACTTCAACAGTACTTACTGACAAAGACAAATTAACCAAAACACATATTTTAAATACACTACATCCTGTTGCCTACCAAGTTGTATCATTTAATCATAAACCAAAAATTGTTTGTTATCAAGGAGATGCTCTCTATCCATTGATCTTCTTCCTCAGATAATCCTGTATATGTGTTAAAAGAACTCTGAATTATTTTTTTCTTTCACCATGTTAAACAGGCACATGAAGATTTTATTCTCTATCTCACTATCTTAAATTGATGGGGTTTTTGTAAGTTATAAATGTTTGCATTAGCAGATGGTGATGTTTTATCCTTCATCATAGGTCCTTAAATAGATTAAGTCAATGTTGTCAAACCCAGGGGAATTAAAGAAAAAGTCAGGCACACAGGAAACCTTATGGCCTGTGACAAATCAATACCTTTCTTAATCTCCATAAACATTGGGATTTCTACTCTAAGAAGCTAATAGTGAGAATTCCTGGTCTCCCTTATGATTTTGATGCTGAATTACAAAGACAGGGTCTTGATTATCCCTCACTGTTGTGGTTCCTCATTTTTAGGAGGAAATTGGATATGAAATAGCTCCTGTCCACTAAGCTAACTGGATGCTACCACTCTACACATGGGTCCTAATACTGACTTGACATGTGGGTCCAGCCCCCTGCCTGCTTCTGAGCAATGTTCCATCCCAGAGAAACCCAAATCTGAGACTCAAAACTCACTGCTCCCCCATCCTGAGAAGGTGCCTGAGCCACAAAATCGTTGGTTATTCGGCAAGCAGTACTTTCTCATTAAACAGTATATGCTCACCAAACAGTCAGAAATTCTAGTCCACTCTTCGGTTAGCTCACAAAGTTCCCATGTGCAGTGGAAGTATTTTGTCACCAGTATCTTTTTAGCTGAATTGAGACAGATCCACGGCTTGTGCAAGCTTGTGCTTTTCTCTGTGTCAACATCAAATTGAAACATTTATTCTGCATTGTGGTTAATTGCAGTGGCCACTATTAGATATTACCATCTGGATTAAATGCAGAAGCCAAATCTGCATTAATAACTCTTCCCAGTTTCAGTAGCATCAGTTCCATTTTTCTCGAGCCACAGGGACACACACTACTTCTGCTCTTTTAAACATCAAGAAGGCGGCAGTTCACAAAGCTGATGCCAAATGAAACAAAGCAAACCTTCCCCATGAGTGCAAACCAAAGGTAGAAAATGAAAAAAAAAAAAAATAGGAGATATATCCAAAGTTTATTTTAACTTTTATGAGGTTTGGACTTCTTTCCCCCCAAGGTTAGGTGTTCCCAAGATTAAGAAAAGCTGAAAATCGTTGCTCAGTACTTTAAAGAGAGAAAAAACTATGCCTAAGGACTCTAAATCAAAGACAGATTCCTGTTCCCCTCACCTAATCCTTCTCAGGAGCAGGAGAGAAAAATGTGATGGTGGGTGGGCATTAAGGACCAAAACAGAAACATATTTTCCTACTTCGCCAGATAAATGCCAAAAACTTTTGATTGAGCTGCTCAGTGCTTTGCAAGACCCCCAGTCAAACACTTTCTCACTCACCAGCCAAGAAAGTTCCAACAATTACAAACTGTTGAGTCCCATCAGGTTAACCCAGCCTGGTGAACCCAGCCCTCCCAGATGCTAAGTACAGGTGAAAAAAACAAAACTTCCCTTATCTTAGAAGTAAAGGTTTTTCATCTCAGAAGACAACACTTGTCAGTCATTCGAAACCCTGAACAAGAATATACACTTTGATTTAATTAGTGAAAATAGCCCAAATAAATCTGATCATCTCAGAATAGCAACAATGGGGCAGCCAAAACCGAGATGCAATTTGGAAGTAATTAATGTTGGTAGGACTGAAAGACAGTACAGACATCTTTTATGACGTCAAGTCCTAATGCAAGTTAACTCATCTAGAGAAACCTGACCCACACGGTTAATTTTCCACCCACAACTCAGCGGGTGTTAAAGAAGCAGCACCAGGACAGATCCATGTCTACGAAGCTGTCCCTGGCGCGGGGCCACGAGCACCCAAAGGGAAGACGGATGCCCACAGGTAGGTGCGAGAGCCTCGGCTGTCCTGCTTAAATCCATATGCAGCTATGAATTACAGCCCTAATCTTGGTGAAGCTGGAGCTATAAAATATATGAATTCTCAATTCAATGTATACTTCTGACACTGGCCATCATTGGTGACACACAAAATCAAGCAGCTTATTACTTAGACTTCTTTTTTTTCCTTAAGCAAGGGGACTTTGAAGTAATTTGCTCACGGGCAGTGTGATCTTTAAAGCTTGCTCTGAACTCAGCTCATTCAAGTCCTGTTCCTATGTGAACACTTTAAATACAGCACATAGGTCTTTCTCTCCCCTCCCCAAAGTGACAAACAGTAATGATGGCTTGTGAAATCCAATTTTGCATTTTACTTCAAAGTATTTTATTTCATAAGCTCCTGAAGCTTTTTGTATTGATCCCAGTTAAGGTCATCTATCTGCCAGTTTCTATGAGTCTTTTCCTCACTGCTGACTGTGGCACGTCTGCCACTGAGGAAAATATGAAACCTGACAAATGGATACAGCCAGAGAACTTCTGAAGCAGTGTATATGTCTTTCTGCATCTTTTCAGAGAAAGACATAAATCCAGGCTTACATAGGTATATATTTTGTGTACATAGAGACAGTTAAAATGTACCTAATATAGACAGGACAGAAATTAATGTACATTTTAATATACGTTTCTCACAAAGCAAGTTTATATACATTTTATAAATGACACAGTTTAGACATATGAAAATATAAATAGGTATCAAACAAAAAAAAAATACCGATTTGAGTTCAAGCAAGCACAATTTAAAGTCTTCTTAGACATGCACTCCCCCAAAATCTGCCAGGATATAGAGAAAAAAATCTTTATATAAATTTTTACTACGGTCACAAGAGCTAGTGAAGGACCATACCAAATTGTTCTGACTTCCCAACAAATCAGAATAAAATGCCTTTTGAACTAGATGGCAATCCATTGCATTAGAATTATACATTAGGGCTACAGCTACCATGTTTGGCAGAAATTCAAACCCTGTAAAGTCACCTTCAAAAACTGGGCATGACCTCCGTTTTCAAGAGTAAAGGGTGCAATAATTTGGGCTGCTTCTTTGATTTGTTCTCATGTGCCCCGAGAGCTCCAAAGGGAAACTGCAAAGGCAGCAGGACTTCCACCATGCTGATTTGCTGACATCCTACCGCTGATAGGAAATTAGCTCGTTGTAAACCAGCCACAGACTGGCCTCCAAGCCAAGCCTCTGCATGGCGGGCAGGCAACGTCACTGCGGCCATCAGAGAGGGGGCTGAGTGGCAAAGATCAATTCAAATCTGATTCTTCCCAAAACTAGGAGCTGAGCTCTGGGGTGCTGGTTCAGATCTTGTTCTGGTGACTGTATGGTCGGTTAGAGCTTTCTCTCTTCTTATCCTTACATTTGGGAAGACGGGAAATGAGAAAGACGAGCAGCAAAATTCATGCACACAGAAGAGCATATTTCAGACCTCTCCCATGTTGGCTCCTCAGGCTTTTTTTATAACTCTACTGACAAGTTAGTTTTACAATGTTTATGCTACCTCAGTTTCCTCATAAATACTGTTGAACTGGCATGAGCAAGACCAAACCACCGCAGTTCAGACCAATGATCTGATCTTCAGTTTGTCTAGACACAATGCGTATTACAACCATTTGCAACTGCTTGGTGCAATGACATTACTGGGTGCGTTCATGAACTAGGGGCTTTCTCGAATGCTGGAAGTAGCTGAGATTATGCAGGGGCTTAATAGTTGGGACTCTGAAAGAAGGAAGTTCATCTTAAACTTGAAAAATGAGTCTTGGTCTAATTGCGATGTTGTGGCTGAAAAGCCCGTGGAGAAGAGATACTGGTAGGATCCTAAGAGAGAAGCCAGGTGATTAGAGAATGAAGTGCAGCACATGGAGGAAAGTGTTATGGTCTTTGTAAGCAGATGATGGGAAGTTCACATGCAGGAGACAGTCAGACAAGGGCAAGAAAGAAGTTTTAGCCTCTGCATGAAGACACATGAATACCAAAACATGACGTAAGATTAGGTGCTCGCTTTTTATTGGGGAGCTCCGTGAGTTCTGGTCCCACCTAGTACTGTAACATCTTCTAAATACTTTGTTTTCAACTCAGCCTCTGTGGGACATGGAAAACGCAAATGAAATTACCTCAGAAATGAAAGAGTCCCTATTTGTGTAGTATTTGTAGCTGTTTAAAATACTTCTTATGTCTGTGTTTATTTGATTCCAACTTGACATAGCAGTTACTAAGAGCAGCATTTAAATGACTAAAGCATTTGCAAAAGAGACTGCATGCATCTCCATTTCTTTAGGCAAAACAACAGCACAATCTTCATAAGTGTTGGAACATCTAAACTTGAATTTCTATCCTAAAATGTCCAATTATTTCTCACTAATTTGTAAGAAGGTTTTCTAAGGAAAAGTCCTTTGCAAAAGGTTCTCAGATAACAAAAAGCCCCATAGCTCTGTCGGATTATTCTGTTTGCTGCAGCTTGTTACACCAAACACACACTCCCAGACAGGTTATGCAGCTCTAGGGGCTCCCATATTTAAATATTCTCTGCCCGTAGTTGATACTTCTCTGCTTTTAAAGTGTTGTAATGCTGCATTCTTTTAAGATCACTCAGAGTTGAATCATACACTCTATCACTTTAGCAAAAGAATAGTCTAATTAAAAAGTAAAAGGTGTTTTCTGCTATTTCATCCTAGACTAACAACAGAAATGGAAAAATGAGAAGTTCAGAACAGTAAGACAATGTAATGCAAAAAAAAAAAAAAAAAATTTAAGGAATCCAACTTACCCCTCTACATCATATTTCACAAAGGAAAATAATCTATTGTCTTTCCAAAGACAATGGCCCCAACTGTACATCTCTTGTACCACAGAAAGAATAGCAATCCTGAAATTATTCTAAATGTTTCGCATGCCTATCGATTCCTTCGAGTTACAAGAACTAAACAAAGACAGAGAATCACACTCTGACCCCTTTAAAAACATCAAAGTGCCACACTATCAGTCCTGAATCTTCCTTACAATCCAACCTTTGGTGATTACGTTACAGTGCAACTGATTATTCATAATCTGTCCTGAAACTACAAATTATTTATTGATTTTTCTCTAATATTATCAAGTTCTAAAGAATAATTACTGGTGTAATAGTTAGCCAAGTTGTTATGAGAATTGTAAGCCCTTTTGGTTAATGCATGGCATATGTCTGAGGCATTCAGCTAATTCACATATCTGTCTGCACTATTAATAGAGAAGGTTACATGCCAATTATCCAGGGTTCAATCAGCCTGTTAGGATACAATAGCTGCAGTGTTCACACACTTGATGTGCCACATTCCTCACAGACATTATAAGCAGCTGGTCCAGATAAGACCACTGGGGCTTTAATATTTAGGAATCACTCCTTCGTCCAACCTGTATTGCAATTTTTTTATTGTTACGTTAACTGTGGTTCTTTTGTTACCTCTAATATCTTTTTTAAAAATTATTTTTAGATTCTGCAGTAGTGAAGTCAACTGACATTTCCCTCCTGTTAGGAGGGAAAACAGACCATTGTAAATGGCTGTAGCAAACCCGTAGACACAATAGATTCGGGAGTTCTCCAAATTCCGCCAAACTAACAGCATTCTTCTGTCGTGAGGAGGCATGTTAATACCTCCCGTATCACCCAGATCTGCAAAAAGAAGCACGTTGAAAAGACTGTTCCATACTAAATGCTTAATATCATTTAATTATTTTGCCTGCTTTACTTAAAAATCAAAATAAATTTTAAAAAACCCTCGAAAACATTATTTTAGGTTGATCTTTGTCCTGCATTTTTATTTCATTATTATATTTTGGTGAATAGTAACTTTGGAAGAAGTATTCTTATTTAGTTCAGAAAAAGGTAAGAAACAGCATGCAAACAACCAATTTAGAGTGCCATGTTAGTGAAGCCACTGTGAGCTCGATTGGGGATTTCACCACATGAAAACCAGACATTCATCTGTTCCCATGGAGATACTCCTTCTCCCAGTCAATCAGGGAGCTGTTCAGGTCAAACAATAGGCAGTGGTTCCTTCTCTCATCCTACAAATAGATACCCCCTCCCTCCTCCTCCTTCTATTTATGGGTATTCTTGATAACATTTAAACACCTACAAAACAAGCAATTATATTTTCGAGTGATTAGGAAAAAGTGTTTACCGAGATTTTTTTCAAGCTTACAGAAAAATTAGTAGGAGCCTGAATCAAATAAAAATGAGGCCATCTTGGACTCTCGCACTCTAACCTTACATGCACCCTGAACTTTTTTCCCTGTAATATTTACAGTATTTATATGCAGATAAAATTAAGATTATCTTCACAGAACTTGAGCATCGTTTGTTACGATGGGCCACCCTAAAAGTGTGTGAAACAATCTGAGATAATTGCATGTAACTTTTTCGTTGTCAGAACAGAGCTAAAAGAAAGGCACCACAGAGTAATGCTGGGGAAAATGCAAAGTGTGATTACTTACAGAGCTATTAGCTATTTCCTTAAAAAAAAAGGCAGCACATAGAAAGCAGTTCTACAAAACAGAACAGAAGGTGGAAATTATGTTTTTAACAATGCTGCTCCTACTCATGTATTTAGGGCAGGCTAAGGGACACCACATCAGAGCCTGTGAGTGGGATGCTTCGTTACGAACTCAGTCAATTTAGAATTATGTTTTTTCACCACTGTTGCCCATTCATTTCCACGAATTTGTACATTTAAACATATTATTATTTAATTCTATGTGTATTGGTAAAATTATATACTTTGATATGTTATTACTTAGGAAACTACAGGTGCACTTTTTCTACTCAAAACATTCTTACCTTACACATGATCAGATATTAAATTTTCCTCTCTCAAAATGCCTCTGTGTTACTAAGCTTTGCAAATACCCTAACACTTGAGCATGTACAGTCACTCCACCTGAGGAGGGTTGCTCATAAAACTAAGCTGTTTAGCACCCTCCTTCCCTTTATTGACAATTTCAGAACCTGCAGACCATTTTTGGCAGAGCTGCTGAAGTTTCTTAATTAATTTCTTGATTAATTCATCACAGTGATGATTAATCCCTTGTTTTTTATGCAAATGTATGACTTGGCAGAGGGGAGAGAGCACCCAGACCAAGGGAAAGGCAAGTGAAATTATATAGTTATTTAACCATCAGGTAACTAATCAGCACATACCTGCCAACAGCCTAACCCTGGTGCCCCTGCCCAGCCAGCAGGCAAAAAGACAGATATAAAAAGAGATGTGCTGGAGTTGGATGGGGAGAAGACTAGGGTTTATTGCACAGAGAGGGAATCAGAGTTGTGTCTGGTGTTATGTTGGCAGGATAGGGGGATATAAGAGTATGTAACACAAATACATAGGAAACTGAAGTTCGTTAATTCTCCTCAGAAAAGAAATTCCTTAAAAGAGGGTTTGCACTGAAGCTTGTGCCTGAAAAGCAGTGTCACGGCTTTGCATATACATGTGTAAAAGTTAAGTGTCAGATACCGACACCCTGATATCTGGCTCAGTGGCCGTGCCTGTGTAATGGCAGTACTAGTACTTAATCACTTAATAAATATTAATGTGTGAAGGGAACTTCCCAGATTAAAAAGAAGAAAGGAATCAGCAAAGATGCTACCCTACTCTCCCCCAAGTTCCTCCTTAAATACCATCTCTACTGGGAGGCACCAGCATCTGTTCAACTGGACTGCAGAAACAGGCATCCTAATACTCTCGCTGTCACGATGTGCTTCCCCTTGTTTTATTCACTAATTGTCTCCCACACTTCGAGGCTAAACTCCTTAGGAAGGCTGAGTACACAATGCCTGCTTTTATGAGGGATTCATAGTGGGCCTCTTGGTGATACTGTATTACAAATACTAAACAAAGGTAATCGGCTCCTGCCAAGGGTATGCTGAGACACAATCTAGCCCTTATAAAGTATGGCAGCGTTCGCCGATGCAAGCGGGTAGAATTTCAAAGTGGCATTAACCGAACTAGAAATGCATTCACAGCAAACCATGAAGTATGATTTTCCAACACGGTCTCTTAAGAAAATGATAGGAAGGAAATCTCACAGCATAAGGAGAAGATTTTTGTTCAGATGAAATCTCAAGAAGTAGTTTAAAGAATTCGCCTTCAGCTCACTGAGTAAGAATAGAACAGGAAACTGCAAATGACACCAGTGGTTTGGATTGTACGATTAAGTAACTGCCCTCCTTTTTAATGAAGTCACTCAAGTACAACTAAACAGCAAAGCAAAGCAGTAAAGTCAATAGAGTTAAACTCTCTTAGCTTTAAACAAGCCTGGCCAGTTATACAGCTTCTCAGAAAATTGCATTTCCATCCCCACACGGGGAGATTTCGTTTCTCTTGAACGACTGGGCTAGAACAAAGAAATGTGAGCTCGGAACTGGTCCTGAACCGACTCTGGAAATAACCGGAGGGGGGGGGGGGGGGGGGTGGGAAGGAGGAATAAATTATAAAGTCAGAGATAGTTAATAAACAAACAAAATTAAATTTCACACTGCAAATGTAACTTGGTATTAACTAGCCTTTGTGCCATTTAGCAAGAGCCCAGTGACTACCTATTCTTGCCAGTGATTTCTCACCTATTGAAAGAACACATTTGCAAGTGACTTACCCTTTGAAACACTCAGCACTGCTGAAAGGGGGCTGATGGGCTGGCACCTGTCGTTAAAAACGCTTTTATCTATTGAATAAGGCTTGACTGAATTAACCGTTTTAAAGAAGAGCTCTGTTTTCGCGTACTGTAGTTAACCCATTAAAGGAACAATATTATCACTCATGACTCTCCCTACGGGTTTTTTTCTCTTTCCTCCCTGTTTGGAAGAAAGGGTCCTGTACAAAACGGAACTACTTCCCATAAATGCTGAGGGCTCTGTGTAACATCCTACATCACCTTACTCAAACCGAATACTTCCTACCGAGTAATTCTTGGTCACATATTCCTCTCGTGCCTTGATGCAAAGCTAAGAAATTAGATCATGACCTTTCATATCAGCAGTGTGGTAAACAGATACTCTGTCTGGGCTCACTGTCTGCAACTCGAGGGATGTAAATGAAAACTCAGATAAATATGTGTGTGTAAATATATTCAATGATATGTTATTAAATGATATTTTATGATAAGGCCAATGGTTAAATAACATTATTAAGATGGAAAATACAGTTGTGGATTTTATTTCCTTTCACTTCTTCCGTAGAGTATTTCAAATACAGTATGGTTTTACAGACAGCAGAAACTGTTTATCTTGCCATGGCAAAGCAGGAGGAGCTGACAACCATAAAAAGGAAGTTGCATGTCATATTAAAAATGAGCTAGAACTGTCTGTAGTATTAATAGACAAACAGAAAAAGGGAAAGTAGCAAACAAAACATTACCTGGAAAAAAAATAAATGTTCTCAAACCAAAAGCAGAACTTTTGAAGAGCTAGATCTTCAATTTGTGGCCATACCGAAGAAAAGACAAAGAAAATCAGTGGACTAATTAATTGATTCTAGAAGCAAACTGAATCCTCGTTAGGGATTTTATGCTTGCAAAAGAGAGTGGAGGGAAATCAGGCAAAAATAATCAGTAGCAAGAAACCCTTCCCCTCCCAGAAAAACCTGTATCAGCTCTGAAATGGAAATCATAAGAGAAACCCTGCTTCCACTTAAGTAAATAAGAACATGCCTATTTCTTTCACTAAGATTAAGATCTCAGCCTAGGTGGTGGGCTCATTTCTGTACGTACTGCCCTTAACATAGGAAAAAATCCTAAAATTACTAGTGTGCTCCAAGTGGAACTGGTGGAATTCTTAACATTCAACAGCAAAACATCTATTTGATGGAAGGAAACAGGCACTGCCATCAGAGGGACCAAGTTGGGGTTTTGCCAGGTGCAGTGTCTTAAACTATCGACGATGTCCCGATCTAAAATTACAACTGCAGATCCCAGGAGAAATGAGCAACAATGAAGTAAGCAGCCAGCAGAACACATCTATCATTTTAAAATAATATTTGCAGTTTTATTTTGCCCCTGTGCAGCAGAATAGCAGCAGGAGTGTGAGCCATACATGTTTAGTCTGGTGAAATGGGGGGCTAAACTGCAGGGGCCCAAAACCACACACCACCAGTGATTCGTATGAATTAATTCTTGTATGCAAAGTTTCTGATTTTTACTATTCCATTATCTGGGAAATTCTGGGGAAATCCTGAGTCCTTTAGCATCAGTAGCAAAACTCATTAATTTCAAGAGGACAGAGTGAGTATTTATACTAAAGCCAGATCCCCACAGTTACCATGTTCCATATTCAAGATTGTATTTCCAGGATGATGAAAATTAGGCTGAATTTAGGTATCTTTATCCCTGTGTGATATTCATTCAAACCAGATGCCTCAAATTCCTTATGAATGCTTACAATAACTATTAATCAAGTATTCATATTGTACAGTTTGTAATCGAGTGTTCAGATCTGCAGTCTGCTTCAGATATTAAGAAACAGTGATTTTTTGAAACTTCCTTTGCCAAAAAGGGATCAAAGAAAAATACGGTAAACAACACGTAGCTCCCATGAGCTATCACACAGAATCAGCCTGGAAAATTCCTACAGAAGAGAAAATATTAGTAGTAATATTGTATATGACTTGTGCTGGGTAGTACTCAGGAATCCCAGTGATGAATCAGGATCTCATGAGAATCCTAATGCAGACTGAAAAGGTCCTGTCCCAGAGGCACCACAGTTTAGAGATTACAGGGCTCTAAATATTAAACTACTTACTGGGGTGTGTTTTCTTTAGGAGGCAGATAAGAAAATAATACTACAAGACAAATCACACGGTATGTGTTCTTTCCAGTGACACAGTACCCTACAGAGCACAGCTTCTGCAGCATGGGCTTTTCATTGACCAAACTGCGATGCTGAGGAGTCTTAAACTGAGTAACATAACTATACCCTGAGATGAATAAACGGGGCTGACACATACCTTATTCACACCCTGATGCATTGTTTGTGCAATCTTTAACTTTAGAAACAGTTTGAACAATAATACTAAGTGTAGTAGCATAGGGAAGAAGTATGCCATGGACTGCAGACCAAGGGCAAACAACAGACCTGATGACTGTTCGTGGTTTAGAAGAACATGTAAACAAAATGGCCATAAAGACCTGAGTTTATGTGTGCTACATATTTACCTAAGCATAACTGCTCTATGGAACAACCAAATCCCAGTGTATGCAGGAAATAAAGTTGTCTAACAGGATATTATCAGAGGGAAATAAAATAACTCAGTTCCTTAGCTATACTTACTGCTAGCTGCTATTAATTTTCCTGAATACACACAACTGAGGCCTTCAACATCAGACCTGAACAGAGTGCTCTAACACATGCATTGATTTACTTTCAGGGAAAAAGGTAGTAAGTCAATTAGATGGCTAATTAGTAAGTTTAATTGTAAAGCAAGCTGTTTACAGTAAGAGCATGTTCATCCAAAATATAATGAATAATAATAAATTATATTCACTAATTCTTTAAACTCAGATAATAGCCTAAAGAAACTGAGGATATTACACAGTAACAAAAACCCAACACTGAAAAAGCTCCTCATTTCCTCTCAGACCTTGACCCTCTCTTTGGAAATGTGGAAAAACATTTCTAAGATGAATGTCTTTTGTTACTGCAACATGATTACATGATTCTGGTGGTACTGTGAGAACAAGAGGAGAAAGAAGCAGTACTAACATGTGGTGGCTTTCATCACTTGCATGAAAGTAATTTTTGTAATACACATTTGTGTGAAGAAATTAAGATACTTCAGACAGGTCATTGATTGGAATATTGTATCTGAAGCCCAATTGTTACACTGAGGGACTTTTTATTCTAATTCTTTTGTTGCCTCATAGTCACTGTTTTTGTATTAAAAGCAAAATAAAAAAGATTAGTCTTCTTCTGAATTTTCTCAAGCGGACTCTTCACCCCATGAGTGATAATTTGGAAGGTTAACTTCTATTCAGCTGGTTTGGTTTTTTGTTTTCTAATTTGTACAACTGAAACTCAGTCAGTCGATAAGCTGGTACACCAGCCCTGACTCAGCTCTCAAGTACGTCAGTGTATCTTGGGTGTGACTCCACTGAAGTCAACCCAGTATAAAATTAAAGCAAAAGTGAGTGTGGAGGGTACTCTGAGTGCTCAGTGCATAACAGCCAGGGCAAGGTAGCAGTGATCAAGCCCATCCTGGAGGGTCCCCTCCCTGGTTTTCCTGAGGGGTGCAGTGCCCCTCAGCCTGGCAGAAGGGTTTCCCACCTCCCCAAGAAACAGAGCACGGGTGTAGTGGCAAGCTCTCAAACCCAGAGGATGTCACTGGTAAGACAAGCACCTAAGAGAAACTAGCCGATAGCAACAAAGCCTGCTGAGTTTTTAAAAAAAAAAAAAATTCTGCGAAAGGTCAGGGACAGAGGAAACGGGAATCTGCCAAGTCTGGCCTGCTTGGTGGCAGACACCCTCTTTTTTTGGTTTCATCTTCAGGCAGCTGTAAAAAACAAGCGCCCTCCCTCCCTCCCCCTTCCTGGCGATGCAGGCGTTTGCTGGGCCTTCTGCTGGGACATGAAGAGTCTTCCTCATTCAGTGCGCCGCAGCGGGACGCCGGGAGAAGCGGGATCCAATTAAGGTGGGGCCCAGCCTTACCCAGAACATGGGATTCATGGGAGAGGCAGTGACACTATTGAGCTCTTGCAAAATCATTAAGGAAACTTTTTCATATGAGAGGCTACTCCTGGTTATCAGAAAAGAAAAAATAAGTTCATTTAACAGCACAAGAAAGTGAAGATTATTTTAGTTCAGGCCTGCCAGTGTAAAACTGTAAGCATTTTAACTTAGACCTGCTTTGAAAGGCATAAAAACTAAATAGGATCACAACTTTTCATTAAATTGTTGCTTAAATTGTTCCTGTTTTCTGGTCTGCAGTTGCTCAGGCCCCTGAAAATTTGGCACCAGAAAGAACTCTCAAGAATATAGCTTTCCACTTATAGAAAGGCTATATATGTTCCCCACAGAGAGCCGAACCTAAAGCTGAGAGCATGCTCTATATTGTCATTAGATTGTCATCAGTGGTTGCACTGGGAACCGAAATGGGAGGAGTATGCCAACTATTTTTTTTTTTACTGTTTTATTTAATAAAACCCAGTGAACCATGTGCTTAAAGTTAAGCACATGTTTAAAGTGCTTAAGGAAATAGGAATGGCTTAACGTATGTCTTTGGAGGGACAGAGTTGATAAGACAGATTACAGTTTTACCACAGAACTGACACAAAAATGGATTCAAAACCCCTTTTGAACTAAAACCAGCTATAATACAACCTTTGTCTACACCAAAGACTTCTGGCTTTGTAACCAGCAAACTGGATTTTTATTACATAAATTTCCCCCAAAAATGTTAACTGTGCCCTCATACCATTTTTGTTAGCTCTTCTGAAAACAAATCATAAAGTCTGTTTTATATGGTTCTGACATCCTTGGTACGGACCAAGTGGTGACTTTAAACTACTCCAGTTATATTAATATAACTTCATTGATGACTCTTCATTTTGGAAAACAGGCAGTCAGCTAAGTACAGTTGTGTAATACTAATTCAGTAAGCTAGAAAAATTGCCCATGTAGGCAAGCCCACATGACTTAGTCTTGGCATATAATCCCGTAGTGTTGGCAAACAGGGTTTCTGGGGAAAAGGACTTGTCTTTCTCTTTTAGCATTTTACAGTGTCTAGCTCAAAAGCTCCTGATCCACGACCGCATGGATTAATTAATATTAATAATTTCATTATTAATAACATTATTAATTGGGAAGCTACAGCTAGTCCCAGCACATTCTCTCCACTGCAACCTACCAGAAGCCCTGCGGAGCTTCACGCTGGCGTGTTCCAGAGGGACAGCACAGTATGTGTGAATAGAAAACCACACACAAAATGAGGGGACAGCAGGGTACCCTAAAGGAGCAATATAAGGAGGACCCACCTATTCAGGCCAAACCTGCCTGTCTCCCCTACTTGTGCTGCCAAAGCAATAGTGGAATGAGAATTTAAAGCATGTGGTGGGGTTGCCTGGTGTGATGTCCAAGCTCAGCAGGGCATCAAAAGACAGCAGGCACAATATGCCCAGCCCAGCCCCAATACACCAAACTGACCCCACGTAAGTAAGGAGCAAGATTAAGGCAGTTTGAGAGTGACCACACGTGCCATTATCTGGCCAGGAGAGAGCTAGTAACAGCCTCAGGTAAGAGGTAAGGAGCCTTGCCCACCAGTTCAGCCACAGCCAGAGCAGCACATTTGTCCACAACTTGAGTTTCTTTCCTTTTCTGCCAGCCCTCTCTCTCCCCTACCAACACCAAAAAAATGTCAGTATTAAAATTAGAGGTTGTTAGGCAACTTAGCTAAATTTATATCCATACTCAGCACTCTACTTCTTCCTTAAGGGAACAGCTTTCCTATCGGAGGGCTGTTGGTTTATATCTATCATTCTCTTTTCCAGCCTGCACAATGGTAAACACCTGTTCATTTAGCAGCTGATGGAAGACATAATAGCTGTGTAACTGTAAATAGTCAGCAGCTGTAAACGTTGATGCAAATCATACCTAAATGATTGAAAGAGCTGACAGAGCCTATTATGCATCCTGCGAGCAACGCCGCTCCGCTCTTGTGGCATTTCATTTTTCCTGAGCAGTGACAAGCCTGGTTTTGCTCAAGTTAGGGGATGGAAGTACATTCTTCATTAGATCTAAGAATCTGTAACACCTTACTCCTGTGGTTAAAGTTTTAAAGTGATCTTTTGATAAGAATTACTGTGCTCTGGCTCCTGTCCCAGCTCTGCTGAGGGCAGAGGCTGAAAGATATATTTGAAGTTCCAATGCTAGAAAATTAGTTGCGGGTGGAGGAGAATGGCGAAACCGCCTGTTCTAACTGAAAATGACACTAGTTTCAAAAATATCTATGGTAACACCATTCAGCAAAATCATTTTTAAAAACAGATCAATGCAGGCAAACTACCTCTCTCAGGAGTTTTTTGGCTCAATGCTTACTATGCCAAAACAGGGAACAGCTTTAACTGAAACACACACATGCACACACATCCCCTCCTGGCATACTGCTTTTCACAGCTAGTAGGAAGTAGTATGGTTTAACAGATAAATCACTAGAGCGGAGTTCAGGAAGTTTTAGCTGTATCAGTGCTATTAACTCGAGTTGTGTCCCGCTCCTCAGGAAAGAGCCCTTGGGGTGCTTGTGATGTGGGGGACGGGGCAGCACTCGCTCGGCACGCTCTGCTATCCTGGCTGCCTGACACTTATCCTACCCGTCTGCCTTGTCTCCTGAAGGCAGTACTGGCAGGTTTTTTGTACACAGCAATGTTTTGCTGCTGAGGGTCAAACATGTTTTTCAAGCAGTTCCTCAGCTGTGGCCATGGCGTTTGTCTTTCCACGCCAGAGCCACTGGAGCTCACCTCTGCCAAACTCCTCTGCAATGAGGGGAAAAGCTGATGCGGCATCGCCAAAACACACTGGGGAGTTCACACAGAGGGGACAGTGGAGGTGTGTGGCATTCTGCTGCAGCAGCTGCTCCCAGGGAAGCCATCCAGGGTCTGTGCTGCCACTGGGAGCGGTGGCACCACCTCTCCCTGTCCCCTCTTTCTTATGCTTGCGGGGATGCCAGACCAGGGAACTGATCTGGCAGAGGATGAACACAGACACAGGGAGGATTTATGCCAGATTAAAGCTACTGTAAAACCACAGCCTGAAGGCTTATGTTTACATTAAAAAAGCCACCCAAAAATGTCATAACCCGATTCAGCACGACTACACTGAGAAGTGTTTCTTCTGAAGACCTGCCCAGTATCTTGTAAACACCTTATAGAAATTAACTAAATTAATCTAAATTCAGAGATCCAGGTTCAATATGTTTCTGCATCATTCATTGCCCAGATAAAATATTTATGAGTAGGGATTTTATTATTGCATTACATGTTTTTATAAAGTCTATTTTAAAGAAAGAAACCTATAAAATAGGAAATTACATTTTTAAGCACACTTCTTTATCAATGACTTAGAATCTTGTGAATTTTACCTTTTAACCAATGATACAATGTTATCTGTGACAACACAAAAACCTGTAAAACATAATTACTTGCAAAACATGACTTGTAAATATTTTTACACTAAATATTGCTTATTTAAATACCGAATAATTAATTTAATGTCATAAAGTAATGTGCTACGTTATAAATAACTGCTTTGTCTAAGCTGCATGTCTTCTTTCTTTCTGGCTCCCTCTTCCTCCTACTCCAGTAGTGTCAAATTGCATTGAAGTCAATTAAGAACTGCTCATTTATTATACACACCTTGTTAAAGCAAGAAGGATAATTGAATGCCAAGACTCCCTTTCCTTCATGTCCATGATTTAAAGTAACACGATAGGTAATAAGGATTTTTGAGATTAGATGGCTTATAAATAGATGTATAGGATTTTTTTTTTTTAAAAGGCCCCATTGTAAGAAGGCCCATTTCTTTGATTTTAACTATTGAAGTGTGCATTAACCTGTGGGGCTGATGTTGCAGGGACAGGGGGATTAAGCCCTTTTTTTGAATTTCTGTAAGTGAAAGGTTTTACTGGAGGAGAACGAGGAGGGTGGCAAAGGCAAAAAGACAGCTGGGGAATGAATGATGAGCAGAGCCCTTTGTGCCACCATTTGGTTTTAACACTAGGACTGCTGTGAAATGGTGGCTCTTGCTAATGCAGTGGCAGCACAAAAATATCCCAGCTGTGATCCCTTCTGGTTAAGCAAGGTGACGAGAGAAAAAGAATCTCTAAAACATCTTTCTGACAATTCTTGCTTTTGACAATTATGAATACAGAATGAAAAATAAACTTCTGTTTCTTATGCATACATGGGTCAGTCCACCTGTACTATGTCAACATTACCAAAAAGACTAAGGTTGAACTATTAAAAAGTGCTCTGTTGCAACACCCAAACCTGGATTCCATCTAACAACTTTGTATTATTAAATAATAACATCTAAGAGATTCTGGAGAGGTACCTTGGACCCAGACAGCCAGACTCATGGAAACAAGTTTAGTTTTACTGGCCTGAAAGCAAATGGAAAGCCCTGGTAGCCTTATCCATTGTAATGGAGAAAGCTGCATCTGGGCAGTGATGATTTGTCTATGGGTATGCATGAGGAAGTCTCCCTTTTAGGAAAATCTCCTATTTCATAAGTGTCTTTTGCCAGAAAAGTAGAAAGATTTTAAACATAAAATAAAGGCATTTCCCCGCCCAGCATCTGTTTTCATACTGCTTTCTTTTAGACCACTTTCCTGTACAAGCAAAAATCTGAATAGTGACTCCCCCCCCCCCCCCCCCCCAAATGTGCATACAGATCAAATAAAATAAGGTTCGGACTCCTGAAATTTGCACCCATAAATTACAGTTCAGACAAGAAAGCCTTGCCCAAGCCACGGTGAAAAACATATCCTTAAACGTTTCTTCCTTCTAAGCAAGAGCAGTCTGGTTCATTCAAGGTGACTCATTTAAATACATATTTAAGGCCAAATGTCATTCCACTATTATTTATTAGCTGAACACAAAGTCCCCAAACAGAATTGGAAAGCCACAATCCCAAACTAGAGGAGTTTGCAATGCACTCACTACAGATTTATTCTGCCGTTTCTGAGAGAGAAATTTACTCCAGAGGCTTTAAAATATTAATTCTCAGGTGTAATAAAAAAACAAATAAACAAACTTGAAGAACAGTTACCGGTTCCACATACCAGCTGTCTGGTACAGTTAAATATGTTGGATGTTTTCTGAACCAATACGAAGCAATTAGGCTCGATTGTGGTTTAATGATTCTCCAAATGCCTTTTTTGTTCTGTTCCTTTGTCCTGAGGGTTCTGCCTATCACATCGGACCCAGCCGAGGGCGGATGATAAAGGGCACATGTTTGATTGGGAGGTTTGAATAAGAATTCATTCCTCACAGCTTTTTCCCCTCAAGGAAATAATGGTATGAAGTAAATAAATAAACAAGCAAACAATTAAGAAACTGCCTCTGTCCTATTTCCTTGAAGAAAGCAAAGTTTTTGTTTTTGTTTTTGTTTTTTTTTTTCTATATTATTTTTATTTTCCTGCTTTTCCTATGGGTCTCTTCCCCCAGACAGCCCCTCCTGGGCAGCGGGGCAGTTTAGTGTATTAAAGGTTTCAGATGCTGATGTTTAAATGTTTTCAACGAATATGTTAATTACAATGGACAAGCCTTTAGCACTCTGCTGAAACAGCAGCCTGAACATTGTCTATTTAGCAGATCCTATAAGGTGATGACAGCTCACTAGGAGTTGATAAACGCCATTCCTTAGGAAGATAAATGTAAACCAAACCTCAAACCTCTGGCAATTTATTCACAAATCCAATTATTTTACAGTAACGTTTTACATTTAAGGGATTGTGAATTTTAAAAAGTAACAATAGAACTTGGGCTTGGCTTTTATTTGTAACCATTGAGAAAAACGTGATATAAAATGCAAAAGTCAAAACAAAAGAAGGTTAGGAGGAAGACATTAATATTCTCTACTTGTATGGGTCCCGGCTCCCTGCTGCGATGACTTCACATGCTCGTTGTAATAACTGACTCCAAGCAAGTCCAGAACTGCAGAGCAAGTCCCTATCTTTTTCAAAGTAATAATATCTTTAAAACACTTGAAGGAGCAGATGGATTTCAGAGCTTATCTAGCGAGAGGGCTACCGCATAACTACCATGAGCACACTCACACGAAGGTGGACTCTTAGCTTCGCTGGGATCCCCCAACCCAGATGCCCCACAGCCGACTGTAGGATTTGGTCAGCCACATAGCTTACAGGTGTCAGACCATGTTCATCAGACCCTGACAAACACAGGAACCACGAGAGGAGCAACTGAGCATTTTTTAAAGTACAAAACTTCAATTAACGTCCCATGCTACTGCAGAAGCAGCAGTTGCCCAAGGGTGTGAATATCCTCTCACTTTCCAGGGAGCTGGTGACATTACAGATCAGATCTTTCTTGCATGGATTTGCACATCACAGCATCCCCACCCAAATCTCTGGTCCTCAAGAACATTCGGTGGAGTTGGGGCAATACCTGGAAAATTTAATTCTATAAACCATTTTGGCAGCTTGGTACAGGACCATAATTCTGCTTAAAGATGTTTCAGGGCCATTATGCCCTTTTTACAGATAGATTCTCATATAATATTATGGTTATTTTTAAAAATGAGACGATTCATATTTTACTAGCAGACTAAAATATGCTTTAGTGGTTTTAACTTTCTGTGGAAACCTCAGGCTTTGGTCATGAGAACGCTAGGTGCAATTCTCTGTTAACTTTAGAAAATGACATTTGTGGGAGCCATGAAATGGAAATTGCTGACATGCACACCACAAAAAAAAAAAAAAAAAAACCCGACCATAACCCCTGCTGTTTTCTTTTTGAACATAACTGCATGTAAACACAGCGAGACAAAAGCCCAGCACAGGCACTGGAAGATGTTTGGTCAGTTGTGCTGTGTAATACTGTTGGCACATACAGATCTGCTCTTTTTTTTCTTCTTTTCTTTCTTCTCCAGTGTTCATGCACTAAAGTGCTCATAGTTTTTTGCATACCTGAATCTCATAAACTAAATATTTGCTGTGCACATACAATGTGGGTCAATGCAGGATCAAAAAGTTAAGGGCCTCAATTCAGAGCTTTCCTTTGTGAATCCTGAAGTTCAGTTAAGTGATATTTTTTGGCACTAGTTCTAAAAGAATAATCCTTTGGATTGTATATTTTCAGGAATATATCCCCTAGCAAAAAAAGCCCGCTCCAAAAACAAAATGGGCTGCTTCTTGAGAATACTGCTCTCAATTATAAGAAGGATAATTGTGTTTTGGGATAAGCAAGGAAACACTTCTGTGCTGGGATATCAGGAACTGAAACCATGAATAAATAGAGACCCAAGATACATATAAGTGTGCCTCAAGTCATGACATATTCTGTTATAGCTTTGATGAAAATTGCACCACGGATAAATCTGGCACACTGGAAGGACACATACTCAACCGGCTTTGGAAACCCTTCAACTGGTACTGAAACACTGGGATGTTCCACTTGTATATGCAATACACCATCACATAATTGCACGAAACTTTCTCAAATTCATCCTGCGCTATATTTTTTTACCTACTAAAAATAAATGGAGCTACATCTGTCTATCTGAGCCTGCTGGGAAAGGACGTGTAGGTGTATGAAGCTGTAAGGCAGCCTGTGCTTTGAACAGGTAGTGCTTGCTGCTATCCCAGACCGGCAGCTCAGAAAGCACATAAAAGTAAACCTGCCGTCATCCAGGGATGAGGTCCCTGAATACTCTTGCTTCTGCAGTGCTATCCCAACCACCAGCTATACCTCAGTTAAAATACGCTTTTTATTGATTCTCCAAATTGACAGTAATATATAACTGCATTTATATGCTTATGTAGGTATAGAAGTGTTCATGCAGTCTCCACGTGAGGCTCCTACAGTGAAAATTCTATCTCAATTGATAAATTGAATTTAATTATTATATCTGTTGACCAAGCAGAACCACATCTAAGACAGAAATTTCTTATTCTGATTTCAAGAAGGAGCATGTGATGAGAGAATCACTCGCTCTACATAGTTTAAAATTCTTTCATACCAATTGCTCTACTTGTTCGGCTCTCATGGAGGTTTGAAATAGGTGCCACACGCATGGATTTGATTCATAAAGATTTCAGACACACATTGTGTGAAACCATTTAGAGAGATTCAACACTTTTTTTTTTAATCGGCATCTTAATGACTCATCTGGAGTGCTTGCACACAAACTCACACAAAAACCCCTCAAGCAATGACTTACAGTAAAAATGTTTAGGGTATGTGTCAATGACTGCAGAATGGGTAGCATTATAATTTGTTAAAAGCTATTTGGTGTCTGGGCAAGATTTCTGACTAAGAAATACTTCCTATTAACTGAAATATTTTGGGGTATTTTCATTGGGAAAATTTGAAACATATTGTCATCTACTGCATCGGCGTACAGAAGGGAAATTTCATCATTCCCACTGACGTTAAATTTGTTCATCTGCATGCATGAAAGGTGGGAGTCCTTCTTTAGCCAAAGCTCTACTGATTTCAGCATTTTTATTCTACATCAGCTGCTCTGACCATAGGCAGCAGAGCCCAGTTCCTCAAAAGGTGCTATGCAGAATTTGTTATTAAAGCAGTTTTATCAAGGAAGTTACCAGTGTCCCCATGGCTGAGGTAGAAACACTGAGGCACAGATTACATGATTTTCTCGAGATCACAAGTTAATTCAGTATCACAGAACAGAGACTTCCTAACTCCAATTACAAACCCTATGTAGTAGCCTATTTCGAATTAATTTTTAGTTGGTGCAGTTTCTGTATTCTGAACAATGGAGGGTCTCCCAAATTCCAGCTAAATATTTTGTCCCACTCAGGCACATAACTGCTTTCTAATTATCCACCCCATTTCTTGGTGTAATATAACAGCCAAATTATCTTCAGTTGTAAGCATCCTATTTCTGATTGTTGATTTTTTTCCACATATTAACACTTCAAACTTATGAAACTTATAGTAAAAATTAACATTTATGCCCTGATTTATATTACATCTATTTTAATTGTAATGTAAGAATGGCAATAGACAAATAGCAACAAGAGCATCACAGCTGTAAATAGTATATTACTTTGCATAAAAATGTGTTATTTATTGTTGTCCAAAAACTCCCACTCATTAAAATATTTCTTAACCCTACTGTCTTACAGAAAACATTTATAGAAAAAGCTTAATTTCTAAGAATGATATGTTACTTTTGTTTCATGCAAGTACTGTATCTAATACTGTTGCTGTTTAGGTCTTAGGTCATGGAAAGAAGAGAAAAGAAGATATTAACATATGAATGAAACACTCTCTTCAGGAGCCATGGAGTGGGAACAATATTTGCATCTACAGTTTGTTAACAGCACAGGCAAAACTGCTAGTGAAAATTCTTAAATTAGGGTTTAATGTGATGGTCTCTGTTTTCAAAAGAGAAACAAAAAGCCACCACAAAACCTATGTGCTCAGAAGTGGCTTGTTCTGTGTAAATATCACCATAAATCACCAGTGAAGACCTGAACCCCTTTTGGTTAGGTAGACAATGAACTCCTATAACAACAAATGAATCCAGAACTGCCTTGCTGCAGTCTTGGGCTCCCAACTAGGCAAATTATGCAGCTAATCAAAAGTAGAATTGCTCAAGATGCAGTAAATTCATTATATTATTTATCTGAATAAATTACTGCCTCATATAGGTACACAAATCACCATATAAAATGAGACCTCACTAGGTAAGCAACTTATCCCTAATGTTGGCCAATCTAATGTTTGGGATATTCAAGGATCTTGCAGAAGATCCCATCAATAGCAGATTTGTTTTCTAACCCACATCTGTTAATAGTGTCTTATACCTTGGAGCTTGAGAAGCTATCATTTGTTTTCTTGCCCTGTCTAACATACCTGTGGCTATTTCTGATACACATCTAACTTTTTTTGGCTTCAAGAACATCTTGTGATAATGAGTTCCATGGAATATTTGTGATGCACTGCAAAAAAGTATTTCCTTCAGCCATTTTAAACATGTCACTCATCTCTTAGCCACCTTTATTTATGAAGTACTTCTTCAAAATAAGATTGAACACAGTATTCCAGATGACATCATACCATTAACATTTTATATTTTATTTTCTATCACACTCCTTATATGGTCTAATATTTCAAAAAAGAAATTGAAATCCTGACTGAACACTGAATAGAGATCCCATTAAACTGCCCTCAATAACGCTTAGGTCTTTTTTCACACTGGTAGAGCTCACTGGAAAAAATGGACCTTTTCTGTGGAACCATATGTCAATGGAATTGTTAGTGTATTCACCAACTGTAATTATATTTAAGGATGTTGTTAAAATGAAAACAAATATGAAGACATCAGAATTTTTCACAAAAGGGAACTGTTTTCTGGAGCACCCCATCAGCTTGCTTCCAGCTTCCCAAACATTATCCTTTCCTTAGGACCAAAAAGGAGCAAAAGCTGAAGGGAATTCAGTATTTCTGAAGTTACAGCCACATATTTAGGAAAATACATATGGAATTAGGGACTATGCATTGCCAATCATTTCTGAAACTCTGTACGTAACGCCAAGAACTTAACTAAAATTTTAACTTTCAAACTCTGAGTTCGGGGCCCAATTTTCAGTGATGAGCACCCTTAGATTCTACAAAAGCCACTGTGGGCTATAGCACTTCATAAAAATCAGTCCCCATGTTGTTTATTTAATTTATTTTTAAAAGATTTTCTTTGCTTTAGTCCACTAACAACTAATTAAGCTGCCTCCAGATTAAGAGGCTGAGCCAAGAATTACAGGATATACCACATGCTTTCTCAAGGCAAATATTTACAGTTGTTTGTTGAGTTTATGTCTTTGACATCTATCTTCTACACATAGGCCATTAAAAAATGCAACATCACAAAAATCACCACATGACATTATGTGAAAGATTTGCTTTTTGAAAAGCAAGATGTATTCAACGCCAGCTTGCAAATTGTTTTGCAGATGCTATTTCTATAATGCTGGCATGGCTCCTTTTAGCAAGGGGGGTTAGTGGAGGGGGGAGAGAGAAACATAAAAGACTTAGATCAAAGATTCTTTTTTGGTAGGCAAAGGCTTCTGGCTTCTTTTTCCTAATAGAAAAAGTTTGTGATATCAGAGGAGACCGCACATCAAGCAGGGTTATGCAGCCCAGCTTTAGCATTCTCTTTATTCGTGCTTTGTGCTTGCTGCCGCTCCCTTGTCACTGCGTTGGTGTTCATGGGGGCCTCTGCGGGATATAGAGAGCACAGGCAGAAAACGCTGCAGAAATAAAGACTTCTAGTAATTTGTTTATCATTCCTGTTAAACTAACCCTATGACTGTCCTCAATAAAACTAATCCAGTGAAAGGCTCCAATGGCTTCTTGATGCTTTCAGTAATCAGAATGGTGGCATGGCAAATGCATCGCTGTGCAGGAGAAAGCAAGTTCCTCAAAGCACTGCCTGTCCTTTCTAAAATCACATACATCTATGATTTCAACAGAAGTCAGTAATGGCTTGCTCCTTTGGAAGAATCAGACAGTTGTGCAAAAAGGAATTTAAGGTAAGCAGACATATGTATAGCATGGGGCTGCCCAGAGCACTCCTCATTGCTTCAGTTCTGCAGCCATTCAAGTTTAGGGTAAAGCTCCCATTTTCTCAGTGGGCAATGCCTAGTGTTCACGTGTCTGACTGAGGCGGTGACCAAATGCTTTCCTGGCAGGTTGCAGACACGCAGCATGAGCAGATCAGGCAGTTCCCAGCATTCCTATGCTGACTCCCGCCGTGGGACTAAAGACTTGCTGAAGTCAGGCAGCTCCACTCAGACCGAGCCTGGATAACACAGGGGTATGTGCCTCTTCCAGCCAGCTCAGCAAATGGGGTTTGTCAAGTTACTAAACATATTAAAGTATTGACTTCAAAAGCCCCTGATCAGAAGATGGCGACAATGAAGGACACCATGCAAACAAATAATCTAACACTGTAGACCTGTTTAAGAGCTGGAAGAAGTGTAGAGAAGATTTTCTCTCCCTCACCCCCCTGGTTTTCAGGAAAAGGTCTTTGAACTTCTTTATCTGAACACTTATATTTTTATTACAGGAAATTAAGAGGCTGAATGATGTGTGATTCAACTGTGGATCCCTGGACATGAAATGAAGCCATAATAAAACATTTTAATATAAAATCAAAACCATAAGCTTGACTCTCTCCTACTTCTGACCTCTGCTCTAGGCAGGGGCAAGTACATAGTGGGAGCCAACAATGGCTCCTTCGCTGTATTTCCCCAGTAAGTCTTTAGACAGGTTATGTGCTGCTTTAAATTATAATACTGGCCATGAGGTTTCTAAGAGCAGATTTGTGCTGCATAACAGAAGGCAGCCCAGGGATGCCTGGCCAGTGTATGCCCGTGACAAGGTAGGATACTAGTGTGGTTCTCCATTAGCACATACAGCACGTGCACTCAGATGCCTGACTGGTTTTGAAACTCAAGCCTGTGAGTCCCAGTCCATTTAGTTTGCCTCCTCCTACCACAGTAAGATGAGACAGGGAGAAGGTCTGAGATACGGATTTTGGTCTATTCTACAGAAGGATAAAGTCAAGAAATGAGATTAGGCAAGAGAAGGTTGCTTCAAAGATTTTTTTTTTGCTTTGAATATCACTACTTGGGAAGAACAAATGCAGACACTCAGTGTCATGCTGCTGCTAGCTGAGCTGGGAGAGAAAAACATGTGAGAACTGTAAGCATTAGTCAGAGAAATCAAGCTAATGCTCTAATCAAGTACAGCTAAAATCTGT
The DNA here is from genome assembly GCF_047716275.1 of Strix uralensis. Classification (NCBI taxonomy): domain Eukaryota; kingdom Metazoa; phylum Chordata; class Aves; order Strigiformes; family Strigidae; genus Strix; species Strix uralensis. The sequence goes on along the minus strand of NC_133989.1, from coordinate 7,783,779 downwards.
AATGTCCAATAAAAGACAATCAGCATAATTGGAAGAGTGCCAAACAACTGAACAATACAAACTTAGTTTTCCAGGGAGGGCCTCTCACATTAAACTAAAAAATTAACAAAGACTGCAGTCTGACGTTAAAGCTAAACCAGTCCAATGGCTCACCCCACTGCAAGCTCCCTTCCCCTTCCCTGTGCCAGCTTCTCTGACCACACTGATCTGGTTCAGGGAGCTAAACTAGCCAAATACTAACAATTTTTTCCTGACACTCAGGCTCCGTGAAATGACAAATTGTCAGTGCCAACACAGGGAAGTGGCAAGAATATATATCTGGGCACAGATGAGGAAAACCTTATCATTAGATTGGGTACACTCTGATGTTACTGGCAGGGCAAAGAGGAGAACAGAAGCATCCTGCTTGTACATCGTTTGGGAAACTGAACTAGAATTTGCAACAGAACAGGCCACAGCATGTGTGCAACGGCACAACAAATTTACACTAACTGCTTTGAATTTATGATCGAATTGCAGTTTTAAATCTGAATAACTAATGGTAGAAGCAAAAAAAAAAAAAAAAAGGGGGGGGGGGCGGAGACTTCCAGAACAGTTCTCCAGTGGGTCATTTACTTCTGGCTCCCTGGGCTGCCTGACCTCCAAGGGAGTGTTTGGAGTCACACTAACATTGAAATAGTGATCTGTTTCCAGCAGCCAAGCACAGTGTTTCTCTCGGTCTTTGGAAGTCTGAACAAGCCACTCTAAGAGTTCTCTGGCAAATAAATCAGGTGTACGTCTGTAAACTGGGTCCCATTTATTCATTAATTAAGACCGTAATGGAAACACAGGGGAACTCATGTGATGGCAGGAGGTTAGGCTAGATGGCTTCCTCAGGTCCCTTCCCATCTGAATTATCCTACAGCCCTATGATCCCATGAGAGTGATTTTTTTTCCTCCCTTTGATCACAACAGCTACTTTGGATAGAAACTATTCACCTGCCATCCTAGAGAAAACAACTCTTCCACCCTCCTCATGCAAGTCAATGAGGCATACAGTGGTGAGCCTGAGGGAAAAAAAAAGCGAAGATTTTCTTCAGATACCTTTTACCAGGCATGGCTAGCTAAATGGGACACCTTGCTCTGGCTCCTCACTCTTCATAGGGCATTGCTCATTCTGCCTTTCATATCAAATTTCTGCTCAGAGATCTGCTCCATATTCATGTACCAGATCTTTAGGGCAGTCCCTTCCTTATTTTTTTATTAAAATGGAAATAACAAGGGTAAACAGGGATACCAGTGTTAAGCCAGTATTACATCACCTATACTGAAGAATTAGAAAGTAACAGTTCAAAACACCCAGGACAAAAGCCACTGTCTGTCACTCTAAAATGGAATAGTCACCTGGGCACATTATACCAGAAATGTAAATACAGGTGACACAATGACATGGAGTGGGACAGCCATCCCTTGTGCAAAAGTCCGTACTTCAGCTCACGTGGTATCTACAGAAAGTGTACATTACCGACATTACGAGCCTTGGTTACTCAGAGAAGCAACACCACCAGACTTGTCAAACCTGGGCGACAAAGGCAAGCTGTACACACCCTCTGCGGGAGGGATGGCAGGGTGAGAAAGCAACGTGAGAGATTGATTAGCACTGAAAAGTGATACCCAAAGAGGGCAGAAACAAGACATGGAGAAGTGAAGTGATACAGAAACAGAGAGAAGGAAATAGAGGAAAACAAAAAACCCAAACCCAAAGGTTGTTTTTCTGTTACTCAAATCTGAAGTGAAGTTTGTTCTTGTTCTATGTGGTCTTTGCCTTCCTTTACACTCCTGCCAGCATATATGCTGTCCAGAGAGTTCAAATTTATGGTCAGAAGCCAAGAGGATGCAAAGGACAGCAGAACAGGGACTGTTGATTTTGATGCAGCACCTGCAACAGTGTGTCCAACAATTAAAAAAAAAAAAAAAAAGACACATCTATTGAAAGAGCTGATACTACAGCATCTTTGTCACTGCTTCAGAATCAATTCATCCACCTGTAGCGTTTAGCTTTCCATTTACATTTAAAAGGATGTGAAATATACAGTAACAAAACAGTATTAGAACAAATAAGCCCAAGGAGACAACTGAAAGAGGAAGTGAAAGTCTTGAAAAATAAAAATGAGACACAGCATTCGTCTCTGACAGTATTTGCTGATACATTCAAATTGAAATGTCATATGGAAATGGTGCGATTTTTGCCTTAGATATGAGTGAACTTGTCTGTCAGTGCTTTCCGCTTATCCTCAGTAGTCCACACGTGAATGAAACTGAGGACTTCGAAGGTGGGTAACCTGTTATCAGCCTTCCAGGCATAATGCCACAAAACCAAAGCTCTTCTATGCTATGGGAAATCTTGGAGTAGTTTTTATTTCCATTCCAAATTAGAAGTAAAGGAAATTTGAAAACATCAGAAGTTTGCCATGAAACCCAATAAACTCTCTATCAGCCAGCTGTGCTAGAAATGCTTTTCCCAACCATCCAACCAAGAAGCTCCCATGTGTAGCTCACTTAGTTATTTTTCCGAAGACCATAACCGTGTTGGACCACACGAGCAGAAGCACATGGTGCTATGCTGGTTTGCGTAACTGAAACACGCCTTCTTCGCAACCTTCCGCTCTCACATGGCAGAGAAAACAGTGGCAGCTACTGAGCCAAGGGTACTATGTGGCCAACTCCCATCTCCAGTGGGGAGAAGATAGCCGGATACTTTATGTCCTTGGTGTACCACTTCGAAATGGCTTGTGTATCACTAGCAGATCTGGGCTTGTGTTTAGACATTCACAGTTTAGTTTACAACTACTAAAATACTACAAATAATACTATAAATAAACCACTACAAAATAGCCCCTAGAAGCCCTGAACTTGATTGATCAGAGTCCTAAGATATCCCAAGTCTTTCACGATCCAAATGCAGATACCAAACAGAAGGTGAAAGTCAGATAACAACCAGGAAAAGGAACCAGTCTTCCCCAAATCCCGGACATCGCATGTTGCCTAGATCATATCACCTGTGCATACAGCTTGCACGGACCAATCACTACAGGCCTTTTACTTCATGTTGGAGCATCTACAAGCTGTCATCAAGTATTTATAGCTTCGGCCAGACTTTAGTGCAGTGCAAGCAGATTGTCAGGTATTAGAGTGAGTTAATTTATTCAGGAGTTGAACTCTTCAAAGTCTGGGGAATTCTTCTCAATTCATCATCCAAACATCACTTCAATTCATATTGTGTATTTGAAGCCTCAGCCTGTTATCTGGGTTATCAGAAGTCTGTTGACCTTTTCTAAGCACCTCTAAATCTATCAGCAAAACTCAAGAACAGAACAATGATTATGACAGCTGTAATACAGAAGTTGTCTTTAACTTCCATGGATACATGCAAGATATGGCCTTTTTATTAAAAAAAAATATTTTAAGAAGAGACCTGAAAGTGGGCTTCTCCTGATCACTAATGCTATTTAGAAATACATCTCCTAAACCTCAGCACTTTCTGATAGATACAGACTTAATGAAGTAACTATCAAAATAGCCAAGAAGACCAAAGTGTAACAGTCAAGAAGAGAAGGGATTTCTACATCTAAATAACATACAACAAATGGTGTTAATTTTGTTAAACACTTTAAAAAAAGTTACTGACTTACATGTTAATGAAGGGACATCCTGGCTATGTCCAAACTGCCCTGCCACTTCAAGTAATGCAAGAAATTACAACAAACATTTTCACACTTCTTCAGACAGGACAAAAGCTTTGTTGCTGTTAAAATAAAAGCAAACACAAAACCAAAAAACCCACAAAAGAGAAGAAATTAAAGACAAAATATTTTTTAGAAGTGCCTAGTTCTTCTCAAAATAAACACAAACAAAAGCTCAACAAGCCCCTTTTGCCAACTGCCACTTTGTAGGCCTTTATAATTAGAAAGAATAATTTTAAAAGCCATTAAAAATCCTTTGCTGATATTTTCAGTGTCTTTTCAGTTATACTGTATAAATCGCCTGAACAAATCTCCTACATTACCCACCATCTTTATTTAGGAAGCTTTTCTGAGGTTATTTCTAGGAAAAAGAAACTAGGAAATTACAATATTTGCTGTTGTTTCAGTACCGTGGATTTTTTTTTTTTCCTTCTTCTAATGTGGTCATCCAGAGATGAGTGGAATGTACAGGAGCAACCCAATACTCAGAAGAATAAAGTTCAGAAATAATTTTATCACAGACCCCAGAAAAATGCAAGCCTGGTAATTTTTCCTAATTCCTTCTGCCACGAAATAGAAATGCTTTCTGGTTCATTGAGCAAATTGGTGGGTCTGAATTCCAGAAATTCAGATATCTTCACAAAGGCAGCATTATGACCGAACAGGTTACGTGTTCAGAATTCTGGCTGGCTGCCACTTTGTTAATAAATACAAGTGTTGAATTCAACTGGATTTAAAGATTGTGTTCTTTGCTTGAGCAAGTCTGAAAGTGCCAGAGTCGTAAAATTATCGTTGTAGCTCGCGCTTTGAAACTCAGAGACACCATCGCAGATAAAAACTGTCTCTGATCCTGCAAAGAGAATCAGATGGGCAGGTCTCACACTGAGCCCAGCTGACTTCAGTGACCTTAAACAGAGGTTTGCTGCATGGAACTATAAAAAGATTGCACAACTTGTAACAAATTAAACACTCAGATAAACTACAAAACATATTTAATCTGGATTTTAATTTTTTTACTACTAATTTTAGAAATAGACAAAGCAGTAAAAAACATGATTATAGATCAGAGCTAAAGATGTTTCTTTTTGGGTTCTCTGTGCTCTATTAAAAAGAATTTCATTTTATTCAATAAAATGGATTATATTCCATCATCAACAGAAATCAACTAGAGCTTCAATAAAACCCTCCCAACAGTTGTTTGGTATTTTGTGTGGGGTTCTTTTTTAGTTAAAATGTGAATAATTGATTGATTGATTGATTTTAAAAAAATTCTTCTGTGTCTTAATTACACAGGATAACATTTATATTTTATATTATACAATGGCAGTTATCAGAGCTGAACAATTCCAGGCAAGTGATCTATTTTCCTATCTCCTCTAGTTCATCAAAAAAATCTGACTTACTCAAAATATATTCATTATTCAAAATTAGTCAGTAAGTACTATTTGCAATTAGTGGTTAATAACTAGACAGATTTTTTTTCCCTGTGTGCAGAATTACCAGATCCATTTTACAGATTAAAACCTGAGGCACAGAAAGGCATCTAACCCTGCACAAAACCAGCAGCAAATACCATCTTCCCGTTGAAGCACTGGACCACACTGGTCAAGAACGGTCAGATTCTTTGCAGGTAACTGCCTGTGCACATTTACTTAAGGATAGTCATATGTGGATTTTATGCATGCAGGTACACATATATACATATATATCTATGCAACACTCAAGTTTTGTCAATATCAGTTTCTATATATGCAAGACTGTTAACAACTCGAGCTTTGTTTTTAATTTTTGTTTTTAAACAAGTTTAAGTGACAAGGAAGTGCCATCACTTAAGTAGCCTAGAGGCAATTCCTCCTTCATCGTACATCTCAGTTCTTCTAAGTGCTTTATGCTCTCTCTCACCCTTCCTAAAAAATTGAAACTGTGCTGGTATTAGCAAGAATGAGAAATTTTTGCCCCTCCTCCCCCCGAGTTCTGGTACGACTCGAGTGAAAGCATTGTTTCATGAGAAAGACAATTATTTTATTTGAAATGACTCAAATTAAGAACTCTGTTCTGAATGGCATTAGGGAAAACTGTTCATAAAATCCTCTTGTTATTAGCAAAGATAGTTTATTATTGGCATAGTGCAATAAAAAAAAAATACATCTGGACTGTCACTGCCTGCAAGAGAGATATATGGCTCTTCCATCAGGTGCTGAATGCTCTGACTTCTAGATTAAAGCATGTTCAACACAGCGTAGCTCCCTGTAGAAAGCTGAACCGAATCTTTACAACCTGTAGTAGCAAGATGCAGACAGGCACCTAGTGGGAAATTTAGAAAATTCCTACTTTTCCTTATCCTTGAAATGCTTAAGTATAACAAGGAAGGGATACTGAGCATCTCCTAGAAGAATATGGTGAAAATTTCTGTGCTGAATAGGTCCCAGTAGTAAGGATGCTAGCTTAATTTTTTTTTTTTTTTTTTTTGCTTTAAAAGTGGCTGTAAACTTAGCAGTGCCCTGATTCCTAGGACACATGAACTGGCTATACACCAACACCATCCCAGAAACAGGCAGAGTCTGTCAGACTAAGAAGAAAAGGTTTCTTCCTTTGCTGGAACTGAGTTTAGAGCAGGAGCAAAGCCACCGTTTGAATTCTGTGTTACACGGACAGCTCAAGCCATTATTAACATCTCAGAGGTTCCTCACAGCCACTGAAGGATTTAATTGCAGCAGTCTAATGAAACTCTGCCATGCCCCCTTGCTTCTTCCTAGGGTCGGGACACATGGGGCTGGGGGAGGGGACGAGAGGAAGGGAAAAAGGAGGAAGACAAAAAGATCAGAAGTACATTGCTTATCTGCACACTTTGCTAGGTGCTTTTCATTACGTTGTGGTAGCTAATCTGGTCAAAATAATCCAAAACATCTAGTGAGGGAGATCACTGTTTGCACAATGAAACCTTGCAAGACATTTGCTCTTCTTTCAGACACCACCCACATACACCTTTGAAGATTTCCACACTTTTTCCCCAATTAAGCACATTTAAAGTCACAGATCCTCCAGCTGTACCACATCATTTACATTGCTACATGAAATCAACACTTTATTTGTAAATGAAAGTGCATGTAAATATACGTATGCACATACTTACACACAAAATGAAATACGTTTGCAGCACTGCATGCATATATTTACCAAGCTGTATATTTTACTTCTGTATTCGTATAGCTGAGAAGGAACAGTGTAGCTTTAACACGGTTATCCTTACGATTTTAATTCAAATACTTGGGAGATGTGTATATTACAACATCTCATTGCAGACATGTTGTACTGTACTGTCTAAGAAGAGTGGGGAAGCATTTTTATCCATAAAAACATCACTCATGAGAGCTGTCTCACCAAAATGGTTTGTGCTCCTCAGGTGAGGATCAGTCACAAACAATAACTGGTTTGATAATTAATCAATGTCAAGATGCTGCTGGAAGTTAGTGTCTGTTCACATCAGGGATCTAATGGATCTATTTCAGCATTAAAAATACATGGAGAAACTTCTCTTACTCTAAGCTAGAACAAAAAGCTTTTAATCGCTTTACAGATGACTTGACGTTGTATACCACATCAGTGGACAGAAAAAAAACCCCTGTAATGACAGCTCAGTGTCTATTTTTGTTCCAAGATACACTTGAACCTACAGGTTAAAGTTCTCAGATCTTGCTTTTTCCTTCCTAATTCACCTTCTACTGCTTGGTCTTTGCAGAAGGCAGTAGGAACTAAAAGGGGAATCAGATATTCCATGCAGCCTGGATGGAAGAATTTTGTTGTGGTATGCCTTTAGATAGAGCTTTTATGGTTAACCTTCAAAAATCTCTCACTTTCTCCCCACTTCTTATCCTTAATAAGATTTTCAGTATGAGCACCCTTATATTTAATTGCTGTAGTCAAAACAGAACTACAAGGATCTTAACACAGTCAAAAGAATGGTTGTTCCTTCTTTTATCTCTACATCTAAGTAGTAAAATGGCCTTAAACTAGTCAAAGATCATTTTCAGGGATGTAAAAATGTTCTGAGGTAAAAATAACTTTTGCCTTCTCTTGACTGCAGAAGGATCAGATCAATTTGATTCAATTCACTGTGAGAGAAAAGGTTTTGCAATGATTACACACACTGCAGACCTAGATGTCTTTCTCCAGAGTACTTCCTTAACATCCGACCACCCTTCTAGCTGCAGTCTGCTTGCCTGACAATTTGCTATATTTACTTTTTGCTCTTTTCTTCCACTTTTTCGCTGAAGTATAGCCCACTAAACCCAGATGAAAGGAATGAAGTTATTTAACTTTTGAGAGATTTACCAAATATAATGAGAGATTAACCTACCAAATATTCAACCCCTTAGCCAGCTGAGCACCAAGCTTCTGGTTTCAGCTGTTCTGCTACTTCTTCTTCAGGAAGTGCAGATTTTTAAAGTTTGGCAGATAATAATACACCGACCCAGGTACTTTTTTTACCCAGTGATACAAAGGAAGTGGTTTCGTTGCTAGCAGGTACCTTGTTTGGGATATTAAGATAATGAAAGTTCATCACCACAGACAAATTGTGACTGCACCCCATCCAATCTGACCTCAAGCTTGAGTTACTGAATGAGGAGACATCCATTTATAACAACCCTCCCTAATCCTCCAATAAATCAAATTCACCCTGCCTAAGCTGTTAGAAAAAAGATTGAACTTCTATATACGTAGATTTAGAGGAGGAAACAAAAAAAAATCTTTGAGAGAAGAGGTTTCAGTGGTGCTATATGCACGCAAATAAAAGGCCAGTTCAGACTTTAATCACATTTAGCTTTTCTTTCTTCCAGCAATTGCTTGTTACTTTTAACAATTATGTTTCCAGAAAGGATGCACTGGGAAGGATATCAAGAGGCTCATTTATTCGGAGAGATAGGAAACATTACACATTGACTCCCAATTCTGCAAGACCAGTCTCTCACCAAAATATTAGCTGCTTCTGCAGAAATAATAGATTTTAAACTAGTATAGGGAAATACAAAAACATTAACATGTGTGTTAATCACAGCAACTGAATAACTGGGCTGAATAAATACCAATCAAAGCCACTCCTAGATTTTGCAGGCACGCCTATAAAAGGTCTTCTATTCAGTCAGTGCTTTTCTAGGTATTTAACAGTGTGTTTAGTGCCTTGCTGGAGTGGGTGTGGTAAACACATTGCGATCTTGCAGGGTAACCTGGTCACCTTGCTAAAGACACTTTCTAACCTGAAATGTTCACTTTTCCTGATTAAAATGGGTAAAAAATAATTTATGTTGGTGGTTACAGATTAAATAGTCTGGTATACTTCAAAAGCTGGTTTACCTGTGATTTAAAACCAGTATCTTTTGATCAAAGAGATAAACTGTCTCCATGCTGTCTGGTGATCACTACTTTCCTAAGGCCTTTTCCCCGTTTAGCTACCTTCTTTTAGTTTTACTGAAGTATGAAAGGATCCAAGTTTCAAATTTGTCCATGTAAGTTTACATACAGTTTTGCTAGGGTCTATCATACTGCATCGGAGATAATGTTTCAGCAATTTAAGATTTAACAGCTGCTGCCAAGAATTGCAATTGGATAATCTCACGGCTGCTGTTACTTTGAAGTTGCCAAGTCACAATAAAACCCACAGCTTCTTGCAAATGCTGCGTTTGAGATTATTACTGCTTCATTGGAAGATCTTTTGAAAAGACTGAAAAGAAAACACAAAAATGTGTTCATATTTTTCTGCTAAATTCAGCTTGAAACCTGCAGCAAAAGGAATCAAAACTTTATTCTTCTTAATGACAGCGTGGAGTAGAAAGGAAGAGATGAGAGTTTGACCTGACTTCCTTTGGTGCTTGTTTATATCATTGGAGCAGAAAGAATCTCAGTGCCTGGCAGCCCACTTCCTGAAGGCAGAAAAAAATAACCTACATTTACTGCAAATTGTATTGAGATTGTGAAGCTCTGATATCACAAGTCATTGATCTGGTCAAGTGTTAAAAGATAGATGTGAGACTTCCCCTTTTCAGTTACAAATTCCAGCATAGGAGACAAGAAAACAACTATTTTCCTTGCCACCAGAATGTGTTAAGTACTAAGGGAGGAACCCTGGGATGACATTTTTCCTCCTTGGGAGAAATACCCACGTTATTTTTTCTGATAGCAACAAACAAATTGTTAAATATAAAATGCTGTAATTGAGCCACTCAGAGGGCATCAACACTGATAAATATTTGCTTGAAAATATCCTTAGAGTTGAAACTTAATTGAAATGCTAAAGCTTTGTTTGCTTCCCCTGCTTCAGCACAGCTGAAACAACAAAACCAGTCAGACAACTTTTTTTTTTTTTTTTTTTTTTTTTTTTTTTTAGTCAGGTATGTGCTGAATTACTGACAAAAAGCTTTGGGGTTCTTAGAAGAGCTGCAACACCCAAGGGATTTCTCCCAGCTCTAGACAGAATGACTTTATTTAACTATCTTGGGTGCTCTTTTTGTGATTGCCTTTTACTGGCTTGGACTGAATGTGTATCTATTTTGTGGGCACACACAGAATTTAGTGTGAAAACACTGCTGGAACACTATTTTCCAAAACATTAAAAGGTTTACGAATGAGAGTTTAAGGTTTCTACATAAGCAGTTTGTGAGTGTAAAGGGACTGGGTTTTGTTTTTGCTGTAAACCTCCCCCTTCCCATAAATGAGTACTGTGGAGATAAAAACTGTGTTCTTTATACTCCACTCCCTATTTTGTTTGTTTTCTGGATAAAATGAAATTTCTGAAATTCCATGGTGGGTTGTAACATTTTGTAGAATCCTTATGTTTAGTAGCTTCGGTGTTTTAAGCCTTTAAATTTTTTTCTATAAAGCTTCTTAAAGAGATTATGTGGAGTAGCTGTAATTTCACAAGTGCAGACTTTCATAAAGTACTTTTACACCTCTTCTGCGTAAGTGTGTTAATGTCAAATAAATGCTACTGTCTCCACATTACAGATGGAAAACTTCAACACAGATCCTCAAAAGCTACCTAGACATTTATCTGTTCATCTGCTTCCCAGACTGTATGCTGTGAGTGGTTAGGCAAACCTCCACTGAGCTCATCCGGACAGATCCCATGATTGGGCATTTAACATCCTCCTGACCCTACCTGACTCTTTCCTTGGGTCTGGGGGTTCCAGCTGGAAACACAGCTTGATGGACACAGATGGAAGAAGAGGTTTCAGTGTGTAAAGGAGAAGGAGCAATGCCTTAGAGTGTCCTGAATACAGTTAGAATACTTTTTCTTCCTGATGATTCTTCACATTGCTATTGTTTACCTGTGTTGCCTGAATTAAAACTAGCAACAGCTACAATATACTATGATACTATTCTTCTTTCACTCTGGTGTAAATGTAGACTTAGTTTCTACGCCTCTAATGCTTAAAAAACTTCACTATCTTGGCCTAAACTAATCCAAACTGGAGAAAGCTTAAAGGTCAAGAATCAGGAAAATGAAGAAGTCTAAAGAGATGAACTATCCCCAGTATTCCTCGACAAAGTGATCTTCCAACTCAGATGAGGGGGAGTAGACATGTAACCTGCTGAGATGCTTGAAAAAACCCAGAACTGATCAAGTTCCAGAGTGTGGGAAAAATATATCACACTCTGAGTGTATTGTATACCCTGGATTCATGTTTTTAAGTTTTCGTTTTAGCTCTGCAATACTAAAAACATACATAAACAACACAGAGACACAAAAAATCAAACCAAGAAACAAAAAAGATGTCTCAGCCACAGCAGATTTGCTTTAAATTGAATACAAAGAGCTTCATGAAATGGTATAAAAGTCATGAAAACCATGACAGTTTGAAAGATAGCAATCATTTGCAACACTAACGTGGGGCGTGGGGTGGGGAGGACTACAGCTAACAGAGCTTGTTTTGGCTTCTATAGCAGTTACAGTAGGTGAGAAAATGAAGAAATTGGAGAAATACAACATTTTTTTAAAGAACAATTGTATCTGAACAGCACACACACTAAATGGACTGAAGAGCATGCCATGTTCCACAAACAATACTTTTTCACAAAAGTTTTTGTGTAAGATTTTTGCAGTACAGGTATCTCACCCCCCTTTTCAGAAGGAAGGAGGAGAAAAATACAAATTATTACTCTGTGTGTGTCTGAGAATATATAAAGATTCTCTTCTGTTTCATACAGAAAATGTGGCAATGCATACCAGGATGTGGGTGACTCAAAGGTTAGCATTAATATTATGCAAAAAACACATGTAAGAGATGGGGAAATAAAATGTACAGAAAAGATGTATAAAAAAAAATTCTGGAACCATCATTAGAAATTCTCACCCACACAAAACCAGACAAATATTCATGTTTTCGCCTATTTTTCGATACGCTTTTTTTCTGTAAAGAGCTTTTTAAAAGCTGACAGCGTAATAACCACCATCATCAGAACGTGTCTCTCTGACTGCTGTTCCATGAGCTCTCAGGTAAGAGTTTTCAAATAAAGCACAGTACAGGCATTCAGAGCTTCACAAGGCCATACTCAGCACAGTACAAGACAGGCCAGTAGACTCTGACCCTACAATATGAAATCATAAATCGAGATAATTTAGGGACAATTGTAGCATCTTATTCCGCATTTGTTGCCACCAACTGCAATAAAATATCTTAGCAAAATGATTAATGGCAGGGATGAAGGGCTTCTGTTGTGAAGTGCTCATCATATCAATGCCTGAGTGTTAGGCAGTGTCTAAAGAAAATGACAGCCACAAGACCTGGATAGCCAAAGGGCAGCGGAGGTGTGCAGAGGCAGGCGATGTGTCGTCTGCCTTTTAGACAAAACTTTTGGTATATTAAGAACGCTTAGCATCCAAAAAAACTATCTTTAATTCTCCTTATGAGACTTCCTCTTAGTGTATTCACACCTCATTCTGCACATTTACAATCTTCTGTATTTAAAAATGAAACTACAAGATTAATGCTATATTTGTGGCAGTTTTTCAAGAACTAACAGGTTGTGCTGGGCCACATCAGAAACTTGAGAGCAAATTTATAGAGCTCTGAGTTTCTACTGTTATGTTCATAGGAGACTGTGATATGTTTAGAAAGTGGAATAAGTGCCTTGCCATTTTGGAGAATGGCTGTAGAAACCTACTGACATTTTGATATACATAAATGTATTTGTTCTCTGTTTTGAAGCACTTCAGATTTCTGAAATGGTAGTGTAATGGTGGAAACTGTAGCTTTATGTTGTATTTTTGGCCAAAGCAAAACTAAAACCCAAACTATTTATTGGTGGGGGTTTTCCCCATCCACCCAATATACTGGGGAGATTATGGCGATATATAGCACGCTGGAAGATTCTCCACCTGCAAGTAAAAAAACTAAAGGTAATGAGTGGGTGTAAAGAATCACCACTGTAAACACTAGACTACAGAGGAAGGTAGTCCATCTTGATAAGAAAAAGTGAATCAAAAAGCACAATTTCAGAGGGTTAAACTGTGCAATCTCAAGAAAAAACAGCATGTTGTAACACTCTCTGAACACTGGCCCCAGAACAGGGAAATCTGTACTGTCTACCTACATCCTTCTCCTACCTTCTCTTTTAAAGCATTTCGTTTGCCATTCTTAACAGAGTGAAAGTCAACCTGCAAAGAGCTCCTGCAAATCAATCCCCAAGCTAAACACCAGTTACAGCCTTATGCATCCTGTAGCACAGGGGTGAATTTCACTCCCATTGCTGGGCTAATCAAATAGTGTGGCACAACTGGAGGCTGAAGAAAGGTGTTAGAGCCCCTTTGTGATATATCATTTGTCAGCAGGGTCTCATGTGCTTTTGATGCCATGAAGACATAGCTAACAGAGGATAAGGAGGGCAACTAGGCCTTAATGATTTATTTTTCATAATTTGAGAATGTCAGTTGTACCTTATTTTCCCATGGTGGGAATCCATTATTAATATTTACAAGCAATTCTCTAGTAAGCAGGTAAAGGCTCATAATCAGAATCAAATTACTGTACTCCTCATGATGCTTCACGAGATGAGCACTTTATTAGGAAACAAAAGCTTCCAGAGAGACTATTTAATGATAAGTACTTCAGTTTCTTTAATACTCTAATGGTAATTGCTAGTGAGACAGTTATTTTTCTTGCCCAATGATTTTTCCCCCCCTAGTGAGAATTGTTGTACTCAATGCTTAGAGCATAATATAATTATTCTGAGTTCATTAATAGTCAATATTGCTTTTCCTTTCATTAAACTAGATTTGTGTATCTGTTTGAATAAGGATATGTAAGTCATCAACTATGCAGTACATAGTTCTTAATTTTTTTTAACTGTTAAGGAAGGAACGATGTGAACCTGGCACTTACTATTCAATGAATTGAGGAAACCTGACCTCTAGTTACAGCTTGCCATTCATGGTAGCGTGAGCAAGTCTCTATCTCTCAGCACATCTGCTCCGCTTCAGTTTCCCACGTGTCAGACAAAGACAATTCTTTTCCAGCTTTGTAGGAAGCTTTGGGAATTTAGAGATGAACGATAGTAAATGAGTTACACTCTTTTTAAACTTCTGTGAGGCAGTATTGAGGACAACAAGAAGTGAAAAGGCATGATAATATGGCCGGAATGATGGGACGAGCCTGGTGGCTCTGTAATCCCATTGGCCTTTTGGTAGCAGGAGAAGAAGAGCTATGGCAGTGGCCATCATTTTGAAGTGCCTTTTGCCAGTGGCACTCCTTTCCACCACAGGATTGCCTTATGAAGTCTTCCTCAGCTGGATAAGCCCCTGTTACGAACACAGTGGTTAGGCTCCTGCACTGGATTTAGATGGATGGAAATAATAGTCAAACTTTTCTCCCTTGGCACACCAACTCCACTGTCAGCCACCCTCACATTGGGTGATACTAACGAGAAGCAAGGGCTAAAGAAAAGCTGTGTTCAAAAAGGCAATAGGCAAATCAAGGAAGTGCCCTCATGGATAATAACAGCACAGTGTGCCTCTCACTAGGGCATGAACAGAGTCAGCTATATACGTAATTTAAGGGCCCGGCCCTACTTCACCTTGAAACATCAAAACAGTCTTCTCCCCTTGTTTGAGCTCTCCTTGTGGCAATGCAGATTAGCTATCACTGTATGATTAAAGACAGCGTGTACCAATTTTTCTAAAACCTTATAATTTTTCTTAAAAGAAATGTATTCATTCTGAAGTCCTTTGATTCAGTTTGGCCTGTTTTCCCCATAAAGCCCTAGTCTTATTTAAGTCAAGTTAAGCAATCAGAGTAGTGGGAAAAGCAGTTCTGACGCTGAGCAAGCGGACCCAGGCAAGTACTTTTACTGAATGTTCAATGTGGTGTCAGTAATGAGGGAAAACAAGCTAACGCATCCATCTGCAGTTGTATGATAGTACCGCAGCACATAAAACTGTTTGAGTTTCCCTTCTGTATGTTTTTACATGTTAGGTGCTGATAAAGATCTTTTCCTCTAGTTTCACATTTGCATCGTATTCTTGTGTAATGGCCAAACCTGTTTGGTTGCAGATTCCTCTGTCTGTCCAGATTAATGTCCTCCTCTTTGGACCCCATGAGGGAATCTGGGAAGCTTTTGGTGCTTTTTAGGCCATTTGTTGCATTATCTGGGCTGTCATTCTCTATTTCAGCTGTGGATTGCTCAAAACCCAGAGGTCTACACTGTGCATTGCTTGAGGTTTTACTTAGCTTCTCTGTTCTCCAGAGCAACTTTTCTCTGAATTGGTACTGAAATCAACTTTAGGAGTAATCGCTGTTACAAGGGTATAATGTAGATAACCTAATGTCTCTTCAGTCAAGAATTTCCAGTCCCATATCTGCAGGGAACCAAGAAAAGCACAGCTGTTACAAACTCCATATGATTCTGTGCTTGTGAATTCCCTATCATCTCGTAGTAGTGAACAAAAAGTCCTGGATGCTTGTCAGTTTTTTAAATGAAGAGACAACATCTAGTATGCGGTACAGCAATGAAAGGAGCATAATGTGCAGGCATTCCAGTCCCAGTGTGAGGCAAGGCAGTGGTAGCAAAGTCTCTCCTGGGGGACAAACTACCAGAGTGGTTAGATATTCATTAATTCCTATCAACCTTAAAAAAATAAGCTCAGTGCAAAATGAGTTACACCTGTCCTGTGGAGTACTATTACTTTAACCTGAAGAACCTGGCTGTATGGGAACACTAGGCACAAAAAGGTGAATTAAATAAAGTTACTTTGATGTGACATCCCCATAGAGACTGTTGCTACAGCAACAAGACCTTTAGTTCCTCAAGTCATTTAAAAATAAATAATACTAGGAAAAAGAGACTTTTCTTCCCTAGCCATTATGAAGTTTTCAAAAAAGAAAATTTCACTTGAGAAGAACTCAGGACGAGTGTTGTATTTGCTCATAACACATCCAGCAGGTGTACAGCATTGCAGCACTGTAATCACAACCTTTTCCCTGATCCTTATTCTGAGGCAATTCATCATCCTTTTAATTAACAGCATATATTACACCCCCTCCCCAAATACAAGAGGAAAAGAAAACAATGCATTTGGCTACAATGTACCATTTTGAATGGCTAATAGAGAAATGGGGGAGGGTGCGCGTGTGAAAAGTGAAAAGTATATTTATTACTGATGCTCGCTATTAAATTTGACAGATAGCATTTGCCTCCAACCTTTCAAGCCAGAAGTGGAACAGATGTTCATGAAAAGCCAGTTAATTTCCTGCCATTTGTGAACTGATTAGAAACTGAAACATTAGCACACTGACACTTCTTTATTTTTAATCTTGCTTATGTTTTGAAAGGAAAAGAAAAGAACCACCAGGAGCTAAGGTCTGGTTTTCAGATAGGAATGGCTGCACATTTTTGTTTCCTCTTTTAACCTAAACCCTCTCTGTTAAGGAAATAGAAAAAAAGCAAAACTGACGCCACACAGCCAGTAGCAACTTGGTGTTGCAAAGTGCCTTCTTCTGCATAGCTGATGCAGCGCTGCCAGCACAGCGAGTGAATGAGGAAGAGAGCAGCTGCTGCTTTCTCACACACCTATCTATTGTTACAGCTGCTAAGTAAATGAACAAAGGGTCTAAAGCTGTTTTCCAACACTGCTAGTAAACAGGCAGTTACGCTTGTACAGGTCATTGTCAAAAACTAAGTGTTCTGCCTTATAATGAGGAACAAGAAATGAGGAACTTTTCCAGTTTTAGTTTTCAGAAGTGTTACCGAGCTGCATTCATAAGAGGCCAAACGTCTTCTTTAATAGTTCCTAGAACAGAGATTCACACCCAAATACAAGTCTGGTGTAAGCAGGTTCAATTCCATTCAAAACTGAATGGTGTCTCCAGATCTAATTCAAGGACAACTCACTTTTGTTATAAATATTTATGTACTATTATTAATCCCAGTGGGAGAACTTTGGGCATGCATTATCAGTTATTTATATACTCCCTGCCCCAAGAAAACTGAGGCTTTTACTCTCTTGGGTCAGATGTAGCAAGTTACTCAAAAGTAAAGCCGGTCAGAACCTTCTGACAAAGCGAGGTTTTGTTGGATAAACCAATTTGCTAAGCCTGCAACATGTTATTTAAAACATGGTGGGGTTTGATGAACAGCCAGCGAGGCTGGGGCAGGGTGCAGCCAGTTTCCCCGCTGTGCTTGGCCCTTGCCCCGGCGGGCAGCAGAGCCCAGGCTGGGCGGCAGCGGCTGGGGAAAACTTCATCGTCCCAGCACCCAGAGTGAGCTCAGAACGAGCAAGCAAACAAGGGAAGGAAAGAAATCCCTGCAAACTGGAAACCCTGCTTTTCAAGCCAGCTGTACTCAAGAGTAATTAAAACAAAACAAGATCTTGGTATTTGAAACCGAGATTTAAGAGGAAAAACTGTCAGGAAAGATTCTCCCCCAGGTCAGCAAGCTGGTCAATATTATATATCCTCTGCCTATGTTGTGTGTACATCTACAACTGCAAAAGCACATGCTTTCAAGCATGTAAGGTATATTTTGCTTATCTTTGCTTATCTACAGACTGAACAGTGCAACTATGCTCAAACAGAAGATTCAGCAAGAGCAAGCAGTGATTTTGTCCGAGTGTGTGCATGCACGTATGTGCGCGCACATGTGTGTGCATAAAGTCAGAGTACAAAAATCACAGAAATGCAAAGCTGGCATACCGTGAGAGCTGTTGGAAAGGTTTCATGTTGAAAGACAAAGGCTGATGTGCTCCCTACAAAAATTTTCTTGCCTCTGCAATTATTTCACCCAAGGTGTGCCTTTCTGTATGCATCTGGAAAGGTATGTAATTGTTTTTCTGACTGAGTTTCATGTTTTAGTAACAGGTGGTTGGACTAATCCTCAGTAAATAGCATGCAACACACAGAGCTTAACTCATTCTGAATACTGCTTTTACCATACTGAATCAGCACACACCCAGCTTAAAGGTTATGAAACCTCTTAAGTGAAACTATTCAAGTTACTTACCGCTCTCCTAATATATGAACAGTGAGGATGTTACACGAATATTCTCATCTGTGTTTTATCCTAAACCTTTAGGCCACACCTTCAGTTAGAATAAATCGGAGTAACTAAACTGGTATCAGCAGGACAATGCATATGCTTAAAAATAAAGTAAATGGCTAGCTGAACCCAGAGTTTTCATTATCTCATAGAATTTAGCTCCCTTTCCACAGATTCGCTGAAAAGTGTACAGTTCCCCTTTAAATTCCTTTCCTTACTCCACTTTCAAGTTTTCTTTACTTTTTAATTCCTTTCTTCTTCCTACTTCTACTACCACTCCTCTGCTTCCTCCCTCTACTGGGGGAGGGGAAAGGGAAGAATAAGTGCTTTGTTGTTACTCCCCTCCCCCAGCTTGTAAAGTTTTCTTCTCATATCCTACTGGAAAATAGCATTTTCCCAACCATTTGAAAAAATACTGTAATTTTTAATTGACAATTAGATGTTTGAAAAAAGAGAAGAAAAAAAATAAAAAGAAAGGCTTTGTGGGGAGAAAGAATGCATAATTTTTTTTGTGTGTGCCTGTGTGTCAGACACGTGACGTGTAACTCCGCAGAGTGGGACTCTGCACCACGGTGTCTACATTTGTGCTCGTATCGCTCCCACCAGTGAGAGTCGAGCAAACTGAACTAATTGAACATTGAGAGAAGCCACTCCCTCCAGCTACTGCAGCTCCATCTTTCTCAATTACTCGCTTTTGAGGCCTTTTAGGGTTTTACTTCTCTATTCTCTATTCTGCAGGAATTTCCTATTCCCAGCTATTTCAGTCCCTTCCCCTGCCCTTCCACTTTATAAAGTGATCAGCTGTTAATTCCCACTGACAGGAAGTACCATTACTACACTTGAACACTTAATGTTCCAGACACGGAGGAAATGCAGGGCAGCCTGCACCAGCCTCCCTGCCTACTCAAAGACCATCCTAATATCAGTTTAAAATCCCAAGCAGTCTCTTCGGTATTATCTGCTTACTCCTCTTTCAGCCTTAACTACACTCCAAAAGGCAGTCAATTGTTTGAAAGGGGCAATTTATTGTCTCACATAAGGTCAACTGCATAATGAATATTTTCACATAAATCATAAATGTGCTAAATTAAATCACCATTGAAGACCCTGGAAAAAAATAACATAAGTCACCAACTAATTTCAGAATCATACAAATTTAACCACTGAAAGGAGCTCTGAACTGACGGGGAGATGTTTAAAAAAAACACAACAAAAACCAGACTTAATTTGCACAACAGTTGTAATCTTTATAGAGAGCCTTTTATATAAAAAAACCCTTAATACTTTCAATTAAAAATAGTTTATTACATTGATGAGTATATTTTAATATTTCTGTATGAACTCACTTTGATTTCAAAAAATACCCCCTTCTCCCCCTGCCCCCGCAATGTCCATCTGTTTATAGGGTTCTATTGCTAAGTCAGGGAATAGAAAAATAGGATTCTGGGTAAATTAATTTAAAAATAAAAGAAAAGAAGACAGCAGAAAGGTTGAATGCATGTAATTTGGTGCAATTATGACTAAGGGAGGATATGATAACAGCCTAAAATATTTGACGTGTGTAAACATTAAAGACTGGCATGAAATAGTGTGGGCTGAAATGAAATTAGACTGAATAGCAACGCAGTCTCCTAGACTATGGAATATTTTTCTAACAGGAGTGGTGTTTGAATCACTTAAAACTAGACTGGACAAGGAACCGGAGAACATGCTACATGGCTAGAGACACAGCTACATCAAAGGGTGATTTTCAGTCTATGAGTCACCGTGACAGCTGTGCCCCGCTGGGAAAATGCAGATCACAAAGCTCAGGATGAAGCACATGAGAGCCAGAGACAAAGCTTTCTCTGTCAAGGGGAGCTGGCTACACAGCGGTCTTCAACGAAGAGATCAGGCAAATCCAGAGTCTGAGCATCTTTAGGACATGCTGCAAAACTGTCTCCCTTAAAAAATCTCTCCACTGGTAGACAAGCACAATATTGATACTCCCAACCAACCAAAATGAAGGAAAGAAAAAGAAACCCCAAACACACCACGAACCCAACTTCTCTGTAAATAAAGATCTTATCCCAGAAGAACTTTGATCCTGAAATGCAAAAATGACCAACACTCTATGAAGTCCACTACAGACTCTCCTGTGCAGTGGTACCCCACATACTGACCTCTGAATAAAACTCCTTAAGCCAAAAGAAGACTTATTCCAGCAAAATTGTTAAGTACATATTTTCTAACAGTTGATTTTCTCATATAAATAACCTCACAGGTTCAGAGCACCATTTGCTCAAACTTCTTTCATTTTTTATTTTAAATAGCAATTTAAAATTTTATTTTAAATAGCAATTTAAAAAAATCACACATACAGTCTGCCCAGTAGAAACTGCTGTTTAAAATCAGGGTATTGAATGAAGAACTGAGGCATATACTGATTTACACTCAGAGTCTACCTATCTGTCACAAAATGAAGTTTGCTAGCATTGTTTTATTATATTCGTGTTGTATAAATCCAGCCTAGTCATCAAAGCCTCACATAATCAGTAAAGTTTGCTGTGATGATTTGTGATGTTTATATACTTCAGGTAACTCTCTGTTTAATTGACCAAAGGGAAAGCAACTGTTCCAAACAGGCTCTACAAAACTAAAAGCTGTAACAACAGAAATCCCCTTTCTTCATCCAAAATAACTGCAGCTGGAAATTACCCATGACCAATTTCATAATTATGAAATTCACTTTCATCTGAAAGCAAATGGGAATTTGGAAACAGACAGTGGTCATTCTTATTGTTTTATTGAGACAGAGCTACTCCTGGTGCACTCCCAGGAAAGCCCACCCTGCTGTAACAGTGATGGACATGGCCATTTAACAGGCATGAATTTGTGCAAACAATAATATCATGTACTAGCAAATTCAGCTAAAAACTAGAAATATTTATTTCATACACCGTAGTTTTAAGTGGTAGCATTCTGTTCTAACCAAATGATAACAAAATTCATTTAGCCCTTCCTCCCTTCCCTAAAACCACCTAAAACCAGAAAATAAAACTACAGTTCTGCAGAAAGTTTGACTTGACTTTGGGTTGAGAGATACTGAATTACTGGATTTATTCCAAATGTTAAAAAAGTCTCATATTTTTAGATTTGATAACTCTGTTTTTAGAATAGATAGTACTGTAGTCGAAACTATAAAATAAATAGACAAAACCAAGTACCATGTTTTTCTCCTAAAATTAGTTTAAATGTAGCCTTGTCAAACCTTTCTGTTCAGGTCCAAACCAACAGAATTCTGGTTACATTGATGTGATTTCATAAAGCACTTTAACTCCAAGATCCCTGCATATAATCAGCTCTTGATTTCCTATAGGTGAATTATCCAGTCTGCAGATTAAAACAGACTCTGCCATCTCCAGGAACACCCCTTGCTGCTGAGTAAGTGACAGAGGGTACGTGCTACGCTGACTGGCCTTATTTACTGTTTGATAATTTATAGGTTGTTAAAACAGGAATTCAATGGATATTATTCTTATAACCTTATAACATGATGGGTTTTGCTTTATGTAGATGTCTCCTCCCTACCCCTTAGCCCCCTTAATTTCCAAAGGTAACAGAAAGTGAAATACAATCAGCAAGTATGATTTTGTCTAATGACTGTGAGTTTGCTGACAGATACCGCTTGAACATTCGCTTTTTTTCTCAAGTATCTTCTTACTAAATATACCTTTATAAAAACGTCTTTCTATTAGCAGACAGAATTAGTTTAGCGACCTTTGTTTTTTGTGTGATCTTATCTTGCAGTCTTTCATTTTCATTTAAACTAATGTTAAACGATGCGGCTGACATTAGAAGAAGTGTTATGTAGGCTACAGGAAACAAATGTGGGATTGTTTTAAATCTCTTCCTCAACCATCATTCATTTGTACTATTTTTTTTTCTTTTTTGGATCAATTACTAATAGAAAATAATGCCAGGACCATAACAGCATGCCCACTGCAACTGAAAGGTACTGGTTTTGTATGGTCTGGCAGGCCTGCAATGTTTCTCTGGCCTTTGCACAGTTTCATATCTAATTTAAATTATATTAGTGCATGCAGTTAGTTCCAGTGTGGCAATGCATAGCCACTTATGCATGTAGCTGCACAGTCTTTATATGAAATCCTCGAACTGCATTTCTACAGGGAGATGAAGAAAGTGGCCCATGTTGATACATCAAATGAACAACTGTCCAGCTCCAAAGTTTCAGTGTTTTAAACATAAAGCATTATCAAAGAAATAAAGCAAGGCGTATAAATGCAAAGAAGAAAGATTTGTGCATCATTGTTCTCCAGAATACTGAAGAGAAGCATCACGATTACTGATGCAAAACGCATATTGGGTCGAACTGTCAGAAGGAAAAGTGTTGGAACAATTCTCAAAAGCTGGGTTTTTATTTGCATAATAGATAGATAATTTGCAAGTCCTGCCATCTCTTACTTCTGTCATCAAACAGGAAACAGAAATAACAGAATGTGACTTGTGACCAATCACGTGACAAAAAACTGAACAACACGAACCTCCTCCTGGACTGTCTATGGAAAAATCACAGGACACGGTTTGTTTGCACAAGCTATTTGATGAATCACTGTGAACAAATAGACTTGAATCAGGTGATTTAAAACCAAAAAATGGTTAAATTAATTATTTAACTGTTAAATTAACTGTGATCAAATCTGTAAGTGGCTTATTTGATCTCATTCCACAAAATATTACTTTTTATCTAAACAGATTATCCAGTGCCTAAGTTTAAGGCATTTAAGTATTTTGTGATAAAGTGAGCCACACTGAGCAATATTTTGAGTGATGAAGAAGAAAGTTTTGACCTTCCTGTAGTACAGATTTGGATTGCTTATTTGATTCAGCCTAGTCTGCTCATTCCAAACCCAAACTTGACTCTCACTGACATTATAAATGTTGCTTGCCCTACTCCAGATACTGTGAGTCTTTTTTTTCTTTTTAAGCACACTAATATTCAAACATCTTCCGTGTGGAAACAAAATCAGCAGTTTCTCTTTCTATAACTACCTCTGACATAGATAGCACCAACGGCTTCTGGCACAAACAGGCAGGAGCTTTTAGATAGGTTATCAGTCACCGCACACAGGCTGGGTATAGATCCCCAAATCTTCCTGGACATATCAGGTTCCAGAATTAGAGTTTCTGGCTCAAATACCTTGTCACTTGGTAGGCTTTGAAGAAGGAACCGCTGTTCCTGCTTCACAGAATAAATCAACCTGCAAAATATCGATCGCTCGGTTCCAATAAACCCCTCTGTACCTTGCAGACTATATTCTTAGCTGTACTTGGTAGATCACTCTTCTTTCAGTACTCTCTTTCTCCCTCTCTCTCTCCAGAGTTTTATCGACAAGACTAGAATAAGTGATTTCTCAGAGCACAGACATGCTCTTTCTAAGAACACAGATATCTCTTAAGAAAATCTGCACCAAGATGTTCAAAAAGCATTGCTGCATGTGGGAAGTTGCATTTCACAAGCCTCTCATGACACTGCCTCCATTACGCATGCCAATAAAACCAGGGCATAGGCCCTTGGAGGTAAGTGCTGCATTTATTTGGTATTTAAGCTTTGATAGAGTATTAGCTGCTGTGTGATCTTTATTAGAAGCAAGGAAATGCTATGTAGTTTGTCAGGCAGTGGCAGATGTGTAGGGTGTGGGCTTTTTTTGTTTTGTTTTTTTTACTACTAGAAAGTTCTGACAGCCATCCAAACATTTGACCACATACTGTGTATCAGTGTACAATGTGCACTTGATTGTGCTTTTTATTTCAACCTTTCATTCACTATAGTGGGTTATGGTCAGAAAAGAACTACCTACAATATGCCCTTCCTTACTATGTTCCTTACTGTCTTATTAACCACAACTTTTATTGTAGCTGCTTGTACTATGCAGGTGCATGAACACTGAGAGGGAAGCATATAAACTAGATTTATGCTGGTTGCCCAGATTGACCCTGACGACACTCCCTGTTTTATATAATAAATCAATACTACCCTGTGGAGGAAAAGCTGGAAGTAGCTTATCACTGAATCTTAAACCACAGGCAGATCTCTGTCCCCACTCAGCTGCTCATTGCTGCCATCTCAGAATTTGCTGGCAAGCTGCTTTTTATGGCTGCCTCTGGCTCATTTGGCCTGAAACCAATGAACTTGAACACAAAAGCGAGAAGGTTTCTGCCAACCTGGCTCCTTTTGCCTGGGGTGGGGTTAGGACCAATCCCATAAGCAGCCTGGCCCCCAGGGTGGGCTGGGGCAGCCACTCCAGCCTCAGCTAGGTGAATATGTGCATCCATGGCCCTTGCACATGGGTACACATCATCCCGCAGTGGAAGGGGATGCCTGAGTCCATCCTGGGCACTGCTCCATACTCCCCAAGTACCCCAGAAGCTCAGAGCTCCAGCCTGTGCCACCTCTTCCCTTCCAAGAGGATGACTGACTTACAGGAATGGCACTACTGATAATATTTGCTTGACAGAAATGCAACAGGAAAACCTAAGCAGGTTATCCCAGCCTTCCTTATGCCAGGCAAAGCTATAGGGAAATACAATTCTCTTTACTAGGCCAACTGATAAATTATTTTTCTCTTTCTCCTTCTGGACTGTGTAAAAAATATAAATAAAAATCTTTCTGGCTCTGGCAACTAGGCCTTTGTCTGTCATAGGATTCAAATGCATGGAGAGTCAGAAATATATACCAAACTTTCCAGGGATGAAAACACAGCCGTTGTAAGCACAAGGACCACAAATTATTTTTTTTTTTCCTGTTATCTAAGTATCTGTCCCTTTCCAATAACTTCTCTTGTAACCTTCGGGTTGTGATTAAAGGGTAAACTGCTAATTGCTTCATCCAACACGCTTATCACCAAAGAAATCTCAGTGCAGTGATATGCCTGTCAGAACCAACTAAAGAACCTGAACATTTGCCTCATTTACACAAAAATTTGATCTGGATCCGTGACTCATATCTGCCTGAACCAGAATGCTGACACCGAATACCAGGAACTTCAGACACCACGTTGAGTAGGAACCATCCTTTATCTTTAAAGAGAGAGTTCAGAATACACTTTTTCCGTTATTAAACTGAAATTTGTATTAGTCAGTTTTAGAAGAGTTTCACCCTTTTCAGTCTCAGGAAATATCATAGTTCCTAAGAGCCGCAGGCATAAATTAGAACCCCATTGTTTGAACTGTTGTACAAAAAGACCAAGATACTTTACAAAGACAATGCCTTCTCAGATTTATAATGAAAGTAGGAAATAAAAAAATTTCCTTTATGCTGAAAGGACATAACTGATAATGCACCCTCTATACAGGTCCTGCTGAGTGTGCTTTTCAAACCCAGATGAATTTGCACTAGAAATAATACCAGAAGTGCTGGCAAATAATTTCTCAGCTTCGGCTTAGGGCAGGGACCGTGAATACTTTGGACCGGTGCAGACTGCAGGATAAGAATACTTCCTTTTAAAAGTGACTGATTCTGCGGTGGCTACTCTGCTGAGGTTACACAGATGACAAGTTAAGGATCCCAGCTGTCTCAGTATATGCAAGGTTTTCTCATTAATAACTCAGCTGTCTGTCCAAGCTCAGCCTATTGTGACAGGTATGACTGCACTCCTATTTTATTCATGCAGTTACGATTGCATACAGTATATAATTAATTATGTACATAACTAGGCAATTATGTATCTCACAAAGCAGTTATACAGTTATCTGACTTATACATGAACTGAAAGCACAGAACTGACCGTGCATCTGTATATACACTTACGACAGATGTAAATCACAAATCGGTTGTCTTTGCTTAACTGTGTGGAATTGTCAGCCATCAACCCTATTTATATTTTGTACCAGACATGCTTCAGTTACTTCTATTAGGTAACAGCTTTCCCAATTGGATGGCAGTGTTAGGAGGGAATGGTTTACAGTAAGAGATTTCACTGGTCTCAAGCAGAAAATTGAAAGTTACTTTCTGAGAAAGATATGGTAAGAGTAAACAGTGTAGTTTTTCTTCAAAGCAATGTGGTAAAGTACACAGGTAAGCATGTTTCCTCTCCAACAGCCATCTGGCCCAGCGCAGGCTTTGTCCCTCTCTTCTCATTAGCATTGTTTTTATTTCATTCTCAATATGAACAAGGCAGTAAGAGAACAACAATAACACATCCACAATAGCACAAAAAGTGACTTCCGTGTTATGGTGTCCACCAAATCTCTCTTGACCTTTTTGTTTCTTCTGCATTTGAAAGAGAAAGAGAGAATGGAGTGGGGAATATGTCTTTTCATATACATAAGGCACTTACTCTCATTTATCCTCTCTCTTTAATTTAAAAGCACTTTTGTGGCGCTTGCTTAACATTCATGTCACACTATGCATAGATACATTTTTAGGCAAATTATTGGTTTTTTGTCCTAAGTACATTAGTTTTTACAAGGCAGCAGATGAAGAATCCAGAGCCCTCTCATTTCCCCTTAACCATCACCCCTCTCCCCTTCAGTGACACTCCTTCACTTTTGTCTGCCCCACTCCCACAGTCACACACCCCACATCACTTTTTAATCAGTGGGATCCCAGAAAAGGTATCAAATGAAACCCCATCTCCATTGATACTCTGAACAGTGCTGAGTAGGAGCTTTCCTGAGCCAAATATTAAGAATTAAACCATACAGTGGCATTGCTTTATTCTTTGTGGAGGAGGATAGGATTAACAGGAAACCTGAACAGAGATTACTGGACACAACATCCAGTTTGAGCTGTAAATCCTGAAGAAAAAATATCAAAGAGTAAACAGAGGAAGAAGCAGGGAGGTTTGGAGGTGCGCACTGTTGTCCTGTGCTCAGCACTAAGCTATAGTTAGGAAAAGCCACCATTTTGCTGAGGCTGCAGAAGTGTTATTTACCCAGAGCACCGCTGTGAAGAAATTGCTCTGAAAACATTTTGGAGGACCCTTTCATTAGCCTCCCTCCATGATCAGAAAGATCCTCTTGAAGAGAACGGATGACTTGGAGTTTACCAAAATGGTGTCCCCCAGTGTCTTCCCCTGCAGTGACAGCCCCATCCCTGGCACATCTGTACCTACAGGCACCACTCTCCCCTCCCTGATCTCTATGTAGATTTTGATCATGTAGGTTTGGGTTTGGTTTTTTGGGGTGTGTGTGGGTTGGTGTGGGTTGGTTTTTTTTGGGTTTTTTTTTGTTTTTTTGTTTTTTTTTTTTTTTTTTTGTGTGTGTGTCCAGGTTTCTATGAATGGGACGACAGGGAGGGGAAAAAAAAAAAAAAAAAAAAAAACCCAACCCAAACCAACAACCTGCAAGTGCAACTGCTTGAATAGTTTTAGCGACTGAACCGTGCAAGAAACTAAGTCCAAGTGCCCTCTACTGGCACTGGAGAGAAAGATGCGGCTGGATAACGGGGGTGGGGAGAGAAGGGGGTGGCAGAAAGAGGAGGGAAGTGATATTAAGCAATAGTAAAAGGAAACTGTGTCAATAAAGTGGGTATGGCCTGAAAACTATAATCGCATAGCAGAGCTATTAAATTGTTGGCAGGCTGGGTTGTTAGTGTAACGTACAGTACATGCCAAAAAGCATATTGCTGGTATGAAAGCACCAACAAGCCAGGATGTTGAAACAACTTCTGTTTTGGGGGTGGGGAAGGGGGAGATAATGAAACTCTTTATAATGTAAAGTAATGTCTGTACTTCTGATAAAGAAGCTAACTTTTTTTTTTTTTTTTTTTAATTTTTGGCTTTTAGATTTCACATTGGAAAAAATTAGTGAGGGAGGTAAGGAGGAAATCTTTTGATTATTTAGTACTTAATGTCTTTATTTTAAAGCTGAGAAAAGCAGTTGTGCAACAATGACATTACCACATGAATCTGGTCCTGGAAGAAATTATATCATGTGTGCTTATGGGAACTTAATCCATGAGGTCCCAGGAATGCCGGGATTGTATGTGTGTACATGCACGCACACATACTGACAAAACAGTTCATGGAAAATCTGTTTCAGACAGTCATTTCTGGACAGAACAACTCATTCTTGCCCTGTTAGCAAAGCAGTATGTATGATTTTATTGGTACCACTGTGCTGACATTTAGTGAATTTGCAAGATCAAGAAATACTGTGTAATACACAATTGTAGGGCATACAGCTTTTGCTGAGTTCAGTAATCCCCAGGATCTTATCAACTGCCTCAATAAAAGTTAAAACAAACCTAACATTATTATAGACAAACAGATAAACTGCAGTAGAACAGCAGGGCTGTGTAAGAAAAGAGAGTTTAACAGAAATTCAAGCAGCAAACTTTGATAAACTAGTGGTTAAAGATACATGTAATTCTGGGAAAGTACTTTTCAATTCCTGTAATAACAGCAGCGACTTTTTTCAGCTTTACTGAAGAGACCATGTCAAGAATGGAGTGTCACACAGCATTCACAAGACACAAAGGCGCTGGGGAAGTGAAGCCCAGAACAGGAGAGCTGGACGGAGATGGGATTCAGCTGCCGCATGAGGAAGCAACTTGGGGAAGTGACAATTTTGTCTGTTTTTCTGCCAGGAAGGCAGGGGAGGAGACTGCTCTGTACAGTCTGAATAGAACTGGATGGGATTGCGAAGAAGTGGAAGATTGGTGTGACGACTGCAAATCTGTGTACAGTGTCCTTCCTCCCCTGCTATGTCCAGAATCAGTTTCAGAAATGTCATATGCTAAGTAATTCAGTAAGTAGCTGCAATATTTATCATACTGGGAGAAGACAAGCACCACTCAAGATTTGCAGCATTGCATCTGTTCTTCACTCTGCGATTCTATTAAATTCAGTTTAGGTAATCCTAATGTATACCCATTTAATTACAGTAAAAGCAAGTAAATTTTTATCATCTAAATTATTCTAGTGCATGTTGAAACCTACCAGAAATGGTGACAAGACCTTGTGTGAAATCAGGTTCATGTATTTTACTTTTTCTTAAAACACATGTATCATGCATTTATTAGACTGGAACTTGAGGTGAGGATCACCTCAAGTTCCCAGTAACTACCACCAGATCAGCCACACAGCATCAGCCTAAAAAATCTTAAAATCTCAGTCACCTTTCTGATATAAAAATAAATAAATACAAAAATTCGCCTGCTAGCCAGTTAGCTTCAGGTCTCTTTCTGTATGAAACACATGTTGATATTTGATTACTCCCTTTAATAGTGTCCATCTGTGGAAAGGGCTGCAGTGCCAATACACATGCATGAAAGCAGTAATCTTATTTTCAATACCAAGGATTGTTTTATCTGCTTCATCTTTAATATTTCACTGCTGAGAACAGGTTGTGCATATGGTTCTGCAGCAGCTTGTTTGCAGTCTATTTCGTTGCGAACACCTCCCTTTTCGCACCTTCCCTTTTCTACCTGAGCTGATTCTTTATACAGTGCAGCAACATTAGCTTTTATATAGTGTTCATCATCTGGCCCAAGCCTAAACCTCCTTGTGGGCCGGATATTAAATCCACAGCTCTGGACTAGTTCTGATAATGAAAGTTAAATATCCCACCAAATGCAACAGGAAAAAAAAAGAAAAATAAAAAGTCTATCTTGCCTAAGTGTGGACATCTCTCACTTGAACAACGACCACATGTGAATCAGAGCTATGGTGAGGCTGGAAACATTGTCCACTGGAGACAGTTACCAAACCTATCTTGTGAAGAAATGTCTCAGATGTAATATATGCTGGGAAAAGTGAAATTAAACACATATCTGTAGCTATCTTTTTACGTGTTCCTTGCATACTGTTCTGGGAAGAACCTGGCTTGTCCCTGCACAGTTCAGGGTCTTCCATTTGGCATGGAAGTCCCAGGTTCTGCAAGCTCCCGTGAGAAGAGCAGCAGAGGATAAGCAAGCCCTGCAGCCCCATTTTGGCCCTTTTGTGAGAGGTGATGTGTAAGGCCTCCATCTGTCTCACATTCCACTTGGAGGAGGCTGAGGAAAACAGCCATCAACAGGGAAAGGCCCTAAGGGTGACCTGTGTTGCTCCCACTGCACCTCCCCTCTGTTGGGCATTATTTCAGCGCTTTCTGTATCTCTGGCTTTAATGTAAGGAAGCCCAATTACATCTATGAAGTACAAATAAGTGTAGGAACAATAATGCATTATGTTACTAGAGGTGTCTATTTTGAAGGTAGACTTTGCATTAACTTGCAAAACCCGATCTTTTTAGCCAGAGAAGATTTTTTCTCCCTGTATAGACAGTTAGCAACAAGATCCAAATTCAGACTAGCAACTGGAACAGAGATCTCACTTTAAATATTTGAGATGTTTGTTGGTGATAACAATTAGATT
Organism: Strix uralensis; assembly: GCF_047716275.1. Lineage (NCBI taxonomy): Eukaryota > Metazoa > Chordata > Aves > Strigiformes > Strigidae > Strix > Strix uralensis. Next base: position 7,753,176 of record NC_133989.1, on the reverse strand, counting down.
ACAGTTTTAATTATCTCAGATTGCAAAGCGAAATTTTTCAGAAGTACTTCAATACTTCATGTTCTCTTGTTGGTAGGGCAGTGATCAACTAAAGGTATGAAGAGGAAGTCAGATATAAAAAAAGTACTTAGATAAATGTGATCAATGCATGGAGTCTGACAATAAATTTTTGAGTCTGAAAACATAAAAAAATATTCCTCAGAAACAGATAGTAAATTTTCCCCAAATTTACAACTCCAGTTCCAAACTAACATCGTATTTTTCAACTTTTATAAGAACTAACACTACCGTCTCATGAAGAGTCAACTTGGGGGAGTAAATTCAAAATAAATGAGAAGGTTGAAAGTATGCTAATAATGTCAATTTGGGGTGACCTTTACGATATTTCACTGCCAAAGAATCAGCATTCATAAAAGGTTAAGTTCTTTGAGAAGTTACAAGCTGAATACCCCAAAATTGAAGCATGCATAATCATTAGTTGCTTAGGAAATTCTTGGCAAATGTGTGTACATAAGAACAAAGATACATCTGTGAACAAAAAGCTTAAGGAACACTTTCTGCAAAACCCTAAATACTATTTCCATCCTAGAATATAGACATTTACAAGTAATTCTGCCAGTAACCAGTAGTAATTTTAGTACAATGTTTGTTTCCAAGTACTTGAAAGCACCTACTCTTGTGTAATGGACTAGGAATAGTAACTACCATCTTTACCCTGTCTACAGCAATTACTTTTTTTTTTTTTCCTTGAAGCTAGAAAAATGAGGCACAGACTTGATGGAAAGAGAGTAAATTTTTCTAAATTCTTCCACTTTCAGCATATGGTTTAGTTTCAGTTTTCTGCAAGCTAGAACAATATGCTTTACAGGAGACAAGATGATGAATGCTTAATTTTGGGTTCAGTTAAAACAAACAACTTTCTCTAAAAGCACATGCTCTGTTTCAAAGTGACATTTGTTAAAAGCCTCAGTGTCCATATTATATTACATCACTGCAGGTCAGCTATCATGACTGACACAGTGACATGGGACAATGAAAGAAGGCAGATTTGCCTTAACCCTTACCATGCCACATCTTCTGTACACGCCACAGACTTCAGGTTCCTTTTACACTGTTTCTAAAGCTCTTTGCAACAATCAAGATAGTCTACAAGCATAAGATATGTCAAGATTTTTGCTTGTTGAGAAAGAAAAAAACCCAAACAAAACCCCCTGAGATTAACCCAAGAAACAATATTTCATGCTGTCTGGCACAGGCAGGCTTTCTGATGCTGACGTGCCAAAATCCACCATCATTCTCTCACATCAAGATAGTTCATACAAGCCCTGCTCAGCGAGGCTTTAAAGTGACATATCCCCTACTTACAAAACACTAGCACATTTTACAGGGAAAGGCAGCCTTAAAAAGTAAGCTTGTTATTTCTGTGATGAATGTTCCTATGTACTTCTGAGCTTCAGCAAATTTACATTTTAGCATTGCCATTCACCTTTAAATAAATATTGATGGAGGTCGAAGTTGTTTATGTTTTCAGGGTTGAAGTTAGGTGGCTAAATCCACATTTAGGCTTCTAACAAAAAGGCAGGAGAGTGTATTGCTTCACCGGGTTACAGGTGTGCAACACTTACGAAATGTCAGTTTTAAGGGAGGGCTTGAGCTAAGGCATTGCCACAGCACTCGCAGACAAATCATACCACAAACTCCAGAGAAGGCTAAACCCAGAAAAGTTTATCAAAGGCTGCTGTCGCCTTGGGAGGCCATAAATGGACTCCATGTGAAAGGCTGAGCACATACTCCAGTTTGAAAAGACAGCAAAACAATCCACACTGACCCGTCTGCCTGAGGGCTGGTTCAGTAACACACAGCTCCTACCTGGTCCTGTCCAAACCTGGCCTTTCTTCCAGCAGCTAATGTGCTCGCTCCATCTTACTTCCCAATCCCTTTCAAAGGAGCCTAAACCTTTTCGGCAAATCACATATGAAAACCAACTGGGCTGACTCACCTCACTGCAGTAATTAACTCTTGCTAGGTCTCTGTGGGACCTGCAGACCCACTGCAACAGCAGACTGATAGAAACAGAAACCTAGGTTTTACTTGACAATTTTACTGTCGGGATTGTGTGGAGGTGAGAGGGTAGGAGAAGAGAGCCAAAAATGATTTTCAAATATAGTCACAACATCGACAGAAGCCTAAGCATGGATTTAATCACACTGGAATTAAATTTGTGTAGCTCAAGTGTCTGGAAGGGTGCTCTGTTAGCACAGTTGCAAGCACTTAGTTGCAATCACCAAAATGCTTCTACTGTGCACCATTAGTGGGTTCTCTGGCTACAGGGAATTGTTTCTGTAACATCTAAGATCAAGTTCTGCTTCATGATTGGGGATTGGAATATAGATACAGCCATTTTGTGTCAATAAATAGGTGCTAATAAAGTTATCTAGCCTTGATTACTGAATCTGATGAAGGATGCCTGCTAATTTGTGCTGCAGACATTTAAGAAGTTACTGTCTCCAGCTACTTGCTCTCCTATTATCCTGGCAGCTGAGTGAGAGGGCATCTTTCAGTAATCTCAGGTCACACACAGGGATTTTAGTTTACAGAGATAAATACCCACAGCTGTAAAATACTTTAGCTGAAGATCTAGCATAGGTTTACTTCTGCAAGTCTCCCATAGTACTTCCAGTGAGAATCACCAGGCTTTAGGAACTCACTAGGTATCTTTTTATCTAATTGTTTGTATGAACCTGATCTCAGCAACAAAGCACAATGTGCATTCATACATAACATGGTATCACCTCCAGAGTGGTGGCAACAAGCACTTATCTTCATATATTTACTAGAAATAGTGTAAACTTTGCAGAGATAGGAATTTATGGTCTCCTATACAGAGGCTGAGCGAGAAGGCTTTGAGAAGGAACAGATATGGGATCAGCAGCAGTCAGCAGGACATGCGCAAGCTAAACTCTTGCTGTTCCTACAAGCCTCGCATTGTAGCAGTGATTACAGTGCTGCCCACTGCCCTGTTAACCCACGCTCCATCCCAGCCCACACAGGTGGAGGCTGAAGCCAGCTGCTGGCAAGATCCCACGCTTTCTTCTAAACCCTCTGTTTGCGCCTGTGAAGGGAGATGCTCTCTGAATGCAGCACTCTATGACAACCTGCCTGCAGAGGAATCATGACAGCAGTGTTTTGATTTGGGCCTTCTAAAGTGAATGAGTGATAGGAAGATTTTCAGTTCTACCAGACAGACATATGTTCTTATTTCTATGAGTCTTTTGCTTATCAGGGGTTATATATTATCTATTATATTATCTATTCATGTAGGAACAGGACATTTGATAATTATATGCTTTTCCTATACTGTGAATCAGTGGTTAGAAAAAAAAAGAAAAAGAAAACAAGACTGCTTGAGAGGCAAGCTCAATTTTACAAGCAAATTTTTCACTAGCAATTCTTCTCCTCCGCTTATGGCAGCCAGCACCAGTGCTCAAAAGCTGCAAAGAGAAAGCTTCCTGTGATGACAGTGCCTCAACATACTGGGTTACTTAAATCTCATTTACTCAAGTAATACAATTTCAGTTTATATCAACTAAGACTCTATTTCTCCAATTGACTAGAAACTGCTGACAGAAAAAAAAAGTGAAAACTCTGCAACTTAATCCTCACTTCCCTTATGTTTTCCAAACAACTCTAATAAAGTAATCACAAACATCCTTAAAATTTGTGAAGTACTGCAACAAAGATAAGTCTGCAAAATTCTAATCATGTTTTAAATGTCCTGAAGATTGTGTCCAGGGTCTGTAGCACTCCCCATGGATTGAGATAATCATAAAGGACCTTACTCCTACTCTGTGTAGAGGTAGGTGAAGGGGTCGTGTCGAATGCCGCATCACCTGCTTACAGTGGGATGTGATAAAGAAGGAATTCGGACTTTGTACCTTTACGGTTTAAAGTCAAATCCCTAATGCTTCCCGTGCAGGAGGCTGTTTTCCTATGCAGTTTATTAGGTGACAAATTTAATAGGAAATGATTATGTCAAAGCAAAGGGAGTTGATAAGTGTTTTATTCTTCTTCAAGGCTTTTGACAATTTGTTTTTAGAAAATAATACAATCTTTAAGGAATTTATACACATCTTCAGCCTCTGTCAAGGCTGTGGCAGAATTTCCTGTTTTTGTGTTCTCAGAACTGCTAAACTGCTGAAGTTGCCAGTAAAGACCTGGGTGTGTTATCCAGAAGAGGTGGAGTCTATAGCAAATCCAGATTCTTCACTGATATTCTCAAATGAGTATACTGAAGTTAGAGCTATTCTACCTCTAACCTCACAAATGGGGTCAGTTCCGACAGCCACAACTCACCTGCGCACTAACCCTTCCTGTTTATCTTCTGTCATGGTATCTTTTCTATGTATGAAACCATGGATTTTGTTGCATAAGTTGCCTCAAAGCCAGATTTAAACAGTTACATATAAAAAGGTATTAAGGTAGTCTTAAAAGACGTTCTAAGCCCTGGGTGGATATCTAGCAATATGAAACACACAAACCCTGGAAGAAGCCCTGTTACTCCCTTAGATGTCAGATCCCAGTCTCAATGTGAGCAGACTGACCCTTCATCTCCTAAAGTGAAGAATCTTGTACTTACAAGGGGCAAGATCCTAATCAGATTCCCAGCTGGAAAGCTGCTCCAGCTTAACACCAGGCTGAGGGTAGATACAGGTCTGGCATGGTCAACAGGGAGAAAGTCTGTACTTGCTAGATACTCTCAGAGGTGTTTATCGCTTTGCAAACCTTCCAGGGAATGCAAATACAGCATGATTGATGGATGCACACAATTCAACAGAACAAACGCTTTCAGCAGACAGGTGGCCCAACAGGAACCTTGGAAAATCCTATTACTCAGAAACAAGAGTGTAATTATTTTTAGGCTATTCTGCAGGAGCTGGGACCCACAGAAACTCTTCAGCAGTCCCCCCGCTTTGGCTGGGGCAGGAGCAGGAGGCAGAGGAGGCCAAGGGGGCTCGAAAGCATGTGGACGGGGTCATGGGGCGTTGAGGTGTGGTGCCTGCCCACACAAACAGCTGGCACTGCTCTGACACCAGCTTTTAAAATAACACTTCAGCCCCCACAGGTTGCATGCAGCAACCCATCAAGTGATTCCTTATACTTTGTGGCTATTTTGCAGTCGCTGTCCCAGTGCTCCTGCCAGAGGAAAGCCAGGCAGAGTCACAGCAGCCATCACAAACCTACTGTCCTCAAGAACAGACACAGGTCAGGACTGGCCCTCAGCACTGCCTCAGTTTCCCTCCATCCCCTAGAATGTGTGGGGAAGTGTGACAACTCTGTCAGTCCCCTTCCCCACCCTGGGGACAGGGATAGGTGACTTCGGGCCAGGGGGTCAGCTGGCCATGGAGACAGGCCTGGCCACGGAGACAGGCCTGGCCAGGTCTCGCTGCAGCCACCTTAGCCATGGCCTCCAACGGGGCCCCCTCAGAGACACCCCCCCTGAGACACACACCAGACAACCAGTGGACAGGGCAGGCTGAAAAACCACCAGGCTTTTGTTTTTGTTTTTGGTTTTTTTTTAAGCAAGGGTCTGTAGACAATGCTTACACCAAATAAATAATAGCTGCTAAAGTGCAATTACCTGTTTTGTGTGTGCTGGTAATTAACTGCTGGTTATGCGCACAATTAATGGGTGGGTTGTTTAACACCGGAAATCACATTGTTCTACTTGGGTTGTACATTGTAAGAGTCGGCATAGGGCAGTTTTGCCAGAAGTTATCTATAAAAATCTTCTTGAAGTGCAATGAAGTTAAGCTTCTGGACAGCTTCCAGAGAAGAACAATTGAGCTCAGATATACTTCTATGGGAGATAATTTACTTTCAGGTTACGAAAACCTGCGGCACCCAACCTGCTACGAAGCTGCTCGCTTCTGCGTGCTGCGCTGGTGAGCTTGGCTCAGTGAGGGCTCGTCCTGGAAACAGCGGGACACATGCGGCTGAGCCCTGAACCTCCCCTGGGAATGTGCTCTGTTACGGAGGGTGGGATAAACATCTGTCCATTGGCAGGAAGCATTTCTTACACAAAAAGTAGCAAATTTAATCCATTCCCTGGGATTTTTATATTTATGAGATTGCGTTAGCTTCTTAAAATTCTTCCAAAATGCCTGCATGAAACACACCTTAAGATCGTTGAAGCAGTCTGATCTGCTTCAGTTCCCCTCAAAACATCCTATGCATGAAACCAGAGCTTATTTGTTGACAACAGAGTCTAAATGCAATGTATTGCTTTGGCTGCTCTTTTCCTTTGTCTTGGATTGCAGCCTCTTCCCAAACTGTGATTTCCAAATGACTTGTTAAGCTTTACCGGGCCTGAACATAAAAGCTATACTTTTATGTTTCTTATATGGCATGTGGAATGCGGAAGCTCAACTTAACTGTGGATGCATCTCCTAAGACCTTTCTTCCTCTTGGGGCTCCATGTGTTGCTGCTTTATGAGAAGGCTGACTCGCTTCTTCAAAGCTTGTGTTGTTCCTGTTATCAGAGAGGAATCAGACAAAATGGGGAGTTTCTATGTGGGAGGCAGTGCCAACACTAACCGTTATTTCATCTGCAATAATAGCTCAGTGGCATAAGGGGCATCCACAGCCAAACTTACTGTTTTTCTTGTTTTTCTGCCAAGAGGATTTCCTGATTCCTGAAATTAGTCCCATTGCCAAGCGATATAGTCAAATCACATGATCAGCAGTCCTAATTACCTCAGGGATACAGAATTCAGTCAATGCAGACCTGTTCCTAAAGTGTGCACTAAGGGAGAGTTGTTCTCTTCCACAGAAGGACTGATCTATCCATAATATAATATTAATATCTACAATGTCTAAATATAATAATATATATACAATCTATAATATAATTAATTAGCCAGAGCATATTTTTATTTGAAAATTGCTTAAATACTATTCTAATACAGAGGCAATTATAGCAGTATGAAGTCAGCAAACAGCATGATAGCTTATTCCTCTTTTCTGATAACACTCACTATGCTGACATCTGGTACTTTCATACCAGCATGTAACCATGGTGGTTGTCTCACTGTATGTAGCTTTACATGCACTGATTTAATTAAAGCTGTATACTCTTGTAGTGTAGACAAAGACTAAGACTTTTTTGTGGAGCAAAGCCGGATATAACAAGCCTAATTCTTCTCTCATGCTACCATAAATGCAGATGCACAGAAGTCACTGGTCCTACACAGATGCAGAAGTAGGTCGTTACAAATCAGGTTTGAAATCTGTAAGCAGTCTTGATTGATATCACTTTATATGGCATCAAAGGCCCATTGTGCTAGGGAGGAGAACAGAAAGTACTATTATAACTAAAGGACCTTTTGTCTGTGCTCTCTGCGCATAGAACCAGCAGCGAGTTTTGGTCGTCCACTGTAAGTCCACAGGTTTGCAGAGGCCAGTGCAAAAATACCACCTACCTACAACGGCTTGTATGGAGGAACAAGGCTCTTTTACCTCTGTCTTCTATGACCAGTTAGAAATGTCATTCTTCAGATTTTACAGAATTCTTGCTTGGTTTCCAGTTATAATCTTTACTCAAATAAAGAATGACAGCTCTTCACTCTGCAAGCAGGGTTTTTATGTGTTGATTTATGCCTTAATATCACATCAGAAAATATCAGAAAACAGGGATGTAAATAACAGAACTTTGTTTTAGGATTAAAGCAGCAAATTATTTTTTGAAAGGATAAGTATTTGTTTATTTAATCATAAGAAGGTCAAAATATACAGTTCTGTATCATTCAGATGCTAGTGTGGATTAAAACATCAGGCCCACGGTTCCCTGTCCAGGTTAGCCCAGGGCTGAATAAACAGAAATCTTAATTTTCTGTAAAATTTATTAACTAGTTATTACAGGAGTCTTGTGAAGCAGGGAGATGCCTGGACAGCCTTGATTTTGGTTTTTATTAGGATTAATTACAAGTATGGATATAAACAAGTATCTCATGAAACAACTAAGTTTCCTATCATCTGAAAAACATTAATAACAGGATTGTAGGTACAGCCTTGGAGTTAGGACTACAGTGGGGACGCGGGTGCCCCCTTGTGTTCCTATTAGAACCTTAAATAGTTTTTAATTTGTTATCCCACCTCACCAAGACAAGAGAGAAGTTGTCTCAATCATGTAAAGCCTTTGCATTTTAGCATTTTAATTTACATTAATAAACAATATGAAGCATAACTTTATAACCACTGATTCTATTATACTGCAGACTTTTTGCTAATTTCAGCTCTATTGAAAACCACAAAAGGTGACTTGGTTGTTTTTACATTTAAGTGTAACATTTATCAAAGGAGATTTTTTTTTTTTTTCCTGGCTGCTTTAAAGCTCTCTAAAACTGAGGATTTGTTGCTCATGCCTTGCTGCACAAACTGCATTCCTTTGTCACATGCATTTTTTTTCTGCCGTTTATTTAATTCACTGCCACTTTCTTACCTTACATACTCTGCCCTCTGTAGACTTAAAATCATCCACATGACCTTTCTTTAAATATACTACACACTGCTTGGTAATCTTTAGAGTTGCTTTCTAACATCTAATGAACAAACCCTGTAAATGATATACCTTAAATGATACACCAATGTTTGCTTTAGCCTCAGGCATTTGATGACAGCCATGTAAAGGAAAATAATGAGTCATCTCTACTGCAGTGGAGCTTACAGAGAGCTGCTGATCCTTCAGCAGCCAAGAGTATTCATTACTTGGATTTCCCCGCAGGTAGGATAGACACAGGATCTGTTTGCACTTCCGCATCAGACATCCTTTTGGAACCCTGTGGAATAAGATATAGAAATTTATAAAAATTTTCAAATATTTCAGAACAGTTAAATCTGGGATTATGTGTTAGAGTTTTGCTACAGCTATTTTCCACTCATTTCACCTCTCTGCTTTTCTTAATTTGCCCTTTTTTTAATATGCATAACTACATGAGCACCATCTGTATCATAACAATCTCAGAAAGTTACTGCTTGCGACTTTGCCTAAATGTGTTGGTTGTTTTAATACAATTTTCCCAGTCAGCATGGAAAGCAATTGTCTTTAAAAACTGGACTACCATACCAGAGACATGATGCTGTGTACTTGTAGTATTGTAGTTTTGGCATAACTTTCTCTAAAATTTCCCTGGCCTAAACGGTTCACTGAAACCATGCTAAGAGTCCTTCAAGCATGATTAATAGTGTATTATAGCCAGCCTTGGTCTGCTCTAAGTTAAAGGAACATTAAATACTTTTATGCATGACAGGTATTTGACAATGTTAGAGTGATAAAGCTTTTTTTGCACTACAAATACAATTCTGGTTTTGGAACCAGTTCAAGACACTAATCCAGCTTAGATGAAGAAAAGGCATAGCTATACCAACTAAATTTTTGACCAGTAATTGATAAAAACTTGGACTTAGTTTAAGATGCCTTGACCTAATTTTACTGGCCTTGAAGCCACTGAAACTTCAGAACATGACAGCAAAATGGATCCACAAACACTGTTTCAGAGGTCACTGTTAACATTGTGTAGGATGCCAATCCTGTTTATAGCCAGATGCCTAAATCGTTACATGCTAAACAGAAAAAACAGCATGACAAAGCTAAAGATGACTGTTACGTGCTTTCCCTACAATAGGAACTGTGCAGAATCATATGCGAATTGTCCTTTCACACAGTACATTTCACACTGGAAACCTGACTCATCACTTCAGGTCACCATAGGACTATTCTGTGTCAGACTGGGAGAGTGAAAGATCTCAACTTCCTCATCCCTTTCAGGGAAGTTAAAACAGTGGGTTTTTTATACTGATTAGACTCCACCTCACTGACATTCTTTTAACTTTTCACCTTTGAAAATCTATGTATAAAAAAGAGCATCCAAAAATCACAATGGACTAAAAGAATCCCATCTACACTAACTGTGATCTTGTGGAGCTGGCTGCAATGGGATTGCTTCTGCTTACACCAATGTCGAGTTTGGAAGACAGAACAGAATTCTAGAATTCTAAAACAGAATAACATTTTTTGGCCATTTATATGTAGCAGCAAATGTAAGACATAAAAAAATGTAATGGTTTTTAATATCCATCAAACAATACCAAATGAGCTAGTCATTCCAAATTTATCCAGCAATCCTAAAAACCTATACATCAGTTAAAAGATTTCCCACATTACAAGAGTAATGGAGTCTGTCAACTGTAGCTGTTCCTGTCTGATGCATGAAGATATTAAGCCATTTTTAGACTGATCTAGGAAACAAGACGATACTATTTGCCATTCTTCTTATAAATGGGTGGAGGGAGGAGTAGAGGAGGGGGAGTTCATTTGAGATCATCCCCATTTTGACTCATTCAGGACATCTGCAGAAGTGTCATATGTTATTTGCTTATACTACAGTCTCCCTGCTGCACCCATTTTCAAGGTGGTTGTTGATTAAAGCAGGAAGCTTTGAGGGAGACTGGCTGATGATTCTTGTTAAACTGGAATTTCCAAGCCCGCTGTGAAATAAAGAACTTTGTTCCTGCCCTTTTAACGGACAAATTCCAGCTCTGCCTCAGATTCAGAAGCATGGGTACCACCGGCTCACGCCTTGCTCTCTGTTACGCTGCATAACCCCTTTCAGTGCAGTGGAAGTTGCCTGCATTTGTGACAGCTAAGCTGGAACATATTCTTTTGGGCAGAGCACTTGAAAGTGCACACACAGGAATGTCATGGTATTGGAGTGTATTTTTTTCCAGCTTATGCTGAGGAGTTTATGTCAGTATACCAGATACTCTGATCAGAATAGGTCAGAATAGTTTCCACATGCTAAGCACTCCCAGCTTCTGACAACTTAAGTATGAGTTATTACAGCTCAGAAAACAATGTCATTAATCTTTTTTTTTTTCCTTTTTCTTTCTAATCTAATCTTTCTAAGACTCACTAAATACCTTTGCATTTTATATAGCTTATAAATTAATCTCTTTTACCATAGGAACAACCACTGGACCTTATCATTTGTGCTAAAGCCACACAGCCAGCCCATAACACTGTTTGCTTGCATAAGTGGCTCCATTTGTATTGAAAGTTTTAGCATTTGTTAGCCCAAGTGGGAGCAGATGCTTGAACTGAAGTGTTCTCATCAGCTGCATTCCTGCACTATGACATCCTCTTACTCTGTGCCCTTTCCCAGAGGAATTGACAGATTCAGGAGAGTGTGGTGTTAAAATAGCTGCTATTGAAGTAGCTCACCAGAATTTAGGAGGAGCTCAGTGGGCACAGGTTATGTGAGCAAGTAAGGTCTGCTGGATCCCCTGTTAAATATCTCCTGCTTCCATTTTATCAGCATAAAGCTTCATATTTCTGCGGAGTTGTTACCAGGTATTTGAGCTGTTATCTTGAAATGAAAATCCTGGCATTGGTTTGTGTGTGATCTAATACTTTTAGATTAATGATTACACCTTTCTGGGACTTAGTATGATCACCTACGAGATGTGAAGATTATTTTTTAGAAGCATTGGAGAACTAGGTTTCTTAGGTGTGGGTAATCTTCTTGGGGATATTCAAAAAGAGGTAGTAATTTTCTGTGAGATATTTTTCATACACAGACCTCATTGTTGTGGTTTTTCTCCTCCCAGTTCAAAAGCACAACGAACTGACCAAACCAGCTACACTGTTACCAAAAACTTTTTTTTTTTTTTTTTTTTAAGTGCCATCTTCTGTTAATGGGAGAGGGAAGCTCTAGGGATACTATTGGCCTCTATAATTACAACAGAAGATAAGGGACTATACAGCCATAAGGGACTATACAGTCTGGCATACTACTCAAGCAAAAATATCTCACAGAACATCTCTACTTCCTCTATATTTATTCTGCATTTTTTTTCCCCAAATGGTCTTTTTACCTCTTCACAATCTCATCTCTTGATCAAAAAGCTTTTGCTTGCCCTTTGAATCAGAGACACCTTTCCTGCCTCTCTCTGTGTGTTTCATGAACTTGCACTTGAAAGTGTGTTTCCTTGCTAGCTTGTACTTCCTCATATCTCCCTTTCTGGAATAATTCTAAATCCGTATCTATTGTTAAACTCTGTGAAAGATTTTTAAATACAGCTTGGATGAATGACACCATACAAAATAAAGTGCAATTATCAACAGACAAACCCTTTCTCACACAGTGGCTACAGTGAGAATTTTGACAAAGGAGGGCTGTCAGTGCTTAATTTCAACAAATCTCCAGACCAGAGAAACAAATCTCAATTATCTCTAGAAATAATAGAGGTAGTTAACATTTTCCTCATTTCTAGATAACCTATGCCAGAAAAATGTGGCTGTCTTCCTCCTCTCCATTTAATGTAAGAGATCTGTTACCATCATCTAAGTGGTTTAAACAACAGAACTCCTGATTTCACTGCTGGGGGCAGGTTGCCAATACCCAGAGGAGGATACAACACCTACATGCCATGCTTGTGAGCGTGGATCAGATGTTACGCACATGCACCGATGTTGTGCACAATGGACATTTCATACAGAATTTGGATGCAAAGCGGGTGAGGAGAGAAAAGTGCACATGAGGATGCACGTGTTTGATGATTCATGGTGGACCAGGATTTTACCCCAGAACAATTGGGTTAAACAGAAAGCAGAAGTGGCTGAACTGTTGCTAATCAATATTGCAGAAAGTTATTTTTCTTTTGTTCTTAATTCCCCTTCTAATATGTAATTATTTTGGTAATGCAAATCGCCCTCTGTAGGACACATAGTAATCTTGTGAAACGCGTGCAAATTAAACACTACTTATGATGTGGAAAAACATCTGCCTCTGAATGAGTCATACTGGTCTTCATGGCAGCCTAACTTTATAACCCCGTGTCCTAACAGGGCTAATTTTCAAATCTGCATTACCATTTCAATCTCTATTGCTTGATTTTTCTTCTTTCAGACCTGGAGATTGCCAGGCTCTTTTTCCTGACAGCCTTAAAAGTAAGGTAGGGAGGAAGGAAAAAAAGTTGTATGTCTCTCAGGGGAGCCTGATTCACTAGCAATCATTTCAGGTAACAGTCAAATCTGTTTGGGTTCTTTACATCACTTGAAATTTGTGATGAAGCTCAGTTTACACACAAGATTTCCAAAAGATGCTAAAAATGACCCCATAGCTCTGTGGATTCATTGCTGTTGTGGCAATGTGAGGAAAGAGGAGCAAACTGCATCCTTCCACTTTATTTATAAAAGGCAATGGAAATCTGCCCTCTTGCCAAGCCTTGAGAGGCAGTCCCAGGTCTAACCTGTGCTTCTGTTTCTATATTGGCCCCTGAATATGGACAAGGGGCAAAAAAAAAAATTTCATCTGATGCTCTGAGGAACAATTAGTTGCATCTGTAACACTAAGCCTTATAGACACTCAGATTTTTAGTATGCTGAATTCTTTAATTTCTACATTTCAGGTTTCAGTGAGGGGGGCATAGCAAATTTAGAGTAAGATTTAACAAAAAAAGTGGGAAGAAAAAATACCATGTGTATTTTTTTGTGTGCTTTAACTAGTCTATAACTGAATGCTAACACAAGGTCCCTACCTTGTAACCACTATGCTGGTTCCCACCCACCCAGTGGCCTACCTTGATTTTTTCTTGCAGGGATGTCCCAGCTGCTCTGAAGCAGCAACTGAACCACCATCGTGCCAGGCAGATTACTCTGGTAAACCGGCACCACCTCCACTTTTCCTTAATAAACACACTGTAATTTGTAGGTGGTTCAGTACCTGCTACCAGAACAGTTGAGTCATCCCAGTAGCCAAGGCATGAACCTCTAAAACAGGGGTGTGAGAACAATTAGAGCTCTCCCATAGTAAACCGTACCTGCCTGTGAATCAGTACCCTGAGGTCCAACTTTTCTTGCCTTTGCCAAAAAACTTGCTGTTGTTTGGCTTTAGTCCTGCAAGCTGCTTGTGAAGTTGCACTCCTTCTGGCACAAATCTCACACGGTTAACAGCTTGCAGGACGGGTGCTTAAAAAAAGCTGAAAAATGACTAAAAAGATAAGATCAAGATAACGTACAAGGCCCTTAAAAAACCCTCCAAGTGACTGCCTCTTCTCTGTCTTCTTGAAGGAGGGTTCCTTTGAAGCGTCTCCTCCGTTCTGGATGGAGTCGGTCTCGGCTGCTTGCTGCTCCCTGGAGTCTGGCTGCTCCCTGGTTTCCTGTTTGCTGCCTTTCTGCTTGCTCAGCTCCACTGTAGACTTCTTGTCTTTTGAACTCTCTTTGCTCTTTTGGCCCACAGGTTCACTTTCAGCTGGGGCAACTGGCCTCTCTGTGGAGTTTAATGTCTAAAGCAGTTTCAAACAATGGTTATTTTTAGTGTGAAATGTAAACATTTTGGAAGGCGATCCATAAATATATTAAAAAATGAAAGGCCACCTGGCAGGGAGAAATCCTGCTGTCCAACAGGTTTTCATTTACAGAGTTTGGGATGAACTCCTGCAGCCTTGATTTAGGGAAGGACTCCCAGGGAGCCGATAGAATTACTTACATGAGCAAAGACTGCAAGATCAAACCATCCCTGCATAGACTTGCTTTATTTATGTATATGTCTATGCTGAAGCTGTTTTAGGAGGCAGAAAACATGCATGGGAAGATGCAGAGTCACAAGCATGCACTGCCAACCGAGACTCCCCCAGCTTTTGCATCCCAGGCTGTGAAAACACCCAAAAGGTGCAAGGGAAAGATTTGGGAGAGAAAGAAGTAAAAGACACCATAAAGCAATGGATAAAAACAACTTTGCTATAAAACTGCAACACTCCACCAAAAAATTAACAACATAGGGTTTGGCTATGGAAGGTCACAGCATCATAGAAAATGTCACGTACAAGGGCAAAAGAAGAGATAGCAAATATTCCAAAGACAAACACAATGACAGAGCACCTATTTATAGTAAAGGAAAAGATTCTGAAACTCAGAGAAATATGGGATATGTTTGAAGTTCGCAGGAGAAAAATCAGACCTGGCAAACAAAGGATAAGGCAATGAAACTCTCACTGTTTGCAGAGTAGCAAATGACTAGATATATTTTTGCTAGGAGATTTGTTTGCAAATGGGATTTTCTTTTCTTCTTATGGAAAAAAATCATATTGACTTATTTATTAACATAATAATTAAAATAGCACATGAATTTGCCATGTTGAAAAGCTGGAAATCTTATATTTTCCCCCAGGGCACAGCCCAGAGCTTAATACTATGTAATTTTCCAACTTTGGGGATTTTACCATTACTCTTGAAATATTTGGTGTTCTTCTAAAGGCTTACGGTTATACACTTACGTGACAGTCTTAGCTTTCATTAAAAACAAATACATTTTTAGACATCATTTCAGGGAAAAACCTGAAAGCAGAAACTCTAGAGAAACAGAATGCAAATACACCTCTCATATCTATTCAAAAAACCCCTTCAAGCCACTGTAATTTTGGGGAAACAAGAATGAGAGGGGGTAGCAATACTACCACTGACCTTTTTCACTTGATTCACCTTTCTTCCCCACATAATCTTAAAAAAAACCCACATTTAAGTTATAGAACCTGCAACCATTTAATACATTCAGTCTTGACCAGTTAGCTTAAGTCCTCAGCAAAATATGTGCTTGTATTTAACTATTTCCTTTTCAAAAGGACAGACGTATGTAGGTATATATTTGCTTACATCTGGATTTGTCTGATTTTAGACTTAAAAAATGCAGTCATGAATCTAGTTTTGGCTCTAGTTCTGCGGGAAGACAGCACACGAAACCTGGAGATGCAGGTGATCAGTAGCCACATACGCCACAGGCAGGCACTATCTGTGTGTCAATAGTTTATTAAAGCAAATTCAATAACATCAGAGCACAGGAGAACTGTCATCTGGGCTGCTCAGACACCAGACACTCCCTGTGGCTCGTGCACCCCGCCTGAGGACAGACAACTGCTCAGATGCACTTCTGAGTGCCCAAGTGATGCCGGAGCTCTCCTAGCACAAGGATGAACGGAACTTCATAAACCCAGATTTAATTCTGTCTCTTTCTTTCTGACTCATTTTAACTATCAGACGGGAAGCTCTCAGCGGCTGAACCCATCAGTTAGTTCAAGAATCTTCTTACCCTTATTTGCCTTAGCTTGCTTTTGAAATGTTTCTCTTTGGTACGACTGCAGATGTGAACGTTCAATTCAAAAATAACCACAGCACCCAAAATACAGCTATGAGACTGGATGTGTCTGAGTTCAAAGGTGCCAGAACAACTTCTAACCCTTATTAACGCTCTGTGAAATCTGTGGGTTTACTCTGTGGGTGTAAAATTAGAGCTGAGTCTTCTTCACCACACGTGTTTGATTGTGATTGTGTAGGTGCCTGATAGTTACAGTATTGCAGCCAAATCCGAACTGGATGCAACAGAACTATTTCTGTGAGCAGGTTTCGGCCTTTGATGTTAGTCAAACAAAACACTTTAAAAAAATATTCATAATACATTTTCCAGGCAAAATAAGAAAAAATTCCAATCAGATAATCTCTTTGAGGCGTTTCATATTAACCTTGAAAGGCAGGAAATTGGCATATTTTATATTGATGGGAGCAGCTCAGGAAATACAAAGTGAAGCCTATGAATAATGAAACATGTTAATGTTTCTTATTCTAAAGGGTGATCTGCACCTGACAGATTGCTTTTACTCTTTCAACATTAACAGTGCCACTAAAAAAAAAAAAAAAAAAAAAAAAGATGAACAGGAAAGTATTTTTCCCCATCATGTTATAGGAAACCTTAATCCAAGGCTGCAAAAGGCAGAGCCCTAAATTTCCACCGATTTTGGATCAGTGTATTAATGCATTTCTGTAGCGTACAGAATGGCAGTGATGAAAAGCAAAGAAGAATCACAGCATTCCAGAGATGCGATAGCATAATTTAAGATCACTTCACAGAAATTCTAAAAAAGGAAGAAGTCAACAGCAGATACAGTCTTCCTTGAGCTCTTCTGTGTAATAAAACTCTGCCAATTTACACCAGTGCAAGTGAGAGAAGAAGGAAGACTAATAAATTGATTTAAAAAAATGGAAGGAAACTGGCTGCTAATTAAAATAAAAAGTAAAACTAGGACTGTAACTTTTAGTCACTTTACCCAGATCATTTCACAAGTCTGTTGTATGAAATAAGGAATAAATGCCACAAGACAAGACCTTCTATATTTGGGATGCTTTTAGAATAATATTTGGGATGCTTTTTAAATAATTCATAAAGATTAACCTTAATATCATAAGACATCATGAAAATAAGAAGAATGAGAAAATAATTTTACTATTAATTAAAAAAGGAAATAAAAGCAGAAATTCTTTTAGGTCAGTTTTCAATACAACTTCAGTTTTGCTCTCAGGTTAAAGGAAACCCTGTGTCTATACACAGAACCTGTGTTTTATCTCTCATTACTGTATGTAATTATTCTGGATATCTTGACTCACAACAGATGAGGTTTGACTCTCAGAAAAGGTAACAGTATTTGTATTTCCAATGAAAATGTGAAGTCTTGGAAGCATTTGTAAAGCCATAAAGATTATAATGCAACATCCAAAGTTTTGGTTTAGCTTTTATGAACATAGAATGAAAGAAATAAAAAGAGAATAAGAACAAAATATTTTCATGGCTTTTGTTAAATTGCAGTGAACGGTTTTCATTCTCACTTTCATTTCCCTTCTATAAAGTTTCCACCTAAATGATCCTTTCCTCAGCAGACAAGTAAATCAACAAAGTAAAAATTATTCTAGCTGTGTGTATTTAGTTTCACTACCTAAGCCAAGGTACATGCAGAAAGTAAAATAATAGCAAAAGAGATAGGAATAAAATTCAACCTAAACCCACTAATTATTGTAAGAAAAGGAACACACCTGGAAAAAAGCATTTTTTAAATCAGATAGTGACTCTTTAAAAACTTATTTAATAGTTTGAATAAGTAAATAGATAAGTAGAGAAATATGTAAATATATGAAGTTTAGTGAGCATATAGCACTTTTTTTGCAGTGATTTTTACATTTCTAGATGTAAAAGCTAGAGTTGTATGGATGTAGGTGACAACAACCCATCACCAAAAGATGAAAAAATCCAGGCACTTACTTGGTGACTGGGGCTTGGGTCATTTACCTCTTCTGAACTGGTTGTCCCTCCATCACCCTTCACTGACTAAAATAACAAAGGATTATAGGACTTCTAACTGGGTTTCTGTTTGAAGCATTATTTCAATACGAAAACACACATGAATCAAAAAACGCAAGGTTTGATTTAAGGATAGTCTTTACAACACTGAAACAAACCCAGACATTTTAGAAGCTCTATTAACATTTTTGAAATACCCACATCTCCAAGGCAGGTTTTTGCTAGTTCTTTGCTATGTGAAGTGATTGTCTCTTGTAAGCCAATTTTCCCATTAAGGCCTGAGAAATATGAATGAGGTCTCAGGGGACCAGAGATCATATCAGCCAGTAAACAAGACATTGCTACCAGCCCTGCCACTGTAGTTTTCTAGGAAAGAGCTCTTGCTCGCTTTTCAGAGGCAAATCTGTCTTATAAGATCTAGTGGGACTTCCTTTCTATTTAACGATCATACTAAGTGCATTTCCCGTGAATAATTAAAACCCACTCAACTTTATGGATATATTTTTATATTATCATCAGCATCCATTTTTCACAATTTTTGCTTTCAAGTTTATGCCTTCTCTCTTTATACATCTAAGTAATGGACCTTCTTGGTGCCCATTCTTCCCAGCCAGGACAATCAGAGCAGACCCTGAGGCTGCAGCACTGGTGGGTCATTCAGAACAAATCTTGACTCTGAAATACGTTTTTTAAGGTACGATCCCCTGTACTGAAATTTAAAAATGAGAAAAACCTGTTTGACAAAGCTAGCTCAATGAGACAAGATTTATGACAATTAGATTAAGGTTAGTTACAATTAGTAATATAAAAGAAACAAAAGGAATAGTATGTATGTGTTTAATTAAAAAGCATGTTAGAGGGTTCAATGTGGTATTCTCCTGAGTACCATATAAGCCACAGAGCTTAGCAGAAAAGTATAAAATAAACTCCAGAATTTCAAAGTACCCAAATTTAAATGTCATTTTTCATTGCATAAGTTCAATGAAAACAATGAAAGGATGTGACTTTTGTTCTAAAGATAGATCAGGCGGATTTGTGGTTTTCTGCAGCTTGTAGATTTGTTACTTGAAGCACAATAGTATCAGCCTGATCCTATATATGGTGTTATTTTGCAAGGACCTACTTCAGTCTCTGATTTTCCTATAAAACCACAGAAAATCAATATGTAGTAGCAGCAGCATGATAGAAAACTAAACCACTCCATGGCAATTCATTATTTGTCACAAATTGTGGGGAAAATTATCTTTCTGGCACGTGCTGCTGCACAGTCTCTTGCATGTTTATGCTTGAGACTATCTGTGTAAGAGGTTGCAGAAATGGAGGGGAGGAAGCATGGTGTGGTCTGTCTTAACATTACAGGATAGAAACTCAGTCCAGAGTGTATGAAGATGTATTGTGATAAAATCTAGTTTGCATGTCTATTTCAGTAAGTCTTTAAATGCCTTCAGGAGAAAAAAAAAAAAGTTTATGCTATAACAGCAACCACTTTGTTACCCTTTTTATTCCTAAAAAAGCAAACACCACCACCCACCCCCCCCGCCCCACTTTAGACAACCTTTAGTAATCCAAGGTTTGTTTGTTTTTTTTTTTTAACCAGAACATAAATAACAGAGTAAAGACCTTGAGGTCTTTGCCTAGACAAAGTTTCCTCTTGCCTTCAGTGAAATGCATACGCAACCATCACAAGGATTTCTCTCTAGAGCACTGCTGACCTCTTATCCTTGCCTTTGGTCATTTAGGATTGCTGCTGCTGAAAGCTTCCTGAAAGGGTTTTCTGCTTTCTGTGGCAATAAGAGTGGATCAGCATATTTTTAAATAGAGGAGGGTGGGGACAGGCAATAGAATTGCTACATTTTCATGAATAATGAAGGAAAATGAAGTTGGGATAACATAAAATAGTTATTCTTGATTCCAAATGCTATTTATTATGTAAAAGTTTATTTACTTGGGGAAGTAGGCCAGCACAGGCACTGCAGACAACTTGGAAATAATATTTTTCATTAATCCAGAAAGATATATTCTCCTTCAGAGCATCTTCATTAATCTAGAAATAGGATATTTGCAAAGACCATACTCAATGCTATCACAGACCAACAGTGCTGCCAGTCAACTTCCTGACTGAGGACAAATGCTACAGCTTCAATTTACATTCTGATTAAAAAAATGCCATTTTACACCTTCTTATCTCCACAAAATACCTCAAGACAGACATTTTTAAAAGATTTATCTTACCTAGCTTTACATCTGTTTATTATATTCTATAGAAAAAAGCAGGAACTTTCAGGGCTCGCAGCAGCTGACATATCCTAGATCTTAAGGGGCTCTCAGACCTGCTCACCTCTACTCAGTGCCTTTAAAAGGAACCTGGGGTGACTAGCTCAGGTGTAGCCATTTCTGTCAAGACATCTGTATTGGGTCTGATGTATCCTACCCTGTAAATAAGATAGCTACTTGATTTTGATTAACGAGGCATGAGTGACTTTCAATTGGCAGCACAGGATTCCACATCATATGGGAGTGGCTTAGTTAGATATAAAAGAACAGTAGTATTTCTTTATCTCTTATGGATTTGAAGGGATTTAAACTAATACTTTATATGTTTCAATAATTTCCCAATAGCTTTTATAGCATTAGTTAACCGTCTCCTATTTTCATCACAGCAATGACTTCTGTGACCTTTGCAATTGCAAACAATTCATCACAGATAAGAAGAAGCATCTATACCAAGCAAGTCATCAGGTAGTCTTTGAGATACACACTGCCTTTTCCAAAGTAAATTACTTCAAGTTCTCTCAGTGGCTATCCTTGTGTCAATAGGGGCAACTAGAGTGCTAAATGTCTACTTGCTATTGGCCTGTGCTTGTGCTCTCTGAGCAGAATATGTCAGAACTGAGGTACATGGAGAATAACTGACTTGCCTGAGGCTCACAACAGAGGGAAGTAGAATTAAACTTAGTTTCCGAGTCCCAGTCTTGAATCCTGAGAAGATAAGCGACCTTTTCTTGGGCACCTGGGTGGTTGAACTGTGTAACATAACTATGAATGCTATCAGAAAACCTTGGGATCATCTTCAGACAGAAGAGAAACCCAGTAAACAATTATATTAATGTAAAATTAAAAGTCAATCTCTTTCAGCAGCCAGAGCAATAATCCATCTATTGCCAGAGTGGAGACCAAAATCTATCAGTAAACAGGAGCCTGGGTTTTATCAAAGAAGTCCTGACACATTCCTTCTCACCAACAAGCAGGGTTTGTTTCAGAGACTGTAAGTCCCTGTGCTTGTTAAGAGCATATCTTATAAGAATTCACAGCCCCCTCCATCTGCAACGATGCAGGAGTGCTCCAAGAGGGGCTGCTGGGTGAGCCAGTGACCTGCATCATGTGGGTGGCATGGTTTGTACAGGCTCTGATGCCACTTCAGGGCATTTCTCACACCTCCAGGAGCCTCCTGCCCCAGCGTTGCCTGTGGGAGGTGGAACACCACAAGGTACATTTAGGTATTGGCTGAGGTTTGTCCAGATTTGTAAGGGAAAGAGGTTGAACAGATGCAACCACAGGAAAACATTTTATCGCCAGGGTTTCAGGTACGAGGGGCTAAGGACTGCATTCCTCACACAGGTAGAAAGCCGAAGGAGATGGTCTGATGTCAGGGCCTTTGCTGTGCTCCTCAAATATACGTTCACACTGTGGCCACAGCTGCAGTGTAAATTCTCGTGTATCTGAGTTTAAATTAACTAGCATTAGTATGAAGAGCAGACTAATGACATCAGCATGAGGACTAGTGAGGCTGTAAATGGCAGCCCCCCAAAATGTGAGAATGACTGTGCTCTGAGCTTCACGGAGCCAGAATTATGCTGCTACCAGGATGTGAGCTAGCTATGGCAAAGCTGACTCAGGGATTCCTTACTTTATGGCTGATACTGTAGGGTAGCCAGACCTGAAGAGAAAACTATAGTGGAAATGGACCTTTTCTGAATGGAAATTATACCTTCCAGTACACAGTCTGCCAGTATAGCTATTCTGAGCAAGAGAGCCCTATTAGACATCTCTACAGTTCTCATCTCAACTCAGCCCCATAGCACTGGAACTTTCCTACCCATTTTCCTTGTGAGAGAAACGAAGCCTGTGTTGGAGCCTAACATTTCATGCATTTTCAGCACTCACCACTAGTTCAAAAGCTTTACAGAAGCTAGTTGTTTAGCAGTGGCTTAAAATCCTTCTGTCTGCCTTAGGAATCAGAAATACTGTCTGACCAGTCAGCACGAAGCTGTAGGGCAGCTACATAGCTCCAGTTGTGTGCAACAGCATGGCAGTGATGCACAAATCCAAAAGTTATTTGGAGGAAACATCCTGGGACATACTTCAGGGACAATAAATATTTTAAAATAATCCACAATCTGTTTGGAAATTGATAGGCAAAAGTAAAGCAGATGAATACTAAAGGATTCAAAAATCTGCAAAACCAGTTACATGGTTAATACAGTTGTTTCCCATGTGGGTAGATGTTTGCCTACATACTCATCATGTCTTTCTAGGCCAAAATCTGGATTAAACCCCTGCTCTGATTAGAGCAGCATTACATCCACTGCTTTTAACACAGCTCTGTTTTCTTCCATGGTGACTAAGATGGGTGTGGATCAGCTTTATTTTTTAATCCGTGCTTTTTTTTTTTTTTTGTAGGGTGACATGATTTGAAGTCATGGATGCCACAGACACCAGTGTTTGATAAGCATTGCTCCTGCATCACCTTCTGCACACCTAGCATGTGCCATGGTGACAAGCCTCTATGCAGGGTGACCACAATTTCCCTCGGATTTAGGAATAAGGTCGAGATTTTTCCAAACTGACTGATTTTGTAAAATCTTATGTAGAATTAAAGGAACAATGGGTGCACAATTATTGGCTGTTACTAAGAATTTTAGCTTGGATCCTCAAATACACCAGAGTGGCTACATAGTAAAGTAACTCTGAAGAACAAAAAGTAAATGCACCCATTGGGCTGAGGCTAACAAACAACTGAAAATAAAAGAAACACCAATCTTTTAGAAGTTAAAAAATGAATCAGGATTTGCGTTGTTGCATGTACCTTCTATGGTCTGACTCACAAATTTTACCCTTTGACAACGTGACCGTTCACAGCTGTATGTACCAGCATGTGTATGTACCTGCGAGCAGACAACCTGGGCTATTTATTACATCGTGTTAAAAGAAACTGTGTTTTTCACATTTTAATGCACAAGCTACACTGACACCCACACCATATAGCTGCCTGAAAATAAACCAGCATTGATTAAATATAGAAATCTTCCATATGCATTTGTAAACCTTGCCAAAATAGATCAAATGCTATATAAATCCTCAAGGCCTGCTACAGTTTTAATCAGAGAAGTGTTAGTTCTAGACTTGGGTTATTTTCTTTCTTGGCCACTTTTCTAGACTGTTTTGAGGAATACTGTCTGGCTGTCGTTTGTGCACAGATCCATCAGGATAGCTTCTTACCTATAACCACAAGACGATACCAGCCTCAGTGGTTTCCTTCTTCCCTCCTGTCTTCTGGGAAGGAGGATTAGATTCTACTTAGTGCCTTTTTCCATCTAACACGTAACATCTTTGAAAAACCAACTGGATCCTTTTATATGCCAGTTAGCTAACCTACATAAACTGCCAAGAAAAGTTTCACTACTAAAAATAACGGCTCCGTGAACGAGCACGGGATTCGGGACGGTGCAGTGCAGGGACACCGGGTACCGCCGTGGCCCACAGTAGCTGGTTTCCACCCGCAGCAGCGGGAGCGGTCTGGGAGGCTGGAGCCTGTCCCGGCGGCGGCACGACCCCCCCCCCCCCCGTCTGCCCCGGGCCGCCGCGGGGCGCGGAGCTGGCGCGGGGTGCGGAGCCGGAGCGCGGCGCGGAGCCGTTCCCGGAGCAGCCACGAGAGGGAGATGCAGAACGCGGAATGACGGCGGGGGCGCGAGGGGGGTCAGGCACCCACGGGAACGGGCACAACTCCCCTCCTGCGCGCTTAGACACTTATTTTCAAAAGGTTTTTTCAAGAATTGCCACCCCAGCCCCGCAATGAACATGCCGCGCTCAGCCCCTGACAGGGGGTGTCTCGCTTACCAGTTTAAAAAACTTCCTCAGGTTTGCTTTGGGGGTTTTACTTTCTTCTCTTCTAGGTTTCACTTCTGCGGCTTCTGGGCTCTTACTCTCATCTTTGTCAGGAGCCACAGCTTCTAAAGACGCGTCTGCTTTTTCATTGCTTACGATCTCCGCTTCTTCCGATGCGTTCTGGGGTTATTTTTGGTAAATATTAAGAAAGTGGAAAAAACATTCAGACTTAATCAGTGAGGTGTATTTTTTTTTTTTTTAAATAAGTCACAATCAAATGCTCCAGCAGTGCAGTAAGTTGGTACATGAGGAGCAAATGTGGCACGAAAGTATTCTCAGCCTCATTGTATCTGTACGTGTTTCTTCAGGAATTTGATTTATCCCAGTTAAAAAAAGTATATAAGCTGGTGGGATTTTAAGCACTTGTTTAAACTGAAGAAATAGCCTTTCTTGAATTGCAGTACCAGTTCCCAAACACAATAATTTATCTTTAATTACAATTTAAAAAGAAAATTTAAATGACATTACATACAGTAATATGTCCCCTGAGCAGATGATACTCAGGTAAAAACAGTAAAAATGAGAAAGATCATACCCACGAGTTTCCACACAACGTCAGGAACAGGATTAATTAAAAGACCACGGACATTATTAATTGTTAAAACTCTGTTTAGCACCCTTAGTGAAATACAGAAGTGCAACGTCCCAGCCACAGCGTTCTCAGGCTGGTCACATCCACAACACTAGCGCCTCTTCCCAGTCGCAAAAATATAAATGAGTTCCTGAGGTACAAGGTAGTTAAGTAGCTCATCTGTTTACTTCACCTAATCCCACAGGTCACTGCCACCCTCACTGATCGTGTTGACCCTCATTTGAGTTCAAGAAAAGCTGCTGGGTACTTGGCAACGTTGCCTTTATAGAAGGATTCTAGGTCCCGCTGAGCTTTTGTGAATTACTGGAAAGTTCCTTCTGTTATAGCAGTACTTCAACCAGAGACATGTGGTTTGGAAATTCCTCTGAAATATGGATCCCTGTAAAATTTATTGATTAATCTCCTGCATGTCTCATTCCACAGCCTTCTCAAGGCTGTCCTGGGAATGCTCAGTGGGTTTAACAGAACGAGACCTGTGCAGAGCACAATATGTGAACAGGAGGCACATTTCTGCTGTCGGAGGTGGAGGCACAGCCGGGCAGGAGGCTGAACAGGCGTTTCCTTAGCTGGCTAGTCTGCCTTTTATAAACGCCCTGGTAAATAACATTCTTCTGTGCCCTCAAGAACCACTAATTAATTCCCATCCCACTGTAACTGTATAAAGAAGTATCTTCCTTTCTGCCATAAAAAGAAGCTATTATGCTAATAACCAGGTAATTTGACCTGGAGCAAGCCCTTATAATTTTTCAGCCTATTACAGAAAGGTGCAGAACATCATAAAGGCAGGATAAAGTACACCCTCAGCCTCCAATACTGAATCAAACAGAAGCAGTTACTCTAGGTATTGGCGTTTCAACATGCTGCTGCTTAAAAATACAGCACAGTTACAGCTGAAATGTGTACTATGGTTACGAGAGGAAAGAACTGCTGTAAATAAATCTCAGAGCGATATTTCACAATTTTTACATGTACTTACAGGAACTCACATGTAATTCATACTCATAGTTATTCTGACCAAATTAATTTTAGTCACATGAACAGGAGAACAATGTAAAAGACAATACCAAAGATTCACCCCAGCCCCAGATCCTGACTCTGGCAAAAACTGGATGCCTCCTCCAGCAGCAGTTTACAGTACTACTGCCCTCATATACTTTTCCAATTGTCTTCAACCTGGTGATTCCCATGTAGTATTCTCTGGTTCAATAGCCCTTGATGGAATTTTTCCTACAGAAATTTAGCTAAGCATTTTCTGAGTTGATATAAATTCCTGACATCCAGCAGCACCCTGTGGCAAAGGATTCTACAGCTAAAATATGCTTTTTTTTAAAAAAAAAATATTTTTGTCACCAAATAATTTTATTTGATACTCTACTGCTTTTATTTTGAGCAATGACTGATCTTTCCTGTTCACCTTTTATGTTACAGTAGTCATTCTGTATGCTGCTGTCATCTTCCTTTCTGCCAACTACTTTCTGAGGCAAAAAAAAATAAATCTTAATTTATGTAGTTCTTCATACAGAAGCCATTCAATATATTTATGCATTTTTCTCTCAGTATTATACCTTTTAGTTATATCATATTCTGAGCTGAAGGGGACACCACATGCAAGATGGGGACTCACCATGGACTTCTACAGCAGCATAAGAGATTTTGCTTTGTTCTTTACTCCTCTTTTGTGGAAGAAACAAATATTTTGGGGGTGGGTTAGGGGGGAGAAGAATGATGAAGGAATAAATTCCTTGTCCCCTGCTGCCTGAGACGACTGCAGCACAGCTCGCTTCCCCATGGAATTGTAGATTTAATTTATATTTATGAACATTTTTGAGATAATCAATCTATAATAATTTTAATCTATATTTCTGCCTATTCACACATACATATAATCAATTCACCATCTATTTGCTTCAAGGAAATGATTCATTGCATGAGTTGAAACAGTGGCTCAATAAAGCAGCAACCTAGCTTCTGGGAGCTCATCAAAGATTACAGTTTGGGATCATATTACTGCTACGCTGTTACAGCTGCAACCGAAATGAGTTTTGTCTCTCAAGCTACGTCTATGCAATGGCATTAGTGTCACTGCAGATAACAAACGCATCCTGGGGTGAGATGCCAAACTGTGAAAGGCAGTGTCTATTTAAATAAAGAGCTAAGTGATAGTCAACTATTCAGAGAGACTAGTTTGTTTAAAGTAATCGGTGGCTTTTTGTACATTTCTCGATGGATTCCGTAGGAGGCTTTAGGAAAGTTTAAATCCTGTTTTAGAACTCCTTATTTTTACTTCTTTTTTTCTTAACTTAGATATCCAAAATACCTATGCAGTTACTTTAATTTGGTACTATTAAGCATATCAGAGTTGTTGCAGAAGTTACAGGTTATCTTATTTGAGATCTTAGGCTTGCTATTAAAAATTTTATGACAAATTTCTTATAATTATCTCCAGGAATCATTCTGGTATACCCATCTCCCTCTGTAAGACTGAATTAACTGATGTTGAAGATTCTCTTTTACGATTTCATGATCTCAGAGATGTCTCTGGAGGCCTGGTCCAACCTCCTGCTCAAAGTTGCTGAGGAACCTGTCAAGTTGAGCTTTTAGAATCTCCAAGGCTGGAGGTTCCACAACTTCCATGAAATCAGATCAGGGTATTCAGATATGCTGGGACAAAAGGAAACTCTAGAGGCATCACAAAATCCTCTTCTCAAATAAGACTGATCAAGGTGACACATTCTTGGAGACTGATGACACAGGACCGTGGTATATTGTGTACTTCAGAGATGCTGAGGATGCCTGTGCATGGTATTTCAGTAGAAGGGAAAACCCCTTTCAGCTAAGAAGGTTTTCTGACATACTTTTAGGAAGAGAGTTTTTCATTTTTTGTTCCTGTTTCCCCTAAGAAACTGAAAAAAAATTTTCCATTTATACATTGAAGAGAATCACCAAACTGTTTCTGGCAGGAATTGAAATTGTAATAGGAAGAACTTGACAAAGCTAAAAAGTCAATAAACTTTGAACAATGTTACATTAACCGAAATGGTTCTCTAGAGCAATGACCTAAGTTACTTCTTTACATCACCTGGAAGAAAGACAAAATTATATCAAGTTTTGTGATAGTTTTAGGACAAAACTGCAGTTTGTATATAATAATAATTTGCAAACAGCCCAGCTCTATCAGCTTCATGAGTCTTTAATGCATAAGTATTCTCATAAATGTAAGTTATCACCTAATTGTATCAACTGAGGTTGCTGGATTCATGGGTTCAGTTTCCTTAAACACAAATTGTAATAAATGCACCACAGAGAGTATTTTACTTTTTACTAGGCTTTTTGTTTCACTGTGTTTGGGAAGCATTTTTCCATCTGTTAAATGACAGTGTCCCTAGTTTTCTCCTAGTAATAAGATTACTTGAAACAGTTATGGTGGAAAGTTTGTGTCTACTCTTTGAGTTTTCTAGTTCTTGTTTTGAGGAACTCTTACTACACCATTTTCTTATCTAGGCTCCTGACTATACAAACTGTTGCCTTATGAGAGCCTAACTTATTTTGTGACCTGGATAACTTTGATAGGAGTTTTCCTTTTGCTTGCTGCATCTTTCTTAAAAATTGAGGTAAACACTATACCCTGCTTTGATCTTGTGCTAGAGTCTGAACTGGCACTCTCCACTGCATTCATTAGACTCAAGGAACAGTTCTTCTCTTTTTCCTGGGTCATACCTTCTTTATGAAGCAGCTTTTCTTTCATCTTAACAATATATATGAGAGATGACCTTTTGCTCAAGAAATTTCCACTTAAAAGAGCAGTCATGCTTGAGATCTGTTCCTGCCACTCACAGACTCACAGGCAGGAAACAAGGAGGGTTACAGAGACTTTAACCCACCTTCCTGCCCTGCCTTGCCAAGGCAAAGGCGATAGAGGTTGCTGCACCATTAGTGTGCTCTCAGACCTCCACCCTGAAGCCTCCTGTGACCTGCAGCTGCTGCCTGAAGGTGCCACTCAGCAGATCTTGAGCTATAACAGCTCAGGCTATTAACTAATTAGCATCAACCACTGTCAGCTTATGGTTAAACCACACTGGTCTGCAAACAGCCCAGGAGCATGGTTCTGACTCATAAGTCCTATTGGTTTTATTCCCTGGGTTGAGGAGGTTAAAGCCCCTCATTACCATAAGGATGACAACTATGCCAGTAGTCAGGTTGTGAAATGGCCCCCAAAAGCCCATTACTTATCATCCTCCCCAGTCCCTCAACCAGGGGGAATTCTTTTTCAAGTTCCTTCATCCATTTACCTGGAAAAAAAATGGCCAGAATCTCCTTCTCCCCTGCCTGATAGGTAGTATATCCTAGGATGGGAGCAGGTAAACTACTGCAGGAACTTGGTAAGTTCTGGGTAATTTTAACATTGATCTCACACACTCAACCCAAATATTTATCTTTGCTTTCATATGGCAGCAGCTCAGCAATAAAAGGTGTTATTCTGCTTCACTTAATAGCTAACCAGTTTGCTGTTTGTGTTATCAGTGCGTAAATACCCCCCAGTAAAAAGAAGATGATTTTTCTGCATTTGTATGGCAACAGAATTACAACAGCTTAAAATTCTCATTTTTAAGAGGTATATCAGCTTTTAAAGATAATTCAGAGCGGTCTAAGTAATACTCCCTCAATCACTTTCCTCCATCATTTACTGGCATGCTTTGATCAGATATAAATGAAGCGTCATGTTTCTCTGCCCTGATCAGATATGTATAAGGTCTTGAAACCAGGTTTCCAAAACAAATATGGGAAATTACTAACTGAAATTTTCTATTAGTATTCCTTAGTATTTGCAAAAAAACCCAACCTGCTAGCATGAGAAACATTTGAGTTATGAAAATTCTTGCGCAGACTGATCAGGAAATGGGGCAAATACAGTCAAAGTGGTTTCCATCTGAGCTGAATAAAGATTTTTTTCCTTTTCTTTTACATATTTATTCGTCTGTAGTCAGAGCAGCAGCGTTAACTGCAATGTGTTGACAGGCACTTCATTAGCTTTACTTTGAAGTGAAAGCTCATCAGAAGATAGATATTTAAGAGACTGCCTGGAAAGAGAGAATCCTGGATCTATTGAGTGTGGTGGTTGCTATTTGTTAGTTCAAAAGAAAAACTACACATGACTCTGAATTATACACCTATTTGGAACAGTTGTTAGCTTCGATTCTTTATCCTAGCAAAAGGGCAGTACATTAAGTGAGCCAGAAAGAAAGATAAAATCACTGCAGAAGAGACACGGCATCTTTGAACCAAGCTGAGTTTGAGGCTAACCTGTAGTCTAAGGACTTCTGTGTGGTTTTTTGGTTTGGTTTTTTTTTTTTCATCTATCCTCATTTTTTTTAGCTTCAACTGAGTCACCAGGGTCTTTCATCAAAGGAAATATAATATTCTCCATCAAGAAAATCCAGTAAAACATCATCAGCATTTTATAGGTAAGGATTCAATGCTCAAAGCAGGCAGATTTTTTTTTTTTAAAAATTCTTATGACCAAGTTCAGTTCTCTACTGCAGAAGTTTACTCCAGAAAACTTGCAAAAAGATTTGATCTCAGCACAATTCCATTCCCAAGAAGTTCTAACTAAGCAGAAATGGGCTCATTTTACAAAGTTCAGATTTCACATACTATTGTAGTTCAGTGCATTTGCGTAAATAATTTAACTGGCCCTTAATATTTTTGGTAGCAACCCAAACCTGCTTGGAGTTGTAGAGAGTTCTTTACAACACTTTCCATTTACTGATGTAGGCAGCTGATCATGATATAGGATAAATTAAACTCAGCATTATGAATAAACAGAAGTGAAAGACAGTTTTGGTACAAGGTTTATACTCCTGAGATGTTTGAAATCCCAGGACTTCACATGAAGATTGTTGTAAGACCTAGACCTAGTTTAGCTTAGCTCTAGTATGAGATGAGGGAGCTGTTCGCTGTGGGCAGAACCTACATTACACAGAGCAGTAAAATATCTAGAACTACATTAGTTTGGGTTAATCCTTCAAAATCAGGTTTTGAAATCTTACTAAAACCTTATCAGAGTTTTTTTTTTTTAAACCATCACCACCAATTTTTCTTCCACAGCAGTGATTTTCACTTTTTCTGCAAGAAAATGTTCCTTCTTACATGTTTTTTCTTTTTCAAACACAAAAGACCTTGTTCATTACGAAATTACTGAACTTCAGGCCAGATTTATTACCCTCAATTTTACACTGAAACTGCATACAACCATCTGCCAGAAGGCCTCTTTTTTTTTTTTTTTTTTATTTCATCCTGATGTTCAGCATACATCCTGCTTCTCCTCTCTGTTTTCAAATAAGCCAGACTACTCAGAGGAGGAGATTTCTGTAGTAATAATAACTATATAAAAAACCTCCCTCTCCTTTTTCTTCACAACTTCCTCTCATTCTAAGTACCTGATTTGCCCAGTTCCACAGGAAATTAAGTCCCAAGTAACAACTGTTTCAAGCTTAGATTGTTTTCAAGCATGTTTACCCTGTAAATATCTAAACAGCTTTTTTAAAAATTTAAGTAACATCCCCAAGCTATATCTCCAGGATCATTGCTCAGTAGGGAAAATACAGCTAAAGAAGCTGCAGGACTAGTCACTCAACATCTGTGTGTTTGGAAGCAGTTCATTTCTGGGATTTGAACTTGAACAGAAGCCCAGGAAAGCAGTTATTCAACACACAGTGATTCAGTAAAGTTTAATACAGCTCTTCTCTTAAATGAAACAAGAAAAGAATAAGCCTTCAGCTTATAAACCACTAAGGATCATGGAAACATGTTTTCAAAGTTAGTCATAATTTTAGTTGAAATCATTATTTAACCTGAGGAAAAAAAAAAAAAAATCTTCCCAAGCAATCAACCTCAGTCCCCAAATTTAAAGACTGATCCACGCTCATATGAAACTTGTTCTATTGAGTAAGGATAGACCCACCAGATTCCAGGTTTTCAGACGTTTAGAACTAAATCAAACAGTTCTCAAAAATGATTTTTTTTAATAGCTATATCTCTATTAATGATATAATTTGGTAAAGAATACTATAATCTCTGTGGGATTTTTAACAAATACATTGAATTCACAGAATAATATTCCTTCTTCTATAATATAATTCAAAAATAGTACAGACAGGTCTAAAAGACTACAGTTTTATAAGATTCTTCTACAGGAGTCTAACTGCCATTATTAGCCACGTGTACATGTGACTGTCCAAAGCTCATGTATGCATTTATAACTGCATATATCATTTATATCCCTGAGGGTGGGATATGTGGGATATGCTCAACTTTGCAGATTTGACTGCTTTACTGTAACTCTTGATGCTGTGTGAAGATGGAGCTGTGGGATGGACCAGCTCCAAAATCCAGACGTACCTTTTTCCAAAAGAGCTTGCTCAGTGGCATGGGAGTGGATGATGCTTTCTCCTTCGTCACCTCTTTGGGGGCTTCGCTGGCCGCTGCCTGCTGTTGGGCTGCAGGCTCGGGGCCTTTTGTATTCTGCTTAGTTGTCTGTGGCTCTTGGGAGGAAGGGACATTTTTGTCTGATTTTACAGGGGTAGCAGGCTGCTGTTCCGTGCTCTAGAAAGAAACGTGAACACACAGGCTATTGGAACCACGTGAATGACAAGAAACTCGCAGCACGTTCAGGCATCACCTCGACAAGAGGTAAGGGCACAGCAGACCACCACACACACAGCAGTAAGGTGCAGCTTATGAGCCGCATCCCTGGCCTTTCAAATGTAGTAACGTCTTGAACAGAGGAAGCAAATTACATAGCAACCCACCCTTCATAACAGAGATGATGAATCGATAAAGAAATTAAAACACTGTCTTTGAGACTGAAAATGACAGGGAGAATAATTACCCTTTGACTGCATTATTCATACAGATAACTTGAATCATCCTACTCACTTTGCTAGTAGTTGTCTGTTGGGTCTCTTTTGCAGCCTGAAGAGAAACAAAACACAAAGACAAGTCTGTGTCTGGCAATGTCAGTGCTCACAGTTACACAGTTCAGGAATTGTCTGTGTAACAAATTATTTTATTTTTAGTGAATGTTTGCGAAAGTCCTGGCTCCTGCAACCATGGAAACTGATCTCTGGCAGAAGCAAGGCTGCCTGAAGGGACTGCCAGCTCGAATCGTTCTACCTGCAGCAGCATCGCAGCCTCGTGCTCATGCTGCTGTGCTTGCTGTCCTCAACTTGTTCTTTAAAAATATGTATTTGCATATGCATTCCCAGTTTCTTCAGGTAAGACATTATGCAGGGTTTTAAGATATTAACAGAGATTTTTGAGCTGGGTCTGCACGTGCAACTTTCAGTGCACACGTACAAGCCAGAGCTGGGTCTTTTCCACTGGGGGAAATCACATACCAGTCAGGGACGTGCTAATGTCGCCTTTCAAGCGGGAAGCTTTGCTTTCTGGGATGCAAAACGTAGGCAGATGACTGTCTGGAAGTGAAGTGCACAGAACAGCAGTGGCTTTATAACTTAGAAGGAAGAGTTGCAGCTCTACAAAGAGAAGCTCTGCAGGTGCTGGGGGTTGGTTTAGTCCATCTGCTCACACTTTTGTGCGTTTGGTGGGATTTACTCTTTTGTAAAAAGTCATTCACAGTGATGGGTCTCCTGGTTTCATCAAAATACACGAAGCCAGGAGGGATCCAGTTTGTTAAATTCCTTCCTGGCCAGCGATGTATATCAGAATCTATTGACCCTGACATCCAGCGTAGCTTACACTGAAGATGAGTATCTGAGCCGTACAAAAAGAGGAGCAGCAAGCCACAAACTCAAGTAAATGTGAGCCCAGCATCCCTGGGTTTAGGCAGCCTGCTACACACTTTACAGATTTCTTGAAAGAATAGGTGAGAGTTATTTTGCAGGAGCCAAGAACTACTTTTTTTTTTTTTTTTGTGGTTAGCTCTAATGAACAAGATCCAGAGTAAGTGGTATGAAGTACTGTAATGCCATGAACTGGCTTCAGTAATAATGCTGAAAATAAGTGATTAACCCTTCTCTGCCAGATAAAAATTCCATAAATCAGTACAGTTATACTGCAAAACTGGCATGCAATGTAAGGCAAATATACATGGATGGAAATAAAAAAACCTAACAGATTCAACTGTCAAACGCCATTCAAACACAGTCTTTGAGGTCATATGGCCAAATTGCATTTCATCAGTTTATGTTATGGATTTATATTAGGATGCACATTGCTATTTGAAAACAACATTCACATGTTGCTTTGAAGTTAGTATTCATGTAAACACAGGACACTGAAAAACAATGTTTCTGTTAACCTAATAGTCAATCTATTCGTAAGTAAGGTACAGAGAAGTACATTTTGGAAGACTTGCCAAGAAAGAACTTTCAGAGGAGACAGTGAAGTGCTTAAATATGAATGTGTATATTAAAATGATAATTTCAAGTAAAGGAATTCATTACCTAGTCATCTAGTTGACACATCATCCTAAGGCATTTCAAATGGAGAGAGATAAACAGAACTACTTTTTTTACTAGAGGTGATAACTTCAGGGCTTGCCCATTACATCAGTGCTCTGATTTGAATTCCCAATTTCAATCAGCCTTACAAGCAAACTGTTGGCACCATCTTAATCCATCTCCTTTATTCTTAATATGCATAAATGATACCTCAGTTATTGGTTCTGTATTTTGTATGGGAAAAGCAAGCTGGGAAAATAAACTTCAAAACAAGAAAAAACTCAAAAGTAATGATATTTTAAGACAGATTTTATTGGTGTGAAAAATTTAGTGCTGTTGCATTCCTTCATAATAACTGCTTTCATTCCAAACCAAAAGTCTTTAAAATTCTGTCAAACAGACTAATGAAAACCAGTCATTTCTCCCAACAACTCATTGCAAGATTTTGAACTGTTATAGAAAAGTCTTCGCACCTTAAAAAATGCTAGCTGGGTATATTTTTTGCCAGGAAGCCTTAATCCATTATGAACAAGTAATTCATCAAAACTTATTATCAATGTAGTATATACAAGATGAGATCTTAACTTTAAACTGTTGGCAAGAACTGTAAACTTAAAACCATTGAGAAGATTATTATTTCTTCAGTAATATACAGATGACATCTCAAGAATGAGACAGTGGAAAACATTTTTGTTTTGAAAATATCTTGAAGAACTCCCTTTGCCTTTTGCCCTTGATTATAAAGCCCCCTACTCATGAGAAATTCCATGTGGGTGTTTTGAGTGAGCATTAAATATTAATTACTTTCCTCCCCCAGTGGAAGGGTCTCTGCTTCTGCATTCTTTGGGCTAAAAAGCTACAATTCTCTGCTTCTCTACCACAGAACATCCTGGTAGGTTATCTTCAGAGAATGTAGTAATGCCCAAATATGGACCTTGAGACCAAAAGTTTTCAGTGATTTTTTAAGATAAAAGCTAATGTCCTCTGAAACAACCATTTGCACAAAAAGCGTGCGTTTTGAACAACTTTAAATTATCCTTGAAAACCAGAC
Organism: Strix uralensis; assembly: GCF_047716275.1. Lineage (NCBI taxonomy): Eukaryota > Metazoa > Chordata > Aves > Strigiformes > Strigidae > Strix > Strix uralensis. Next base: position 7,717,731 of record NC_133989.1, on the reverse strand, counting down.
TTTTCCCCCTCCAAACTGAACTTAGAATTTGATCAACAATTACTTTTCTCATTTTCACTGAAAAGTAACTATTTCTGAAGGAAATTTCATGTTCCAGCCTTCTCTATGCCATATCAGATGCTGCAGTTCACCAAATCACCAATTTTAACTACATGACAGTGCATGTTAAGGCAATGTAGATCATAAAGCCTTAATTGGAGTTGGATTGATCTCTCAAACCTGTTCTATAATTGCAGGTGCTGCTCATCTCTGCATAACTCATTGTTTGTCAGTACCTTTTATTTTATTTTAAGTGGCCAGAGAAGTTTAGTCAGCATTAGTATGTGTAACTGGGAAGCATATAGTAGGGAAGGTTAGAGGAATTGTTTCAGAATCCTGAATTCACAGATGGTATAACAAGATGAAACATTGGGCATGGATTGTTTTCATCATGCATGGCACAGAAATGCTCACACCAATAGTTTTCAGAGCACTGCACAGCTGGCCAAATGCTGATTTCAGTTACCAATTAAATAACTTTGCTCTGTGACAGGAGCCATCTGTTACTGCTCAGGGTTCTGCTCTTGCTAGATTTTCATACAGACCTTATGCTTAAAGAGTTTACTAAATGTGCTGTGTCCTAGCTTGGGACTCTCTGCCTTCTTTTTCTTGGCTCCTTTAGTTTGAGATTCTGCCGCTGTCTTCGGAGGAAGTTGCCCACCATGGCCTTTTTCTGCTTTCGATCCCTTTTGTACAACAGCATGTGAAGTTGAATATTTATCGCAAAGTTTTCATTTGGTTCATGAAAGACAGTCAAACTCATACATGTAGGGGTTTCATAGTTTTAAAATAGGCAGATATATAAATCTTTGAAAATACCTTCATTCTTTTTATTGCAGTGTTATAGGGACTTTAAAATGTTTTGCATAATGCATTATATAGGAAATAAGAAATATGAATATTCATGATATATGCTACATAAAACATTTCAAGTTTGCACTAATATGTATGAAATTAGTTAGAAATGAAAGTATCAGAAAAATAGTGATGATAGACTGATACTGAAAGTATTGAATGAGCACTGCTTCCTTCTCATGCCATTCTAAATATCTGCAGGAGGCACTCATTTTGGGAATCATCACCCACTGATGTTAGAGACTGAATCTCTAAAAAACTAGGGAGCACATTGAAAAACTCCACTGAATAGCTATAAAATAAATATTGATAGATGTCTATGTGGGAGAAAAGCAGTATCAGACTATTTTTAAAAAGTGGTAGCAGACTACCTGCAGCTCAATGCAGACTGGGTAGAGGTGGGTCTGTTCAAATACATGACTTTTCTACAAGTCTTGGAAAAACTCAAGTAACATTTGCTAAATGTTCCATTTAACTTTTCACAGCATTGGAAAAAATTTCAAAATCATAATTCAAGTACCTCCTGAAAACTTCACTCTTCAAGTCACTGCTGTTGTCACCCCCTCATCCCCCCCAGTTTTCAACACAACCCTCAGGATTTATCAGTGCAGGTAAAGAGCTTAAGTTTTCATGTTATGAACAATAGGGGTTTTTTTTCCTTCCTTCTCCACCATTTTCATCTTTCCAGTAATAAAAAAAAAAGGAGGGGAGACAAAACTAAAAGTGTCTAAGGTTGGTTAACCGAGCTTCAACATACAAACAAGTTAACACAAGAGTCTGTTCTATTGTAACTGCACTGTACGTATGCCCATAACATGTGACTAATCAGAAATAATACGGGGTAGCATTCTTCACTCTTCAGTGTCAGGTTTTAAAGCAGTAAGATGCCTTTGATCACCTAGTACAAAAGGAGGATATAGTATTTTTTACTAACTACTTGCTAGTATCCTGGACTTCATTCTGATCTCCCTTGGGCAATTTATTTCCTGATTTAGTTAAGACTCAGGCCAATATATAATGAAGAAATATAAACTTTAAAAATTTTTTTCAATGACAAATGACTCAAGCATTTGCCTTCCAGGTAATTAGCTTGTCCCTTTGCAAGCTTTATTCTGGTTTTTCACACTTGAACAAGGCAAAAATAAAAGCTTCCAGTCAGAAAAAAGCTTTAAAATAAGTTGACAAAAGTTTCCAGGAACTATGGAAGCATGAAGAGACTCAAAGTCCAAAGAAACAATGGACCTACAGTATTTACAATGTGAAGTATCAAGCACTGTGCTTGACCACAAGTAACAGGGTAGGAGGAAAGGTCCAAAGTACAGAATATAACATGTATGAGCACATGAAGTCGACATCTTGGTCTCAAGATAATTTCATGCAGTGCAGTTACATGCTTCCTACAAAGTGCTTTGTACTGTGAAGAGGCTGTGGCCAGTCACATCAAAATTGGCCTTTTTCCCCCTGCAATCCATCCTCCATTATCACTATTCCCAAATGTACAGTGCTGCAGGAGCAAGTCAGGGTCTGCAACAGAAGGATAAAATAGGTGCTGGGTAGACCCAGTCCAAATGCCATGTCAGTTAGTATAAACTTGCAAAGGATCAATTCATCCAGGGAAGTATGACTCAAATTATATTTGACTCCTGTGCTTACACGGATGAAGTGACAATCATTAAGGGTGTGCCCAGGCTGCAGAAAGCATACATGCCTTTAGCCAGCTGATTAAAGCTGGAGGCATCACTGCTGATAGCCTGTTGTTGCAAAAACCACTAAGTTCAGCTTTGCTGATGCCATACACCTCTGCATTTCCACAGGAGAGAGTTTGCTGTCGTGCTCTGCAAAGCTGAAGTGGCCTGTGGCTATTTCCCAGATTTATGAGAAAGCTTGTCTGTCCTCTTTGCCATGGGAGAGCTCTGCCAAGACACACTGGGAACGTACCAGCCCTTGTGTGATAAAACCCAGCTCCTCCCTGCAAAGGGGGTGCACGAGCAGCCAAAATGAAAGCGCGACCAGGATGCAAAGGCACAGCAGTCCCTGTGCCAGCCAAACCACGTGAAAGCCCCTCGGCGCTCAGGAGAGGCTCGGACTGCATGAAGCAGAAAGCCTCACCTAAGAACACATCTTTACTATTAAAAATATTTTTCAGGGGAAAGTGACCCTTATTTCATTATATGTATCAGCTGAAAAATTTGCAGCTTTCCTGTATGACAGTTGATAAATTAACCTTTTAAACATATTCTTCCTTTAATATAGTAAAAATGTCATTCTTTGTATCAGGAAGATAGTGAAGATAAAGGAATTCTTAACAAAAAACCAACTCCCATTTAACCTCTATATAATGACTTTGCATATCCTGCTAGTCATCTGGATTTGTTTACCCCCACAGGTGTGATAGCAAACCAAACCCAAACATATTTGTTTCCAAATTACAGTATGCCCGCACCAACAAGTCACCTGTTACAGAAGCACATGGGTGCACTTGATAAGGTCAGGTATGCAAGCAGGACTGAATAACTGGATTTTTCAGAAGCTGTTGAAAGAGCTACAAGTCTTGCTGAAAGAGTGCAATTTGATAACTACCTTTTCTGGTTATCTTGGAAGACCTTAGCCCTGGTTCACAATTTCCAGAATTATTGAGCTATAATCGGGGAGTGATGTGTGTCCCCATGTGCTCACCAAACTTTCCAGAAAGACTGATTTCACCATTTTCGTACCAGGCTATATAAAAAAAAAATCAAATGGGACAAAAAGGATAAAAAAAATAGAATAGAAAACAAATATTGGTGCTTATAGTGATTTTGACTGCCTAATAGTTACATGGAAAGACAATTTCCTTTTTAGGGTTTTATTCTTTATGTGTTAATTAAATTTTATCACAGGCATTACAAGAAAAACTTTAGTTATTATAGTCATAACATGTAAGGAGATTTAATCTGGAATTTCCCAGTTATGCAGTCAGTGATATGCCTGTAAGCCACTGAAACACTAGAAGATAGAAAAGAGCTTAATACAAGTTGTCTCACTTCTGCTTCTGTTGAAACTATTGTAAGTTTTGGCACTAACCTACATCTTCCCATTTTAGAAGATTATGTTTACAACTTAAAATTTTTACAGTTTAGGTTTTTCCTCTTTTTTTTTTTTACAAGCTTGTTAAATACATTGAATCAGTCAGATATTTTCAATATCTCTAACAGCAAATGAATGCTATAGTAATGAAGCTTTTCTGAATTCACATAAAGGACCACGATTGCTCATGGATGCTAAAACCAATTTTCCTCTTGCAAGTGGAATCAAAGAACAAATGGTTTGTAAAAAGGAAATCAAGAGGCCACATCTGCCTGTTACACAGAGGAGCATTTCTCAGGCTGGTTCTGTACCTGTCCAGTCAATACAGATTTTAGTTCCCAGTGGGAACATCACACATGCTTGCAGTCAGCCTGATGTATTGCATTAGAACAGCTTGAGTGTTCAATTCACCCCGCTTAAAAAAACCTGATCTTCGTCTCTGCACATAAAGGGAAGAATCCTGAGTGGCCAGGAAAGGGCAGCTCTCCCTGCAAGTCCCAGTCCTGCTCAGACCAGCTCCATCACCTTCCTGAGGTTTCAGCTGCTGCATGGGAACAGCCCATCAGCCCCGACTGTAGCACAGCCCATGCAGGGATGCTTCAGCCAGAAGAATCCCAGAGAGGAAATGTTGGGATCTCCTCCTGCTTTTCATTGATTTCATTGGGAAGCTGATCCTTGCCCATCCTCCTGCACCCCGAGGGGGGGACCCAGCAGTAGCTGTGGATGCACTACAGGGCAGGAGGGTGGGAGCAGGCTCCTGCCCCGCCATGCCGACCTAGCCACAGAGCTGCCACAGGCCGGGGGACCTCCCATGACCTCCCACCAGGATGTGGCAGCTCCAGCAGGTGTGGAGGAGGATAAAGGAGACATGCATATACACAACTGGAAATGAAAAACCAGAAGCTCTATGAGCAAATGGAGTTTTCTGTAGACTCAGGAGGATTTCACCATGGGGACCTGTAGTTTTAGATCAAGGACAAGTCAGAGTAACAAGCAAAAGGGTTACCAGGTCATCAACCTTGCAGAAAATGCTACAGTTCAGATCTTGTTTGTAACATATGATATGAGGAATTGCACTGTTTATGCTCATCTTCCTTTCAAATTTATTCAGGGGAAAAAAAAAATATTTAAAATAACATCAACTGAGGAAAAAGCAACACAACAAAGAGGAAATATCTGTGTCAAAAACACCTAGTGACCAGTGACAGAACGAGGAATCTGCTTACCTTTTCTTCAGAATCACTTTTGGCTTCAGCTTTGCTTGGGGAGACCTTAAATGTATTTGAGATAAACAAACAGTCACATCCAACTCAGTCTTTCAAAAGATCTGAACGATCATATATTTGAAACTAGCAGTTTTCTAGCACAAAGGTAAAAGTACAAATATTTCTTTCTCCCCCATGTGGGAAAATTTGTAATATAAATGTTTCTCAAGGACAACTTAAAGTCAATGGCTAAAATTAAATCTGGACCAAATATATATTACTCAATCTTATGCATCAGATTAATCCATAAAATTAACTTTTAGAGGTATTAAAAATAGTTTCATCGTGCAGAAAATCCTTAAGAAAGCTAAATACCTCCAGGTCTACATCTATACAGAATAGGAAGTTTCCAGGGTAGGTCATCATCATTCGATCATAACTGCACTGCTGCACATCGCTATCCCTCCCAGGACATTCTCCAAGGCACCTCTTTGGCTTTGTTACTTCTCAGTGCCCATGAAGTGAACATGTTACAGTTAGCTCAACATGTCCATATGGGATTTTTATAACCAATATAAAGCATAGCCTAAAGATGAAAAGGAAAAGCCAAAGCTTACCAGTGTTTTAAGGAAACTCATGACGGAGTTATCTACTGCAACAGCTAGCTGGGGGTTTTCTTGTTTTACCTCTGCCTTTTCAGGTTGCCCAGCAGTGAGACTGTTGACACCTGCCGAGTCCTGCCGTAGGTCTTTTTGGTTGCAGTCATCTATCTCCTAAAAAAAGGGGGGCAAAGTTTCCTCAGTTCTAGCTTGCTTAATTTCCAGTGGAATGCAAAAGTAACATTTGTGACTTGCATTATGTTGCTCTGAGAGTCACAACCCTAATTCCAGCCATACTTCGCCAGCCTACGTATTCAGAACAATCGAGCATTTATACATCTCTTTCCCCTCGTTTCTAATATATTCAGCATTTGCCGTTGGTTGGAGGAACATTGTTCTCTGCTACCAAGTATAACAAACACAAGTAAAGTTGCACACAGCATCCCAAACAACACAGCTTTTCTCTTTTCAAGGGTGAACTTGTGAATAGGAACAAACACTGAGATTTTGGCCTTTGACACCTCAGTGTCTGATTGTACCATACAAAGATTGCTTCCGATATTCTGTATTCTGCAATTCCAGAAATAATTTTTATCTAACACAAACATGGTACAGATTAAAAGAAGGAAAAAAACAACCACCAAAGTAACTCTTCTGAGCCAGATGGAGCTGCTTCCTCTCTTCCTGGAATTACAGTTCCCAGAGCCCAAAAATAGTTTTCCAGTACTCAAGCACTCACAAGTATGTAATATTAAGTTACTCAGTTTCCGTATAGGCACCTAAACAGGGTCTGGCTTTAAAAAAAAAAAAACACCTCTTTTTTGACCAGTTTTACACTGAATTTGCCTGCCCTTCTGGCCACTTTCACCCTGAGCCTGCACAGGTAAAGCCAACACAAGCGTTATGCAGGAGAGAGCAGCTTGAGACAAGTCCTCATGTCCCATTCAGCATTTCTGTTTTTAATATTTAAGAGTACATCTGGCTGGTAATGTCTGAGTGTTACCAATAATCCTCCTCCCTTTTGTCTATCTGTCTACATTGTAAGTACAGGGCTGGATCCGTCAATTATTAAAGTAAATTGAACCTAGCATGATGGTGGCTCTGACTTTGGTAGGAGATTTGAGACATTATTGAACAATCATAGCAGTGCCATAATTCCTCAGCAGAAGTTACCATCCCCAAGTATTTAGACAGCCATACACATCTGGTGACTTAGGAAACAGTGACTAGAGGAGCAGTTAGGATACTACATGCCCAGATTACTCCAGAGGAAAAATCAGGACAAGAAATAAAACTGATGAACCTGTCCCAGTGTCTCCAATAAACAGCATCTTTGAATCACTGCCTGGAGGTCTAAGTGACATTAAGGGTTTTTTTCCTAATCTGCTAATTAGATATAGTTGTTCAGTGCCATTTTTACTAGGAAAAGTTAAAATAAAATTTTACCCTTGAGAACCTTTTCCTGTACTGAGCGATTAAAAGACCCACAATATTTGTATAGGATTTGCAGGACATAAGTTTCTGTAGGTCACTGAAGGAAGCAGACTAAAAATACATAAATGTTGTAAAACTTCAGAGGGCTAATTTGGCATCAGGAAAGATGAGCATGGAGTGGCCAGTCTCCATTCAGCATTTAAGAAGTTAAAATATGCAAGGTATTACTTGCAGAACAGACTTCTGTCTAATTCTCCACCCACTGTTTTCCAAGTTTACCCAGGAAGAAACACAGCACAGTAGTTCAGAGTGCTTCAACAGGCTATTTAGAAGTTTCTTACAAGGGTCTAACACACCACTTTGTCCAGCTGCCAGTTACGGGCCCGAGTGGCTCCAAGAACAATATGTCCCATGCAGAACATGCGTGGCCACGCCAGCCCTGCTTCCAGGGATGCCTTCTAAAGAGCTCTGGACATGTGAAAAATGCTGGCTCTATTTCAGATATTAAAGGGGTAACAGAGGCGTGAGGCAAGAGACTGAAAAAGCAGGAGGCAGAAGATATGTTACTAAACAAAACCTAGCTTCATAACTGAAGTACGTGATGCTATCAAACTCCTTATTACTGGATGCTATCAAACAATAATAAGCAATTTTTTTTTTTTTTTTTTTTTTTTTACACACAGAAGCCCAAGCTCTGGAGTTGGACTGCACTCTGTTTAAGAGGAAGGGATCTTCTTGCCAAGCACTGTAGCAAGCAGCTCGCAGCAGCAGCAGCCGCCACCTGGGACAACTGCAGAGGTGACAGGTACCACCACCGGCAGCACTAGCTGTTCCAGGGCATCTCCCTGCTAAAGCCACACATTTGCCCTCCAGAAGTAAAAGCTATTGCAGACTAGGCAGAGCGTGAGGCACAATGCTGTCCAAAAATCCCTGAACTCTGACTTGCAGAGCACAAACAGGCCCTGTGATGACCCACTACTGCACAAGGAACCCGACTCCAGGATTACCAAACCAAGGCTGCCATTAGCTACCAAGATACAACTCAAATCTGGACTTAGATAGATGCTGTGATCCATCTTGCACTTTTGGGGGAATACTGCTGTAGGAGGGAGCACAGACTCAGACCATCAGCATATAAATCAGGGATAGATAATATGGAGTCATCAATATCACATTTCCAGAGCCATAGTCAAATAACCACAAAAACCTCTGTAGCAGCTCACTGCATTATATGTTGTGCAAAGCCCTGGAGGCAAATAATGAAAAAACTCTAGAAATAACAGAAGAAACTCAGTATTAGAAGTTAGCATATACTATATAATTGTTCAATTCATTTCTCTGAGGAGCCAAATTTGGGGGTAATAAACACCTTAAATACTTATACTGTAGTTTCAGTTCAGTCATTAGAAAAACGTATCAAAAGAATGTATTCCTGCCAGCACTTTTGTTTGTATGAATCATGGCTCAGTGAAACATTTCAGGCATATAATTTATCTTTTCTTTGGCTTACATAGTAAATGCTTCATGAATTCATGAATTCTGTCCTTGTTTTAATTATGCTGTGTTCTGAATGTAGTTTTGTAGACCACAAAAATAAAGAGTGGCTCACCAAACACAGAATGTTTGTGCAGCTCTTAAGCTACAACTGTGGAGCCTCTCTCTTACTTACCAGCAATGCTGTTTGTTTTGTGTTGGCACTCAATTCAGGGAAACTTTGCTTTGCTTTTAGCTTTTACAGATACAAGTCATAATCCACCAAAAAAAAGAAAAAACTGTTGGCAGCAATATCTGGATTTTTAGTATGATTATTTGGTAACAGTTTGTAGTTACTACAGTAACAGCAATTAAATTAGACTTGGTCATTCTCCCATCCTACATGAGAACTAGCAACTTCAGAGGGAACAGAAGGCAACTGTGCTGCAAGGCAGAGCCACAGCCTTTGTTTTAGAAATGGAGTTAAAGTAAGTTTGGCAACATATCAGAAGGGCTTAGTTGATACATTTTTCCCAAAAAAGGTCCTTAACTCCTCTCTGCACCCAACATATACTCCTTTTCATATGTGAATAATGAAAGACAAGAATTATAGTCCAGAAATTCAAGGATAAAGTTGAAATTCCACTCTATGATACGGTTCTGCTACTCATTTACAGTGAAGAGCTTGAACCCCAGTTTTGTGAATCCTCAAAGACTTTCAGTGGTACATCTTTAAGCACACATGCAAAAGATGTACAGGCGCTTTTGTTAAATAGGAAACCTGTCCTCAAGCAGGCCCCCAGGCACCAAAAAGCTGTTGTGTGGGCTGGGATCCTGCAAACACTTCCACACATACCAAAACCTACAGCTCACGGGTGCCTGGGATTTCCAGATTATTCCCATTAGTGAGGTTCAGGATGTGGATAGGTATAAACCTATCCACAGAACTCAAAATTAATAAGAAAGTTAGGCATTATTGATATTAAAAAGCTTGTTCTAAATCAACAGTCCTTCTAATATCTGTTTGAACTGGCAGAATAAAATTTAGATTATTTTATCCTGTCAACTGATGGTTGCTTGTTACAAACACTTGCTTACTTGAGCTTTCCCAACATGAGTATTTGCTACCAGCAAATGTTTAACTCCAACTTCTGGTTAAAGCTACTTCAGACTTATTTCATTACAGAGAGTTTCACACTGCTACATCAACAGCACGAACCTTTCACACTCCGTAGTTTACAATCACAGCAAAACACAAAATGATGAATTTTGCATTTGATTGTAATAATAATTCTTGCGAGCCACAGGCAAAAGTTACTCTTTGTGTGTATTAGTCAAAAATATCTGCACGAATTTCCAGTGTTGAAAAGATTCAGTCTTATAAGCTACAAGCAGGAGCGCCAGTATGCACTGAATAGATTATTCATTCTGAATTATTCACCCTGTTCTGTTTATGTAGTGAATGACTTGATATTTTGTTAGGTTGAGACTACGAATTCTTTAAATGCGCGTATATAACTGTCTGAAATACTAGTGATGGGTGCCACTTTTGAAGGGCAATGATCAAAAATGCAACTGTTTAGTCTTATAAATAATCTTCAGAAAAATATTACAATTTGTAAGTTTATACAAGAAATGTGATCTTCAAATCTGAGGAGGTATAAGATAGAGAAGACAAGGTAGAAGAATAAAAATTGGAGAGACTTTTGGGGACAACCTGCAACGTCATCAGTGCAAGCAGTGAGCATCTTGTGAACTACGTCCAACACTATTCAAAACATTAGTGATTGTCTTATTTGTAAGTTTGAACTAGGGCAATAAAAGCAATTACTATTAAAATGGCATTTACACATAGATTCTGATGAGGCCATGCAGCTAGCTGCTCCCTCCTGTTCCTGACGTCGGACAGGATTTGAACTAGCTCACCAATTAACATATACTGGCACCTCTCCAGAACTGATAAAAGTTGTGCCACTTATCCCCATCCAGGGGATGGACTTTTTTAGTAGTTAATTACCTGAAAATTAATCCTATAGTATATCTGCTAATATCAAACTTTGCAGGAAGTATAAAATTTAAACTCATGTCTGTTTCCAGCTCTTTTCTTTGATTAGCATGCTCTCAGATAAGTTACTTAATTTCTTATATTGCATTCCACCCTGTAAAATCAATTCTAAGGGACCATGTTTCCTTGACTAAAAACATAATAGTTAGGAGTGCAAAAATTGCTACTGCATATTCCTTATTCCAGTATGTAGGGTATGCAACAAGCAGCTATGTCTCAAGAAGGGTGACTGTTTTAAGAATGGCACAAAACATGCTAAAGAACTTCTTTAAAACCATCCAGTGTCAAACTCCAAGATCCTAAAGCATAAGAAACAATTTTACTTTCAGGTATTTTTGCTTTCATTTGTAGCTGGCTGTTGTTCATCATCCTGGCAATTGGAGCATGAACATAGCTATCTTGCCCAAACCTTTCAGAGAAATACAAATGAATTTAAACTCAAGGTCAGATGCCAGCATTTAGTCAGGATGCACACGCTGGAGCTATTACTGCTCCACCATAGGTTCTTCTCCCACACCTTTACTCAACCACCCCTGTGGGGGATTACCTGCAATAATTTTAAGACCAACACCGATTCATTCACACAGCCATCATGGCATCGAGTTGTCCTGTGCTATTAATATTCCTAAGAGGTTTCATTAAGAGCGAAATGGATATTCCTACTCAAGCACTTGCCTTCCCCTGTGGGACACTGTTTGATGTGCTCTGTAATCCAGCAGCCTCTGTCGCTGTGATGTGCCCGTCAGGAAGGTCTGAAGTCTGCCTTTCCTCCTGGGTGTCAATTTGTGTTTTACTCCTTTCCTTTTTCTTCTCCAGTTTGAAGATCCTGTCAAAGAAGGTTACTTGTTTTGGCTTTGAGGCAGCTGCATCCTCTCCCTCAGGTGTCACTGGTGCCGTGAGATCGATGTCACGAAGCGATGCTGCTGGCGGGGCCCAGGTCAGGTTTTTATGTGCCTCTTCCTCCCGCGCAGCTGCTGCGGGAACCTCCACACTGTCACTCGGTGCTTTGTTCACTCCGGCCGCCTCTGAGCTGACATCAAGTTTCGCCGATCCAACTGATGAATCTGTAGCTGGATCTTCAGTACGCCCTGGTACAGACCATGAAAACGCGAAGACAGAGCGGGATTTAGCAGATGGCAGAGCTCTGCTGGCAGCATTCCCGAGACTCTGCCCGCCTGCGTCGGGAACGGGGCTCTGCTCCATTGTCTTTGGGGAAGAAACAGCCACATTATCCCGTGCAACACTTGCCTTTGCATCCACTACAAACAGAAGCATAAAACAGTAATTATCAAGCACAGCAAAGAAGTTATACTGGTTGTACAATTAATCATGACGACCTCACTCTTTAATAAACTAATTCTGAAACGTGGAGCCTCAGGGAGGACCACACAGAGTGCAGCTTGTTTAGAGACCCTGTGGTCTTCCTGTACTAAATATGAGCTGCCGCTCATCTGTCAGACTTGCCCATCTGATTTTCTCTCCTGTCATTCCTCATTGAAGTTGGTGCAAATTTTATCTTCTCCACAGCCCCTTCTCAGCTGCTGGAGTTCAATAACAGCCCAGGTTTTTGACTACTTAGCCCAGTGGACATGCTGAGGATATTTTACTTTCCAATTCAAATTACAGAAGTGATATGCAAAAAAAAAAATCCATCAAACTTGACAAAGTTATATATTAATATATTACACTTTCCTCTGTCAAAGCTAAATGGGAAAAAAGAATGGAAACTGCAAGGACTGATTTCATTTCCTGGCTTGCGAAACTCCACACAGGACTTTGCAGTCATAACTTACTTCATTCATTTTTCCAATGCTGTTCCTTGCCTTGCTGCCTACTCTCCATAGTGCAGTTTCTACTTGTACTTCTCCTATTGTCCGTAGTTTAAGTCTGATTTGAATACTTATAAAATCACATCTGAGGCAGGTTTCTTGTCCTTACATTTCTGACTTTTTACCCACAAACGATATGGTTCTTAGTCATATTTCCCCCCCCAAATTTCTCACAAATAATTCTCCCTGTATACACCCATGGCCATCACATTGAGATGCCAAAAAATCTTTCATCTTAAAAGTATATTTTATGATTTTATATTACAATGGCACTTTGATAATACAGCTGAGGTAAAAATCCCTAATACTGTATATGCAGACAGGAAGAGAAGGCTCCTGCTTTACAGAAAAAAAAGAAAAATCTTTCTTGTACCTGTTTTGTGGATGGGAGAACGAATTACAAATTATGTGGTGTGAAGCCCCAGTAAACAAGAGGTGGCTTGTCAAGAGGTAAAGCTTACAGCTCCCCCTCAGTTCTCTTCACTACTTTGACTAGAATATATATCTGATTTCCCTGTCAATCATTGCCACAGATTTCAAGGATGAATTTAGATCTGCTTAATTATAACTGTGAAAAACTGACGTGAAAAACTGACAGTCTCAAACTGACTTGTTAAATTGGAATTTTAAAATTGTCAGTTTCAGTGTAAAATTGAAATTATTTCGAACGATAATTGTAACAGTCTAGTCAATATTATGCCCTTCACATTTTACTTTAGCAGAAATAAAACCCCAGATACCAAAGAAACCTAAAACACCTGTCTTTCACAGTACGGATCTTTAGTGTTCAGTTTCATTTTTTAAATTCCTTTAAGCAGAACTTCTTTAGACTGCCGCTTTCAAAACTACCCCTTAGCTTTTCACAGCAAAATTACCCCAAATTTCCACCCTCCCCAAGGATTTTGCATAACACCACGCAAGAATTAGCAGGCACTGTATAACGTGTCTGTATCCATTTGATACTGTCCTCCTGTGGCAGTGCCCGGGGACCCTGGTCATGTCCCTGGGCAAATGCAGGAGGAGAACAGAGCCCCAGCATCCAGCTGTGACAACCCCTTCCCTATGGTCTTAACTCAGTGACGGAGAGTCCCCACTGGACCCTAGTTCAGGGTTCAGCTCAAGGTTGGTCCTGACTAGCAGGAGGTGGGAGCTTCCATAAACCCAGGAGATGAGAAGTGCCGGAGCATGTTGGCATGCCAGCGTGGATCTCAAGTGACTTTACTGAAATACTTGCCAGCAGTGGAGGCAACAGCTGACAAAGTAAGGGCTGTGGTGGCAGGATTCACAACTGCGGCCAGCATTTTACCAGCTGTCAGGGAGCTGGCTCCTAACTTCTCTACTTCTAACATTTTAAATCTTCCATTTGCTTTCTTAATTGTGTTTGGGGCATATGCAAACATACAGAGGGGCCAGAGCATCTCAGTACAACCTGTTCTGTCCAGGTAAATAGATTTTCACTACTTTGTGTACACTCTAATAGCAAAAATTTCTTTCCTGGATTCTCTGTAACTATTCATGTAAGAAAATAACTCATGCTGGCAAGAATCCTTTGCCAGTAATATTCTTCTGTAATATTTCACGAACACCTATTTTAACATACTGGCATGCAAAGAAAAGGTACAAATAACTAGCTACTCTAACCACTTATTCAGCTATTCAGTCAGGGCCACTAAGTATCACTTATAGTTTCCTAAGACTCCTGTAGTACTATATGAAAAAGAACTGAAGGACCAACTTCTAATTATAGTTGGAAACTTGGGAAGGAAGCAAAAAGCAAACCCTTCCCCAGCTAAAGAAAGCAGAAACAATATCCATTGGAAAATAATTGTAATAGATGCTGAACTTCTGCTTTATGTAACAGATTAAAAAAATGAAACACAGGAAAACTCTCTTTAGTATAAAAATAGGAATATAAGCTCATCATTAAGAAAACCAACCAAACAAAAAGTAGCTCATGAACTTATAAAGCTCCTTTTATCTCTAATTATCATGGAAGGAATGAAAGACCTGGAAAATATCACCAGCATGAGCTCTGCAGCATGTCTCTTGTGTCAAAACAGTTCAAACTATTTCAGGGAAAATCTGCTCAGACACCAAGCAAAGCAGATCCCACCACCAGAGAGGAGACACTACTGTGGTGGGCTGAACAGAAGAGTTTGACTCATGCCATATTCACAGCAAACTGTGGAGGAGAAAGGCTTTGAAACTGCAGTATTCAGATGAAAAGTGCATGATATTTTTGTTTTTAAAAGAGACACAGAAGTGCCATTATTTCAAAAGTTATTCCACAATCCAGAGGCAGAATTAGGAATAGAAGCAAAACCTCCCAAATTCTAGGCCAGGTCTGCAAGTAGATCAAAGCTGCTCACTCTGAATGAGATTAATAACTGCTGTGAAACTAAAATCAATACACAATTTACAGCACTGCTGTGAGATTGCATTTTATGCTATTACTACTACACAGGCATTTTCCTTTCAAGTATTTAACAAAAGACAGTCGCATTATAAAAGATTTGTCCTTCCTTTCCCTTCACTTCATCAGGATATGTTAAAAAGGCAACACTAGCTGGCTCTTTTGTAGTCCCTCTTCTGTAAGAACACACTCAAAACAAGGATATTTTTTCCTGAAATTTGCTAGATTAGACCAACATTTTTTCCTTGATTTAAAAGAAAATCTGTACAGAGAAGAGCAATGGTTAGTGCAATGTTATGTCAATGCCATCTCCCTGCTCAGGAGCAACTGCCAACAGACTTTCTCCCCTTCCTTTCATACCCTTGACTTTAGCATTTTAAGCACTTCCATAGGCTGAGGATGAAGAACAGCACTATGTTTGCTGGCACAGAATGGGACCAAGTCTGCAGAATTAGCACTGAATTTTATAAAGTGCTTAGGTTTTAATAGACAAAGCCAGCAAATGAAATTATGGGCAAAGCCTTAAGGCAAGCACAGGCTTTAAGTTGACCATGTGAGCTGCAAAACTGACCATATAGGTATGGAATTATTTCTGCTCATTATGGGACCTAATTTACCCAGAACTCCCTGGGCAGGCAGCAAAGCATCGGTGTAGGGTGCCTGCAGCAAAGCACTTATTTCACATGTGTTTGGGACCAAGATGCATCTCTCAACCAGAGGGAACAGCAGATGCAGGCAGGAATCCTGAGGATGTGACTGACACGAAAGAAATTCAGATCCACCAGTCCAACATGAATGCTGCCCGAGCTTTTGTCAGCTGATTTGCTTTTGCTCATCAGTGGGAATGTAATACAATCAATGAATATAATATAATCAGTGGGACTTCAGCCTGGTGCACATAACAGATGGCAGCCAAACTCCCCCAAGTGGGACCAAAAGCAATTCTGTCCAGCACTTCCAGATTGCCTTTCCCTTCCTCCACTATAACCTGATTTTCTCTGAAGCTGAGTTTGCTCTTTTTATTCCTGGCAACAGCCTAAGCCATGTACTTGCTAGGCATCTATTTTTGATGCTCAATTTGCCCAAGTTAAATCCTTCACATGCTTTCTTCAAGCATGCTCCTTTTCTTTAGCCTTTGATTGCTAGTCTGTTTTCAGCAGTTATATGCACCCTCATGGCTAATACATATAGGCAACATATAAAATAAGATCCTGTGATGTCTTACATCAGCAGCTTCTCACCTCCTGCCATTTATCCTACTGACTCTTTCATACTGCAGGTCATTTTTAGCTGTTGAATGAGGAACAGCTTGAATTGGCAAGGTCTTCAGCATAGATACCTCCTCCTGTAGGCCACTAACATGTGAATATGCTGTAAAATAAATGCTAGGAGAAAATGTTTTCTGATGCTGTTGCTTTTGACAATAGAAAAAAGTTTTTTTTTTTTTTTTAAACTGAACTGAGCAAGCCATTAGCCACAAATACAGTTTTAGTATCTTTGACTATTTTGAATACAAGCCAGTTAAACAGATATTCTGTTTAGCAATGTAATTATACTACCACAGCATTATCTTGTTTCCTGGAATTCAGATAATCATGGAGACAATAGATTTTAATTGCCATGAAGGAACCATTAAGGGCTACAAGGCAACATTTGGCAGAAAGAGGTCCATCAGTATAGGCGATTATAATAGCCCTGAAGGAATTACTGCACAAATACTAGGCTTAAAAAAATCTAAATAGCTAGCAACAAAGAGTGAATTTCCTAATTTACATTTCTCATATTTTTATAGATATTGTATAGGTTAATTTTTGCTTCTATTGTTTAGAAGAGAGTTGGTATCAATGCTATGATGTAGAAATTTCAGATCTCCAAGTATACCTTGTGTTTGTGTGGGAGACCCCCAAAAACTGTTGTGACAAGACTAAATGACTGAGTTTTCAGAAGCATTAGAGAATTCCAAAATAAGATATTTTCCCCCTTTCTTGCTTGACTATTCCATGCAAATAAAGTTGACAGTATATTTATGTTCTAAGAATAATTTTGTTTCACTAAGTTTTCTAACATTGTTATTTACCTAATAGATCTACTGAAATTAATGGAAATAGGGAAAAGAAACTAGCAGCAAGAATAGCAATAACCGTTCTTTAAAGAAATAACCAAAATGTGTTTCACACCTTACAGATGCGCAGAGCTACTGCAATACACCCATTTCTGTAAGATACTGGCTAGTAGCAGAATTTGCTGAATCAGATTTATCCTGTAGAACAAAGGAGTTTGATCTTAATTGAACTTTTCTTCCTTGTGTAATTTTTCTTTTTATGAGCAGGTCACTGTTTTAATCTGCATGTAATTGCAACCCAAATACAAACAAAATTTTTTCCATTTTGTCCTCCTGATACATTTCTGCTCTATATAGTACAAATGTCAGAGATATACAGCTTTTAGTTCTGGCCTTCTTCCCTTTGCCTGTTGTCCACCAACTACTTGTTACTTAAAGTTCAAAAAGGCCAACACAAACCATTAGGAAAAGTCAGGATTAAATGTGATATCCTTTTGCTTGCAAAGCAACATTTCAGGAAGCCACAGTAAGGGCACCACTACTATTGAAACAGCATTACAGGAGAAGGTGGGTGCTAGCACTCTGTGCAATGTCTGCAGCCCTGATCATCAATAGGAGCAGGAAAGGCAAATCATGGAAAGAATCCCCAGGTCCACACATCTGTCAGCCTGTTTGAGCAGAAGCAGCAAATGTAGAGAGCCAGTCACTAATCTGCTCACCCAGATGTGAAGCAGATGGTGATGGGGCTCTTCCAAATAACATTACTTCCTCTGGTCATATTAAGTTAACTCTCTGGATTCTTTTTTCATTATATTGGCAGATATAGATTTCATAGACTCATTTATCAACTATACCATTTAATGCACAGCACATGGTCAGATCGCTGGCAATCACATAAATGTGAACTAACAAGACAAAGACCACAAACATACATCTAACACTAATAAAATCCTCTTGCTTCACTTGCCTTTTTTGCAGCTCTTTTGTCTTCTCCTGTAGTGTTCAGTTTATGACCATAAAATAGATTACAGTACTATTTTAGAAGTGCTATCAACTACATTTTCTATAGGAATAACTTCTATCTCCACACTGCACTTGCCCTTTTATTTCACCAAGACCTTGATTACATTACACAAACCAGTGAGATTTCAGTGGTATCTAAATAGTTAATGATTTTAACTGCTTGTAAAACATTAATAAAGTTAAAATACAAGTAATATCAACACAGGACAGTCCAAATTTTCAACTTGCTGCTTAAACTGATTTAGTAGTTACATTAATTAGGTAATCCATTTAAGTAAAACAGTGCCATATGCTTCATTCTATATATAAAGAGTAAAATGTACACTTATTTTCTTGGTCTTCAGTCAGTGTAAATCATCTGGCTTTTATTTACTTCCCAGAACTCTGCTGGTTAGCACCAGCAGAAACACACAGCTACAGGCTTTTATTTTCTAGTAGGCAACCATTTAAACTGCCTTATTATAGCTAGATGGCATTAGGAAATTAGCCATGGAACAGAGATTCTGAACTGTAATCAATACCATCTGCATGCTGCCATACCAGTCTTTGATTATTTTTGTTTAAGCTTAGATTTTTCAACAGGATGTAACAGGCTGAGAGGGTTCTCAACAACGAATAATAAAATAATATTTTCTTTCCTTACAGAGATTGGAGAGAGTTGTTGGGCTTTATTGTATTCTGAAAATAAAGAAATCCAATGCAAGGAAAACACTGGCAAAATTAACAGGGCTGAATCTGCAGAGATGTGAACTGAAACAATGCTGCTCCAAATGAGTGCTGCCTGAATGCTGCTCAAAAAGGCTCCAAAACCAAAAAGAGGTAGAAGGAGAAATTAATGAGGTGCTGAAAGGTGAGGAGAGACACACATGTCTGTGAATGAGAGCAATCACCCATGATTACATGGAGATAACTTTTCAAAACTACTTGGAGCCAAATTTTTAATGCTCAGGCCATGTAGTTCACACTGCATTTTGAAGATGTCAGCACTGGAAGCGGGGCTCAGGTGCCAAGAGGCACCTTTCCATGGGGACCCCAGGGTCCAGCCTGCCACTGGTGTGATCGCTCAAAAACACAGTTGCTGTCCTGCTATGAACACCACCCAAATAGGTCTGA
Organism: Strix uralensis; assembly: GCF_047716275.1. Taxonomy (NCBI): domain Eukaryota; kingdom Metazoa; phylum Chordata; class Aves; order Strigiformes; family Strigidae; genus Strix; species Strix uralensis. Next base: position 7,698,555 of record NC_133989.1, on the reverse strand, counting down.
AATGGGATTCACATACTGAGTAGTGATTTACCTATACCCCAACTGACTATTCAACTTCTACATAACACCCACAGGTTATACATAATAAGGGCATATCGGTTTTATCTCATTAGTGTACAGAGAAACAAGTTATTGTCATCCCCCCACACCATGCTCTTGTTGCCCTGGCAGTAGTTGAGTAATATCTAATACATCCTATAACAGTAACAGGAGAGAGGGTGTCCAGGGTTACAACATCAGTCTTGTGACACAGTTTGAATAAATTCTGGTAAATAGGACTGACCTCTTGGTAATAATGTTGTCAGCCATGCTGCATTCTCAGCTGTCACTTATCTAGCTCTATAATTACTGTGCTATACCCTAAATTCTCTAGAATTCAAACACAGGCAGTTGACAGGTAAATTTTGTTGATGAAGATCTCACTGCAGGTTACACATACTCTGCTCTCTTCAAGAAGGTCTGCTACCTCTAAAATGAGAGCAAGGTAGGTTTCTATAGATGAAAGGTACCACTAAGGCCTAGCTCAGGATCAGAAGTGGCATTTCAGTGCAAAACCTCAGGTCCAGAGGCAATTATGTTCTAACATCACCACGGCAGGTATAATGCCTACCACTTTACAGTACTTTTCCCAGCCAATCACTTTTTCTAAATGACAAACAGGACAAAAAAATGGCCCTACACATATTTCATTGTTAACAAATAATTGTTTGGTATCTTTGAAGTCAAAGCAATTCACTGAAGAACACAGGACCAGAAATCAGAGAACAAGATGGAAATGTTTAAATGAACAAGAAGGTGCTCACATTTCTACATACGATTTGTTGAAATTGCTTCTGAAAGGATCAGAAATACAGTTTCACCAAAAAAGATATGCAGAGTTGGTTTTCTAAGACTTTACAGTCTTGTGGATGAGAACCAGTAGCTAGGACCTGAATTTTATTTTATTTTTAATTTTATTTCATTTTTTGTAACCAGCTTGCAAAGAATTTCATAAAACTTTTAATAAACTGCTCAAAACACCCCCAAAAGGCTGAGTGCATGCACAGTGTTTCAAAAGAATGTGTTTTACTGCAGTTGCTAAAAGAATTCCTCCCAAAACAGGTTCCTACTCTTCCTTTTTCCTTTTGTCACCTTAATACATAATTATTTTGGGCTTTAAATAATATACACTAATACATTTCTTTCAGGCCTACACAGTTCCATCATCCTTTCCTACACTCGATATTGTAGCCGCCTGGGGCACTTGGTGAGCACCCCTCAGTCATGGAGCCAAAGCGCCAGATCAGCAGGGTGAACTCCTGTTGTGCCAACCTCAGGTACCCCTTAAAACACCTTACAAACTTAAATCAAGAGAGACTCATTGAGCTCATCGGTAGGCAGATCAGCGATACAATAGTAATTTTTCTGGCCCATCACTGTCTTACTTCCTCTATACATCCCAAGATGCTCCATTTCTGCAAAGCTTTGTATTGTTCTAGCCTGTCTATCTTTAAGCATCATTATCAGGTAATTTGGGGATAGACCCTTAAGTCTAGGGCACATTGTTTCTTTCTTTTATAGACAGAAAATTATAGTGACTCTCCATGTAACAGCCCAGTTTCTGTATAGTCCCAGAGTTTGACACAGCAAATCAGACTGATGAACGGCACAAATATTTGCCTCACACAGGTTAGTCTTCCACAGTAGTTGAAGAATATTTTAAAGTTCAACAAATTTAGTTTCTAGCCTGCATAAGTTTACTTTTGTCAATGCATTCAGTCCCCTTGTTTTTTTGTGTTAGTTGTTTTTTTTTTTTTTAAAATCGTCTCCTACATCCCCTCCAGACTACCAATTTCCACACCAGTGGATATTTCAATCTGGCATCAGAGGCACAACATCACCTGGTAACTCCCTGCCAGCAGCAGGGATGCCATGACATTATTTAAAGACAACTTGCTCTCTCTTCTAACACATGAACTGCAAAACATTTCACTGTGTACCCCACAAACATGAAACTTCACTAGCAGGCCACTAATCCTTGCGTTGGTGCTGTTGCTGCATCTTGCCCCATTCAAGAGCCCCAATTTGTACTCCTTGCATCAATGATTCCTCCAAGGCTTGTCAGAGGCACTATTTCCACCAGAGCCTAAGCAGAGGTAGTTTATTACAGGACACCCTGAGGCTTCTGCAGCAACCTGAACAGGACCAGTGCCAAACCACTCCTGGCCTATAATACTTCACAGTAACACTCTTCAGTCTATAAAACCACTTTTTGTGGACCAGATGCAGAATGAGAGTCTTAGAAAAATCAAACAAACACCTTCCAGAGCACTTTGGAAATATTTTCTTGTTTTACTCTTTGTTACCTTTAAACCTTTAATCTTCTGAAAAGCCGCACATACTGATTCACAGGTAAGAGCTGAAATATGGTCTCACCTTTTAAATTTGAGACCATGCACTAACATTTATTGTTGCTTCAGTATAAACCTCCCTCTGCTTGTCTGGTGGGAAAAGAATTGCAAATATGTCACTGTTTCCTGGTACATACCTTCACCATTCATTGCATGAGAATGAGTCTGAACTGATGCAACAGATCCATTTTTAATATCATCAGGAGATTCAGATAGAGCCTGAAATAGCAAACAATATAGTTCTTAGGACTGGGTACATCATGGGATTAGATTATTGCAATAGTCAAGAAAGATGAGAGCTAGCAGCTCTTACTTACCTGATAGCTCTTTACTGTGCATGTATTATCTCCTTCAGCTTCCTCCAAGGTGCTCGTTGTATTCCCCATAGCTCCTGTAATGTAGAAGGCAAAAACCCCAAAGAGTCTTTTCTTTCTCATCAACATGAATTTACTGCCTAATTCAAATTAAGAGCAGCCAATGGTGACAGACTTTGACAGATTGTTTAAATTCCTAATAAGCCTCACCTTCTTTCCCAAAAGCACCTGCCCTAGTCATCAGTCTGCACCAACCAGTCTTACTCAAACCCAATTAAGCAAAGGGACTCACAGCTGCTCACTAAAAATGGTATAAACTAACAAACTTTTCTTGTTTGTTGAGAAAATTTGGATGTAATCACATCTGCATTGCTCATTAGGACTTAGTAGATAGTAACATGGAGTTAGTGGCAGAATAAAGTTAAAAGAGACCAAAATATATGAATAAATTACAGCATCTTGGTGAGGTTTTATATTCTTGTTTGATTTTTATTTTAAAAAAACAAGAGAGGCATGAGGCAACATGTGAAGACATCATGCATGTAAACTCTGAAAAATAGGCCCTGTATGTCCTGCAGTTGAGTATAACAAGTCCTCTGGAGAAAAGTCTTGCCTGTGGCTGTGGAATTACTTGGCTGGCTCTAGACAGCTTCACAGTCAACTGCAGCTTATAGAAGTAACCAAACTACATTTCCTTGTCTAGTTCGAGCACTGCCAAGACTATAGCTGCAGCAAGTCAGAGCCACCGTGAACCAGCCACCGCAGCATTCATCTGTGGCCCTAGATGTGTTTTTTGAGCATCTTGTGTTGCCACAGGTGCAGCACTACTGATACACAAGCTAGGCAGTTTAAAATGGCTTTCTTATGTTCACGCCTCCTGGAGTCACAGCTCTGACTACAATCCAGGCATAATCTTAGCTAGTCAATTACTGTTAGTCCATTAGGTAATTCATCACTTGGTGAAACTGTTCTGATTTCTTTAAACTTTGTTTCAGGATCAATGAGTTTGATTCAATTTTAGCTCTTTTCTATGCACAAGTACACATAAACCTATCAGGTTTTTTGTTCTGTTTTTTTTTCTTTTATTTTCCTCTTAATTTAAAATACATTTATGTGCCCTCTCAGCTCGCTTTGCTTTAGGACTGTAAATTCTTTGGGGCCAAACACACTTGCTGCAACATGGTTGAAGGGCGATCCAGACTGAAGTCAAGAGGAAGATTCCTGCTGACTGTAGCTTAGTATATATATGTATATATAGTGTTAAAGCTACACAAATAAACAAGAAGAAGAAAGTATTCTGAGCCACACCTTGAAAGAGGAAGGTCTCCAACGAGAGGAAGGCAGAGGGCTGGAGCCGGCTCCAGCCTCAGTGCTCATCTTGTTGGGTGTCCTGCACAGCCACCATGGGTACCAAGTGCTTTTCTGTTTTATTATTGCTCTTGTTTATGCCTGTACAAATCAGTGAAGCTACAGAGGTATGGATGAGAGCAACTTCTTTAGTATTTTATTTAAACAACCCTTGGCTACTGGAGAAAAGAAGGAAAAGAGTAGTTCTGCTAAATCACGTTTACTAGAATTTGAATGCGAGAACTGGGAACAGCTCTCCTTTCAGCCCACAGCCCCAAGTGTCTGTTTTCAGCTACTGTTTCCAGAGCTCAAGCTGGTTGTGGTTTTTTCCTAACCCCAATCTACAAAACTTTGCTTTGGGATGGTCTAGATCTGGCTTCTATTTTATGCTGCATCCTAGCTGACATGAAATCCAAGCTGCGCCTCTCTCCAGAGATGGTTATTGTTCTCTGCTAAGTGCCTAGTGCCACGCTGGACACTGACTGGCCCCCACTGATGCTGAAGCATGAACTGCAGTCGTGCACTGCCGAGAACTGCTGAATAAATAGTGGCTGTAGGACTGAGCCTTGATTTCAGAGTGCAGAGTTATTTTACAGGGATTTTATCTTCTCAGCTGATATTTCCACTATAAACCAGAACTTCTGATTTATGGTGGAAAACAGCCAACATTTCCCCATGGATGTATAATGGCCTCTTGTCCTTGCTATGTAATTCTGTTTCCTAGCAACTTTAAGCATCATCCTATCGGAAGAGATGAAAACAAGATTCAAATCCTACTGCTTAGTCTCGATGGTAAATTTAGTATCTGGTTGAATCTGGAGGATTTACTTTTGTTTTCCATTCACAAGGCCACCTGGTTTATGCCAGGAGACAACTTAAGCAGAGAATAGAATATTTGCAGGTTACGTGCTTCCTTTTTCACATGTGCTGTAAAATCAGTACATATCTGCAGGGACTGAGAGAAGCAAATTCCATTTTTTTTTCCTTTTTGACAATGATTTGTAGTTTGATTCTGAATTGCTCCAGCTTCCTGTTGATGCAGCTCTACTCACGTCAGGTAAATTATCTTTAACTGATACAGAGCAGAGATCACAGGCTCTAATCTCTGGCATATTTTGCTCTAGGAGAGATTACCCATTCTCTACAATCAAGTTTATAATTCTCACTGAAATAAAACACGCACAGTGGTCATGTGGAATTTTTAAAGATTTTCACTCATCAGAACCCTCTCTGTCATAGAAAGCTGGACAAGACTTGGAGACTATTTTTGCTAAAAATGGGACAAACCTTCTCTCAAGAATATGATCCCAAAACACCAAATGCAGTTCCCCACCATGCACATATATGTCTTCAGACTTCTCCCCTCCTTGCAACAGTTATTAATTAATTGTATTGCATTGAGTTTTGCATTGTATGAGTGGAGTGGTATTAGAAGTGCACATTTGGTGTGCTCTGGGACAAAGTGGCTACTGAAGAAAGGTGACAAGTCTGTGGCCATTCCTCTGGATACAGAGCTCAAATCAACAGCACAGCCTCACAGTCCTGGCCCAGATCCTTCAGTAAAATTAGGAAGATATATATGTATGTATGCTTCTGCCCTATTTTAAAGAAAAAATGAAAGGTCACTGCCACCTATAGACAAAACTGAGTATCAGCAGAAGTGATAATATACAAAATGGTATCAAATTGGCAGAGTTTCAAGTTAACAAGCAAGTAATGTCACAGCTATTCGCTTCTGCCATCGCATCTAGAAATTGCTGCTGTAAAGACTATTGCATCTGACTGCGCCCATATGTGGTTCTAGAGCTGCATAAACGAGCAACTCCAGCTCTGTCATTAACATGAAATGGTTACGTTTTTCCCAAAGTGCTCAGGCCTTTAGTTTATATGAACAAATCAATTTTTCTCTCATCTGAAACACCTTTTCTTGAAGGTAAAATTATTAAATGTGGAGCCGAAGAGGTTTTCAGAAAAATAAGGGGCTCCCACAAGGCTTTCATTTGGTGTCTTTTTTCACCAGTGCGTTTACAAAGACCACCATTTTGAATGTGGGCTGCCAAAAGCTAAGCAACAAACTCCATTTTGGCACCCAGCTAAAATCCTCACATGAGCAAATGGATTTTCAAAAGGTGCTGAGGACTTCCAGCGTGCAGTGGGTTGCCTGAGAACTGTGAGTCTTCGGGAGCTCTCAGGATCTGGCCACGCGCTTGTTCCTAGTGGGCAGAATCAGATATTGTCAACCACTGAGGACCTCTGTCTGCCTGTGAACCCCACACTATCTCTTGAGACTTGGTCTCTCCATTGGGTGTTTTTACTGTCTCAGTTATTAATCACCATTATTTATTAGCGGTACAACCACCAGGCAGGACCTCTTAGTGTCCTTAGTTCTACGTCTGAAAAGCACAAAGCTGGTCTCTGTAGTAAGCTGTGAGTATGGAGCAAACCTCCACCAGACCTGGGAGATGTTGCTAGCAAGGTATCTATTTTATGAGAGAAGGTTTGGCAACATTTACAGGGACAATACAATTTGGGGGGATTGAGAGGGGAAAAGAGATTATGCTGATGCAAGAACACTTTATTCAAAATGGGAAGAAACCCCTTAGAAGTTGAGAGGAGCTGGAGAAAGCTCATTCTCATCCTTAGGCTTTCTTTCTAGATAAGGGTTTTTTGATTAAGTTTCAAGGATATTATCCTTGGGGGGGGGGCTCATTCAGACGAGCTGGAATGCAGCCCGACTGGTTTAAAAAGGAACATGAACTACCAGCCTCCAGATCAGACACAGCTCAAACAGTTCCTTTCCCAAACTATGCTTCACTGCTTCTATTGTAATTGAGAAATAATGCAAAAGAAATATTGTATTTTTAGATTTTTGTTTATGTTATCTGAACTGTAGTATGTCCTGAGCATGAGCTCAAGGCTTGGTAAAATTCTCTTACTCTCAAAAATCGTTGTTTTGGTCCTGGAAGAGTGGTAAAAGCTTTGAAAACTACAAGAGAAAATTACAACAAAATCCATGACCTGCTGTGTACTCTGGCTAAAGCCAGATAAGCCTGACCTTTCTTATGTATTGACCAACCTAGAATATTACAATTGCCTGTGTCACAGTGTCTAGTACACAGTTAATGCCCCACTAAAACTTGCCATATGTTGTACTTAAATGTCAGGAAAAATAATCAACTTTACTTAGTTCTCCTTGCATCTCATTTCATTATAGAAAAGTCCACTCTGCAGGTGTTGGGGAAAGACTTAAACAAATTCGTGTATATTCCAGAGGCAGAGGAAGGACCTAGCATGCATCAATTCATGCAAAAAGCAGCCTGCATTGTGGCCACAGGGCAAGGACTGGAGCCTAAGCCCTTTAATACATCCCTGCCCTTTATCCTGCCTCTTGGAGAACAGGTGAACACGGGGACATGTTGGTGTCTAGCTAGAAAGGCAGAGCTCCTTCTCCAATTCATGTGGAGCCAAGGAAGGACTCATAATAGGATAGGGTTTTAGAAAGTCTTCTTACCTTCCTTCAGTGCAGCTCTCAATTGCTCTCCTGCAGAAAAAGATAACTCAGACACGTGTTGGGTATGATGAAACCAGGGGACAAATGCGTCTGAGCATTGTCAGTGGCTAAGGAAGAGAAATGGACACACAATAGACAGTGGTGAAGGGACAGGAGAAGGAAGAATTGAGATGACTCACCTAGAGCAAACAAGAAACACCCAAGAACAATTTGAATAGCAACCTGGCAGCTGGCCGTGCATCCAGGGCATGCAGAATTACAGTCCTTAAGGCTCTAGGGGCAGTTTTCAATACAATTCTTTCAGTCACTCTGCACTGTAGCCAAATGGGAAAAGCCAAATAGTTCAAACATTTACACCCTGGGGTTTCAAGGAGGGAACAGTTCAACAGTGCCGCAGAGGTGAACAATCCCAACCCGGCTGGTAGAAACGCTCTGTCAGAAAGCTGATCTTTTTATTCTTCTGCTCTTTTGCAGAAAAAGCCAGTGTACCAAAAGGGAAAATTTATGCCAGTCACTTTAAAGCCCAAACAAAATAAGCCAAGTGCTTGCAGGAGCTCCCAAGATCATTTAGCACAAGGACTCTACTCAAGCGTGTGACAGAAGTGGCAGCAGAAGAAGAGCAAAAGCAAAACCCAAGAAAAGCCAAACCAACAGCAGCAGCACGAGTTACCTGGGGGAGGGCGGCCAGGGCACCCAGCACCCCTGGGAGCCAGAGCTGGTCCAGGCAAGGCGCTGCTCGCCCAGCCCCGGCGGCTCTGTCCCTGCCTCTGCCTCCTGTAATCAGCCCAGGGAGTGCTCACAAACACTGGGTGCAAACACACAGAGGGGTGGAGTAGTCCACCTTCCCAGCCCTTCTCAAAATATTTTCCGTTCTTGAGCGTTCTGGTCACCCAAACCTGTTCAAATGCATATTGACTTCATGGCTTCGAGGCAGCCCATCACGGGCTTTCTGTTGGAAATCACGAATTTGGGCTGAACACCTGAAAACCCCTTCCAAATATGAATTTTTCCCACAAGTGGCAGAAAAAAACAAAGCACTTTAATGACATGGCTGTTTGCTGCAGTCAAAGTGTATCTTAATATCCTTCCATAATGTGCAAACTGACTAAGTGTTTATATTTTAAACCTATTGTCACAATTCACTGCTCCCTTGTGTGAGTCACTAAGCCCATGCTCGACTGGGGGTGTCTAGACCAGGTAAGGGCTTTTTGTTCTAAGTTTTCACACCACCTCAGCCAATAAAACTTGGTTTCAGGAACTGGGGTTCCCACAGGCGGTCGTAATACTAACAAAAAATTCCGTATTTTATAGTTTGAGAAAGCAATAGCAAACTGTTGTGACAGGCTCACCCCAGGTGATACCATAAACCAGTTTGGGGACTGGCTGGAGTTCCTGCTGCAAGGCTCTGGGAGAGACCACGCTCCTCCCCAGAACAGCAGGAGACAGCAGCAATGTTGTTAACACTGTCATGATGTGAAGATACCAAAAGCACAATGTCAACTTCTCCTTAATTATTAATGAAATATCCCGAGGCCAGGGGTTCCCAGAAGTTCTCTTGATGCTTCCTTTCATCCAAGCCTGGTGTACATAGATCACTTGACTGTCAGCTTCAAGTGTTCAAATATATTAACCAGCTTGTTTCAAGTAGTGCATTGTCTGCACAGTATGTGTCTCAAGATTCAAATAAACTGGAACACCATTGCAGTCCCCACGATCTTTTTCCCTATTGACTTGCTTATATCATCCAGATGACACTTTTATTTCTGTGTTGCTTTATGGTTTTGAATATAATTCTGTTATTAGCCATGATAAAGAAACAGAAACAGATCTATAACAAGGGTGATGTGCTGGCTGTGAATGGCGTTAGATGCTTCAGAAGACGATGAAGAAACTGTCAGCATGGAAACAGAGCTTCTGATCACATCCACCACCTCCACAGTGCATGGGAGGATGAGTGGATATTCTGATTCTCTCAGGTCTTCAAGCATTGGGACAAGCATTTTTATAATTTTTCCCTTATTTTATCACTTTAGATATTGCAAATCCTTGCCTACTACAAGCTCGGATGATACCCCACAAGTTCAGTCTCATAATCCTGTCCAGAGAAAGAATATGATTTTGGGAACAGTCTCTGGATGGCACATGTGGGGGTGGCAACAAAACTTATCTGTGGACTAAGGCACAAAATACGAACCTGGCTGCAAAACCAGTCACCCATTCAGTCATTCTGGACTAGTTTTCATTCACTACTTTTTTTTTTGAGTGCGTCTTTATCCTTGGGTTTAAATATTATCATGCAGTAATTTTGACATGTAAGGTGTAAATATTTAATTTCAGAAATACTTAATTTCCTTAAGAAAATGTCATTAAGATTCAGTATATGTTTGCACCATAGTTTGCTTTCCATGGATCTATTTGCTCCTAAAATGTCATCAAATTAATCTTTCAAAACTTAATGTGCATCATGAAAAAAATTGGGATGATCACTTACTTCACCTTATGGCACGTTCTGTGAATATAAGAATAAAAATACTCCTTTTCCTCAAAGGCTGCTATTAGAATTGAGCCCAAACAGATGGTAGTATTGCCGAAGGATGTTTGTACACTTTCCTTTATTTTCCACAGAATTGTGTTTGCTGTTATTCATCCAGGCATTTTTTCCCCTTCGTGACTTGAATTGAGCAGGAATAATTTAGATACTTTTAAAAGAAAAGGTCTCTGCCTGGCTTTGGGCGTTTAACAGAAGTGTTTAACTGAGGGGACAAATCTCCTTTGGATGCTACATAGGCTGTGCCGGACAAATCAGGAGGTGGTTGTGACCTTTCTCTCTCAAGTCCGATCCCTGAATTTTGGCAGCTGAGTTGAATACCTGCAACCAGGCAATGTGAATACTCTTGGTGTCCCCATGCATCTTTCCACAGTATCAAGGCTATTTGTGTTGAGATCAAAACTGTTTCTCCCCTCCTCCTCCTAGCTCATCCTTCTCTGACCTGGTTTGGCAGCACTTACAACAACAGAAATAACTACAGCAAATATCAGAGGAAATGTCTTTCTGCTGTGACTCCTCCAGCATCAGTGCAATTATACTGAGAGCTAATTTGCTGTGCAGTCACTGAGATGCTTTTCTTCATTACACTGGTGTAACCTTATTAAATTAGAGAGATCAGAGCAAGGTTTATACCGATTTAATTTTTCCCAGTTATGTGATCCTAATGGACAATTAACTACCCATTCTTTGAGGTATATTTTATCTCTGCTTTTATTATTCTTTTACAGCCATTTCAAAGACATCCCATGTATTATCAAGGACAGACTAGAGGGGCACATGGTGAGTTTTGTTTTGCCTTGTGCTTGGAAATTGTTTAGCTGGATGTCAGGGGAGGGAGGATGACAGGCACAGAGGAGAATCCTCTCCAAAGCAGAGGAAACAGTGTGCTGCTTTCTTGATTCTTCAGTGATCAAAATGCTATTTTTTCTATCTAAAATCTATAATGAAACTGTCACCAAATGAATCTTTCTCCCCTGCAGGAAATTCTCAGCTTGTGCATCTGACAGCTGCATAAAACTTCCTGTTAATTAATGGCACAGAGCTCCCAACAATTATATATGATTAGCCAGCTTCTTTTATTACTGTCCAGAATGAGAGCCAACACCATTCATATATTGGCAATTGAAGACCAGATTAATATTGGTCTATATTTGCATCTGCTTTTACTATATGTAATGTTGAAAGGGGCTGATGTTAATTTAAGGTGAGAACTTCCATCTGGCTGTTATGGTCAAGGTTTATTTAGCAGAGCAGGAGGGATGAGCAGCAATACACCCTTAGCAACACTAGAGAGAGCTGAGAGAAAGAACCTGCAGGAGAACAGCTGAGGAAAAAAATAATTAGGCATAACTCCAGTCAAATTCTGACAGTTTCAGATAAAACACACATGAAGCTTTGACTCAGCCTTTCCCATTGCAGTCCCAAGAGGATGGATGAAGTGAGTCATGAACTTTCTTCTTCTTTCAGACGAGGGAAGACCAGCCCAACATTAGCATTGCTTAATTTACCTGGGATCCCAAGCAGGGATAGCCGTGTGAACCACTTAAATCCCAGAGCCAGGCCAGCCCCCGGCAGGACCTGCTTGCCCTCAGCACCCGGGCAGGTTTGGACTGACTGCCTGAGGGGTGACACACCGGCCTCTGAGGTCTGCAGGGTTTGCCCTGCACTGATGACTAACAGCCATAAACAGGGATGAGTTGTGAAATAAAAGATGTTTTGTTTACAGAGAAAAATTCCAAGTTTGTTGAGTTCAGTTTCATTCCTGTCCAAGAAGACCATGGAAAGGGTAAATTAGGTTCATTTCTGTCTTCTTTGGTCAGAGCAGCAGGCTGAGGTAGAAGGAATCCAGCAGGGATGCAAGTCTGAAGTAGGTGATTTGGTTCCAGTCAGTGCTGGAAGGAAGCAGACACCAAAGTAAATGGAGCTGGTGACGTAGAGTTGTTTCTCATGGAAACTCAATAAATCCATCAGGAGTTACATAATCATCTCCCTTTCCACCATTCTGTGGTTTCAGCTTAATCTGAACGTCCAAACCACATTTAATATGATCTGAATATCCCGGTGGGAATTTTCGCCAATGAAAATGTTGACCAGATGCGTAATTTAGTACCATGTCTCATGGAAGGCTGTCCTGGCAGTGAGAGCTTTTGCACACTGGTACAGTCGTTTCAGAAGGAAGGAAGAGACTCTGTCGCAGAGTGGCAGAGGGTGTACAACACACCAACTCCTAGTCTTCAGGTGTAACCTTGCATTTCTAAGAAACTTCGCGCGAGAACTCTGAGGTTCAGATTTATAAGTTACTTCAGTAATCCACTGTAGAGTAGGTTTCCAGAAACTCAGAGGCAGTGCAAGGACTGATGTTGTTACAGACCTGGGGCTTCAACAACTGACTTACCCCAAAATAAGATGCTGGCACTCCTAAACACCTGATCCCTGGAGTGAAATCCATCCTCTTTGGGACAGATATGAGCTTGAAAGATGGTGCAGAGGTAGAGTCGGACACATCCCACCAGCAATGCAAACATCCATCTTTTGGAGAGCAGGTGCTGTTTTAAACTAGACAAAGCACATCTAATTTATGTGCCTCCAGAACTGAAATACCTGACTCAGAGTTATAGGGAAAACTGTTTCTGCTTAAGTTCTGCTTAAGTTTTAAGCTTTATTGGATCTGGCTCCTTTACAGTTAGTGATTCCTAGTGATTACTAAAGAATTATGTTTTCAGCAAGTAGGTTTTCCCCACTGTCTCTTATGGAGTTCATATTAATTGTCGAATCTGTCTTGCATTTAGCCAATGCGGTCTGAATGGGTAATGAAAAGGAGAGAATAATTGCTTCAGTGCGGGGAGCTCCAGGGAAGCAAAATCATCAGTAATTATTACCATGCTCCCATACCTCTCAGCGGGGACTGCGAGCAAGACTGCAGCCTGAGTTACTGTGGTCTCGCTCTGAAATAACTCCGCCAAACCCAGTGGAATCCTTCCAGATTCACACTAATGTGAAAGCAGAATTTGGCTCACACGCTTCAGCTGCAACACCACTCTGAATGAGAAACATTTGCTCCTGCAGCTTACCAGAAAGAGCCTGAACATGATTTTTCAAAATCATGTATTGCAACCTCTAGTTTCTCCAGACGCTGACTGTGGTTCACAGTGTTGATGTAGGAAGGGAAATGGTAATCTGTTATTGTCTCTCCTTCCCCCATCACAAAAAAACCAGGTTCCTGCTGTCACTTTTTTTTTTTTGAAGAGGGAGAATTACAAAATATATACCAGCTATTTCTTCATGTGGGAGCTTCTAGAACAGATAGAAGGTTACTGTGTCAGGATTGAAACAGAGGGTTATTGTATACATAGTGCCTAGTGGGTGGGACAGGCATTTGAACCACAATTATTCTCCTGTATGAGCATTTTATGTTTCCATCAAATATGCACTGATGATAACAATACTATGTTAAATATTTCACTTCATTAATACAGCTTCTGCAAAGGCTGGGTCACAACTTTTGCCAGCTGTCACAACTTTGAAGGCTGCGGGCTGTGCTTTCCCCCTGTCAGTCTGTCACCCTTCCCCTGCCCAAGCCTGAATATAAAATGTGAGGAGCTTGGCTTACCAAAAAGAAAAAGCAGGGGGAAAAAAGGCTTATTGTAGAGCATGTATTTCATTCTTCACTTCAGTGAGAAACTAGCCTGGTCACAATCAGCATGAACCTGAAGCAGTCTTAGCAGTAATTATCTTTAAGTGGGTGCTTGAACCATGTGGATCATATCTATGGTGCTCTTCTGTCCTGAGGAAGAGACAGGTGTGGGGTTAAGACTGTAGCAGCAGATGATGGGATGGGCTGAGCTGGGGATAAATGCTGGCTTTCGGGCAGAGGGCAAGTCCCCACAGTCAGGTTTTGGCTTGGCAGATGCCTGGTGCCAACTGCCACAAAGGTGAAGCGGTGTCAGCAGTCCTGCCTTTCTGTCACGGTGTTAATTTTAAGCCTTTATTCCACCACCAGCTGCCCTTATGGCTTTGGGCTGAGGAAAATGTCCAAATTCTCTTTTCTTTTCTTTTCTTTGGACTTCTCCCAATAAAACAATATTGACTGGCCTCTTAGGCACCTTGTTTTGATGCTTTGTGCTCACAGGACATGATCTGGGAAAACTCTATGTACAACTCCAGTTGTGAATTCCTGCAGCTGCCAAGGTGTACAGAGTTAATACTCCTTTTCAGTGCAGGAGAGGTCCCTTAGGTCACCGCAGGATTAGGACAGGTGGAGCAAATCTTTCTTCCTGGAAAAATATGATTCGCTAAACTTCTGTCAAGTGAAAACATAACCATGCATAGCCCTAACTTTACTACACTGAAGGAATAAAAGCTTTAAACTATGCAAGGAAACATTGATTTCACGAATGGCTGTGAAATATAAGAATATTATATAATTTTATTGCTACCACTGGAGATGAGCTTCCACTGAAATATCAGATATAACCTCTGCCAGCTCCTGAACTGTCCCTTTCCCTTTCTGAAATCATCATCTCAGCACTTCAGTTAAGCTCTGTGACCCCGCTGTATTACTCAGCAAGTTCTTGATTGTTACGAGCTAAAGCTTTATTTCAGGATAACTCCCAGCTTTAACAGAATGGGCCTGTCCTTCAGCACAGCTCCATGGCAGTCAATGACATTACACCAGCAGATTAGCTCAGCCGATAGTGAACACGACATAAGTCAGCTGGGAGAAATAAAGCAGGAATTTCAGGCGGCACGGGAGGACCTCTTGTAAGTCCTCCTGGTTCATGACACCAGTTGTTCCATGTACAAAAAAAATATGACACTCATCCTGGGATTTCATAGTTTTATTGATTCAGTGGTGCTTGTGTTTGAATACCTTTAGAAACATTTTGATTTTTTTTTAATTAATTATCAGCGTGAAAAAAATTGTCAGTATGTAAAAAAGAGGCAAAGAGGAATTATCAAATATTCAGAATTTGTACTGCAATTCAAGAGATCTACAGTCTAATTGTAACTCATCAGTAAAATCAGTAATACTCAAATCTATTAATACTATACAGTTTTGAAGGGGATTATATTACCAGATAGTAATTTCATAACTAATTTAAATATTTAAAACTGTAAATTCTCAAAAGCAAAAGTGAGAGCTGTGCATAAGAAAGCTACCAGGTAAACAAATTTCTTGCATTCACAGTTCTGAAGTTGCAGTTCAACTCTGCCCTCCCAGTGTGATTCCTCACACAAGTGATCAGTGCTGCATGAAAGCTCGTTGCTGTTGATTTTGTAGTGGGGAGCAATACTTCTGGGGCAGAAATTAAATTGAGTTGATTTTAATTTGTCACATCTGAATTCAAAATTAGTAAGAAAAAAAAATAGATTTCTAGGCCTGATGTATCTTGGAGCAATTACTTCTGGATGCAAAATCATATATCAATTTTTGAGCTTTAAATGAAGAAGATTCACCTAATTTAAGTAGAGCTCTCCAGGAGGGACAGTTACTATCTGACACACTGTGCTGTTCAATGACCAGGGTATGACCTGACCTGTCCTTCCTGACCAAGGCTTGGGATTTGTATTTTCCATGTGACCTTCAACTTTGTCCTTCATTTTGTCCACTTGTAAAATGGAATGACACCTTTACCTCCAACCACATGCTCAACATCAGTTTGCAGAGGCTTGGGATATCACTGCAAAGGGACTCTCAAGTGTCCAAAGAGAAGCCAAACCTTAAGTCCTTACTCTTGGGCTTCAAGAAAAAGACATACAGACTCTTGAAGAAATGCAAAAACTTTTGTTCTTTCCCCATTTCAAAGACACATCCCCAAATGCTGTTGATTGCTTGCTCTTCAATAGCTAGTTAAATTGTGTTCCTTCACAAATTAACCTGAAAATGTCTAGGATGCAGTTTTTTAAGGTGAGAACTTAATGTCAAGTCTTTTCTTCCCTGTTCTTCAGGACCAGTTGTAATGACATTCTCCTATCTGTTCCCCCACTGCAGTCCTCATAACATTCAAAATTCAGTTCACAGAGAAGCTTGGAGAGCAGAGGTGATGTTCTGACTGCAGTTAAAAACCCTAGCAGGTTTCCCTCCAAGGGCAACAGTGGGGATTCCTTCCTGTCCTCTCTGCTACGCATCAGAGGATTTGTTTGACTTCACATGTCTTAATTTGTCAACATATTCTAGAGTATATTAGCAGTTGAATTAGAGGTGCTGATATCACTGTGACAGAGGTCTTTCTAATGCAGAACAGGTGAATATGTGGTGTTTAGAAAATACACCTTTTGCAGTCAGGCTGTTTGGAACTAGCTCATTGTACAGATGCATGACCAAAATAATGTTCTCTTTGATTTCATGGACTTGTAAAGTCATAAACTTTAAGATTCTCTCCCAGTATACGTCTCTAGCCAGTACTGTCCAGATTCCTAATGCTTTGGTATAGTATCACAAAGTCTTGCACATGTCTAAAAATCAGCATTGAGGAAATATAATAAAACAATCCAGGGGATAGCTGAATGAGTAACGCTTACAAAAGTAATCAAATTATAGATCAGATAAACAAAGCCTGGAAGCAAATGTGGGTTGGGTGAAAGCACCTATCGGTCTTGTTAGCACAGAGTGATCGCACTTTGCCTTTGGGAGTGGTGCCAAAGGGAATGCCTTCTGGTGGAAAAGCATGTCTCCTGGCTAGCTTCAGTACTGGCTTGGGGTGAAACTGTGCAGTGAATGCCTCCACTCGTTTAATCCTCTGATGGGGAGGTGAATTGTCAGCAAGTTCTAGGCACAGCTGATTGTAAGAAATGTGAATTAGCCCTCCCCTGGCAATAAACACTAACTGATACCTGGAAATGGCCAGAACATCTTGGCCAGCAACGCCATGTACAATGAATCCATCTGTGTGAGGGCAGGACAGGACATCCTCCTGCCTTCCTGTGGACCCCGATATGTATCTGGCTGCACCCAGGTGCTCACATTGATAATTAGGGCTAATTAAAAATATAACTGTTTGGAAGCAACTGTGCCTAAAAAACCCACACAACAACATAGGGTGGGTTGTTGTCAGAGAACTTCAGCACAATAGGAACTATATGAAGGTAGATGTTGTAAGATGGTGTGGTCAAAACGCAGCAATCCTGAATTTACGAGCACTTATTCCTCTCTCATTTCTTGCCCACACAGTTGCTCAGCTTTTACTGAGGCTACTCCCAGATGGGGCTGTTTGCAGAGCTGGGAGTTGGTGCGTGCCAGCATCCAGCCCTGCCTTGGGTTGTGACTAAATTGGGTGGCACCCGCTCAGAGCAGAGGTCCTTTGGTGGCCCCCAGGTAGCCTCAATGCAGGTGGTTCTTTCACATGAAGGGAACAGGGAGCGTGCACCTGGATATGGCACTGGGAGCTGTCCTGCACAGCACGGTCCTTCAGGAGAGCCAAAACCCTTCCAAAAGATTCCTAGCATTTCCCCCATTTTACAGTAGAAAATAAGCAGTCTAGTTTTAAAATATTCAATTAAGAGGATTTCCTTACATATCTTAAAACTATGAAATATGGAGTGCAAATATTTGACTCATCTACCATTTTTTTTTCTCCCAATCAACCCTTTGTAGGAATAGCTTAAGGGCAAGAGATGTGTAAGAGACTGTTTTTTTGTTGACGCCTCTGTCTTATTGCTTCTCATAAACACTCAAGAATATGTCTTCTCCCTCCATGATTTATTTTAATTTAATCATCCTCTGATAAGCACAGACCACCCAACCTTTCCTTTGATACTTAAACATGGAAAGCTCTTTTACTATTTCTTTTTCTGCTAAGCTCCAGTTCATTTCAAATGTTATTCTTGGGCCTTTCTCTAATTTTCCAATTTGGAAATGATGCACATAGACTAAATGCATAAATGACACCTTAATTCCGAAGGAGACTACAAGAAGTTTAACTTGTTTTTATGAATGCAACTTGATATATATTTAAAAGTTTTTATGTACTTACCCTGTAAGTCAAATGATGAATTTGTTATTCTTTGCTACTTGTGCTTTTTCATATTGATTGTATCCTGCTTTTCTTCTTCCCCATAGGTCTCTGCTTTGGGGCATGTTTTTTGACACTTAGGTCTGTTTTGTTTTTTTCTAGTGTAGAACCACTCTGAACCACTTCTTCGTAGGCTCTTTATAGCAGTGCAATAAATGGTGGCTGCTCTCCACATAATTTTTTCCTGCTAATTCAATAAAATGAAAGTTTACCTTGAACAAGGTGAGTCGTTGTCAGGTGAGTCAGGGCTAGTAAGAAATCACATGAATTAAACAAAGCTAATACCAAAGCCAGGCTTTCTATAGCTCTATTGTGACAAAGAGGAAAAAAAATCTTTGTGCACCAAGAGTCTCTAATTTTTGTCTTCTGGGTATTTACAAGCTCAGACAGCCCTCTGACAGAGAGCCAAGAGAGATAGACAAGAAGAATTAATTTTTCACTAACCAATACCTCTTCCACTACAGAGGCTTAAGCATCTTCCTGTTAGTAAGCTTATCCAACTGTTAGTAAGCATATTTACTTATGGAAGCTGATAACCTCTGGCATCTCTTTTCACAATTATAAGAGGCCCGTTGCCTGCTTTGCACCTTTTATTCCTCTCTGCTCAATTCTTCTATTGCCTTTAGTCTCACATTAAGATTGAACAGGGCAGGAAACAACGTGGGCTGGTGTTTATATGGCACAAAGCACAGGGAGCTGCAAGTCCAGATCTGTAGTTTGAAGGTACTACAACATTAAAAATTGTAAACTCTCCTAGCAGCATTTTTTAAAGAGATACTGGATTGTTTTATTTTGATTTTTTACAAAGAATAAGAGCACAGATCAGGCTGTTGCTGCTACTGATACAATTCATTCACGTGTAGAATCTAACTTACCCTATAGATTTTATTTGGAAACTATAATCAAATTACAGAATTACCCACACTACTTTTGTAGTGGTGCGGTTTGTTGTTCTTTTTAATTATGAATTAGGGAGGTGATGGCAACAATAATACACGAGACAAAGCAAAAATTATAAAAAGCCCCACACCTTCCATACTGCAACAACTCTGAAATGTAAAAGCAGGGCTGAGAATTCACCCTGCTGGAAACCTTTCCCCGGCCCGCAGCCCGGCCCGGGCAGCCCGGCGGCAGGTGGCGGCCTTAAGCCGCGCTCAGAGAGGAGCCGCGCACCCAGCTCAGCGCCTTAGCCCAACGGAGGCAGCACTGACGCGGTCCGTGGGACCTGAAGGCAACTTCCCCCTGAGAGGTTTTAGAGTCTGAAATCTGTTTTGGAGCTGAACCTCACCGCGCTCTAAACGTTCCAGCCTTCCGACATGAGTAAAACCACGCTGCGGGCTGATGCTTTGGGGTGCAGATGCTCATTTCTGCATCTGAGTTGTTCGACCTACTCAGCGCTATTGTGAAGGATCAGAGATGTTCCCAGTAAGATACAATGCTTTCAGAGAGCAAAGGTTTCCATTTGGGCTATTAGACTAAAAGAAGGGAACCCCTTTTTTCTTTTTGCGCATAGTTCTGTCATGCATTCACCAGCAACTTGGGAAACATCTCTTAACAATGAGCCTGGCAGTTCAGTGAGTGAAAAAATTACTCACAGTTGACTCAAAATAAAAATATTTCTCAAAAAAGTGAAAAAGAAATCCTCAAATGAGCTAGGTCATCTGGAAGATTTTATCTGATCAGAAACTATGCATTACATAACCTAGTCTAATTCATTTAAAAAAAACCAGATGTCAAGAATTTACAAAATGAAAACAAAACTTCTGAATCTATTAGAATACTTTTCCCTACTTCTTTTTTTTCCCCTGCCAAAACTGTTCACAGGGTTTAAGCAGTCTCATCCACATCTAAGAACAATTTCCCTCCCACTTTATTTGCCAATGTGAGATTTACCTGCTGAAAATAATTTGCCTTAATCCTTATATATAGGACTATTTTGGCTAGATGCTCACATTCAACACATTTATGGCTGGTAACCTTACCTGAATCACTTTGTATTCATCTATTTACAAATTGTCTGATCCCACATGTTGCAGTGCAAGACCTAAACATTTGAGCCAGACAAAAGGTCATTCTCTATTACCACTGCTGTGATGACACAGTAACTCTTGCACTTACAGAAGGAATTCCCTAAGTCAATGGGAGCCTGTTGTCTGGCAATGCCGGTATTAAGTGCCAATACTGCAAATTCTGCAAGTGGATTTGGGAAAATATGTGCCTCGCTAGTTACAAGTGAATGATGTGGGCAGCTGGAAGAAGCGCGGTCTCTCTGAATTACAGATGAGGATTCTTGGAGGCCAAACTCTTGAGTCGCATGCTGGCACTTCTCAGTCACTCCGAAAGCTGGTGGGAGCTGCAGGCAGTTGACTGACAGGAAGGAGCTGTTCAGAGGAGCACGTTCAACGGCATAAGAAAGAGAGATTTGTGAAGGGCAATGTTAAGGAAGCAATATGTGGGGAAATAATGGAAAATTGGCAGTCAGCCTTTCTCACTGATGTTGTCTGGTGCAACAGTGACTCACTGGGGAGTGCCTGGAACACTGTGTCTGGTTTGCATTTCACTTTCCCCATCAATCTGATTAGTAAGGTCAGCTACACGTGTCATGGGGTGAGCGATCACAACTAGCATTTCTTATGAACCTGGGGTTTTTTGAATTTAATCATTAGAGCGACCCTTCAGCTATACATAGCTGTGTCATCATTTGGCTCCTTTATATCCCTGATAAGCTGTAGAGTTTATCCGTTTGGTAAATGCTGTTCCTCCTTTGCAACTTCACGCCTCGCACTTCTAGGCTTGGCATCTCCTTTTTTCAAATGCTGGTGTGTTTGTGAACAGTGACCATTACAAATGGCAAAGCTTGAACCACAGCATGTATGAAGCCTTCAAATGAGATTGGCTGCCATAGGAAAAAAATAATCCAGGATAACAATGGTTACTGCTGATGTGCTTTTGAAATAGTGTGAAATTAAACATTTTAGAATTGAAGACAATTTCTTACTAGAGATTGAGACCCCTAATAAGGAATAACATGTTGGTACCTAGTTTAAACCATCTTTCTCCTGCCTTGCTCACTCCTGGAGACAGCAGGATTATTGGCTGACCAAAGGTCTCACCTGAAATAGCAGTTCCAGTGGTTCAGTAATTTAGATGGCATCTAGGTAACTACAGTAAAGAAATTCCTAGCAACAAGCTGCTTTCTTTCATATTATTTCCACCAAATGAGACTATTGTATTCACCAAAAAGTTCCATTGTTCCAGCAAGCTTCAATTTTGTCCATCATTTGGTATTTTCTTCCAATGCAGGTTCAAGTTCCTGGAGGACATTACAGTGATTACAATCTGAGCGTGTGGACTTCTGGCCTTTTCAACTCATCCTGTAGGTATGAATTTGGAAGTTTGTCTTTCCAAACCTGTTTGGTCTGGTTCGTAGCTGTCCACTGTGTTTATCTTTGCATAATTGTTTTGCAGTTAGTTTATTAATGCTGGATTAGAAAGAACTCAATGCCTCTAGTGAAGTCCTGTTAAAACCACCGAATTTTTTCCAACCAGTATGATTTGCATAATTTCCCCCAAAAAAACCACCTTTCAGCCATATGCTGTCCTTGACACCAAGCTAAAGGCTATCTGAAATGTCAGACCGAGGATTATTTGAAACAGATTTGGACTGTCTGGGAATTTGACAGAGGTTACCTTGCCATGGGATCTCAACTTATTTGGCAACTGGTATAGGGTAGTCTGAAACTGATTTTGCCTAATCTGTCCTCAAATCCGAGTGTCAGCAAGGGGCTGAGGTTCAGGACACACTTTACACTACTGTTTCTGGCATCTGTGTCCTGCAACTTCCAGTGCCAGAAAACAAGCCATCCCCTGCCTTGTCTTTTCCTCACTGATAGCAGGTGTCACAAGGTAATCAACCTCATTTTTAAGTTTCTGAGCATTTCTGTGATTTGAAATGGGGTACTCTCATGCAGTCTCTTGCCTTATAACTCTTCACGGGTACTTCCAGACACTTCCTCCCTCCTGCAAGAGAATTTTCTATCTGTTCTCTTTTGCTTTCAACCAAGGACAAACTTGTCTGACTAATTGCACATGTATTTGCATGTTTGTACAACTCACACTGGAAGTGACATTTCTACTATTTAATAGCCAACCCTGAGAAAGACTCATCTTTTTAAGCACTCTGGTTTTTCTTCATGCTGCTACAATGCACGCTGTTTCCCTTGTGTTATTAAAATAGACGAACTGTGGTGACTGTGGTGACTGAATGGAGAGTTTGGCTGCAAAAGAGCTGTTCCTGTCATGACAAACTCATGGCTTGGTCTGTTTTTAGCATCTGTAGTAAAACCGTAAGTCACAGCTGTGAAAATAATATGTAGGTATCATCGGGTCAAGGACATACTCATACATCCTTAAAAAAAGTTGGGTATTCCCCACAGCATGTTATCATTTTAATTGCATTTTAAAAAAGGAAATACAACCAAAACCCAGGAGAAGCTAAGATTTTTCTTTGACACTTGGCTAATTAGGAGCAACTTAAACATTTATTTAATTGACTATCAAATTTCTCTCTTTTGCATATACTGGACAGGACATGAATGTGCCAGCTGTTATGATCAACTCCTTGGGCAGCCAAACTCGTTCCTATTCTAGCCTCATTCCTTTGTTCTCATTTTGAACAGAAAGTCCAATTTAGGTATGAGAAACATTCTGAAGATGCATCTACCTCCTCGTCTTGTCCAGCCATGGCCCCACTGTGTGTAAGCCATGGCATGACTCAGGCTGTCTCTCTGGGCACACAACTGACTATGTTTGGTCTGAACTAGTCTCATTCTAAAGTTAGCTTTTTTCAGATCAAGTTTTTGTGTTGTTAAATTTGTTCCCCGGGGTCATAGAGTCCATGCTGATATTTTCAGGTGGGGTTAATGATTTAATATGACTCATATGTCAGTGCTAACTCACTCAGATCTCACAACCAATCCAACTGATGACTCAGGAAGCCTTTTTATCATTGTATTTAGATGATGTCTGCTTGCAGTGCCCAAGATTTCTAAAAGAAAGAGTAGTAATATATATTTGGCAGGTTTTTTTTTGTCCCTACTATTTCTTTTCAACTTTGTGAAGTGATTAGATAGCCCTTATCAGAAATAGACCACATCCCCCAGAAAACACCAGGTTATGGCCTCCCTGCTGCTGATAGTGGGTGGGTTTAAAGAGGACATAGTGGTTAATGTTTCTGCAGTTAACATGTGACTTCAGTCAGAGGGGACACACAAGTGAGAAAGGGGATTTGTGTATCATGTGGCATTGTCAGGGTTGCTGAGTGCAAAAGACAGAATCATTTCAGGCCTCATCTAAGCATGTTCAAACCCAATAGAAATGAACTCCCCAGTTTTAGTAAGCTTTGGAAACCACCTTTAATGTGCATGAAGATTAATAACAAGAACATTATAGAAATGCTGTTGTGTTTTGCAGGTGATGGTGTGCACAATCTTGGCACTCAGATTGGTGCTCAAAGAGAAGAGGAGCAGCCCCCAGTTTTCATGTACAAGTGCATCCCTGGTCCCTGCCAGGATGAGACCTTTGCGCAACTCTTTTCTCCCTGCTCCTGATTTCCCTGGGGTATGGTACAAAAAGAAGCCATAGGATGTTCCAGGTAAATGTAGTCACCACCTGCCCTGCAGTTTAGATGTAGCCAACAAGAACTCCTATTTCCACTGGAGAAACATTTATTCAGTAGAACACCTTCAAATACATTTCCTTCTTCATTTCTGAAAATGAGCTATAATAACTTTCTCTGGATATAGCCAAAAGGCCAGAATGCTGCAACTAGACACTGAAAGCTTTCTTAGCACCTTTTTTTTTTTAACAACTACAAAGTAAGAACTTGGTTATAAAGCATCGAATTGAATTAATTTTTGAATTGGCGCTGAGCAGGCGTTATGGTAGATATGATTACCATATGTCACTGTCCCTGTTGATTAGCCAAAGGTGGACATAGTAAAAACAGAAGCTGAGCTTTTGGTCAAAAGTAAAGAATGAGCTTGAAACCTGGAGTCATAATAGATACCACATAGGAAAAGTATGGGCGCAGAGCTGAGACCTGGGGTGGCTCATAAAACAAGACTTCTTTAGCAAGTATTAGTAATAGCTTAAATATCATCTTATATAAATGTAAATCTTTGTTATGCTGGTGAGAGATAGGGACTACTTTTTTCCTAGAAAAAATTTGGTTGGGAATTCTGAGAGCATCTTTGTTGTGTTTGTGGATCCTGCAATTTCATATTAAAACACTTCCGAAGAGTGATCATGATACTTACCTAACTCCGGATTTTTAAGAGTTATAAATAACTGGTAGGAAGTACTACACGTACCACTGGTTTGTACAATATTTAAACGAGGTCAGTGTGCAGTGAACTCTTCAGGTAACGGAGTCCAGTAGACAATTATTGTCTGACACTTCAGTTTTCTATTTGGATAATTTGACCTTTTAATTGAGCACTTAACCTGAAAGTTTACACAGTTTGGGGCCACTTTCAGGGAAAAAAAACCAAACATTATATATATGCTTCTCCAAATATCCAATTAAAAGGAAAAAAATGAAAAATGTAAAAGTTTTCATTTAGCTGACAACTGGTGTTAAAGATCACAGGAAAAATACAGGGGTGTTTTTTATGTCAAGCAGTAGTGCCCATATTTTCCGGCAGGGCAGAGTGGGTCACGTACTCATGTCAGTGTTGGGATAGGCTGCACTCTTTGGCCTTTCCCTTATCATGTAAGGGATTCGTGCTGTAGATTTGTTCTGCGTGTACATAGTAGACCCAGTGTGAGCTAGGTTTGCTGTGCATACATAACATGACTATATTTTGTGTTTTCCCAAAACTAGATACTTTCCTGGAAGCACTGGATTTTCTGTGTATGTGCAGTTAATTCACTCAGCAAATTCTTAAGGACATGCTGGGAAAAGGCTTGAGGAGGCAGCAGGCAGGACTGGACTGTTCTTGCTGCCCATACAATCGAGCCTGCCTGCAACCTGCTCCCTGTGCATTCCCAAATTGCTCCCAAGAAAAGGCGTTTCCAAAACTGGGCTGAGTGATCTTTTAATTGTCTTGATGGTCTAGATACTGACTGCAAGTTGTAGGCTGAGTTGCATACCTGAAGATTGAGAGTGGTTATAAAAGAGAGCTCTGCTGAAAACTATTTGTTAGAAAAAACACATCTTGATTAAAAATATATAGTTCTTTGTGTACTTTCTGCAGCAGTTAGTTAATTTTACAGCTCTTATGGGCTGCCCAGCTGGTAATATGGGTTGTAACACTACCAAGGAACTAGCACAGGGTTTCTGAGGCCTCAAATTCCAATGTTTTTTTCCACCCTTAATAGTGTCTAATAAAAGATAAAGGATGAGAAGCAAACTGTTTTCCTTTAGATCAACGATTGCTGAAAGCAAGGGCAGTGCTCTTACTCATAAACAAGCTTGATAATCCCAGCAAACTCACTCATCCATTCTCTGAGATGAATTTATTCCAGTTCAGATCATGCAGTTCATTGCTGGTAAGAAGGAGGGACAAACTTTTGCAATAAATTCCTATGAGCTGATTGTCTTTTTCTACTAACTTTTTTCTAACAGGTTGCCCAAGAAAATTAAAGAAAACCCCAACTAGACTTTTGCACACCACTGACTACCCAATGCTTTTGTTGGCTGCAACAAACCTGGACTTGGAAGACTTTGTGCAACATGTAGATGGAGTGGGTGGTGGGGAGAATAACTGAAAATGCAAAACTGAACTCAGGGTTTAGGATGTGGGATTTAGGATGCTTCTGCTTTGGGTGAGAGAGAGAGAGAGTGAAAGAGAAAGAAGTTTGACACAGAACAGGTTCTAGCAGAAAATTCACAGTGAAATTGTAGGGAACTCAGGAAGAAATGATTGTTGGAGATAATTTTTATAACCGTTCTCAAAACATTGTCATGGCAAAGGAAGAACAGTGGCTAGAAGGACTTGGATGTCTTTGTTGCCAGTTAGACTGAATATTTTCAGTATCCTCTGTACAATAAGAAAGTGGTCTTGACCCAAACCTCACTGGACAAGATGTCCACAACTGTCCTTATTGGCAGTTCTAGCTGAAAAAACAAGCAATTAACACACAAAATTGATTATAGTCTCTGTTCTAGAACGAGACCATGGAGGTAAAGGCTAATGAAGCTTTAATGATGTCTATCTAGAAAATGGAAATGGTCATTTCCAGCACAGCCAGACATATCCCATTTACCATCAAAACCAGGAAATAATGTTGTGCATCTGGGATATTGTATGTCACAAGATGGAGGCATACAATTAATGGAGACATAAGCTTTAAATCAAAGTAAATGTAAAGAATCTTGTGGAGCAAATATAGTAACTCAAACCTCCTCCTGCTGTGGCTAGTGACAATGACCACATGCATTTCCTTGTACTTGATTGGTTTTCTTCAATAATAAACCATCAACTAAACTATAAGTGGAAAACAGAGAAAATGGCTGAAAAACACTTTTCAAAGAACAGCACGTAGCTACATTCCTTTTTTCACACACCACTAATAAATAACTTGCACTGACTTTCCCACTGAGAGTTGGGGTCCTCTGGGCTGGCTCAGAACAGGCAGGGGCTGTCTGTCAGTCCTATGGAAGAGGGCTACATCGACTTCTGCTTAATTGATTGGAGCCACAGGAGTTCATATGAGCTAGCAAAGGAAAGTCATAATCTACGTGTATTTATTATACTGTCAGTCAACTCATTTTGGCTCCAGCCTAGCACCAAGACACAGCCGCCCCAAACCTTGTGTTCCCACTATTCCGGCTGTAAGAGCCTTTTCACCTTTACCCAAGGAATGGTATCTGTGTGCTCTGAACTGATAAGAGCTGGTGGAAATCTTGCTCTGAGAGTGCCTGTGAGAAGGAATGTTTGACTTGTAAGAGCAGGGAAGAGCAACCAGTTATTCTGTATGTTTTCATTATTTGTGTCTTACTCCTGGCAGTTTGGAAAACTTAAAAACAAAAGATACTTTATTTCTTATGTGAACATAAATATGGATTAATCCCTCTAACCTTACAGGAAAACTGGGGGTGTAGAGGGATCAAAAGGAGGGGAAATCCACACGGGCCTAGAAAAATGTTAACATTTTTTACAGATAAACATAATGTGTAGTCAGATGATCAAAGTTGCTGGATTAGTTCAAATATTATTCTTGGAACAGAGTAGCAAACACTCCATTTCTGTTTCTCACTTAACCTTTCAAGTAAAAATACCATTAGACATGAGAGTGTCATATGTTGCTCTGAAATAAATGCAGCTCTCCTGGCCCAGTTTTCCTACCGTTTTTCCTCCTTTCTTCTGAGGTCAGACGGCTACAATGTGCTAGTTACACACAGGCTGACACTGGCTCCCACTTGCTGCACCATAATCCATGGTGGAATTTTTAGTTTACCCACAACCGACATTATCTTTCTGCAACAAGGCACCTTAAAATGATATGGAACTTTTTTTTCCCTCCCAAATCATGACTCTTCTCTGCTTTTCAGACTCAAACCAGCTCCTAACATGCTAATGTTAGGGACACCGGGAAAAATGTGCAGCTGAGACTTGTGAGCCTGCATCTGGCACTTGTCCCTGTATCCCGGTCCCTGGGAGACATCGTCCTGACAGCCCTGTGCTGCTCCTCTCCTACATTGACAGGCGGGTTGAGGCAGGAAGCTTGTGGCAATTTGGCCACAGTTCTGAATATTCAGGCTGTGGCTGCTCGGTCACCAGCCAGGGGAAGTTTGTCACCCCGGGACCTGCCAGCCCGGGCTGTGCTCCCGCACGCGGCATGGGGCTGTCACTGCTGCGCCGCCGGCAGCTCTGCAGGCACCTGCTCCTCCTTGCTCAGGCATCCTGGCAGAGCCCTCTATTGTTTTTTAAGTGCGTATCAAGTCATAAAGTTCACAGAAGCAGATTGCAAAGAAGTGGGAATGTATTCTCATGCACTGTGAAACTGGTTACTTATTAAACCCTTTTTCTATTAATAGTAAAACACCATCAAAAGGTTAGGAGTGCAAGCTCAGCCAGTGCATTTCTCAACTGAAGGATGCCAAAAATAGACACACAAAAGTCCAATCCTGATAAAACTTTAATTTTTTTTTAGTAAAAACCACATACTATACTAACTGTGAGCCCTGGAGGCACTGATCCCTGATACTCACTTGCTAGTTCATCGGAAGCTATAGAATAAACATTGTGTTAAAAAAAAAACCAAACAGGTGAGCATCATCTACTTTATTTGTAATCACTCTTTTGGTAGTATTCCCAATTTAATATATAACAAGGGTTTCTTCTACTTTTCATCTTATGAGTTGAAATGAAGTTCAAGGATGTTTTAATGTATTTTATTAACTATAGTCAAAATGAATACAAAGTAATTGTTAAGTCAATTCTAAACCAAATAAAGTATTAGATTTTGGCTTCAGTGTTATGAAGCTGCCAGTATTAATCCTGTAACTGCTGTAATCCCTAGTCTGGCATGTGCTGATGTAGCTGAGAATTTACCCGTTCCAGAAGATATTCCACTTAGTACTCAAATCTACATTTCTTGGACACTTCCTTATTTACAAGCAAGTTGACAAATATTTTTAGCATTCGAGAAAGACAGGACTGAACATTGCAGTATATAAAGACTAGCCAAAAAGTTGTTCTCCATGTCTGAAGAACTGTTCACCATAAGCATGGGGGAAACAACATCAGATAAATGAAAGAGAAATTGAAATAAAACTCTCAGACCAATCAGCAAAGCACATCTAAGTAGCAAACTGTTGACATGAGGGAAATACTTCCTCCAGCTGGAGCTCAAAGCAGTTGCAGAAAATGGTTTAGAGATGGCATTGCCAGACATATCTTCATTCAGGTCTTCCTGCACAGTTGACTCTGAGGTTGGCTCACTCAGTAGAACAGTTTTGAAATAAGCCTCTTAGGATGAAAGAATTCAGCAGGTGACACTAAGTAGTGTCACAGGTTACTTTAGGAAAACATTTAGCACAAGTCAAACCAGTTTAGTGAAGAAGATATAACAGATGTGGGGTTTTTGTTGGAGAGGAAATGTGCACCACCCCAGCTCATTCAACCTAGGCTTATCACATGGGAATTATAAAGTAGCTATCACCTGTATCACTAGCAACCACACAATAAGCCCCAAATTAAAAACACAGTGAAAATACAGTATAAAGTCTCAAGACCATGCAGCTGAGATGCACAGGTCATTGTCTGGCTTTCCAGTTGGCAGCTCTTATCTCCTGTAAGAATCAGTGACAGTTAGACTTTCACCCAATAATTAATGCCACTACAGCACCTTCTGTGTTTATTCAGTTGTAGGCCATCCAAAGGTATTTCATCTCAATGGCAATGCTTACACATGAAGTCATGCCTCTGTTCTCTTAAAATTCAGTCAACCATGGGACCCAAATCTAATGAGAAACAGGCTACGTTAGTAATAGTTCTCATACAACTGATTCATTATTATCCAAACTTTCAGGGATTAACAGTGAAGTAGGTAAATCTTCTGTTTCTGGGATGTGCTGAATAGCATAAATATTTGGCATAAGAGCTGCTCTGGATCCCTCCAAACCCAATCCTGACTAATTTTTCTCCATGCCCTTCCACAGGAAGAAACAGTGACAAAACCAAAAAGCAGAAAGGGCCTAGAAGACAGGAGTCATACTGGCTATACCCTGTCTCCCCCCAACAGTTGCAAGACATTGCAGAGAATATGAATCACTTTGTCTAGACACATTCTGTAAATTTTTCCTCTCCTTGAAGAAGATCAAAAGAAATGCTATGTGGCACATTTGCTTTTTTTTTTTTTTTTTAATCTCAGCTATTGGATGTCATTCATCAATAGCAACAGGTTCATGTTCTTTTGCAGTCACTCTCCACTCAGGCTTGCTGGGGCAGTAACTGTGCTAAAACAAGCCTTCTGGCCATAATTTGGTAGTCCAGTCATGCACATGGGCAGAATGTGTTATCTTCATTGCCCTGACTGGTTTTTTTCAGCTTGTCTCAAGGAAGATATGGTGCAGGCTGAGAAAACAGCCCTGGGAATGCTAGAAAGTGGGTAGTTAGGTGAAAGACGCATGTGGAAATTATCCAGGAGCAAAGGAGAAAGGCGTCTGACAGGCTGAGATAAGCACTCAGGGTGAGAATTGATGGATCCTTAATTTCTGTCCAATGGCACAAGATAAATCTGGAAAGGTGCAGCACGAAATGAGAGGACAGTACTCTGAGGGGAAGCAAAGGAGATAGAGTCTGCCTGCTTTTGAGCAAGTACAGAATTAACTTTGAGTCAAACACTATTACCTGGGCTTTTAAATTATCTACCTGCTTTAAGTCACTAATAATATCTTTATTATTTCTGTGCAAGCTAAGAATATAAAATTGTGCACAGACTGTTGGAAATGGTTCAGAGGACAGGTTTCCCCCATGAATGACACTGCCTAATTAAAGTATGGTCCTCCATGCCAGGTGTCATATAAGCAAAACTCTAGCTCTGGATTAGCAACTGAAAATAAACTAGTTGATTCTGTGTGCACATGCTAAGACAAGGCCATGTAGGAAAGTCAGAAATGGTTGCATGTTTCTGAAGAATTGTTATCCACACACCAAAAAAAGGTGCAACCTTTGACAGAAGCCCAGCGTAAAGTTTTCTGATGAATACTCTTACTCGGGTCAATGAATGTCTTCTTCCTGCTAGCTCAAACAGTGTTTATGTGAAGACTTGCCTGACAAGCACAGTTAAAATTTTCTGCATCTGATCACAGATGGTGTTTCACTAGGGTCTTCTCAACTGTATGAACAGAGAAAGTTTTCACGGGGCAGGTCATCTATTCAGTCATTCAGAAGTTTGGTGCAGAAGGAGCTAAGTACACCAAGAACATACCTGTGGAGGTGTATGGTGTACCTGGTCTTTTCTCGCACAAAATATCAATAGTTTAATCAGCATCTGCAAAATCTCAAATGGCTGTCATTCATGCTGCAATCACTAATCAGGGAGTAAAGGAGTGTTTACCATAAAGCTCGCAGAGATTTAAAAGTCTTCGGGGGAAAGGGTGTGTTTTAAAAGCAGGCTCAAGAGTTTCTTGGACGCTTGCTGCTGAGAGTGACTTGGTCTGAGGTTTTTACACAATTTAATGTTGCTGAATTGTGCCTGATGATGCTGCGCCTGAAGGTGTTTGGACAGAACTACTTTCTTAAAATCAAAACATGCCATGAGATTAAGGCAGTTTTCATGAAATGTCCTTTCAAAATTAAAATAAAGAGTTGTTGACATAATAATGTTGAAACATACCAGTTAGGAACTTGACTGGAAGAAAAATCTTTGTCTTGCCATAATTTCCTGTAAAAGCCCTGCTATTTCTTAAAAACAATTCCAAGTTTTCTAATAACTAATAATTTCTATTATTTTTCTAATAATTTCCATACTATTTGCATTCACCCTGATGTATTTTCTCTCTCCCAAACTTGATTTTGCTAAAAAATCTTCATTTTAATTTGATATCATTCAAATTTCCAAACACAAAAGAATTTTAAATTTCAAGATTGTCCAAAAAAATAACAAAACTAGTTCCCATTCTCCTTCAGCTGCAATTAAAGGCACCAGCCCTATCCAAGGTGTAAAGCAAGGAGCTGTCAGCTTCAACACACATTGCACAGAAGTACAACATCCCTCCAGAAAGAAGAATAACAAGTGGAGGAGTTTGAGCAGGGCCAGCATTAGGTATGTGGGCTGCACAACCACTTTGCTGTCAGATTTTGAGCATCCTGTGAGACCGTTAGGGAAGCTAGCAGATGTTCATGCTCTGAGCAGCGCGTTTCGTTATGTCCATACAATCACGTTTCGCAGCAGTTTAACTGTCCCCGCGTGTTTGTGCCGTGCAGGTCCTGCACCCTTCTCCCCTCCCGGGGCACCCTGCCCCTGGCCGTGCTGGGTGGTGGGGAGCTGTTGGGGGGCAGAGCCCGGCCGGGGCTGCCCCACTAACCAGCAGTGTCCTGACACCAGCGCTCGGGCTGGCGGCTGAGGCAGCCAAACACAATATCCATTGCCTGTCATGATCCCCATCATTCCTGTACTTGATCTCTGTCTGTTGAGACAGGCAACAGTGTTAGTGACTGCTGTGTGATCTGTCTGAACACCCTCTGCTTTAACTTCCCTCATGAACGTGTTATTTTCATCACACAGAATTCACACCTTTGTTTACTTGCCCAGGAGCTCTGATTTTCCCCAGAACTGCAAGTTGCTCCTTCTATTGTTTTTCCCTGTATTCCATTGACTTCAATATATAGCACAATACTCTTCATGTCCTCAAAAATCTTGCCTTTTTCAGTGAAGTACATTGGGTGCCAATCACAACCAAAGAGGGGCTCGGAGGAAACAGTAGCTTCCTGAGGGGCTATTGAATATGCAGAAAAATGTGTGCTCTGTTTTTCTAAGGGCACCTGCCAGAACCCTGTTGTTGGATCAAAGCACAGATCAAATATTTGGCATCAGCCATATCCCTCCCCAAACATCTCCACCTGCAGGTAGTATAATATGCTATTTTTAAATGTTTATTGCATTCATTTGTATCTACACGTAAGGAAAACTTCTCTCCCCCTGCAGTGGATAGTGAATATCTGCACATCCTTGGCTGACAGCTAGCTCTTTGATTCCTCAAGCAATGAGCTGATCTATTTTCTCTTTCAATTCTGCCTCTGGGCAAGAAAAACTTTGCAAGAGTTATGAATCAACTCTATTTGAAGCTACTCTGCTTCCTGGAAAACGTCCTCAAGAACATCTTCCCATGCATTAGTTGCCAGACTTCCCTCTGAGTGTACCCCTTTGCTGGAAACTTGTTTTGCCACAGTTCAGCAACAAGGACATCTTTTGCAATTAGTTCTTCTTTTCTGATCCTCCTGGATTTAGATGGCTTAATTTCAGCTAAATATTTAAGAACCTGAGGGTCTGCATCTCAAACTAAATGATTCAGCACCCATATTTCTTTCAAGAGTGATCTTGGGAATCACTCCCTAGGTCGAGCTGTGCAACTGCAGGTGCAGCTATGTGGTTCCTTTGACTACTACAGAGCTCTGCTGTGGCTCAGAGTGGCCTTGCCCTTCCCAGCTCTGTGGTGTCATCCCGCAGATACAAGTTCATGCCACTTTTCTACTGTTGACTCCAGCAATTTTGTAGCCAAGAGGTGAGTCAGAACAGCTCTCTGATCCTACTAAAAGGAACCCTGCAAAAAAGGTTTTTGTCTGGATCCAAGTCTCATGGTTGAGAAAGAGAAGGATACATGGTCATGAGAGGGGTGGAGGACAACAGCCCATAATTAGACTGTGAACCCACAAAGTTCCCTTGGGGTGCAATCTCCACAGAGCTTTTATTGCAGGTTAGCTAACCACACCTAAAAAAATTCACACAACTACCCTATTTATTCTTTTAAATTGGTGTGAATGGCTTCTAGGGACAAGTGCTTCCCATTTTCAGAAGAGGCTGCAGAGGTTAACTCTCATTGACAGCTTGTTAATGTAATTGAAGCCCTAGAAGTCTAAATCAATGATGAAAGCATAATTTTTAAAGAGGCCTCCAAAAAGAAAATATCATTACAATTATGAGCCTGCATTCTTCTTGTAACTCTACTCACTTTTCTCTCCTTGAAAAGTCAACCTGTAAATAGGTATTTAATAGACAGGTAGGTTGAGCAGAAGCCTCCACAAAGATGCAGCACCACTTCTGGATTTAATAAAGCTGATAAAGCAATATTTCACTTCACTGCAAATGTTTCCCTCAGTCTGCACTTCTTATCAGTCCTTTCAAGAGAAAGCACTTAGACGTGAACTTTGAAATATTACATTTTCTTAGGAAAAGCAAATGCCTGATACCTTATGGAGCCAAATTCCCATCATATGTCTTGAGTAACATATATTTCAATTTTCCTTTTTTCTGGGAGTGGGTGAGAAAAAATAATGTAGATA
The DNA here is from genome assembly GCF_047716275.1 of Strix uralensis. Lineage (NCBI taxonomy): Eukaryota > Metazoa > Chordata > Aves > Strigiformes > Strigidae > Strix > Strix uralensis. The sequence goes on along the minus strand of NC_133989.1, from coordinate 7,664,420 downwards.
TTCTTAGTCTAATTAACATTTATTTATTTTATTGAAGCTCTGGAATGGATAAATCGTGTATACTGAACATTTGTATGGAGTACTGAACATTTGTACGGGGTACTGCTTTGAATTGAGCTGGCTACCATTAACAGCAAAGTGTGCTTGGATCCTTATTATTTAGAAAGGTAGCATCTTCTCACTAAATAAATAATACATGGCCAGAAATTATCTTTTTCTTTGTAAAAATCCAATGTTTATTATAAGGCTTCTCTTCAGGGAGGTATACTTTTGACCTGTACCAAAATGTGACTTTTTAATAGCTTCCTTGATAGTAACCCGCATTATTTTGCATTATCTAACAAATTTCTGTTCCTCCAATGATTTGTCTGTGTTGCTCAAAACTAAATGTCAGACACTGCTGTACACCTCCCTTACTAAAATAACCCTCAAATTCTTTTACTTATTACCTCACAAGTAATCTCTTCCTCATTTACTGATGAATACTTTGTATTAAAATGTAAAAGTGAATTTTTTGTAGCAGAAACTCTATTTCATACAGAATTTTATTTGGTCACTAGCCTTGCTTAAAAAATATCCTGAGTTTTTACTAAGTATTTTTAGAGATGTTATCCATGCTTCATTATAGGCTTTTGAATTTTTTATACACACACACACAAATGTTTCATTCACTGTGATTTTTGAAAAATGTCGAATCACTGTTATGAGAAAATATGTGTCTGTTTCATCCTGTAAAAATATTTAAACAGAACATTGGTTTCAATTTAATTTTAAAGCAGAAAAACTTCAAATTTTTAAAGCTAGAAATCACAGTTAGCACCCAGAATTAGTGTGCTATTTAATATAGTCAAGGTATGTTACTGTGGATCAGATATCATTAGCAGTTCAAATATGTGAAGTTTTTTTTTAAAAAAGGAGCACTTAGTTTTGTCTTCTTTGAAGTTATTTTAAGATTTCACAATTCTGCAAGCTGCACGACCTGCTTCCGTCAGGTAGAAAATCCAAGATGCTCCAGGGTTTAGTCTTTAATGATTAAAAGCACCTTTCTGTGGCATTCCAACCTCTTGTACACTTATTAAAAGGGAGAAGCTACAGTGGAAGCTCTCAATGAATGTAATAATACCTCCAGAGTGTCCAATTACTTGAGAAATTTATCTCAGTGTGTTCAGTGACTGCATACAAGATAACTCCTTTTTTGTTTTCTGTTTTTTTTTTTTTTTTTTTTTTTTTTAGTGGAGTGTGCTTTGAAGCTTTTCACTTGCATTGAAATGAGATACTGAATGTGTGTGTCACAAGGAGCAATGTATATTTAAAGCTTTTATTTTCTATTGCTCTGACTTGCAAACATAGCCAGAGGGAAGACAGGATCGTTCCAGAGTAACAAAACTTGGCATCTTCTGAACCGAGAAAAAGATGTGTGTGAACCCAACTATCTTCACGTCATCCTGCCCAGAATCTTGCTCCCAAAGTCTTATTCTACTTATGCTCTGCAGATCTGATTTAAAATTAATAAAATTTGATCCTAGCTGAGGCCTTCTCCTGAGCTTTATGGTAGGACAGTCAGTTTAATCCTACCAACTTGCAACCTCAACACAATGAGTGTGATGACAAGTGCAGTTGGGTATCTGGAGCCTGTGGCCAAATGTTCCTGCAAAGCCACCAGAGCAGCACCAGTTTTAAGACTGAGGATGGCCTTTGCCCATGGATCGATCTGGATCTTGGCTAACCCTGATCAGATGTGGGTACCTTTGCCCTGAACCAAATGGGGCTGATCTTGATACAGGCATTGACCTCATCTGCAAAACTATTTGTGATGCCAAAACTATTGTGATATTTTCTGGGAACTTGAAAGTCTAGATAAGTGCAACCCATACTGCCTGAGGTATAGCTTCTTCAAAGACTTCCTTCCATTATTTCCATTAAATTTAGAGAACATTTTTCCTTCCTTTCCCTGAGCCAACTCCATACTGCTGGAAGTCCATCTGACAGTGAGGATAACTTCTAGTTCAAGGTAAGCAAGACCTGCACCATTCCCCTGTTTCTCTCCTATCTCCTGTTTATATGTGGAACACAGTTCAATAGCAGGATGAATCAGATGTGATTTGGTTTACTATCAAGTTTCTAGGCACCTAAGTTGATAGCAGAGGATAAAGTATCATAAACATGCATACCAATTTGGGAAGACCAAGGGGTAACTCTCTTACTCAGAGTTCCCCTTTATTGCCTTGTTGTGCTCCCTGCCAGCAGCTGCCTCCGCTGCCTTCCCTTCTCCTCTGACATGCGGTGCCTGGAGTTCATTCAACACATTTAACAATTAGAGGCAAAGAGTTCAAACTTGTCGAGAGGAACATGCCCAAGAAAGCAAAGTATAATTTACCCTGATTATAAAACGCATTCCATTCCACACTTGTTTTGACATTGTCCCTCGGAGAAAAATATTTTGTCTCATAAAGAAGTCTCATTGTTGCTTTCCTTGTCAGGAGGAGGATTGCTCCATAAGTGTTCAGCTCCATCCAAACACCACAATCTAAAGATTTCTAAAACTCTACCTGAATCCAAATACTATAGCTTAAGTTTAACTTTTTATGTTGTTCCAAAGCCACGGGCTACTGATCCTATAGCTGAAACAAAAACTATGGACAAGAGTTGAAAGCCAATGTAGTCCTTCCTCTGCTAGCAAAGAAGATAGAAATATAGAAGATAAGGTCCAGACAGGTATTGTATGAGGTGTTAATGCACTTCTGGATAAACTGACAAGAAAGAAGTGAACAGTAGTATTCACATGGAGAGTTGGGCTGTCTTGGAAAAAGTACACTGTAACATTGAACCAGAACCCAAGCATGGTGTCCATCCATACCAGTTACACTCCCTGCCCAAACACTTGTACTGATTCTGTAGCGGCTGATACCAGTTTCATGTTAGTTCACATTTCTCAGTGTCAAACAAATGTATTCCTGGTTTATACCTCAGTTTATGAAAGGGATTTAAGGCAGTGGGATTGCACTCCTGAGCTACAAGAAAACAGACAGTTGGCAGTGTTGGCAGAAAGGTCAGGACATGTGCTGTTTCTGTGACAAAACAATTAGGCATGTCTTTGTTTTTTACTCTTTTGAAAGCTGATACTCAGAAATACTCAAGAGTAAATGTAAGTGAATAAGCCTAATGCTCAGTTTCGTAATATAATATTCATACTTTTCCCCAAGCAATGCCTGGAAGGACACATTAAAAAAATTTGAATGCAGCCACCCACACTACAGTATATCAATCCACAAGTTATCAGAACAACACACACATCCAGGGTAAGAGATTAATGAGACTGCTTGTAGTTTCAATCTCAACAGGCCCTTTGTTTCAATTATCTGGAGTAAAAAGGCAGCTTTTTCTTCTAAAGTTACAACCCTTACATGATTTTTGAATATGTGTGCCACAAATGACATGCTGGAAATTGTTAAACTTTCTCCTTTCATAGAAAGTGGTAACACATTAAAACCCCCACACATATACACATGCAGTCCCACTGAGGTCAGTATGATGCTTCACATATTTAAAATTAAGCACATGCTGAGTTGTTCTCCTAAGATTTATTCTGAAATGAACTTTAGCTATGAACATTTTACAAAATTAATTTTTCAGAGCTTGGATTATTTTGCCCCATCAGCTAAAGTCAGCATTGACGCAGATATGAGTTCTACCTCTAGTTGTTAAGAACAAAGATCCTTCTCAGTGTGGAAGACAAACTAGAACACATTATCTGTCATCTAATCACAGCACTGGAAGGTGTAAGCAGAGACTGACTCAGAGCATACTATATAACAACTAGCTTATAATGAACAGAACGTATATGAAAAATGCCAGATTGTCAGTCCTGAAAACTGGCATTCTTTATTCATAAAAAAAAGCACAGATTAGTTGGCTCCAACTTTGTCTATATCATTCCCACTAACATGCCTAAAGCCTGAACAGAATTAACTTCTTTTTGGATAGGTAAACCTCTTTCACTTCCTTGTTGAGAAAGTCAATGTGGAGGCTAATTAACTCCATTCATTTTACGATCCAACTATCTTCCTCTGAGGAATAACTGTAGGAAACAATAATAGGGAAGTAGTGTTGTCATTGTCTTTCTAATAAGTAATTCCAAATGAGCAAAACATTTCAAAGAATCAAAGAACTGAACTGAATTCATCCAGCTGACCACCTGTGAAAGGTTTCATAGACATTTATTAGTCTCAGAAGCATCACACTGGTTTTCATACTTCTGAAATATGAGAAAAAGAAAGCCACGTGGGTTTCTTAATGTGAAAGTCTGGCTTGGTCATTCATTATCTGTGTAGTTTGATAATTACCTATTTCCTAGGTAAATTGCTTTGGACATTTACTTTGAGGTAGCAGATTAATGAAGTTCTTTGAAAACTTCAGGAACTTGAAAATCTACAATGCTTCCGGAACAAAATTTTCCAGGTCAGTGGATATTGTACCTTTAGAAATCCAGAAGACAGCACACATTTGTACCTCATCTTGTATAGAGTTGGTCAAAACCTTACTCAGAGCAACACTTGTATAGATCTTTGAGTTCACCAAATTTAAATAGAGAAAATAATAAGCAGTCCAGTAAGCATGAACTTGTGATTTACTATACAGAAGCAATAAAGGATTTTGAAATAGCTGATATCTAGGCTGTCAAGGTCAGTTCAACTAGATAACACCTCTTCTCTTTGGTTGTCTTTAAAAGTTAAATCGATGGAACATTTGTGAGCAATGTGATATGCCTGGAATTGAACAATAGTCCTGACTTTCTGTTAGCACTTGTTTCATATTGGCACAACACCATTGGCTCTAATTGAGTAATATTAGTTTATAATACTACAAGAAGAGACTTAGTGTATATTGTAGTTGTAGCAGCTTGGGTAGATCTCCCCACACGGTCTTGTACCTTAGCACGAGCTGCCAAACCTCCCCAGGGTGAGCACCTGTGGTCTCCCAGCCCACCCTCCCCATGCGCTGGGACCCAGAGCTCCCAGCTGCCAGATGAGTTTCAGCAGCACAAACTGCAGTCACTCTAAAGCACACGTTGCAATCTGATTTTCAGAAAAGCAACATTCTCACATAGCGCTGTACAATTTTTCTTACACCATCATTCACTCAGCCGGAGGCAGCCTTCACTTGGCAAAGACAGGATGGTTTTGATAACTGTCAGATTCGCTGTTTGCGTAACCATCAGGCTGTCAGGCACAGTGCTGGGTGGATGGCCCTTTTTTTATATACATTGTTTCTTTTGATCATGCAAAGGTGCAAACTATTTTCATCCTTCCTCAAAACTTTGTATTGATTTTATCTTGTCATAATGACAGAGAAATGTAACAATCCCGTCCCTGGAGACCTCAGTACTGTGCATGCTGAGGAGAAACGTGTTCAGACTGTGCGATGGATGCAGAAAGCCTCCTAACATTAGCATTCACTGAGTTCTGGTTAGATTATACAGATGGAAAGGGGCTGTAGGCATGGATTTAACACATTCCTGAATACCAGGGCTAGCCCGGATTGAAGGAATGGCAAGATGAATGGCACAAAAGGAGTTTGGCATCAAAGCTCTGTGCTGCAGGGCTTAACTCCCCTGTACTTGCTAACCCCGGATCCACCTCGCCAGGGCTGGCCGGGTGCCAGGCAGTGCCCACTGTAAACCTCCCACCAGGAGCTGGGCTTTGCAAATGTGTCGTTATAGCACACAGTCACGCAACTTCGGGGTATTGTGAAGCAGAAGTTTTTCACTGTTGAATTAAAGTAACTTGATTTGACCTGTTTTTCCTACTGTTGTTTGTAAACAGAGAAGGGTTTGTGTGTGATGTGATGGTTGGAGGCCATGGAGTTTTCGATTCTTGGAGAAGTAAGAAGGGGGGTCAGCAGAACTTCTGTCTTGGACTTCCAGAGGGCAGACTTTGGCCTGTGCAGGAGACTGGTTGACAGAGGCCCTCAGGAGGCAGTCCTGAAGGGCACAGGAGTCCAGGAAGGATGGACATTCTTCAAGAAGGAAATCTCAAAGGCGCAGGAGCAGGCCCTCCCCATGTGCTGAAAGATGAGCCAGTGGGGAAGAAGACCAGCCTGGCTGAACAGAGAGCTTTGGCTGGAATTCAGGAAAGAAAGGAGAGTTTATGACCTTTGGAAGAAGGATCAAGCAACTCAGGCGGACTACAAGGATGTCATGAAGTTATGCAGGAAGAAAATTAGAAGGGCCAAAGCCCAACTAGAACTTAATCTGTCTACTGCTACAAAAGACAAAAAAAATGTTTCTATAAATACATTAGCAACAAAAAGAGGGCTAAAGAGAATCTCCATGCTTTATTGCATGTAGGGGGAAACAGTGACAAAGGATGAGGTAAAGGCTGAGGTACTTAATGCCTTCTTTGCCCCAGTCTTTAATAGTAAGACCAGTTGTTCTCCAGGTATCCAGCCCCCTGAGCTGGAAGACAGGGACAGGGAGCAGAATGAAGCCCCCATAATCCAAGGGGAAATGGTTAGCAACCTGCTACACCATTCAGACACACACACAAGTCTATGGGGCCGGATGGGATGCACCCAAGGGTGCGAGGGAGCTAGCAGAAGTGCTCGCCAAGCCACTTTCAATCATTTGTTAGCAGTCCTGGCTAACCAAGAAGGTCCCAGTTGGCTGGAAGTTAACAAATGTGATGCCCATCTACAAGAAGAGCCAGAAAGAGGATCTGGGGAACTACAGGCCTGTCAGCCTGACCTTGGTGCAGGGGAAGGTTATGGAGCAGATCATCTTGAGTGACATCATGTGGCACATACAGGATGACCAGGCAATCAGGCGCAGTCATCATGGGTTTATGAAAGTCTTGACTAACCTGATCTTCTTCTATGGGCTGGAGTGTTGATCTGCTTGAGGGTAGGGAGGCTCTGCAGAGGGATCTGGACAGGCTGGAGTGATGGGCCAAGGCCAATTGTATGAGGTTTAACAAGGCTGACTGCTGGGTCCTGCATGTGGGTCACAACAACCCCCTGCAACGCTACAGGCTTGGGGAAGATTGGCAGGAAAGCTGCCTGGTGGAAAAGGAGCTGGGGGTGTTGGTCGACAGTCGGCTGAATATGAGCCAGCAGTGTGCCCAGGTGGCCAAGAAGGTCAACAGCATCCTGGCTTGTATCAGAAATAGTGTGGCCAGCAGGACTAGGCAGTGATCATCCCCCTGTACTTGGTACTGCTGGGGCCACACCTTAAATGCTGTGTTCAGTTCTGGGCCCCTCACTACAAGAAAGACATTGAGGTGCTGGAGCGTGGCCAAAGAAGAGCAACAAAGCTGGGGAAGGGTCTAGAGCACAAGTTCTCTGAGGAGCAGCTGAGGGGACCAGGGTTGTTTAGCCTGAAAAGAGGTCAGTCTCTTCTCCCAAGTACAAGTGATAGGACAAGAGGAAATGGCCTCAAGTTGTGCCAGGGGAAGTTTAGATTGTATATTAGGAAACGTTTCTTCACAGAAAGGGTTATCAAGCATTGGAACAGGCTGCCCAGGGGAGTGGTTAAGTCACCATCCCTGGAGGTATTTAAAAGACATGTAGAGGTGACACTTAGGGACATGGTTTAGTGGTGGATTTGGCACTGTTAGGTTAATGGTTGGACTCGATCTTAAAGGTCTTTGATTCTATGATTTTGTAGAATTTCAAGTTCAAACCCATTGAGGATATTAAGCAGAGGGATAACTGTACCACATTTTTTTTGCAAGAAGTTGCAATGAAAGACAAGATTTTTGCAATGCTACAAAGACTTTATAATAAACTAAGGAAGACTATTTATAGAAAAAAATATTTTATTACAAAATTGACTATTAGCAAATTGACTAGAAAAGTTTAGATAATGCACAAATTGTTTTACACATTGTAATATGGCTACATTTACGTGTCTGAGTATAACAGCAGAAGAAAACAAACAAAAAAATTGCAGGAGACAGACCAAGAAATGCTAAGAACTTGTATCATTCCAGAACATAAAAAAGTAAAAGTAACCATTTATGGTTATATATATAAACCTGTACTTGAAACTGCATCATGGGAAAAATGTACTAGTGACCATAATAGCTAACATACAGTATAACATGCAGGGCAGTGACAACTTTAACCTTTAGATACAGGTATTGAAATCTCCACAAGAAATAAATTTCTTCAAAATGTTTAGGATCCTTATTTCCTGTGGTTCTTCGAAACATACATTTCATATTACTCATCTGATGAAGTAACTATCCTGTTAGGATAATCATCATTTAATAGTGACAGAACCCATAGGATTCCAGTGATTCCATTTATGGATCAGGCCTTCCGTGCAATAAAAGACCACTAAGGCTTTGCAGTAAAGGTGTGATAAAATGGCTTGTGTGGGAGTTGGAGGCATGAAATGACGGGTATGAGCAGAGTATGTGGCAGGCACAGTATTGAAACCATCCGAAGTACTGTGCAGGTATGAGGAATATATCCTGTTACATATCTTTGTCCTTATTTCCCTTTTATTAAGGAAGTGAATAACGTTAGGGAAAGTACACTTCTTTAATTATCCTAATTTTTAAGTCCTGTTGTTAGCCCTATTAAAGACTGCTATCTTACTTCACAGATTAATTCATGACATTGGTAATTTGATAAGGACTATGCGAGTTTCTTTTCCTTCAAGCTGATTTCTGAAAGATCTTCAGCTCTGAGCTAACAGAGCCAGTTCAGTCGTGACTGTTGTTCCCCCAGGGTGTCCTATATGATACCCACAAACTGGAAACTAGCTCTTTCCAAGCTAGCCTGTTGAACGGCTTGAAGCTATAACAATTTCACTGTGCACTAACAAGAACTATACGTAACACTCCACAGCTCATTGTCAAGCTCTATCCTGTACAGTCCCTCAGCTGCACTACATCAGTATATTTGCACAGGTATATGAACGTGCATGGTATTTTTCTTTGCTTTTTAACACTGTTAAGTACAGCTGAACTAACTAACCACATTTTTCCAGCAAAACAGTATGGGAGCTTTTCTTGGTACTGTTTCTGGCTCAGCAATTGTTCATGGGACATGTGTAGCAGTTTCTCCACCGGTTACCATAGGCTTTGACTTTCCCAGTCGAAGTATATTTTTTCAGAGAAGGCAGCAGCAGGGCTGTCACTATTTTCTACAAGCTGTATTAAAGAGAAAAAGAATCTATATAGTGATCAATTATTTACAACCACATGTCCCCGAACACACTTCAGTTAAAAGAGTTAAATACCCTTACTCAGATTATACATTTTCCTGTGGTGTTGGCCAGCAAAAAAATATCTCCCATAGTATTTAAATGTCATTTGATTTATTATTTGAGGACTTAGCTCTAGATCAAAGACCCAGTTTTCCAAATTAAATTTTTATACAATTAGTTTTTTTGTTATTTTTATAAGCTTGTGGGCAGAGAAAATCTTACATTCAATTTTTTTGAACCAAGTTGCAACATTTCACTACTATTTACAAATAGATATTTCTTTTCTTTGACCTTCTGCCTAAAATCAAGTTTTCTTATCTAAACTCTGTAGTGCACTGGTGTACTTTCCTTCACTAGGGCATTTTCTTTTAAATCTGTACATTGATGCTTAAATGCTATTTTTCAGGAAATATCTTCTAGAAATGCAGTAGAGAAGTTATATTACAACAAAATAATGGCTATTATTTTCTCCAACAGTATATACATTTTGATTTCCCCATTTCTGATCCCCATCATGCACAGAAGACATGCTCTCTTGGAGTTTAAAACTAGATGGGTAACTTCAGAGCCATAAGCTGTACAAAATTTGTCTTCTCAGTACATAGAATGTTTTCTGTTAAAAGTAACAAAACATGATGGCATTTAATAAATCTCACATTGTGAGAATACAGCTTAGAAAAACATCTGTTCTCCTACACTCACAGTTCTATGAAAACTCCAAATGAGGTTCAAAGAAAAGTCTCATGTACTCAGGAGACTCTCATGCACGTACCTTATCGTCTGTGAAATGCAATGGGAAGCTCCCGGCTGGGAATCAGTATTCCTGAATGGAGTGTTTCTACTGGTTTGTTGTCAGTTGCTACAATTTGGTATTTGCGAATGAGCTGAAACACAAACATTTCAGTTAGCATGCTTTGGCTTCTAGATCTTCTGATCAGGTTAAATGTTGAACAACCATGCATTGTGTACAGGATGCCAGTTTAGAGCATTTACCCAGCAAAGGGCCAAGTGAAGCTGTAGTTCTGCTACGCGGCGCCCGATGCACATCCTCTTCCCAATGCCAAATGGAACATGAGAAAAAGGATTTATTAAGTTCTTCTGAAACCAGCGTTCTGGTTTAAAATGAGTCCAGCCATTAAAATACTCTTCATTGCAACCCAGGGCATGGCTATTTATCATTAGTACGGTCTGTCAACAAAGCCACAGAGAGAGTCTCATTACAAATTGGCTTAGAGCTACCAAGTGAATCAGCTTGTTAATGAAAAAGAATAATGCAACAGTAAAGGCAAGGCAATTTCCTCAGAAGATGTTTAATTCTCTGAAGATTAATTCAAACACAGAAAAGGTCATAGTTTCCTCGGAAAATCATGGGAAAGTTTGAAAAATTTTTTTGAAATAGCACACCAAAATATTTTTGTCTAAATCCAACAGCAGCGCAGGCAGGTATGGTTTTCAGTTTATGGGAATTCTTGGTGTGAATTCCTCATTCCTCATCCTGGGACTCATCCTTTGGCAAAGTCATTTTGAGACTGAAATATGACCCACTTCAGTGGTTTACAGGACAGTTACTCAATGACAAAATATTCTAGTAAGCTAAATTAATTGACTTACCCCTTTGGGCAGGACATAATCTCCCAGAAGCATTTCTGTGTCAATGGTGCGAGTGGTAAATGGCACTGATGGTGTTAACCTACAGTGAAAGAAACAAAATGCGTTAGATTTCCCGCATTTTTTCTTCCTGTATCTATCACAGTTTACCTTAAACAACAAGGTGAACAAAATTATATATACTAGAAAATTCTTTCTCCCTAGTGCACAGCAGCTGGTAAAAAACCTTTGTGATCATTTTGCTTTTTACACATTATTTGAGAATTTTACCTCATGGATTCTTTCAGACATGCTTTTAGGTAAGGCATATTCTTCAAGTTCTCAGCACTTGGACTCTCATTAGCAGCCAAAACACTCTGGATTTCCTGGAAAAGCTTCTGCTGAACATGTGGATTACGTGAAATGTTATACAAAGCCCACACTAAACTATTGGCTGTCTGAAACAAACCAAAAAGAAACGTAAGACCTCCATTTGTGATGACAGAAACAAGAAGTTGCCAAAAGTTCAAAGCAACATTTACAGTTGGCCATTGCCTCATGGTATTTTGTAAACCTAAGAGATTAGGGGCCATCACAGTAGTTCTCTAGGAGTAACAAACAGAAGAAAGAATCTAGTGATTTCAGGTAAAAATTCACTTGCATTTAGGCCACTGAAGTAACTACAGGATTAACTCATTCTCAGATGTTGTGATGGTTAGGTTATGGAAGAAAGAAGGGAATTGGAAGGATGCCAATTTTAATAAACTCTTGGAAATTCAGGTTTACCGTTTCAACTCCGGCAATCTGGAGCTCTGCAATGGCAGCATACAGCTCCTTCTTGGAAAGCTGACCTCCAGAATAGATGTCACACAGAAAATCCTCCCGAGGGTTTGCAGAGTGTTTTTCCAGTCGACAGTCAATTGAATGCTTGACTGAGGAGGGAGGAGCAGGAGTTAATAATGGAAAATCACTAAAAATACAAGTAAAAATATGTCTCACATGCAGGATTTCGGAAAGAAGATACCAAGCTGTGCTTTTTTTTCAAGAATGAGCATTATACTGAATAAATAATGGTATTTCCACTTTTTAGACAAAAAACTCAGTCACAAAAATCACTTCTGAACAGAAGGATCTCCTGCGAACTATTAGGAACTCTGCTTTCTTAAATTAGGAAAGGAAATTAGTGATGTGTTGAGTGAAATATTTAGCAAACAGAAATACAAGTGTGTAAAATTTATTAGCCTGGATTTTCAAAAGGGATCAAGGTGTTAAAAATCAAAGAGACTTAGCACTCAGACTCCCCAAGGGGAAATTTAAGCCTTTGATTTAATAGTTGAAGGCAAAAATAGATGCCAAATTTCTACATGCCATATATTTTTTTTAAATATAGAGGACTAGATTTTTGCCCACCCTTTCTCATGAATATCCCAGTTGTTAACACCAGTTCCTAGTGAGGAGCTATTCATGTCAAGTGAAGGTGTCAAACTGGATTTTCAGAACAAAACTTGTTTAAAGTGTCTTTCCTAAAACCCATAAACTAAGAAGCAATAAAATAAATGCACGCGTGGCTGGCATAACCAAAAGTCCTGAAGTATCAAGTACTCAAATACCTAAGAGAAATATATCACTCAGCGTTACAATCATCCAAGTGCCAAAACCTTTCTTACTCTTTAGCTATAACTGTCACTGTCTAGCAAAATATTGAAAAATATAAACTTAACTGTATATCTGCAGTTAGAGTAATTTTTGTAACCTTGAAGGCCAATTCATCTTAAATAGACAGAAAATGTTGTCAAAAAGCCAAACTGTACCTTATGATTTAAATTGCTTCTGTTTTTAAGAATTATGACTATATTCCAGGTTGTTCAGAAAACCTGTCATTTCTTTTTATTAGCAAACAGGCTTTTGTTGCATGTAAAATTATTGTTTCTCAAGAAAACAACTCCCTTTGAGGTCCCTTGGAGGGAGGTCCCTTTTCTCACTTGTATACCTTGCCTTTAAAGAGATTATACACTTTCTGGCTATTTACTTTTATGACAGGTTAAAGTGGACTCATGACTCGCCAGCTCTGAAATTTCTGGGGCTTCCCTTCAGATTGAGTTTTGCCCCACAACCAGACCTAAGTGTTAGTCATAAGAAAACAGTGCTCCCTGCTTGGAATAGGTGTGTGGTTAGCTGCAGTGGAGGTGTCCAATCTGTGCTGAGGGCAGCAATTAACAGCAGCATAAGGTAGTAGCAAGTATGAAGAAAGTTAATTCCATCAAGCAGGAAACGGAGACGAAGGGAAAGGAGAGAATCATGTTTAAAACAAGAACCTGTTTTAAATATATCATCCCATGCTTTAGTATGAGCTTGCCAGACTTTTGTGTTCAGACCCTTGTGAAGTTCCACGGGGGTCACCATCATCATTCCAAAAGTAGCCATCATCTGTGGTGGAGAAAGAGTTTTTGAAATCTTTCTTTTGTCTATCTACTTGCAATCTCTGAAAAAAATTAGACTGTAGAGTAGGAGGCAATTTTCAGGAAGTCGATTCTGGCAGATTTGCCATCCTGGACCAAAAGGACGGGTCTCAACCTACTTAGACCATAACCAGCTAAAAATTAGGGACAGTCAGTGAAGGATAGGAGGCTTCTCCAGTGGGTGATTCATTCTATCCATTTTAGGCACCTGTTTTACAATGGGACAAGTCACCCTTTGGCAGTGCATCCCTCTCCCTTGACGACAGATGGAGCTAAAAAACTAGGCTAGGCTAGATGCCTATCTTCTAAATGGCTAAAATTAAGCAGATGTGTATCACCGGAGACCAAATTGCAGCAAAATGCACAGCAGGTGTGCTTGCAGGAATGACTAACCTCCAAATCCAGTGTATTTGCATAATCCCAGACAACTCCGAGAGCCCCACCCAACAAACAGCAGTGTTGCACAACAGGTGTCTCAGAGGGAGAGGAAAGTTAACCAACCAACCTGACAACTCTATTTCCAGGATTACCCTGATGTCCATACAGCGTTTTTCTCCTACAGATTTAGACATTTCATAAACGAGACAGATGTTCAGTACCAGTTTTGCACATACAAGTGCCACCTCAGATGTGCAAGGCTGCCAACACACATGTAGCACAGAAGCTTGAGTTTCTTTTTTCAAGTGACCCACTTAAACTTGTACCCTCTCCTTAGTAGTAGGGGTAGAAAATCACTACAGCCCCAATAAAGACTCTTCCATACCGTTTTTACAGCCTTGATGAAGTTCAAACTTTCTTCTTCTACATCCTGCTGTAGGAGACCAAACCTCTTTCCGTACAGCACCAGACAGATACCTGTTGTTAAGCAATATTACCATTAAATTATATAAACAAAAGGGTGCATGGTGTCCACCATTTATTGTCAAGGAATGTCTTGGATTATCCTTCTGAAAAATGTTCTGTGATACACACCCCTGAGAGCAGCACTTCAAAACGCCTTCTGCACATTTGCCTCAGACCCAGGTAGCAGTGTATCTAGCTAGTATCTTCACAAATAAGAATCACCACTGGTGCCCTCACAAGCAGCAGATCATTCTGCCAAGCAGGGCTGGCATATTTGGCAAATAAGCTATTAGGCAATGCTACGGAAGACAACTGAGTCACAGGAAAACTGAGCCTGAAGAGGCCATCTACTCCAGTGTCTCCTAGCCCTTTCCACAGCCAGAAAACACTTGCAAACACTGGCAACATCCCACACTCCACTAGTTTCCACTTCTTTCCACTTGATTTTTTTTATTTTAAAGCTGTCACTTCCTATTTCTCCCTTTCCAAAAGCAGCCATCACCACTGACAGTGGAAAAAAACCCACTTTCAGTACACAGGTTGCTGAAATGAGCCAGCCAAGAGCAGACAGGTCTGGCAGAGCTCACTCAGTTACACACTATACCCAACCATCCTTCCTTTTGGGAACCACTGATGCAGTTTCTTCTGCCCTAAGTCATTCCTGGCAGGTAGTTCCCTACTGTACTCTGAAAGGTTTCTAAAGATGGAGGCTCCTTTCTTGGTAACTTATTCCAGTGCTTCTCAATCCCAATGTAAACGTTTTAAATGGGATTTTCTAACCCTTGTCTACAATGACTACTTCTTCACTGTTATTGGATCATTTAATTGATCTTGTGCTGCTGATAATTAATAAATATCAGATGGACAAAAATGGTCATGTGCTATCTGACCCCACTCTAGATAAATGCACTGCGATTCCCCCAAAGTTCTGTATTTATAAATCACTATAACATTTTATTTTTTTTACAAGCCAGATAGACAACCAGACAGAAGAGTTTGTATAGCTGCTGGTGAATTTTACACATGGACTCCTAGTTCCTTGGCTTTTCTGCAACCCACTTTCCATTATATTGTAGCTGATAGTTTGGAAATAATCAGCCTACACATTCATCACTGATTGTACTTCAATTGGAGTGCAGGTACAACATGCATACCACTTTTTGGCAAAAACCAACTTACTTTCAAATGACCATTTGTTGAATTCTGAATAGACATCTTCCATCTGTCCATTGTGGTTACAAACATCATCTATTCTGTGCATGAATTCCTCCAGAACCTAAGCAGAGGAGAGCAGAGAAAAGAAGGGAATAAAATGACATCAACTAATAAAAATCCTGTATAATTTAGCATTTCAACTGTTTTTTAAATAGATAACAAGCTTGCATAAGGGAGGAATACTTATGTTTCATGTTCTTTGACCAAGATTCAATTTTCCCCTGTGTTAACACGTTTGGATTTTACACGACTCTCATGTTATTACTGCTTTACTTTAACGAACTGAGCTTTCCTCCACAGGGATGAAATGCTTCAGTCTGATGCTGGGATAATAGGGGAGTTTCACAATAAAGAAGATTAAGCTGTTTATCACAGATGCTCCTCAAACTCAATGAGGAACACAGAAGTAAAAGAGGGAGGTGTTCCCTGACCGGAGGAACATAAGAATGAAGGGGTAAAGGCAAAAAACACTGAATGCAAGAGAAGTAAGCAAAAGCTCTATTTGCAGGAGCCCGTGTCATTGTGGAGTAACGTATTGTTCTGTGGAGAATGCCAATCTCAACTACAGGTTTCTGTGTGGTCTCACGTTTGGTCAGACCTGATAATCAGTTTGCACTTATTATTCCCTGAATGATTTCAGAGTATGAACTCATGGTTTTACCACTGCAGAGCAAATCAACAGCTATCCCGGTAAACCGGATCATTTGATCTGCTTTTATTTCCCAGGTTTCCAGGGGAGCGGGGATAGAGAAAGAATTTCTCAAAGCACAGTACCTCATTGATCGTGGTGTCCAGTTTTGCAACTTCCCTGGGTTTCATTAATTTCTTTTGAAAGGCACTTCTCACCCTCTGCCAGTCCTTGCCTTCCCTAGGTTGTGTTCAGAACAGCGAGGTTGGAAAGAGAAAGACTTAAAAAAGAAACAAAAGAAGAAAAAAAACCCAAACGCACGACACGTGTAGCAAGACATCTCCATCCTCCATCGCCTCAGCCGCTTCTCGGGGGACAGGGGATGAGACCTGCTCCCGGCACAGAGAATGAGAAACCTGCTCGGGGCGGGCGCTGGGTGGCACAGCCGCCCGCGGGAGCGCAGCCGTCGCCGGGCCCCGCGGAGCCGGGCGCGGCAGGTTGGCTGGTGGCGGCCGCCCGCCCGCAGCATCCCCCGGACACCTCGGAAACAGCCCAAAAACTCTCGCCCGCACCCGCTACCCACCCCCCGCCCCTGCAGGGAGCAACCGGCCCCCCTGCACCTCTCCGGGGCCGCCCGGATGCTGTCGGTGCCACTCACAGGATCAGCAGCCCGTAGCCCTCGTCGCGATAGTCCCGATAGGCTTTCCAGGGCTTAATCTCCAGGCGCTGGGGGCAGGCGCTCTCCCGGCGGTACAAGGCTTCCAGGAGGCAGGGGGCTGCGATGTGCACCGAGTCGAAAGCCCCCAGCTTCATGCGGAAAATCTTGCCAAACCTCCTGTGGTACTCAGCCTGGGGGCGCAGAAGAGACATGCCCCCACCCCGGTGAGTGCGAGGCGCTCCCCTGCTTCCCCCCCCCTCCACGCCCCGCAGCATCCCCATCCCTCCGCCCGCCTCACCAGCGTCTCATGCTGCCTCTTGAGCCCCCCCTTCCAGAGGACGTCGGGCAGGCTGCCCATCAGCGGCCAGCTGCGCGGCCCGGGCAGCGCGGCCAGCGGGTGCCCGCCGCCCCGCCGAGGGGGGGTCGCCTCCGGGCGCAGGGCGCAGAGGGACGAGGCGAGCAACCGCTGCGCGAGGGCTCCGCGCCCCGCGGGGCTCGGCGCGGAGCGGCCGCAGGTGAGGGCGGGGTGCCGGAGGAAGATGCTGCAGCCGCCCATAGCCGCGGAGCCGGGCGCCCATCCGCAGGGATGTATCTATATACACCGGCGGCCCGGCTGGACTTTCATCGGGGGCCAATGGGAGCCCTGGGTGGGGTGAGGTGGGGCCGGCTGGCCCGGCCCGGCCCGGCCCGGAGAGGCTGCGGGGCAAGCGGTTCATGAAAGGGTTCAAGCGAGGCAGGAGGGCACCGCGCCAGCCGGTCCGCGCCTCCGCCCGCGTTGCTGCGGGGAGGCTCCCGGTGGCTGCCGAGCCCGCGGCGGTGGCGAGCGGGAGGCAGGCGGCGGCCAGCGCGGCAGGTAGCGGCACCCGCTCCCTGGCGAAGCCGCCTGCCGTCGGTGCGAACCGTCTCATAACGCTATTTCTCGCTCTTTATTTTTTCTTTTTCTTTTCTTTTCTTTTTTTTTTTTTTTCTTTTTTTTTTTTAATTCGGCTTTTTAGGGGGGCGAGGCAGAGAGGGCGCATCTGCATGAAGCGTGGGGCGGGGGCTGTGGTGTTCATACTGCAGTGCACAGGTGGCTGGATAGTTCGGTCCTCCCTCAGTATTTACACTTTGAAATGATGGAATAAAAAGTGCAGGGAGCTGAGGAATAACAAGCTTTGGTGGGTGGACTGCTCTTACCCTATCTGCCTGACTAACCACCTATTTATCAATGTGGGTGCATCATCTGAGAAGGCAAAATTCCCTTCAATATTAGTGTTGGCAGCCATTAAATTCTGACAAAAATCAGTTATTGCCATGAGTTTTTTAATCGGAAACTGCACAGTAACCCTCAGAGCGAGCCAAAGGTTTTTCATGCTAAGTGCAGGCAGGAGAGGAGCTATCACGGACACAGCAGCCCCGGTCACCTGGGTACTCAGCTGTCTGTCCTCTCCTTGCAAGAGAAGTCAGAGAGGCTGTGACTCTTGCTGCAAGACAAAAAGCTACTGTAAACCAGAGGACTTCCAGGAAAGACAGGTATGCTACAATGAGGACTTGATTTTCTCCCACCCCACACTACCTTTTTTCATCTTTCCCAAGTTGCATTTTATGACTCAGCTCTTAATCCCCTTTATTTAAGTGTCTGACGGTAAGATGCAGAGTGTGCAGGTAGATGGGTGTGTTAGACAAGGGACAAGCAGAGGAATAATCAGAAGATGGGTTTGACATGGAACCTGAGCCTCATAAAGGCACATGCTTCAAAGTCAAATTAATAACAATAAAAAGACCAAGGTAGCAGTGATCAATACAGAGAAAAATGTACAAAAGCACGACATCTCACTGCAGACTTTTTCTGTGATTTTCATACACGTTCTTCCCAATCTTGCTGCTCTCTGTCAGTGATTTTCTTTTACGAGATCATGGGCCACAAGACCAGAGCACTTTCTAGGCAAGCTTTAAAATTAAAGCTGGTTCAAAGGTTTGCAAATTTTTTTTTTAGGGAAACACCACAACAAGTTGATATTCTTGTGATTTATTTTCTTTGAATCAGTTCTACTGAAAACACGTCTTGCTGTCTTTGTAGACTGAGTGCGGTTTGGGCTTTGTTCAATGATAAGTTCTTCTGAGAAACCAGACAAGAAGAGACAATTTGTGTGCTCTGTGGACACCTGTCTATTTAAGGAATCAAAATGAACTCATTTGAAGGGTCACAGCTTAGTGCCTGTGAAACGATCTCTTTAGAAGAGTCTGGAATAGGCAAGTCAAGACTAAACTGGGCACAGGTCAATTTTTCCATGTTCATCTCTGCTACAGGGAAGAAACCACCCTGTTAATACGAAATCTTCTCTATTAAGCTGTTTTTAAATTACAGAATGGAAAAGGTTCTATTTAACTTCTGTGGTCGTGATGTAACTCTCTGGCAGGGAAGGTAGTATATTTGTAGCTCAGCTAGGCCTGGAGCTGAGAGAGCTAATGATTGCCTCAATTTCTGGTAAGTGCAGTTCTAAGGGCATTTTCAGCCTTCACTTCTTCCTCCCCTCCCTTTTAAGAGATCTCAAAAACAAGCCTTTAATTTTCAGCAAGATCTTTTCTTGTGACCTTTAGAACATATCAAGGGTTATCTTAAGAGTAAAGCAACACTAGTTACAGGGCTCTTGAACTGAATTTTGGGGGCATATCCTCACAGGAGTATCACTCCACTGAGGCACCTGTAACAGCGAAGATGTCACCATTGTCCCACAGATGTCTATCCACAAGACTTCCCAATACTTTCTAATAATTGTAACAGCTAATGACAAGTGTGAGTGAAAAGCCCTCTTTGCTTCTATGCTATAGCAAGGAATATTTTTAGGTCAAAGACCAGAAAATATCTGAAGATCAAAACTAAATAGCTTATGATACATATTCCTCTATGCTTCTCTTTTGCTACAGAAAAAAATGTGGTTTGATTTCTGCAGTCTCAGATGTCAGGAGAGAATATTCCCTGAAAAATGATCTCCCAGTGTGATGCTTCTGTAGAAGATCTGACGGGGACTGTATCTGACGGGGACTGTTGTAGAAGTACAGAAAGGCTGTATCGCAGAATATCTTTTTCATCACTAAAATATTTAATCAGTACCCAAAGTCCAAGTTTTAGAGCTGCCTCCTAAGCAGAAGTAATTGCTAGTCCTACCCCTTGGGAAACAACAGTAGCATATTCTTTACATAAAGCTTGGAAATCCCATCAAGCGAAGAACTCCCCACCAGGATTTAAGAGACTGTGATGTGCTTGGAAACCCCATTGAAATACAACAGCTGAACTTCCAATAAACATATCAAAAGCATTGAGCTCCTGCAAAGTGAACTGAGTGCTTTTCATATAGCGCATTTCAAATACACTAGATATTACCAAAATAACTCCTCAGTGGGAAAGAGCTTTAGATTGGTAGTGGATTTTCTTAACACCTGTAATTTCAGGAGGTTTGTTTCGTGACATATTACACAATTCCTGTCTCCTGACCTCTACTCTTTTTCCTTGTTGGAAAAAGTTTTTTTGCTATTTTGGCCCTAAAATGCTTTTGAAGTCTCCTGCATTTTCTAAAATGCTACAATGTAAAAGTGCCATAGGAGAATGGGTAGACTACATGGGACAAATCTCTGTCACAGGCAAGGTATTTTGCAATGCTGGGGAAGACAAACTGAATGCAACTTGTAAACTCTAGTGTCAAAACACAGAGTTGTTATTCCAGGTTTTTGCTCATGTTTGTTTATACACTTTTAATTCTATGTCTCTTTCCAGCTGAGAATCTTAAAGCTTTGTAAATACTAATGAATTTAACCTCAGCTTAGGAAATGGGAAAGTACAGTAATTCCCATTCTACAGAAGAGAAACTGAAATGTATTTGAAAATTGAGATCTCAAAGTTGTTACATAGACACTCACTGTAAAATGAAAGCAAAAGAAATCTTTATTATATTTTTACTCAAACACTAGTTTTTTAACACTAAACTCTTCCAACTGCATACTAGATGATTACACTCCTACAAGACGACAGTAGCAATGTGGAAATAAAGGTCTGCTGAGCAAACCGAGACCAAGGCAATCCTTAGAGAGAGATCTAGAAAAACAGAAAGGTAGATGAACAGCTCAAACTCCACCAGCCAAGGAATCTTCTAGCTGGCCATGACCTGTTTGAGATATCTAAATCTGCAATAAACATTGCGACATTCAACTACTGAAGGAGTCTCTAATAAGTAAGGACATGGTTCAAGAAAATTAAGAGATTTCTTGACTTAAATTAGGCATAGTTAATGTTCACTTAAAAAAAAAGTTGAACCATCTTTTCTGTGAATAAATATATATTATCTGCTTGACATAAAGAAGCAATGCTCCACGCGTACTTTGTTCTCTAAAGAGGTTAAGCTCACAGGGGGATAAGTCAGGGAGAAAGTGGTGAGCATGGACCAAGAAATTGAGGTCCATGTGTCACAGATGAAAATATTTGACATGGTTATGATTTAGTAGCAATTTAAGATTTATAATGGTGTGAGGTAGATCAAAAGGTTGAATTTTAGCAGTGCTTAATGACTGATCAATTTAAAGATTAACAAGGTGATTTGGTAGAATATGTTATAATTAAAACAGCGACTTGATTACAGATTTGAGAATGACAAGATTCACACCAACTTACTACAACGTACCCTAAATCAAAGTATGTATATGTATATGTATATATGTATAAACACAAAACATACACACACAGACAGACAGAAATATCTGGATGCAGTGAAATATGTAGACATCCACACTCGTGAAGGCAAATGTGCATATTCAAACACACAGATAGGTAGAAAGGTGGGTGGAAGACTAGGCTATAGTTAAAATTTCCCTCTTCTCGAGTTTAGAGCAAATACTCACAATGTATCAGCATTCCTCAAGGGGCAATAATCGAGCCTAGAGAAGTCTGACTTCGCCCTGGCCTTTCATCAGCTTTGTCTGCAGATGATCTTTAAACCTTGAGAAGCCTGTGTCTGAGAGGTGTCCCAGCTCAGGGGAGATGATGGTCACAGCCCGCTGTGATCCAGGAGAGATCAAAGGGTCTCGCTTAGGGTTGCTATTTATAGAGTCTGAGATAATTGACGTCCATCAGGTACTTTTCCCTTTCAGCTCAACTCGGATGATGGAATATACTGGTACTTTCCACCAGCTGCACAGGCCCAGAACTTGCTAGGTCTTGGAGCTTTGGTATCACCCCCCTTTGGGCCACGATTCAGGTACGGATGGGCTGGGCTGCCAGGAGGTGACTGACTGACATTCCTGTTCCCAAGCAGTAGGACCCGGGGGTGCTAAGGGGGTGCCAAGGGGGTGCCAAGGGGTGCTTTAACGCTCTGGTCTTCTGCGTTTCCCAAACCATTTCAGATTGGTATGCGGCCTGGGGGGGGAAAATCACACCAAGTGGTCCAAGGCTGGGGGGAGGTTGCACCACCTCCACCACACCATGACAAGATGTTCTGACAGTCAGCTTGGAAATATGCAGGACTTGACTGGCTCTTCCCTTTTCTTCTGATAACTAGAACTACTCTCTGGGCTTTTTCAGTCTCTTTTAGCAACCTTGAGCTAAAAGAGCAGGGAAGGGAGTTGTTGTAGCAAAGGAGTTGTGCATTAGGATGCTGTGAGAATGGGTTACTGTCCCAGGCTGAAATTTTCTCTTTGGACAGAACGGACAGAAGTCTAGAAGCTTTCTTCACCTTCCACACAGCACTGTGGAAGACACATTTAGTTTAAAAAGCAGTAGCATTTAGGAATCTATCACAACATTTAATTTTTCAAGGCTTCAAAGCTTTTCAAGGTTTACATTCAGGAGGCAGGAATTTCACTGGTGGATATTGTGCCATGGAAGGTGATACTGGAAGTCCTGGTTTCTCTTTACTAGTCTTCAACACTTCCAGGGGGAAACTGAGGGAATTCAGAATGAGCTGAACCCCTCAGGATGGCTTAGAAGTACCTACTGAAATCACGATTTTGTGATTGAGCAATAATTGAGGGTGGATGCCTTCATACAAAGCTATATAGGACAAGCCCTGTTGCTTCTCTAAGCCTTGTTTCTCCCAGACATCCATAACTCACCTTTTTACTGTTGACACCCATCTTATCCTTCTCTGTTCTGCAATTATTGACACACTTAATGTACAATCTAACTGTATTTTACATTTGTCCTAATGAGTAGGGATGTAATTTGGTTACTTGCAGAAAAATTATGTATGCTTATGACAGTGTAAAAATATAAGTGTCAATTTATTGCTGATGTTATCAGTGTAACATGATGTTATGCAGAGAAAATCTTAGAGGACACAAAAAGGTACAATGTAAATCGTATTTTCCTCACCACTTGAACAGAGTGACTTATCCTCTTATGCTGCCTAATGATCCATGACATGTAAGCACTGTGCCCTTCGATCTAGTCTTTATTGAAATATTTCCATTTAGCAGTATTAACAAAAGAATATAACGATATATATTCCAGAAATTACCATTGAACTCCTTTAGACCTGCAGACAGTCCTGTGTAAATACACAATATCTAGATATCTATCTTTATTAACTGATCCTAAAGGTATAGAGGGCAGGAGGGTTCTGGGAAGTATTAGGAGGGACTGTGAAAGATTCCACCTAAAGTCTAAAGAAGCATTTGGGTGGTCAAGTTATGCCCAAGATTCAGGCCAAAGGAGTCAGTTCAAATTTGCTGCATCACATGGAGACATGGAGTGTTAGATCTCTATACAGTTAAAAATGTAGATCTTCAGGCATCTCAAATCCGAAAGGCACCTAAATTCTGTAGGTGTTTGTGTATTTATGTTTCCAGCTGTAAAAACCCCTAACAGCTTGTGTCTCTGCCTAAATGAACGTATGCAGCTATCCGCATTCTGAGACAGTAATTCTTGGTGATTTTCCCCCATTGGGAAGTTAATCTTGATTTTATCTCTGCTTACAGAAATAGTGTACTTAAGACCAATTGTGTATATTAATTTTAATGTGCAATTATACATTTAATGTTCTAAGACATTTTACACGTGCAGTTGCCTTGTGTTATGGTACTGAAAAATTATAAAAATATTTTCAGTTTTAGTGGTATTAATAACTCTACAATGTAAGTGACCAAAAAGTGCCAGAAGGAAGGAAAGCTTTCGGAAGCAGGAAATGTTGAGTATCCCTTTAACTCAAACAACACTTGAAAGTTAGAATAAAGATCCACATTTATGAATCTGAAGTTGTTGTGTGACTGTCTTAATTGCCTGGAAAAATAGCTGTTATATGACTTCTTGAGAGAATTTGCTAAAGCTGGTTATACAAACACTTGCATCAGACTCAAACTCATGCAATTTACTGGATTTGTTGATTAAGCCTGTAACGTTTGCACGGATTACTTTACTTTCGGTCTGATGGATGTGTTTCTGCTGAGGTAAAACTGACCTCATATCAAGTTTTTTGAAAGCAAACAGATGCTTGTTACTTGCTAAGATTTTGAAGGCTCTATTTCTATGAGATGCTACTAGCCAGTTTGTCAAAGAAAAGACAATAAAAATATTTTTCTTGCACATTTTGCTTATTTTTATCTTATAATATTATTTATCTTATTGCTTCTGTGCTGACATGTTGTTATAAAATCTCATAAAGCATAATTGTGTGAATATAGTCTTTCGTGTCAGTTTTGTATTATACTGTACTATATTTCTAGAATTAAGAGTTTCACAGATATTAATATCTGGTCTCTAAATTCCCCTGAAATACCAAGATAATGGGCGATGCTCTCACAAGGTTAACATCTGGAACTCTTGACAATATATGAGAAAGACAGTTTAGGGGATTAAGTTAGTGACTAAGTAAGCGGTGTCTCCCCCCTGAGCCATTACAGAACTCAGAGCCCCAGCCAGCTGTTAGTAGCTTCTATGCTGTTTGCAGCTAATGCCTTCTGAATGATATGCAACACCACAGCTATGACCATTTGCAAGCCTTCAGAGAGGAGGAGTGCTAGTTATTAGTATTATCATCATCTTGCCCGTGATTACAGTTTGGTAATAATATCAGGTCTCTAAATTTCCCAGAAATGGCAAATAAATAGGAGATTTTTAATGTTTTTTACTAACTATTATGGAGCACTGCTATTTCTTCTCAGGGAGAGGGTGTGTGAAAAAATCCTTGCCTGTGGTCTTCAGAGTATTTTCTGATAAAAGGTCTAATAGATATGTAAAAGATACCATTAATCCAGCAGTACTTCTGTAAACCCACAAAGAGATGAGTTTGAACTTTAACTACTGAATTGCTGTGAACTGAGTGCATTTTGCTTCTATTGTCTTCATTAAAGCCACAAGAAAATATGAAAACTCTATCTCCCTTTACCATTAGTCAGCCAAAAGACACTTGGGCTATGCTTCACTGAACTCAATACCCTCTGGGCCACATCCTGGTTACTCCTATTCATTGCTTTCTGAGGGATTAGAGCAGACTGCATCAGTAGTTCATCAGATAAAGCCTTTGCCTGAAATCCTGCTGTTTATTTCAGTTCAAATGCCTGGCCACAGACCTCTCTAGGGAAGAGTTTAGTTTCCTCAGATGTATGACTACTGAATGTAACTATTGCCCTTGGGAAAACATTTAATATATTTATTGCTCTCTTTGGTAAAGTATCAAATGAGCACATCTGATACCTCCCTGAGGAAAACTCTCCCAAACTCCACTGTAATTCTGCCAACACTCCCCTCAGAAAAAAAAAGAAAAAAAGAAAAAACCAAAAAGACAAACTTGTGCAGATTAAAAAATGCTGAGTAACACTACAGACAGGGCACGTTACTGACAGACCTGCTGTGAGTTTAGAACCACTCTCCAGAATCAGTGGCTAATAAATTTGTAATGCTTTAAGATGAAAGAATCCAGCAGGGTGATGGTTAAAGAGGGAACAGGACTCTACGCCTCCTGATGTGTATTTTTCAAGAAACACATACTGACTTTTCAAACTGGCACTGACAGTGCTGCTCTTAGAAATGAAATTATTTCTACCTGTACAGGTGTAACTGAAGATCTAATTTCAGGTAGTTTGTGAGCAGTTGTTATTGAAGATGAACCACAAAAGTAAAAAAAGAGCAAGACTGATACTGCAGTTATAGGCCCTGTAGAGAGACTTCCAGTACAGCCACAAAAAGTTCCCAGTAAACTGAGAGATGTTCCACCACTAAAAACATTTCTAGTACAGGATGGATTGTGGAGTAAGAGAAATACATGGCTAATACTTTGCACTCTGGTATATTCCCTGTTGATACTGAGATGCCAAGTAGTGGTGAGGAAGGGCAGGGCTGCAGAGATAGCTCTTACTTTTTATTTTAAATAAACCCAGCGTGAGGAAACAACTGTTCTGTTGGGCCAGAATTATGGGTTTATAAAGCACCACATTTACAGAATATCCTGTCCACAAAGGTGGAGTAAGATCTTCTAGTGTGCTTAACCATCAAGGGATTTCCCAGCAAAAGGGAATCTCCAGCTTCCATCTCTGGCACGAACAGCCAGCAGAAACTCCCCTTGGCTACACGGGTCCAGCTGATGCTGCAGGACTATCTGCAAAGCACTACAGTGAGGGAAAAAAAGAAGTTTCCTTCACAGAGGGTGAAGTTTATTGGGAAGACTTCCAGAAAGGAGCTAATGCCATATAATAACTCTAATGCTGGATATATGAACATAGAGGAGGTCTTGAATGATGAAATGGTGATGTTGCTTTTGACTAACAGGAGGGATTTTCTTTCTTTGAAAGAACAAGGTTAGAAATCTGAGAAAAAGTGCCTTCCTTTCCTCAGACCATAAAAGAATGAAAAACTAAGGGGGATTTGTTCTATAAATACTTAAGACTTGTATCGTTAAGAGCTGGTATGTCTTTTTGCAAAAGAAGAACACCCTTAGAAGGGGATTGTTTTTCTTCAACTTCCATACCCCCCGCAATGCTGGTACAAGAAGGGCAGACACAGGCACTCTGCTATAAGGAACTTTATACCACAATAAGTGACATTATCTAATATTGGAAATGCCATGCCACTGCTAGCTCTGCGCCTACATGATATGGAAGCTGTACCCCTTCAGCCTACTGGCATAACCAAAATAGTACAACTTTGTGCAGCTTTTGTTAATAGTGATCCACTTCATAAAGGCTAAATCTAGATAAAGCAACCACTTTGTCTTCATTAAGTTTTCTCCATTTCCAATGTATCTTGTATTAACAAACATTGTTGATGTGTGGGTGTTTCAAGATGTTCAAAGACTGAGAAAAGAGCCCTGTGTAACTTCAGGGAAAAGGGTAAAGAGTTTGGTAATTCAAAACAACTCACTTAGGCAGCAAAGAGCATGGAAAGTCTGTTTCCCACTGAGCTGTATTGCAAAAGGCAATAGCAAGTAAAATGAAACAAAAATGTGAAAAAGAACCACAAAGGAGACGTAAGATGAAGGGCATGGGGGTTATACACACCATGGAAGGGATCCCACCACAGTGCAAGGTGAAGCTAACCACACTTGAAACAACGAGGACCAGTACAAGAAAGAGCAAGCCCTTTTATGCAACTGAAAGAGAAATGAGATCACTGAGTTCAATGAGTTTATCTTACTCCACCACTAGATGTTTGCACTCGTGCACTGTTTTCACTTTTATTTACATAAGAAAGGTCTACAGTAAGTTACTCCTGGCAACATGCTCACACCACAAATCTTGCCTGAGCATGTGGAAGAAAAAGATTTATTTTCAAAGCCTTCAAGTCATCAGATTCTTATGAAATCCACTCCTTTTCTCTTGAAGGAAATTACATTGGCTCGGACCTAACATGTATTATTCAGTTAAGCCACCCTTGGAAATAACCATGATTTAGACTATATCCTTTCATAGTAGGATCTTTGGGAAGAGAGAAGATAGCTGACTTAGGGAAGAGTAGGAGAATGGCCAGAGAGATGAGAGTTTGTTCTCTGAGCAAAAGAGAGATTTAGAATTATGATTATGTTTTTACATAAGATAATAATAACATAGTTCTCCAGGGACAACTTTTGTGATTAATTTTTTCCCTCAGTGGGAAACAAGTCAAAGTTATGAACCAAAATAAAATGTAACAGTCAGCCTGAGGGCCTCTCAAAATATTTTCTTTTCTATACAGTTTTTTCTACTAGTTTGTAACAGGACTTTTGAAATGAGCAGTCATTCTGAACTGAAAAAAACAGAACTTTTTCATTCAGTAAATATCCATTATAGAAAATTTTGATAGTTCTAAAAGTTTTTTCCCTCAACTAATTTTTAAGCTAGAAACCTGCTGCAATCTTTCCCACAAGTAGTTATGACTTTCTTACATTTATCAGCAAAAAGCAAAAAGTTACTGAAAGAGAGCTTTGAAACCAACTTTACTTTGAAATGAAGCTGAACGCCATTGGTGCAAGCTCCATCTCTGTAACTAATAAAGCAATATCCCAAACTTTTAATTCTTACAGACAGTAGGGCTGCTATACTCTTTCCATCTATGATGGGCAAAGTCATGGCTGAGAGAGAATTGTGTTAGTATATGTGCTAAGACTTGAATGGAGCATGACATATTTCAGCTCTTCCTAATAAGGCCTAATTGCAGGAAATTAATAGGAAACTTTAAAAATATACTCCCATTCTTCTGCTGGGTGTTGCCTTCTATTGTTCTCCACAGATCCCCTTTGGAATCACTTTTATGAGCTATCATGGAGCAAGGATTCTCCTGCAGCTGCAGGACTGGATTCTCCCTCAGCAACAAAGGGTTCTAACAAAACCAAAACCCTAGCACTCTGTTCCACTGATTGTTCCTATATTTTTCATTAAAGCGGTCACTGGATAACATACAGAGTTATTTATGGTTCAGGTGTTAGGAAGGGAGTGGGAGACATGAATTTGGATGCTACCAGACAGCAGGAAAGTGTACATCAGCTTCCTGCATCATGAATAAGTGTTTGAAGAACAAGACCATTGCATGCAATCGCATATAGGCCTTTTAAAGCATAGCTTGAGAAAGAAAGGTTATAAATTTTGCCTTCTGATCTTTGGACTCCAAACTGGTGGAGGTGATTCTCAGCAGCTCTGAGAAAAGGTTCAGCAGCTTTGGCAGCTTGGTACTGAATGTGCTGACCCTAGACAGCTCCTTGGTCACAGTGCTGTCTTGTTTTCTTTCTGGGGATCCAATCCCTCCCCAGACACTGCTCAATGAGTTGCAGCCTCTAACCCAGCTTTCCAAATTCCTTTCCAAAGCCAAACACTTTAAGAGCACACCATCCAGAGCTCTGGACTCTCCATACCCAGGTACTTTCTTTGGGTCTAACTCCAATGACTTTCAACTGCAGCTCAGAGGAGGGCATAGCAGAAAGATGAATCACAGCAAAACACCTGAAGATATTTTCATACACTTTTCTGAGTCTTACACCACAGGCTTGTTGCCATCCCACACTGGCAGAACAGCGTATCACTTGGAAATCTTTCTAGCTGAATTTTTGAAAGCTTGCGGGTACCAAAGATGCTGATCATTCTTCAGGAAGGTCTTGGCAGACCCAAGCAAGAGCTGATCACAGAGTGGCAAGGAGTCTCCGCCACTGTTGCCCGCAGCAGTGCCTAGGCCCGCTCCGCTGGTGCAAATGCCTTCAGAAGTCCTGCCAGTCTTGAGCCCTCGTGTCGTTTAACATCCACATGTGCCCATCCAGCAAGGCCTCAGGCTTTTGGATCACGGGCCTTGTACCCACTGCAGCTGAGCATCAGGAGCGCACAATGCCAGGCCTCTCCCCCGCGGTTGTGAAATGTTGTGATGAACTGGTTGGGGTGTTTTAGGTTTTTTTTTTTTTTGTAGCTGTGAGAAGCTAAATAAACTTAAGCATGTGGAGGCAATTACACAGTGTAAATGCCAGCTATCCCTGTTTCTGTTTAGAAACTGTCAATCAGCCTTTTCAGAAAAATATTTATTTTTGCTTAAAAAGTCCCTCTGCAATGATTTGAACTCGAAGGCCTCTTCCAGCTCCATTTCCAGAAAGGCAGCTGGTTTGGCTGGCGAGGGCTGGGGACAGCCCGGCGTCCCTGGCCTCAGGCTGGGCACAGCCCGCCCGGCCTCGGCTCCCCGCTCCGGGGCCGTCCTCCCTCAGGAGGTGCCTCGTACCCGCCCCGGGGCTGCGGCCCCCAGACCGGCCGCCACCGCGGGGCCCGTGGCCTCAGCGCCGAGAGGGCTGGAAGCCGAGGGAGGCCCCGTCTCATGGCGCCACCTGGCGGCAGCGCTGGCAGCGCGCACCCCTTGTCGGCGGCTTCGGGTCTCTTCCCCTTTAAACGGGACGTACCAACCGCTGCGGGGGGGTGGCGTGGGGTGTGGAGGTTTGCTGTGTGCCCTGGGGTGTCTCCGGGCAGCCCGCTGGACTGGAGGCGGTGGGACAACGGAGAAGTCCTGAGCCGCTCAGGGTCGCCGCCGCCTTCTTGTCTTCTCATGCCCCCAGCTCCTCCTCTGTGGGGAAGGCGAATAGTTCAGTCCTACCAACATGGCCGCTACCATGAAGAAAGCGGTGAGTGTGGGAGGAGGGCGCGGCGGGGTTTTTTTCCCTTCCCGGCCTCTCCCTCCGCTGTGGGCTCCCCCCGAGGAGGGCGAAGCTCCTCTGCCGCCTCCCAGGGCGGGAGGGCCGGGCCCTCCGGCCGTTGGGGACCGTCGTCTCTCGGTGCTGGGGCGGCGCGGCCATGTCGCCTCAGCGCTGTGTCCCGCCGCCTCCCACCCCTCGCTCCGGCACCCCCGAGGTGTCTCCCTGAGCGCCAGCCCCCGCGTTCGGGGCGTGTGTCTGTGTGTGTGTGTGTCCCTTTCCCTAGGCTGGATCTGGCCAGCTCCGAGTTAGGCCCTGCCGTGTTGGTGGATTAAGGTCCTGACGATGTTATCTTGGCTCTATCGAGATCGTTTATCGTGCTGTCAAACGTGCAAGTGCGGATTTGGTTACACTGACGTTATGGAGTCTGTGCAGGTGCAGTTTGTTGTAAACTGGCAAAATCTCTTTGTGGCTGCCCAAACTGGCTGTAAGCCAGGGACACCCAACCCCTGTCCAGCAGCGAGTCGCCTGCAGCAGCCCCTGCCACCACCTCCACAGGTCAGATGGGGAGAGTCTGCGTGAGGCACAATTCATGGGTTTAAAATCTCCTGTAGCTCCATAGCACATCACAGCTAACCAATTAGCGTAAAATGATGTTGCTGACAGATTCCATTGACACGTTACGCTGTACCCTGCAGTGATCTTGGGGCAGCGGTGTCCTGTTCAACTGGCAGTGCTGTCAAGGAAACAACCTTTGGCATTAGGATGCCATGGATAGCTGGTGTTTTAATTGGATGTTACTAGGATCTCTGCCTGGCTAAATGTGGGTATTGCTGATGTCCTTCAGGAGGTGTTTTAAGGAATCAAGTGTACAAGCAGAATGTAGTGGCTATAAGAGTATTTTTCAGAAGCCTTGTGGGAGTAATCTTGTAGTGACATTCGAGTTAATGTAAGAAATTAAGTCTTCATTCTGATCTCTCCTCCTTGCAGGCTGCAGAAGATGTCAATGTTACTTTTGAAGATCAACAGAAAATTAACAAGTTTGCAAGAAATACTAGCAGGATCACAGAGCTGAAAGAAGAAATAGAAGTGAAAAAGGTATATTTGCTTCAAATATCACTTATTCTTCATTGCCCTGAATTAATTTTGAGCTGTAACACAGAAAATAGGGGCTGTGGATTACTGTAAGTAGTGTTTTGGTTCGACTATGGGATTTCTGATACTTTGAAAATAGCCAGAGAACGTTAAAGTGGAAAAAGAAGTCATGAGAAATAAAGGCCACTAGTATATGTCTGTATGCAGTTCTTAGAACTCCTTGGCTGTCATAATTGAAGCATTGTCTATAGATAATAAGCCCTGATACAGATATAAGACCTGGCAGTATTAAGCCTGACCAGGGACATTAAGGGCAACAAAAAAAGCTTTTACAGGTACATCAGTGATAAAAGGAAGACAAAGGAACATGTGGGCCATCTCTGGAAGGAAAATTGAAACTTAGTTACCTGGGATATGGAGAAGGCTGAGGTACTCAGTGACTTTTTTGCCTCAGTCCTCACTGGCAAGTGCTCCAGCCACACCGCACAAGATGCAGAAGGCAAAGGCAGGGACTGGGAGAAGGAAGAACCGCCCACTGTAGGTACAGATCAGGTCTGAGACCATCTAAAGAACCTGAAGGTTCACAAGTCGTGGGACCTGATGAGATGCATCTGTGGGTCCTGAGGGAGCTGACGGATGAAGTGGCTCAGCCACTACCCATCATATTTGAGAAGTCATGGCAGTCCAGTGAAGTTCCCCCAACTGGAAAAGGGAAAACATAACCCCCATATTTAAAAAGGGGAAAAAGGAAGAGGTGGGGAACTACAGGCCAGTCAGTCTCACCTCTGTGCCTGACATGATCATGGAGTGGATCATCCTGGAAACTCTGCTAGGGCACATGGGAAATAAGGAGGTGATTGGTGACAGCCAACATGGCTTCACTAAGGGCAAATGGTGCCTGATGAATTTGGTGGCCTATGATGGGGTTACAGAGTTGGTGGACAAGGGAAGAGCAACTGACGGCATCTACCTGGAATTGTGCGAAGCTTTTGACACTTCCCTCACGACATCCTTGTCTCTAAATTGGAGAGACATGGATTTGATGGATGGACCACTCGGTGGATCAGGAATTGGCTGGATGGTCACACTCAGAGAGTTGTGGTCAACAGCTCAATGTCCAAGTGGAGAGGAGTGACGAGTGATGTTCCTCAGGGGTCGGTGTTGGGACTGGTGCTCTTTAACATCATTGTTGGTGACATGGACAGTGGGATCAAGGCACCCTCAGCAAGTTCACCAATGACACCAAGCTGTGTGGTGTGGTCGACACGCTGGAGGGAAGGGATGGCATCCAGAGGGACCTGGACAGGCTGGAGAGGTGGGACGTGCAAACCTCATGGAGTTCAACAAGGCCAAGGGCAAGGTCCTGCACGTGGGTCAGGGCAATCCCAAGCACAAATACAGGCTGGGCGAGGAGTGGATTGAGAGCAGCCATGAGGAGAAGGACTTGGGGGTGTTAGTGGATGGAAAACTGACTATGAGCCAGCAATGTGCGCTCGCAGCCCAGAAAGCCAACCGTGTCCTGGGCTGCATCCAGAGCAGTGTGGCCAGCAGGTCGAGGAAGGGGATTCTTCCCCTCTGCTCCACTCTTGTGAGACCCCTCCTGCAGTGCTGTGTCCAGCTCTGGGGGCACCAACATCAGAAGGACACAGACCTGCTCGAGCAGGTCCAGAGGAGGCCATGAAGATGATCAGGGGGCTGGAGCACCTCCCCTGTGAGGACAGGCTGAGAGTTGGGGGTGTTCAGCCTGGAGAAGAGAAGGCTCTGGAGAGACCTTATAGTGGCCTTCCAGTACTTAAAGGAGGTACAGGAAAGGTGGGGAAGGACAAGGGGTAATGGCTTTAAACTGAAAGAGGGCAGATTTAGATTAGATATAAGGAAGACATTTTTTACTGTGAGGGTGGTGAGGCACTGGCACAGGTTGCCCAGAGAAGCTGTGGCTCCCCCCTCCCTGGAAGTTGGACAGGGCTTTGAGCAACCTGGTCTACTAGAAGGTGTCCCTGCCCAGGGCAGGGGGGTTGGAACTGGGTGATCTTTAAGGTTCGTTCCAACCTAAACCATTCTATGATAATGACTGTTTGTAGTGTTTCTCAAATTTCCTGCCTGAGATAGTTCATACTTCTTTTTTCTTGAACCAGTAAGGCAGTTATGTTCTTTCCGTGTGTTGACAGAGATTGTCATGAGCGCAAAGGTTTTCCTTTGCTAGGCTGAAGAGGATACGTCATTCTAATTTTCTTGTTTAGTATTAATTCACTTACCTTCAACATCAGTCATAGCATTTCCAGAGACATTTTACCAAGCTTTTAAGAAATCCTAGTACTGTCACAAAATGTTTTCTACATTACTTTGCCTGATATGTACATTGTAAAAATGTTGCCTTTTAATGTTGATGTTCCATTGATGGCTTAGGGTGCTGGGATTCTAAGAAATCCTACTTTTTCAATAAAGTAATTAACAATTACCATCTTATTTATTAATTTTTTTCTGTTCTGTTGCTAAATGTAAACATTCCTTTGTAAGAGCATCAGAGATCAATGAAATTTAAATCAGCTGTATTTCCCTTGTCTAGACAGTTAATTATCCTATTAATGACAGTTAATGAGTATTGACTAGAAATTTCTACTGGTACAGCTCCATTGAATTTAATACTTATGCTAAATTACAGCTCAAAGTGTTCTGTTAAAAATGTTTATATCATACTGGTGGGTAGGATTTTTGCCCAAAATGCAGACTCGATGAGTTCATTATTCAACTGATAGCATGACAGTGTATCCCTTGAAATAATTTACGTAGTACAAAGTGACCACCTTTCTTACCTCTTGATAAATAGAAACAACTTCAGAATTTGGAAGATGCTTGTGATGACATCATGATGCTTGATGATGGTGATTCACTTTTGATACCCTACCAAATTGGAGATGTCTTCATTAGTCATTCCCAAGAGGAGACACAAGAGATGCTGGAGGAGGCAAAGGTTTGTCTGGGCAAAAGGGAGCTTCTTTACTGTTCTGGCTGCTATAGTGTGATGAGCATTGGAATGGGATGATCTGTTCATCCTTTGAACCTTTTCTTTCTAAAGTTCATGTTCGACTTATGACTTGAGGAGGGGGATGTGCATGCACAGTAAGTCGTAACAGGGATGTCAGTACACAAAGTCATGCTAGCCTTTGTTTGGCTCCGTAATAAGTCTTACAGCCTGACTTGGCAAAAAGTTGGCAAAGGTCCACCTCTTTATTGCTTACATGTTGCTGACAAACATGACTCAGTTTGTTTTACATAACTGGTTGATTTTTTTCTTTTTCAGAAAAGTTTACAAGAAGAAATTGAAGCATTAGAATCCCGAGTGGAATCAATTCAGAGGGTGTTATCTGACCTGAAAGTTCAGCTCTATGCAAAGTTCGGAAATAACATAAATCTTGAAGCTGAGGACAGTTAAAGGTGTTCTAAAGATACCATACAACTTTTTCTTGTTTTACTAAATGTTTTGATAACAGTGTCAATTACATTAAAAAAAAAATCCACCACTTTATTTTCTTTTTTTTTTTTTTTTACTTTCCTGTCTTGGGTTCCATCTATTAAATAAGAGCTTTCTTATTTTGGTTATTGCAGTTATTTATTTGTTTAGGAAAGCATTATCTTCATACTGTTGGTAAAGCATCAAGATTGGAATATTTGCATTGTTTATTAAAGTAATAAAGTCAGGCACATATTGTAGTTTCCTTGGTCTTGTTTTCCACTCATGAAAATACCTAAGTGTAAAATAATAGAAATGAGGAATTTTGATTTGCACTGTAATGGCTGTTTGGTAAAAGTTTCTCTGTAATATATAGGGCATGATTCAGCTGTAATGGTGTTTAGCTGTTTTTAGCAGCCCTCCTGGAAATACTAAATCTATCCTTTGTCTTTCAGTCTTAGCTCACATAGCATAAACACTGTAAGCTCAGTGCACAACGTGGCAACATGTTGACAGGGGAGAAAGGAGGGCTCTTTAAAACTCATTGGTATTGAAGAAAAACTTTTGGAGTCACAGTCATATTCAGTCATTTACTACTTTGTATTTGGGAATCACAAAAGATGCTAGAAGTCAGAATGGTGAGTCTTAACTTCTAATTTTCCTGAACAATCATTTTCTAAATCTGCATTTATATACCAAATTAATGTCAGAATTCTTCATAGGTGATGTTGCTATGTCAGCATCAATCCCTGGAACTGTGCCTCCACCACTATGTGAAGTTGAATGTAATTTTAAAATGTCTTAATCTGTTGACTCCTTATGTCCTTAAAAAGATTATGTACTGTCTCACTGTAATTCTGCTTTTGGACTTTTGCCTGCTTTGATTAATGTATTATTCCATGGAAATACCTGCACGTTATGACTTTGTTTTTAGAAATTAAATCTTAGCATACTTAAATCATCTTTTTAAGCTGTTTTCCAAAACAGTGTGAACAGAGAATTCAGTTGGCCAAATACTAATCTACAGTCATTGTTCTTAATATAAATAATCAGAGTATGAGATGAGTATATTTTTATAAAGTGATTAATACCTACCTGTCGTGTCAGTTGTGTAGCATCTCTTCTTCAAACAGTGTGAATGTGGAGGAAAAAAGCCCCACTTGGTTTCTCTTATTGAAGTAGTTTTAACGGGGTAGTGATACTGAACTTGATCTCCAGTACACCTGAGCAGGATCTCACTGGTGCATTGTTACTTATGAATTACATCATTGTAACTTACATAGTCATTCACATAAGTTTAATAAAGTTGGTTGTAAGGTTTAGCATAGCCATAAGAGAAGACTGTCTTCCACAGTGAAGATCTCATACCTCAACACAAGCCCGTGTATGATATACAGTGCACATCAACTAATGGCTGTAAGTCTCAAAAGCTGTATAAATCTTCTGTCTAGCCCTGACATTTCCCAAGTTTCTTTTTGGTAGAATTCCAATGCTTTGTATGTTTCTGCTGCCAGACATGTGTACAAATAACCCTGGCTATAACTGTACAGGTTTTAAACCTTGTTTTCTAACTGGTTGTGGTTTTAATTCAAGCCTATGACTCAGGAAAGAGTTCAAGTTTTTCCTTACTTCCTGAGTGAATACTTCCACTGCTCTTAAGTAAAATACGGATATGCTAGCCATGGCAACTCTATTGCTCTGTCTGCCAGCCAATACTTGTAGCCAATCAAGTGTTCTGGGCCTTCAAGGAGATAGAGGTGTTCCTTTATGTAATTCCTGAACCCTCCATACAGTTTTCGGTGTTAGGCAGGCGTTTGGTACCAAACTACTTCGAGCAGTTCTGGGTTGACCCAGAGCTGTTATTTTAGGCACTAAAGGGAGAAGGTGGTGGCCAGTTGTCTGATAGCAGCTGATAGGAGTATTGTGGACTTAGGTGACTCAGCTCTGCCTTATCCTGCTCTATTAGATACAGCTCTTAGTCCAAAACTCTGAGAGCAAGGTTACAGTCTCAGGAGGTGCTGGTATCTTAAGGTTTTTTCCTAAACAGCCAAACCATTCATTTGGTATGTTAAAGTAAGCCATCCAATGCACTTGTCTATTTATAAACCAAAGAAAATGTAAAAGACTTCTTTTTCCAGGTGAAAACGGTTAGTGGTGGAGTTTGACCCATAATGAGAAGCATCCAGCAGATGGCATCAAAGAACTGGGAAACCCATTTTACAGTAAGCCCATGGCTAGGCTGAGTGTCAGTGCTGATTTTAGTAAAGTGAAACTTTGGCTGCAATGATTGCATTCTCATTAATTGGTTGGTAACACTTTAAAATTCACTTCTAAGTGACTGCTGTGCCAGCTCTGCTGTTCTGAGCATATTCACAGCTGTGCAGACTGCAGGTCCTTAAATGATTGTCATTTACAGATAGGCCATAGTATGGATATGGCTTCATTATGGCAAAGAACAAGGCAGCTGGTGAGGTTTAACTGTGATTCCAGTGGCAGTTATAAAGCTGATGAGGACCTTAGTTCAGTAAAGGACCCAAAGGGGGATGCTTGCAAAGTGTGGGGAGCTTGCATTATCCCTGCTGTTCTCTGGTATCCTAGAAGTGGAATTGTCCATATACACAGCCTTGGTGTTTAGGGAAAAGAGGGCTGTTAGAGTGTTCTTGTGAATGCCAAAGGGCTTTCCTCTCTGGTGCTGGATTTCAGTCCTTTGGGGGTTGTTTTGTGACCCCACCCACTTATTTTCTTTCTTTTTTCTGGTGTTGGTATATTTTAGGCCATTTCACTAGGCCTTCCTGCACTATTAGAGTTTAGGCTTTTACGTGTATGATGTGTCCTTCCTGGTTGCTTAGTCCTTACTACAAATTGTATGTCCATGAAGCCTTGGAAATCTAGGTGACTTTTTGCACATGTAATGTCCAGTTTCCTTCTATGGTTTCGACAGTTGTGTTTGCAAGTTGGGAAAGTAATTATCCAACAAACTTTTTCAGATTAGTCTCTGAATTTTTGTAGTTTACAGAACTACTCTCCCAGGCTATCATTTGATATTTTTATATGCATAAAATAGAACATATAGGAAGTTCTTTTTCATTCTTAAGTAGAAGTTAATTTGCAGATCGTCCATCGGTTGCTTGAAAGTATTTGACAGAGTCCTAGTTTTTCCTTTTAATAAGCTTCCTCCTCCCTAGTGAATATGTGCAATTGTTTTTCAGTTAGCATTTATTCTGTTTAGCACCCCATCTTCTAAGTACTTTTTATTTTTGGTAGATTGGAAGTTTCTGTTATCTCTAATAATGTTTGCCTTACAGTTATCTTGTTCAGATAATATAAATCCATGAAAAAAACCTGGTCCTCTACACCTCTGTACATGTCACGAATCATGTAGCTGCACGTGACAATACACAGTTTTTAGTATTGTTGTCAGAATGCAAATAGTTTACTGTCATTCTCTGTATTGTCAATGGAGTGACATTTGTAAAGTGCTTGAAAGATTAAATGCACTGTAAAAGTGCTAAGTGTTATTTTAATGTAAGGGCTTCGTTCAGAGCATTGGCCAATGATCTCTTAGGATCTCTTAGTGATTGAATTAGCTG
Source organism: Strix uralensis (assembly GCF_047716275.1). Classification (NCBI taxonomy): domain Eukaryota; kingdom Metazoa; phylum Chordata; class Aves; order Strigiformes; family Strigidae; genus Strix; species Strix uralensis. The sequence goes on along the minus strand of NC_133989.1, from coordinate 7,626,151 downwards.
TTCAGCTCAATCTTCCTATTAAAATACAGTTTCCATACTGTTTTTGATTTGCAAGTCATAGAGCCACCAGTTGCTGGCTTTTCACGTGGCTGCAGCAATTAAAGCAGGTAAACTGGCTAAGCTGCAGCTGGTGGAATATAGCTCAAGGAGAGCTCTCCTGTTGTCAAGGAGACTTGACCTACCATTTTTTGGAAGTAGCCTGCTAAAAACTCTGTAAAACATAGTAGGACACAATTATATATTCAGGGGCTTGTTTGTGGTTCTGTATCTTGTCAGCTGATATGAAAATGTTTTCCACATGATGATCTCTAGCATAACCTTCTCCAGTAGAGCCTTCATTATTGCTCATCACTTTTGTATAGAAGATCCTCGGATACCATTACACTCCATAATATAAATGTGGTTGATAATTATTCAATAATTACAGGAAGTGGTATGTAGCTGAAGTACAGATAATTTTGTAGTATTAACTTACTTCAAAGAGCAAAAAGAGATTGAATGCTGAATACTAAAGCCATATTTTTTGTAGGAGCAACAGAATTAAGTACTTTGGTTTGCATGAGTCAGTGGTTCAGATAATTTATCTAATGTTATTCTAATGGTCTGATTCATGAAAGAGAAAAAAATGTGGATGTATGTAGGCATGATAAGGCCCAACAGAAGTTATTTACAACCAAGTTTGTCCTTATATTGATTGTATGAGTCATACAGAAATTACTTTGTAATTCAATGTTAGCTGCTGAGCGGACTGCACAGAACGCAGTGCACCAAACACAGGTGTAAATGGCTATGAAGGATTTCCCTCAGCAAGAGTTGTAATAAGTTTACAGTTAAGGGGGACTGCATCCAGCTGTTAGAGATGTAATAAGAAAAATTATAAACCTGAGTAGAACATCCGCCATTTACTACGTATTTACAAAAATCTTTTGTTTGCTGTTGCTCTCCAAAGCTGGTTAACAAATTGTGACTTTGATCTCAATTTATGAACTGCAGGTATCATTACGTGGCCCTCTATACTCATGGCAGCAAACCCCTGCGGGACACTGAGTGGTGGGGTGCAGGGTTGTAATGTCAGTTCATCAAAGGATTGCTTCAGGATAACCCCTGTGCTCTGGTCTGGCCTTGTTACCACTTGTACAGGGGAGAGGAGAGACAAGGTGTACTTGATGGTGAACTACAGGCTTGGCTAGTACTACACCTGCCCATTTCCTTAAGCTATTCATGGCCATGATTACACATTTTGTTATGGTCATGATCTTTGGTTCTGCGGAAGTGGTAGCAAAATCAACTGCAGAATATATTTTACTAGTTAATTTGTTCTACAACATTTGATGGAGCTACAGTTGAGGATGTTTTTCTTTCTGTTCTCTTCACCCTCCAGCTTTGGACATTAGTGATATGGAGTAGCTGTATGACTGCTTGTGGATGTTACTGCGAGATTGCTGTTGCAGAGGTTTTGCTGTTACTCTCTCCCAGATTATCCTCCTCACAGTTCATTCCTATGTGATGTAGCCATCAAGGAGAGAGCGATATTTATTAATAGCCAAGGAGTGCATGTAGCACTCATGTTTACCTGTACAGTCACCTCTCTGGCACCTCATTATTGCAGGTACAAAGTACCATGGGATGAAGAATTGGATTATAGACAGGTGTGGTTTGGTTGGTTGTGGGTTTCTTGTTTTCTTTTTGTGTTTTAAGTTCTTGAAGAAAAAGTAACTAGAGGGCACAAAGCACAAGTTTATAGTCAGCTTTGCATTGGATACAGTAGCTGTCAGACTTCAATGAAGTTCAAAAAAATGGTATTTTACCTATATGATATTGTTACTTTCTACTGTGGTAGCCACCTTTATCTCAAATGTGACATGGAGTTTTCATACTACTTTTAATGCTCACCAGCCAGTATTTTACATTTCAGCCACGTGTACTATAAGTGACACTTAGCTCTGCATTTTTTACATCTAGCTTTGGCTTTGTATGCTTTCGCTTTTCCAGACAACAGACTGCTAAGTAGCTGTATGTATTTATAATGCTGTTTGGTGACATCGGCACAAGAATTTCACATCAGGTTGACTTTTATTTATTGTCACTGGCTAGAACTTCTTGACACATAATTTTATTGCCATTATATTTTATACAACAAACATCTAATAAAATAAAATTGCATTTCATTTTATATCAAAGCAAAGATTTATTTAATATCATCATGAAGTTTCAACTGATGCCTGTTGCTATGACAACATGCAGTATTGTGGTTAGCATAGGAATTAGCTCAAGAATTTCCTGAGTTTCATGTCAAATATGAATAGTTGACAAAGCTTTCCCTATACTAAACAGGACATGTAGAAGAAAGATCACAGGCTTTTTCCCTCTGCTCCTTAAATGCTGGTTTCAATTCCCTCTTATTTCAAAGGTGAAGTTCTTCTTGATGTCAAAGTTGATCAAAAGTTAGGAAATTTTTCAGAGTAATTTGTCTGTAACCTGCTATTTTCATTTGTCCTTTTTACTGCAATGGGGACTACAAAGTTTACTTTTTATTCCACAGTAGATTTGATGCACTGATAATGAACTCTGGATCAGGCTTGGCTACAGTTCACACATTTCCTAGCACACTGAAAAATATGTATTAAGGCTCTTACTGTTCTCTGCTTACAGGGTGTGACCTGGAGCTTCGTATTAAAATGTTTATATTTCAATTAATGAAGCTGTATAGATGGTAAGATAATGAACACCATTCACAAGTTGGAAAAACAAATTAATCATACAATTAAATTAATGTAAAATGAAAAAGTGATTAATTCAGAGCCAAAATAAATCAATTCCCCTTAGCCATAATGAATTCTGAAAGGAGCAAATATGAGAGATTCTCTATACATGTAACTTTTCTGAAAAAGTCTCAGATATTTCCAGTGACTGCCTCTTCATTAATGTGTATATCTATGTTTATTCTACACTATTTTTTCAAATAAGGCCACAAAGTTCGTTGTTACGCATCAATGTACCACTTACACCTAGCTGAATTATATGAATCAAATTGTGTCACGTCCTATTCTGTTAATCATCATAATGAAAGAAGAAAGTTCTAGTTCAGCTTTGAAAATGCTGCTGTCTCGGTCTTTTGGTTGTGAAATAGAACTGAATTAATGAGCTATAGTAGTCTGCGTAATTATACAGGAACAATTTATTTAAGGCGCAAAGCAAACATGGAAATTTGCAACAACTCAAAAAAACCCCCAAACCAGACCAGAATGATTTCCATTTCACAGCTACTATGGTTAATTTGGAAGCAATGGAGTAAGGAAGATCTAAGAACCAACTTACAGCTTGCTGTGAAGAGGTGACACCAGCAATGTTTGAAATGTCTGTGCTGTATTTTATAGACAACAGAAGTGCAGTAGGGTTTTCTGTTCACAATGTATTAATGAGTTCAATTCTAGCTTCTTCTAAAGGGGTTCTGAGCACACATGGGAAAAACAATGCTTTGGAAAAACACCTGAACTTCATTTTTATGTATAGTTGTGCAGATTTCCTGAATTCATTTCTGTTGTATTTGTACAAAATCAGTGTGTGTGGAATTAAGGGTGGAAACACAATGAGAAAATGTTTCATTTTTGTTTCCTGTGTTGTCTATTGGGATTTTGTGTTGGTGTTAGTACCTTCATTAAAAGTCATTGAATTTCATGGCATTGGGACTTTGTCCCACAGAAGGAAAGCTATGGAATGCCCTCTAAATTTTTTTCTTTTACCTAGATGTGGAATTTTACAGAGTTTATAGGGAATCTTATGATTGTAGTTGGGAACAAGAGATGATACATTCAGACATCCAAGCTTTTTGTATGTCTGAAACAGCTTTGCTGATGATCTTAACCATTACAGAAACAGCAGTGCAGTGCAGGAAAATCCTCAACGATCTGCCCAATTTTCCCCATGGTTAACATTTCAGTTTTGTTGAAGAATTAGAGTTGACCCTTGTCTGCTAAACCATTACTGAGTGTCCCAGACACATTAGACTAGAGGAAGGAAGTGAATTAAACATAAACTTTACCACTATCTATAATGTGAATGTAAGACCACACATGCGAAGATCTCTGCCTTAGTAGAAGCAAATGTCCTCAGTCAAAATCTGCAAAAGTTGGATGTGATTTGCATTAAGAAAATAGTTTACATTTTTCCTAGACTTTGTATTAAAATGGACTCAAAATTAGTACCAAAGCCTGTGAGAAATACTGATTTAGAACAACAAGCTTATCTCTGAAGAGAACAGGCAGAAGCAGAAATTGAAAAAAAGGTGACTGGCATATGTATACATTTTTTAATGTCTCTGCAATGTACTTTTCAAGATTTTCACAAATGGAAAATCTGAAGAAGCACATGTCATTACTCATCATATTTTCGTTCTTCCCTGTGGCTTAAAAGGGGTACAATCAGTAGGCAAGGCAGCATTACTGTGAGAAAGGACACAGCCATTTATAAAGAATAATGAGATGAAAAATACAGTAAAGCCTACAACTGTTCCTTCCTTGATTATTGATATTGAGCTTTATTAGAGCATTTAAAAGATTGGAAGGGATTATAGTCATAGTACTGGCTACCATGGAAATGCCACCTCAAATGATAAACCCCTTAGAGTGACACTGGTATTTCAGCGCATATCACAAGTAATTATTCAGGTGAAGAAGTGAATTTTTAGTAGCTCTTTGGAATTATTTCTTTATTCTCCCTTGCCCCCTTTTCTCCTGCCTTTTAAAAAGAGCTAATCTTATTTCATCTCTGTTCTCTGTGAAGCAGGTATTTGGAATGCTTATCTCAGCTTTCCAAAGCAGTATACAGTACAGTGATTGTGGCTAAAAACACACCTATCCCTAGTGCCTGCAAAATGTTAAAACAGAAAAGCATGATTGTTTTCCCTAAGGAGAGGAAAATTCTTTAACTGTTATAACAGTATCAGTGGAACAGAGCCAGACAGCTGTGATGTCCAGTCTATTGTAGCTAAAGACAGAAAGTGCATGCAGTTGGCCTGGTTTCAACCAGCCATTTGTCTGGACTGAGAAAAGCTGGATTTTGAGCATGAAAGTATATTTGGAAGAGCTGGAGATTTGAATGCCTGTTTTTTAGCCAGAGCCTGCTAGGTACAGCAGTCATTATAAGAGGAAGCAAGGTAATGACACACTGACACTTATACAGTAATCTTTTGGGGTTTACTTTTCAGAGGTTCAAATTGTGTTACATTGTTTCTGAACTAGTTGATAAAAGTTGGAGACAGACAAGTATTCAGGCACACAGAGCATATCCTTTGAGTACAGTGCGATTTATAAACCGAGAAAAGTTTAAACTCCATAATTCTGCTGGCCTTCTTTTAAAGGGTGCATCCATTATTCTCAGATAATTGTAAAAAAACCTATCTTTTGCATAAAGATATAATCAGTGCCAGAAGCTTCACTAAAACAAAATATTTATACTCTGTGTCCCAGGGACATCACAGCAACTGTCCCAAGTATTTTGTGAAGCTACTCACTAACATTCTCCAAATCAAGGATTAGCTATAAAAAAGTAATTTTTAGGCCAGAATTGCAGTTAAGAAAAAAGAATCTAAATCCATTGGAGGTACCTATTTTACAGTAATTTCATCTGGTAACTTAGAATTGAAATCTGTGGATTTAAGTGGAAGGGATAAATCTTATCAGAGGGACTTCCCTTCTGTTATTAAACACAGTCTGCTTGCAGATTGTATAAGTGTGGGGCTGAGAATTCACCATTGTACAGAATTTGGAAAATTAAATTATGGCAAGGAAAATACTCATGGAACCATTGCAATGAAACCAAGACTTGAGACACAAATGGGACCTCAAGCTCCTAGAATTCTATCTTATGTCCTCAGCAGAGGATGAATTCCAGGCATTTAACCAGGAGCAGGGATGGATGTATTCTAAAACTTCAGCAAGGGTTTTGCCTGACAAGTACTGATGTAGCTTTCTGGACAGTTTACCCACAGAGGGTTCAAAAATGTTGCAAACACTCTTCTTGGCACATAATGTAGTTTTGGTATATTCACATTAGCCATTTCAATGGAGACTACATCGGATGACAGAAAACTTTAACTTGCCTCTTCAGTTATGGTAAATACAGAACTGTGTGCTGTTTTACTTCTGTGCCTCCTTACAATTGACACAGATGGAGAAAAGCAGCCCCATGCAAAGGGTTACTAGAACTGAATAAATAATTCATGATGAACAGTTTATTCAAACACATTGTCTCCCCTTCTGTTCGCAAATTGGCCACAAATAGAGTGACTTTTTTATTTGATCAATTATTCAAGAAATTCACGGAGTATCTTGATCTCTAATGTTGTCATGTCAGCTTTATTAAAAATAGGAGAGATTTGTAAAGCAATGTTTAACTGGACACAGATGTCATGCTATGGATCTTGTTTGAGTGAAGGGACATGGTTTAGTGGTGGACTTGGCAAGCCAACCTAAACGATTCTGTGATTCAATGATAGCAATCATTACGATGATTAGAGTCAGGGTTTTAGTTAAAATGTCTTTGCTTTTTCATCTGACATTTTATTTTTGTCTAGGCAGCTCTGTATTTGCTTTGAACTTGCTTCTCTTCTTATAGCTACCAGTATTCCTGAAAATAAACTCATTCATGGTGGCATCCTCCAGAGGAACACCACCACATTCTCTGAGATAAGGGTATCACGAGTGGAAGAATTAAGACAAATTCCCAGTGAGACCGCAGAGTGTACTTAACATCAATGAAGTCAGTCCAACTCTTACCATTAACTTTATGTTTTAAGGTATAAGCCAACCATTAACACAGAAAAGAGAAAATTTCTTTCCAGATAGATAATTTCAAAGTCATTGACTGAAGATTTTCCTATATTCTACATAAAAATCACAAAAATAACACCTCTGATTGAGGAAGTCATGGCAACACTTCTCCAGGCTGAGGGGCTACACAAAGAATACGTTGCTATAGGTTAGCTCAGTTCTCATACTCACCTTTGTTTTGACCACAAATGGATTGTTCTCAAAGGAATGACACGGGCTAGGAGGATTTTTAAGCTAAGCTGGTGTGGCCTTTCTGACACTATCATGAGCACAAGGCATTTCAGGACAGCTTTCTGACTCACTACCACAATAACTGTTCATTTTGATTGGATGCTGTGAGCATATAAAAAAAGCTTAATTTCTCATTTTTTGAACATGTAACCAAAATCAGTCTGCTCTTGAAAATTTGTAATAAATTTAATTCTTTCTTATGAAGTTTCTGTTCAGTTCTTTTTCTCTTCCTCAGATTAGCTACGTGTATTTACTTATGTCTCAGCTACTGCAAGGGTGAATTAGTGTTTTCAGAGTTTTGTAAAGCATCATGTATGTGTCAAGATTTTAAATAATCTCTCAGATAGCATTTATCACTATATTTAATAGGCTTTCAATTAGAATGCCAATTAAAACTGATTTGTTTTAAAGAAACAGACATATTTTTAATTACAGCATGCACATTCAGACTTGTATTTAATTGCAACAAGATTGCTGAAATGCTGTCTTTATTCCTAGATGCACAAGGACAATGCTTTTACTCAATTCTCTGCAATTAGGATGAAGTAGGAACATTATCTCAGCAGGTGCAGAATAGCTCAGAAGGGAAGAGCTGAGGAGCAGATTTTTGTGGCCCTGCTGGCTGAATGGCTGTAATATTCTAGAGATCTGCCTCAAACCAGGATCTGGTTGCCTGCATTTATTGTGCTGAAGTCCTCAAACACAGGCTCAAGAGAAGCTGGAATTAATTGTGGTAGCTAGATCTCCCTCTTCTACTGCAGAGCTCACCGTCCTGTGTTGAAACTCTTCACAACCAGTGCCTCAGGAAAGCGGCACTGTTGCAGACAGCCACAGTGCAGATCCTTGGCTCCCCTTCAGTCTGTTCAGAGTGACTTCTGAGAGACCGTAAGGGCATGGTGCTCTAAGACAAGAGAAATATTCATTTTATTCATCTGGGGCTAGCATAATCTGCCTTATGCAAGATGCTCTTGATCCTGCTGGAAAGTAATGGTGGACTGGAGAAATGGTTTAAATGAGATTACCTGGGTTATAGCACATTGTGCCTCGGAGGCAAGAAGGGCAGGCTCCAGCCCTTAGATTCAGGTCCAACAAAGGCCTAGAGAGTGGGTGTAATCCCAGCCTGTAAGCAGTCTCACTGAAAACAATAGGGCTATAGAAATATTTCAGAAGTTTGATAACAGCAAACTGCTTTCCTAAATCAGGTGTTTAATATGCAGTATCTGCAAACCAGAGCCCATATTCAGTATTACTTTCTTTCCATCATGCTCTCAGATCTCACACTGCAAGTTCTATCTGTATTTTCTTCTACCTTGGCACATGCTATACTAGTATTAAAAGGTGGTCTGATTTATGTTTTAGATTTTTTGTCCATTTGTAAAGCAACACATCGAGTTTTAATATGTAATCTATCAGCATTGTAAATCTCATGCTTCTGGATATTCTGATGTCAAGGCTAACTGCAGTCTTTGAAGTTTTAGTACAATAATCCCCTTACCAGCCACAGGAAAGGTTTTCAAGATATCAATCTCCTTCAGTTTTTCAGTGTGTTATGACTGTGCACAGAAGCTGTGTTTCACTAACTACAGTTGGAGGAAGTGCACCTCTTGTGACACTTCTCATTACAAAGATTTTAAGTGTAGATTTGGAATATAGCATTATAAATAGTGACACTGATCACTGATGTGATCTGAAGTAACCTGTAAAAATAGTTAACTGTCTTCTCACAAACGCAGGAGCCTGAGTTTGTCATAGTGACTTACCACTTGCCAGCTAAGCCAGGATAACTATGCATGGCATTTTGCAACAGCAAAATAAATCATTAGTTTAAACCACTACAAGACTTTCACCATCGGTCATTCACATTAAAACCCACTTGACTTCAGGTTAGTCTTCTTGCTACTCAGTGTTAATATTCTCATGTTCCTTTAGAAAGTGGTGGCTAAACATTGAATTCATAGGTACTTAGAGCAATGCACAGCATGACGTTGTGTATAGTAACTGTAACGGTGGTCCATTCCCACATGAGTATTTACGTACCTCTTTGCTGTAAGATCTGAAGTCAAGAAGTTGAAGCAGAACGTGACAAATGCCTGGACTGTGTGCCATATGCACAGTGGAACAGAATAAGCTTTTCAGTCACTTCTATAATTAAAGTAAACAAGGCTAAAATAAACCCAGAGTGGAAAATAAATTGAGCTGAGGATATGATTACACCTAATTTCCATGGGCTGCGTGTTATTCTGCATTCACAGCATAATTCCCCTTCAGCACAATTGTAAACATTTTGTTCTCGTCTGGTCATTGATTCCTCTCATCCTAAGGAACAGCTTTATCCATAAGCATCAAAAAGAATATGAATGCCCAGCCCCTCTCCGTGGTAAATGTCACACTTTCAGGGAAAAGCTGCATTTGAATGCTTTCTTCCCGCTGCTGTTATATTCTTGGCACACACTCCAAATTTGAGCAAAAAAGATAGCCCTAGTCTTGTGAGTCATTTTCTTGATTGATCTAATTTACCTTGAAGGTTAATGTATTCTAAACTAATTCAGAGATTAATAACCACTTAAAGATATATGAAAGACATTTAACTGTATACCAGACGAGTGTTGTAACCTAGTTTATTATCTCTTCAATGACTTTGGGAGTTCATTTGGTGAGACTTAAGAGTTATTTGATTGTTTGATACACAGAATGGCAGGTGCAAAGCAAAAAGGTGTTTTCAGAGCTCACTAGTTAATTCTAAAATGAGGATGTAATTCTGTTTGCTTATACTGCATAATTCTGATAAAACTTTTATGTTCAAGGTGATAATTAATGTTTTTTCTTATGGCATTTGTTAAAATTCTTTCAGTGATTAAATAATTAGTTGGACCATAACAATGGTGGACCTGTCCATTCTCCAACCTGCTTTTGAATTTTAGGACAACAGAATTGCTGATGCTGCTCTTCCTCTTTTTTTGCAAGACCACACCAGAATACCAATACAGAGCTTTGCCTTTTTCTTAAGGAACCATGTCAAGTTTAGGTATTGCCTTTTTCAAATATAAAAAAATGCAGCTCTTTTGTATGCCTACTGTTTTGGGATGTGTCTTCTTTCTGCTGGAAAAAATTATTCAGTAATTTTCTGAAGAATTTGTGTCTGACCTGATAGAAGTAGGAGATGGAAATGTGAGGCGGTACTGTACACACCCAGGAGCCCTCACTGGGCTGCCATATGTTCAGAAGTCTCAGATATGAATTTCCAGTCTAAGCGGAGATGCCAGTTGCTGCTTAGAGGTATTGGTGCTGAAGATCTGCGTAGTAAGTCTGGCTTTTGTGGGAAGCTCTGTACATCTGAACTAACTGGAAGCATTCTTGGCTGTATCAGATATATGGTGCATATACAAAAAAAAAAAAATGCATGGCATATATACAATAGGTCCAAAGTTTTTCAAAACCCTGAACAGAAATAGTGTATGCTGGGGCTATAACATTTGGCCTGGCTGGTCTCAGCAGGAGGTCAAAGCTGAAAGAAGACTGAGCTCTATATGTCTTTCTGGTAGTCTAGTTCCAGACTTCTTCCCACCTGGGGGAAGGAACAGAAGCTGCTTAATCTGCGTTACATAGATTATGTGAGAGCTTTACACATGAGCTTGTGGCCGAGGTACTTTTCTGAGTGGTGCTAAGGATCTGCTCCTGACCAGTTCTGTTTAAACAGAGGAGAGAGTTGTTTGATATTTACAAATGCTGAACACCTTCAGCTGCCAGAAATTGGTGAGAGTTGCAAGTTAAGCAACAGCAGGGAACAGATCAGGCAAATAGTGTCTGTTTACAGTAAATATTTTGTTTTATATTTACAGCCAGATAGGTACCAAAATTGTGAGCTGTTAGGCACATTAATACCTCTGAATATTGTGTGTGTGGTCCCATTCACTGACCTTTAAAAATAACAACGATGATATACAAGGTGTTTTGTTGCCAAGAGTATAGTATCCTACTGCTTGTAGAGCTTGTATCATGTTTTACCTGGGTTTTTATCTCAAACCATTGTTGCATGAACAATGAATGCACAATGAGCTCTGGCTGTCTGATGTATGTCTGCAAGCTCCTGATGACTTCATAGCTCATGAGTGTCAGAGCAAAACTGAGCCCAGATTGATTTATGAAGGGTCATCAATAAAGAGTGGACGAAAAGGACTAATCTAGAATGAGGGCTCTGTATGCAACACTGGGCTAGACAGGTACCCAGGTAAAACCTATTTCCCACCTGATCTAAGCCAAGCAAACAGTTACAGAGTTATAAAATAGTTATAAATGAAGAAAACCTACCACAGCCTTTGTGAAGCTTCAGGTAATGTTATGAAGATCTATACATAAGTTCAGTAAATAATACAAGAGCTTTTCATTTTGAGGTTCTGCTGGGCTGTCAGAGGGAATAAAAGACCTAGCAAAAAGAGACAGGTATGTTCAGAGTCAGTAAAAACCTTGACAAGTACTAAGAAATAAGCAAGTGGATGAACTGATGAATAGACATACAAATCTATTCAAAAATGCAGTGTACCAGTGCCTTACTTAAGACACATCCCATCAGCAACTGCTATTAGTAGTATGTATCCCTCTACTCCCTCAAAATGGTCTCTGAGGACTTGCTTTGTCCTCTCAAACTGGAAAACAGGAAAGGCAGGGTTTCAAAAGTACCATTTTTATTACCATTGACAATTACAACAAAAGAAAAAAAAAACAGCAAAAATTATCCTTGGATAGCACACTTCTAGAATGCTTTCTTGAGAATAATATAGTCCAGTACATGCTATTTGACTCATGGCACAGCTTAAATGCAGAAGAGATGCAAGCCAGTGAGGTATTTGTCAGAAAAGGCTAGAATAGCATATCTGTTCTGTTTGTTGTTGGTGAAATTGATACTGTCAAGATCTGGGTTTTCACAATCGTCTGCAAGTTAGGTTCTCCAAGAAAAAAATCCAAAACACCTGTAGAATCTCTCTAGGAGCCTTAGGGTTTTAGCATTCCCCAAGAGGGAGAGGATTGTTTATCAACAATGCAACCAGAGACAGAATCGGATGCAAGCCAGGAAAGCATCCGCAGCAAGTTGAGTAGCTGTGACAGTATCATGAGATTGTTCTGTGACAGAAAGCCTGGCAGATGGTGTAAGCTTATCTTTGTATCATCAATTGGCCAGCACTGTTTTGTGAACACAGTTGAACAGACTGAAGTTTTACAAGCACTGAATCACATTGATTTGCTGATAATTGCCCCATGGAAGCAAGCACATACACAAAAAATCATGAAGCTGATTATGAGCTTGGTTTGAGAGGTATGGACTTGTAATAAACTTGGGGAAAAAGGACATTATGCGTGTCATTTTATATCACAGCCTGTCATTAGTCATTTTAATTCACAACATATGTTATCCATGAAAATTTTTGCTATTTTGGAAATACATTATTGGAGGATGTTCTCTTGGACAAAGAACTGTCAAATATCATTAGCACAGCCTGTCCATCTTTTGTGGTTTCTTTTAAAGAAATAAAGCTTGGAAGCAATATGGTATCAGTCTCTAGATTAAATTAAAGGTCTGCAAAGTGGATACTTTATCTAATTTTCTATACAAGAAAGCACAGATTTGCTACTGATAATGCATACAGCTCAGGAGGGATTTCATCTGCTTACCACGCTGTGCATTCAAGGTAGGAGGAAGTTTTCTTTTAAATCATTTTGGAGCATAGCAGTCCTCCAGGGAGCAGAAACAGCAATCAGCACACTTCACTGGGCTGGGCTTATATCTGGAATGGAAGACAACAGTTTTAGAAGATTGCCAAATCAGATATTATCTGGTGAACTAAAAGAGAAAGTATGTCAGTAGGGCAGTCAGATGAAAATCTTGAAGGAAATACTGAAGCACAACCTCAAGCAACGTGACATTGATATCAACACAGCTGGGAGTTATTGACAGCAAAGAGGGCATGCTGGTGTTGGCAGTTAATGTTGGGATGGTTTGGCCTGACCAGCAACACATAGCTGATATCAAAGCAAATGGCACTGAAAAGTGACAGGCTCACAAGACAGAGGTTCCAAGATTTTCTGATCGCAGAAAGGAATGAATGCCATTCATACATGGGGCTTTTCAGGATTTGATGACCCAAGATGCAATACAACAGTTTATTGTCTGTGATTCAGAAGTACTTATCAGTATAATGCCATTGATTACTGCAGTGTCAAGGTGCAGCAAAATACAATGTGATGCTTATCAGAGAAGCAAGGTCCCTGCAGATGTCACCATTCACCTCTGAAGCCTGAAAGAAAACTTGCATCTTAAAGACTTCTAATTGCTTTAGTCTTACTGTAATCCAGCGTTGCTCTGCACTTTGAGCTTGTCTTTGCTTTTCTGCTGCTATCTTGAATGCTAATAGCAACAACTCTAATGATCAGATAGATTATCAAAAGATTGGTAGTTTCTGCTTCTAGTTCATGAACAAACATACAGCTTTTGTTGTCAAAAAGATCTTAATATATCATTTTTACTTTCCCCCATAGTATCAATTTGGTTTTGATGACAGTCAAATCAATTTTCTGAGTGCAGACTGTAGAATTTAGCTGAATAAAAAAGCAAACCTATTCCCATTGTCAGAAAGACGATTAGATTGTCTTTCATCCTGTCTTTGGTCAGCCTCCAGATCGGTTTCATGCTTTTGGATTCTTTATAAAAAGCTTTTAAAGTTCTTACGAACAAATCACTTTTCAGTGAGAAAAGGGCAACATTTTCTAAAAAAGTGAAATCTGGTTTTGCCCAGTTCTAACAATGTGATAATAGCTGGCAGCATAATTATGAAATGAGAGAATCATTTGTTAGGCATTATGGACCTAACAAAAAGACTTTCACTGTATAAAGAAGTGTCAGTAACAGATATGTTAGAGTAACACATGTAGTAAGACTTTTTCTAATGTCTATGGACTTTGGCTCAAAAATCTCATTTTGACTTTTCTCAAAATAGTTATGCTGCATGAGATCCATGCACTGATATGCAAATTGCAGTTCTGACATTTCAGCATTAACACTTGACTAACATTAACTTCTTGACTATCTTAGCTTCCAATTTAAGTTCATTATTTCACAAACTTTGTAACATTTAATTCCTTGGTGACTGTAATCATTTAGCAAGTTCATTGATAGACTTGAAGTGTTAGGTACAGAGAGCCTGTAGATAGGATTGATTTTCCGTTTGAGGCCAAGTATTTTAATTACCATGTTAAAAATCTGTCTCTCCCTTCAAATACAGAATACTTTTTATGTGGGTTGTTTTTTTTTTTTTTTTTTTTTGGTGCGCAGAGCTTTAAAAAAACAGCCAGCTACACCAAATCCCATGTTCATTACTTGAGTTTAGTTGATGGCAGTAAGTTCCTTAGTCACTTTAGAACTGTAGATAAGTAGACAAATTTTAGATATTGAGTTACAGTAAGCACACAACATTTAGCAGCACGAAGGTGATATTTACAGGGATCTCGTATTTCACCACTTGTGCTGATTGGTTGAAAAACATGTTTAACATTTTCTGTAAAATAGAAAATTACTTCTTTTCTTTGTCTTTCCTATTTGATTTGCTTTGGCATCTTTGTCCATTGCATTTTTTTCTGTCTAACTTACCAGAGTGATTCTGTAATTCTTATGATTAAATGTGCAATTAAGGCTTAAGCACTATTAGCACAAGGGATTTTGAAATTAGGATGAAACTGCAACATTGACATCAAATTTAAATGTCAGCACTACTGGAATAGGAAGTGTGACTTTCATCTTTCAGTTAAGAGCTATGTAGCTCTGCCATGCAAATTGCTAACGGGTATAAAGCATGATGAGGCATCAGGACTCAATGTACCCAGCAGCAGTACTTAGCAGACCTATAATGGATTTACCCATGGTAATTTTTGGAATTATATGTACGCTGACAGCATACAAATGACACAGTGCAAATTATATTATTTTAACTTGTTTATCAACTTGTCATCATAGCCCTTTTTTTTTCAGAGCAGCATTGTAAATCTGACTCATGCAGAGAAAGTCACAAAGATGCACTGGCCTGTCTAGATTTCCAGCAATATTATTATGAGAAATACATTAATTTGTCTGTATGGAAAGGATTTAAGGGTTGTTGCATTCATTTGTTACCAGAGACTGAGCACTTAATCACACAGACTCGGTTCAGCAAGAAAATTATCCCTTATTCTCAAGTCCATTAACAATACTTTTACAGAGTCTTGAGAAATATCAGTATCAGAGGATATTAATGAAAATGACATCTATACCTGATGTATTGGTGCCCAAAAATGTGATTAAGTGCCCTGTTAATTAACTTTTTTGCTATGATACTTGTGAAAGTATAGTCATTTTTTAAAGCTAACTGAACTGCCTAGAAGAAGGCCAGTAGCCTGATATGGATGAACTGTTGTTTCATCAGTGACTTAATTATGAATAACAGCAACATATAGTGCACCCCGGATATGTCACACTATATAAAGCAAAACACTGAAGTTAGTATTTATTACTACAGCAATACCTCCATGAGCACTCCTTCTCTTACTATTTTTCTGCCACTGAGCAAAACTTTGTTGCAACAGTGACAGAGAAAAACCTGTACTTTCCCCTTAAGGATTGGAATTTGAGGCATAGAAAAATTAAAGGTCACCAAAAATGTACACAGAGACCTCCCATTAGGCAGTGGTGTTTTTCCTGAAATTAGGACAATGGGAGTGGAGCTGTTTTGAAATTCGAGCCCTCAAGAGCTTAGGCAAGGAGGCTCAGAAGAAACACGGCACAGCCAAGGACTGACCCCAAGTCTCCTGAACGCAGTCTGTAGGGCCATCCTGCTCACTAGAAGTTATCTTAAGTCTGTCTCCTGGCCTCAAAGGGACTTTTAATAGCAAGAGGAAATCAAATAACTCTGAACTAACGTTTTCTTTGTGAGATCTTTTACTATTAGTTCTCAACTGAAAAGGTTTTCAGTGACCTAAGTGGAAGCTGAGTGAATCTAGGGTTTGCAGGATCAGGTGGCAAGATGCTTGTCTTCAATAGATTCCTCAGCTGGACCAAGCAGATCTCAGATTTGAGGAAAAAACCTCAAAAACCTCTGACACAGAGAATATATTATGCGACTAATTGTGCATAAATCATTCCAGGTTTTTCACAAGTTTTTCTGCCTAACCTCTGTCCATGTTTGTCAGAGTTCTGTTAACGGGGTAATCCCAGTGAAAAGACACAGGTAGTTTTTCCTATATTACAACAGAGAAAAAAGGGCAAGATTAGTACCTTTAGAAACAACCCTTTAGTTCAAGAAAGTAGAGAGGATAACATTCTGAAATGTATCTTTTAGAATAGCAATTACTTACTTACCCTTACTTGCCTGGTGGCTGGGTTTGCTAATTAACAGTGAAATATTAATTCCTGTTAGCTTTAATTTTTTTTTTTTTTTTTTTTTTTTTTTTTTTTTTTTGAGGAGGAGGAGCTTCTTTCATTGACAGAATCACTCTAATAGCAGTTGTAAAAAATTATCACCCCAGCACTGGAACATACTTCACAACCAAGGAGACATTAAATTCTCTCTACTTCACTGCGTTTGCATTCTGCAGTTACTAATGAGTTAATGATCTGTACAGTTTTAATGAATAGAACATAAATGAAGAGACAGGAAAGGATATTAGACTGAGTGAAGCCCATGAGTGAAGGCTTTAATTACACTCCCATCTTCAGGTCATTAGCTGCATAACTACCTGTGGACGATATGATAATTATTCTCTCATGGCACTAATGAATTTGCTTTTTGTTTGGATTGGTAAAAATGTTAATATCCTTTCCATGAACAATTAAACTCACTGACATGAGGTGTATAAAAAACTGCAGTCAACATACTTGACCATACTCTGCATGTCTTCCTTCATCCCTCACGCTGCTGCATATTGTTTCTAATTAAAACTTTTCCAGAATGACTTCCAATTAATTTTACTGCAATTTGGATAGCAAATCTTTGCAGTGCCTTGCAAAAAGACAAGAAACAAGCATTTAATTTTTCGTAAAAAAGTTGCTAAGTGTTCTGATAGAATTTATTGATACCAAAACTGGTTACATTATTCTTGAACTTAGAGATACCAGTTTAAGACTCTTTTCCCCCATAAAAAGTAGGGGCATAGCTCATGTCCTTTTTTGGGAGCATATAATGCAAGGACTACATAGAAACACGTTCTCTTCAGCTTTGTGAATACCAGTGAGTAACACTCAGCTAGCATTGCCACACGCCAAAGGACAAACACATGTAAACATTGGATAAAACCAAACTTGTTACATGATGCAGATTTCCAAATACTTCACAGGTTTTCGGGGGCTTTTTTGGTTTTGTTTTTGTTGTCTTTTTTTTTTTTTTTTTAAATCATCAAGTGCCTTAGAGAATTCCTAAGCACATGACAACTTGGCCCAAGTAAGAAAAAGGCCATAAAGCAAAAGCTACATTTTCCACAAAGTAATGCCCTTATGCTCTCCAAGAAACAGCATAATATAATAGAATAATATCATATTAGTATCATCTTGAAAATAAACAGGCTATACTGTTTTTATTTTGTAAGATATTGTTCTATTAAGCATAATAGATATTATTTTCTCACCGTTAAGGTATACAACATTTAAAATACAACATTTAGCAGGCTTATAAGATTCTTGGAAATAGTGAGGTCCAGCCCCACCAGGTAGAAGCTGCCCCTGCATCAGTCTCGTAGGGGACCCTACCCTAGAGCACTGACGATCTAAATCCATGAGAAACTGCCCTACCAAGGACCAGTTCTCCTGTTGCAGTGCTTGGCTGTCGGAGTCACCATTAGCCGGGGTCCTTATTTCTCCGTGCGGGAACAGAAACGACGCAACACCAATGTGATGATCAGGTCGTCCATCTTTTTATTATATATTATTGTTGTTCTCTTCTATTCCTTTTCTGGTTACATTTATACTCTACTAAGTTCCGTACACGCACTCATCTATCTTCTAATAGGCTACAGGTCATCTACACGCGCTGTTCACGCGCCTCTACAAGCATTTGCATTGGTTAATTGCAATTAGCACGTAAAGACCAAAACTTGCCAAAACTCCCTTATCTCATGCCCTGTTTTGCTCAGACTTGTGTGCTTTTGCTGACCACAGGTGTTTCTCACTTATCTGCTCTCTTGTGTGTTTTTGCCAGCCTTATTTTGCTGGCCTTGTCTTCGTCCTTGCATTCTTCTGTCTGCACTAACTTTCTCCCAGCGCGGCCCAGACTCCTACACTTGGCCTACACTTCCAAAGAGCAGAGCTCACTTCTCACTCTTCAGTTAGCACTGAGTACACTGTTAGTTTCACATCAGCCTTTTGCACTAAGTCGTAAAGCATTTGCTGCCTTGAGAAATTACTTTTTTCATGAACAGTCTCAATTTGCATTCTTGAGGCTTCAGACCCAGAGAAACTAAATGACATCAGAAACTAGAGAACCATTACCTTGGGGTCCATTTTGAAGACCCTCAGGAATTTCAATAGCTAAATTAACACAGTTGTTTAAAGAGGTGTTAGCAACGCATCACAATGCTCAGAAAATTCAAAAAAAAAGCTGGCAAAACCAAACCATCAACTTCCACTTGTTGCATATAATGATAGACCAAAGAGCATAATTCTGCTTCTCACAATTTTTATATTCTCTGGACACCAACAAAAATTCTTAACACTTTTTATAATAGCTTCCCTACTATGGAAGGCCTACTTTGAACTGAAAACTGGTGTTTCATCTGTCATTTAACAAGCATCAGGGTTGGATAGATAATTTCTCTAGCTTTTGATCTCACATTGGATCTGCTAATTTATAGATTAGAAAAGACAGGAAAAAGGCATGTGACTAATCAAAGCAGGATCACTACAGTGTTTGCAGATGACCTGGTAGTGTTGAGTAACTTGTAGGGGAGCATAAAGCATGTGTGATTAAATTATTAGATATATTGAACATTTAAAAACACAGGACAGAACCTTGTGACATTTTTGCTGTCTCATGATTTAGGTCCAGTTAATCACTGAAGCAGATTATTGCTCTTGGAAGTTGTGCCTGCATTGGACAAGAAAAGACAACAACTAAGTGTTATTGCTAACCTAGAAATTAGCCTGGCCAAACAGATCTTAGTCTGAATTTGGAAGGTTTACCAACATAATTTCTGAAGCTATTTTGAATCTGTTTTACAGTACACTTGTTTCTGTACCAGGGCAATCACAACAAGGTTAAAGCAAATACCTTCCCATCTGTCTCCATTCATTTAAGGTTTTAATTTTTTTTCCATTTTAGAAACCCTTTCTGTTTAAACTGTTATTCTGCTTTTTTACTTAAGCATTTTGTAATGGAGCTACAAGTTAGTCATGCTGAGTACATCAATTTTGACTACAGCTAATAAGGCATTTGTGTAACCCCAGTGACTTAAACAAGTCCCCATGGGAGTCCTACTGTGCCCGCTACAATTTACACGTACAAAAAAATACTCTTCAAAAAGGGAAATGGCAGTATTAGCATGAACTTAAGCATATTAAAGCTTTATTCAAAAGAACTGTAAACTTCAGTGGCTAGCTTTTGACCAACTGCAGAGATTATTTATCCTGCGTTTGCAGGGCTGAATGCCCAGCTTTGACTGTACTTCGGTTTGACAGTTGTGACATTGGACAGAGGAACAAGGTGAGGAGGCAGAAATTGTTTTAGCAGGTTACTGAAGTGATAGTACATTTGTTATGTGGATACTGGAAGCTCATATAACAGTTTAATATAGACTTTCTTCCATAACAAATATATATTCATAAATAACCTTGACATAAAAAGTCCACTGTGACCAAATAGCACTTTTGTTCTTTTGAGACTTTGTTCTGTGTAGCATTTTTATGGTTATGGGAAGCAACCAGCCCAGACAGCTGTCTTTTCTGACCAGTATGTTGTAAGTCTGGAGATATTTTACCGTATATCATTTAGATTTTCTTCCTAAAAAAACCCCCAAACCAAATCTGAGAGGTTCTGACTGCTATAAAATTCATAACGGTTCAATTCTGTATTGACTTTCTGATGTAACAAATGCTTAAGAACACAGCCAAAACGTTGGATAGAGGATTATACTCTTTCTTAGGAAAGTCCATAGGCAGTGTTGTTTTGAAATTCCATAACAATTTTTTGAATCTGGGTTTTGTAAACCAGAACAGAAACAAGTTCCAGAGAACAATTTTTGAATTTATTAAAAAATAAATATATGAAAAACAAATTAAAACAAGTGTATGTCTGTGTAGTTTGTGTATTTGATTGCTCTTGGAGTAAAGCCAAGTGCATTGTACAGACATACCAGGTGTAGCTGACTACAAAATAAAGATATAACTGCAGTATATAGATATGTAGCTGTCTTCTGAATCTGCCTAACATAAGCTAGGCAAGTTTAACCCTTTCTGATTCAAAGTGTTGTGAGTCACTTGGAAATGTAAAGACTTTGATCAAAAAAGTAAAGAAAACTACCCACTGAGATGAGAATAGCTACACACTTGTAAAAACAAATAGTTACTTAATTAGTGAGCTTTTAAGAAGAGACATGTTGCTCTGGCCACTAAAATACCAAGGAACATAATCTATACATTTTATATTTTTTTATTGCTATAATTTATTCAGTATATGTGTACAGATCACTAGTGCTAGACAGGTGATTTTTACAGCCAGGTCCTATATTTGTTTACCACATACTGTGCAAGCTCAAATGCAAGCTTTTATTACAACTGGAAACAGTATATCCAGCTCAAGCTTTAATTAAAGGAGTAGTTAATTCTAGGACTCCTCTGCCTGGGGTCTGCTCAGTTGCACACTACATGTCTTGCTATGAGAAGGCCTTCTTGAGTCTCAATCAGAAAAGATGCAGAATGGCACAGCTACCATCTCCAAAAAACAACTCAACTGTCTTCACATGTCAGCTAAATAGAAAAACTGGTCCTCCTGGCCTTTGGATCCCTCTCATACCCCTTGGCCAGGATGATCCTCTTCAAAACACGGTCTTCCCCATACTGCACAATGAGGATAACTTGGGGACATTTGTTTTGATGAAAAAGAAATGAGACGTGCCCACGAAATAGATTCACTCAGTGTAAGATTATTACTTGTGTAGTAATATTGAAAATATTAAGTTGCACTTTTGGCTTATTCTTCGTGGCTTTATACTGAATATATACCATAGCTAGGTCTCTTTTGTATCACTAACATGGTTGCAGTGATTTGTTTAAATGGGTTATATAGGCAAGTAGTTCATCTGGGAGTTTAAGTGGCAGATGTTTTGAGTTGAGCTATTTCTCACCTAGTTAAGCATCCAAAATACTAATGACCTGGTCCATACAAAGAAACATTATGATGTGACTCAAAGTATTCTAAGGAATGTTCATGAGTTCAATTTTCAGATCTATTTCTGCAGACCAATAGACCAGTAATTGTTTCAGGGCATTTTGAAATGCTAATGGTGACCCAAATAAATGGTTTTCATTAATGCTAGAGAACATTCCTACACTGTAAATGAAGATGAAAAAGCATCATTCAGGGAACATGGCATCCAGGATTTCAAAGAGCAGTCCAAATACAGGTTCTTTTGCCCAGACAAATTATATGTGTATTAGGTGATCATACAAGACACTTTCCTAGTTGCCTGTGCATTTAATCCTCCTGCCATTTAACCTGCAAACCCAACTGGAAATATTGGAGGTTGGGGGTTTTTTTTATTAATTTTTTTACTTCAGACTGAAGGAAGGCTGAAAAGTTGTTTCTGGAATGAAACTGTAGTGGTGTTAGTAGGAAGTAGGTAGCAGGACATAGGAGCCTTTGGAAAGAGTGTTTGATAGCAGCAAGACGACACCGGCCTTCTGCTGCAGTGTGCTGTAGAGTGGAGCAGTGCCACTACATGAGAGCAAAGCGTCTCCTCTGCTTTGTATCTGCCAGCTCAATGGACCAGGCTGGGCCAGAATCATAAGCATGGCTTCAAAGTCACCCACCCTCCTGGCAATTACTGTCCATAGAAACTAAGCACCACCCCCCACAAAGAAACAGTGCCACTGCCCCTGCAGACACCCTACCTACCCTAAAGCTGTTGTGTTTCTGTTTTCCATCACAATACCTCATTTGTCTGAAGCAGCCAAAGCTTTTTTGAATTACCTAAGCTTCTTAGTACAGCAAGATTTGTGTAATGTATTAGTTATATTAAACTATATAGTAATGTATTAGTTATATTAAACAAATCAGAAGTGTTTACTTACAAAACATTGAAGTCAAAGTGTCATAGAACAGTAGTTTATTACAGGGTCTTGGTTCAATGATTCAGAACATAAAGCATAAAAAAATACTAAAGGGTTCATTGTGTAATAAAACAGCCCTGAGGGGATGTAAAATTAAAGTAAAAAATTGGACTGTGGAATAGGATGATCAGTTTGTGTAAGCTGATTTAATTTTATTACAATCAAAAGGCAATATCTAGATTTATCAAGAAGCAAGCATAACACTTATATGGACAAGCAGCTGCTTCAGCATCTGTAAAGTGCATTCCTGGTTCAGTGATAAACTTGAATGGCAAGAGTATTTGGTTAAAAATAAAAAGTCACGGAAAAAACAAAGTCATGTAACCACAAATGTGGTCACACTGAAATGCATAGTTTAGGATGATCATCTTGGTCCACTCCTTAAAAAAATAAAAAGCAAAATATCACATAGGTTTTCCAAAGTTGTGAGCTGGAATTACCTTTGATAATCATATTGATGACACAGTACTCTAGTCCACTTCTTAAGGGAATGGATCATCACATACTCAGAGTTACTCCAACATCTTTTTCTTCTGGGCAAAGAAAACACTCGTCTAAGCAAAGAAGAGTCTGAGTTCCTTCATTTTGGCTGAAAAAATACTTCTAACGAGAGACAGCACCGCTGAAATTACAGCTTAGTTTTCCCTAGTTCTAAAATCTATCTTTGCTTGTACTTTCCTACTTTTGTTTCCCTACACCCTTACAATATAGTTTCTTTTTTAGAGGCTTACAATGATTTGTATTTGTTTTGTAGTAACTTGAATCGGTACGCAGTTCCAGTGTTTGAACCATTTTTAGTTGCAATTCTTCTATGCGCAAGTACAAGTATTCTCATATGTGGCAACGTTGGTCTCGATAGATTTGGTTAAAGTTCACTTTCATGAGTTACAATAAATGGTTTGAAAGAGGCAAAGCAACAGATAACTTAAACAGAAAGTATAAATAGTACGAGCAGCCTTAGGTAAGCTATTAGACACCTTCACCTTAATATTCTGGTGGTATATAGAACAGTTCAAACTAGGACTAGGAACACACACAACATGACAGGACTTTGGTAAGGACATTTGGGATAAAGTTGACTGCTTCAAAAAATCGTCATGGGATTTTTAATGTCCCCGGTGACAGGAAGAACATCTGTTCATTTCTCAGCCCTATAGAGGTAAATTATAATATCAGCTTCAGCAGCATACTTGGAGTTTTATAGATCCCCTGTCAAAAGCCCATTTAGGGAAAAATAAATAAAAGCAGTCCAAGGGGAAGCTATGATCTGGAATTCAGCTCTGTTTTGTAGATTAATGTTTTTATTTAAGTAAATGCTATACATGTAGAAAGTGTCATGACTCAGACCTGGCTGTGCTCAGCTAACACTGCTGGAGACTAATTACATTTGTACTGTTAGTACTACTTCATCCTTACTCTTTTATACAAAGAGCTGAAAGCACTCTAAGCATTCCACAGTTATATGTTGCATCAACTGAGGGTAGAAAATTACATTTCTGTTTTATTTCTTTGATCTTTTGTTTACAGACAAGGAACAAAAGAGGTTCATTTACTTTGCTCAGGGTCACTCAAAACAACGAAGAGCTCAAGTGTTACAGCTCCCAAAAATCATATGTAAACCAATAGACCATATTCCCTCCGTTGGATAATTCCAGAGAGGATGCTTGGCAAGTGTAATACATTTGGGTAGAATTTATTTTAGCTGTTCTGAAGAGGCTAGTTTAAAATATACTAAGGGTGAATTTTTTTGAGAGGTTCCAAACTTGCTGGATCCATTTTTCTCTGCACTTTACATGTGTAATTGCACTTGCATGCAAATAGCATTTGAGTGAATGCACAGATCAAATAAGCTGACAGCTCACATATACAAATCCTGTTTGCTTCTAATAGAGCTACAGGGCTAAGTATTTGCATGCACAAATATGGCTAATTTTTAAATATGTGCTGAAGTTACACTGAGATCAAATGGTATCAATCACATTCTTAAGAGTTAATCATCTTCTTAGGCTTCTTTCTATAAAGGGCAATGGGATATTTTAAAATTATCCTTAAAGGATTTCGAATATTTCAACCAAAGAAAATAAATAGGCAGGGAACCAGGTCCTGTAACCTTCATCTCTCTGTTGGTTATCTGAAGTAAATGTCAGAGACTGAACTGACTGGGAGAAATTGTGACAGGAACCAAAGCAGAAGCCAGGACATTCACTATACAACCTTCATCATAATAAAAATGGCAGGAAGCAGGTATCCCACCAGCCGCTGCATGGAGAGCCACTCTATGCAAAGTGATTCAATTGCATCATCATCTTCCCATCAATGGGAAAGAAAGTCTCTGAAAACTAAGCTAACTGCTGCTTGATTGCAGGTCTAGTCTTTACGTTAAGTAAATTATCTTGAAGCCAAAAATAAATAAGAATTAATTTGCTTTCCCTAAATGGTTCCCTAATTAGTAGAAGCCATAATTTGTAGATTTGCAAGAATAGGTTAAATTAGAATGACCATTACATTTTCCCAAGCTCTTTCTGGTTCACTGTGGCTCTGAAGAGGAAATGATGATATTAGAAATTCTGTAAGGATCATTTAAATTTAGATAATTCTGTATTAGTGTACACTCCCCCGATTTTATCATCTGGGGTACATCTGTGCAAATGCGATCTTCCTCTCTAGAAGTTTATCTTTTCCCCTTGTTTACTTTAATCTGAAATTACTATTTGTTTGGTTTGCCACTGTGCTGGGTGTTGGAGATCATATATGCAATATAAGTGAAATATTTAAAAATCAGAACAGGGTAAAATTCTCCAGGTCACAACCTGACAGATAAAGATAGTGACTGTCTCCAAATTACATCTAACTTTGACAGAGTGACACCAATTTGAAGCACTGAGAATTGATTCTTCAGACGAATTGAGGTTACTGTTTAGTACGTATCAAACGGAAACCACAGGTGGTGCTGTGTTTGTAGGCTATATCTTATGGATTTGTATAGTCCAAGCTCTGTCCTTGTGTTTCTCTCTGTTCCTGCATTTTATAGATCTCTTCTGCAAGCCAAAGAGAAAGGAAACAGGCACAAGTTGATCCTGGCTGAAAAACATAACCCTCTGGAAAAGGGAGAATGAAAAGGCTGGTTTGAAAGCAAGCAAGCTGAAGTATTTTCTCTTTAGATACACTGATTCCCACTTTTCTGTTTCAAGATGAGAGAGCCTGCTTACTGTCTGAATTTTAAAGAGTTGCAGCTGCATCCACAGATGTATAGTTTTCTATAAACCAGGGTACAGCAAACCAGAGGGAAAGCAGATCCCTGAGCCTAGTCTCTCCTCCCTCTTCCACAGCATGTTCTGCCTAAGCTACCACTTTTTAGCCACAACCTGTAGCAGCAATAACTTTTATTACTATCTTTTTAGGGAAATTCCCTAGCCACCATGAAAGATTTTCAAGAATAACTCTTACTTAAACTGTGTTGCTACTTTTTTTGACTGGTCTGTTGGAAGCCTAGCAGGCTTCATAACCTCTTTAGGAAAGCTTGATAGAAGATAAGTTTTTTATTTGTTTTTTTAGTGTTCATTAATTGACTTCATAAAACAGATGTTGGTAAACCTAATCAATACAATATATACAGAACACATTATATTTTGAAAAAACTCCTTTAAATGAGAAAGGTTAGTATATTTAGAATTTCACATAGCTGAAAGTATATATAGTTATTTCAAGGAAGATATAGATGCATAAGTAGAAGTTGAAATAGTTTATTTCTGAACCTTCCAAAAATGAACATCCATTTTTATTTTTTTTTTTTCCTGGTAGATATTATTTCCTAAGCTCAAAACAGAACAAAGTTTCTTAGTCTGACAATTTTTTGTGTCACATAATAGCTAAATAGCTATAAAAAAATTCATTATCAGTTTAGAAGTGTCAGCAATGTAGTAGCAATATTTTCTAAAGACATCACTTTCCTTGATTATATAGTAAGAGCAAAAAGCTCTCACTTTAAAAGCAGTATTAAGTAACCCTAAAAATTAGTTTCTTATTTTACTGATCATCTGACTTTTTCTTAAAAGAATTTGTTTCCTTGTTAGCCAGACTACATACAAGAAAGAATCTATTCATATCTTAAATTAACTTATCAAATACAAGTCACTCAACTGATGCTCTATCCAATACTGCTGAAGCTCTTCCCTGAATTTCTGTAAACTAAATTTACTCAATAGCCTCAAATATCAGAGAAGAAAAATTTTTTTTTTTAAAAGAAGGATGTATTTATAGTTAAGCCCAAGTTAAGTGATCCCAGCTGAGTTTATACATCACCCCGCCCCCTTCATTTTTGTCCCTATAAATTGTGGTGAGATCAATGTATGACTTATATTTTAGGAGCTGGATGGTAATTTGTAGTGTGGAGACTTACTTTTCTCTGAAAGGGAATAGAATAAAATTTTTATCATTTTTAAGAAGTGAAAAAAACATAGAAAAAAACCTTTCTGTATAGTTTTTGCTCAATTGAAGAGGCTTTATTTTCTGAAGATGTGTGTTTCAAGGGTCTGATGTAAGTCTCAGTTTACTTCTGCGTAATAGGATAGTCTACAGTTGGATTCTTCTTTATAGATATTTAAATGTGTCTTTGCAGTCTCTTTTCTAAAGTCTTATATAAATAGAAATGCTATACCATATTCTATGTCTTTAACTAAGCAACAGTAAGATGGTAGAAAACCACAGCATAGATTCTGAATGGAAAACACAAACAGTTTATTCCATTCTTATAATGAGTTCTGACTTCTATCAGTAAGGAAATATATTGATTTTTTTACTTTCAGCAGAAATTTTTGCAAAAAGTTCTCTTAAGATGCTTTGTTACTGAACAATCACTTATAAGCTCAATTTGATAAACTGTTTAAGAACTGCTAAAAGTCTCCTTTCTAGTAGCTGCTGAGGGTACTTAGTCTGGAGTTGTGGAGCAAGTAGAAAACAAGGGAGTAAAAATCACAACTAGAACTGGGGGAAGGTGGTTCATATTTTCTGGTCTGCTCTGTATGAAGTACCTTATTACAACATAAGGTATAGGGAAATTTTTAATTATTTGAAAGAAAAGTCTGTTCATGTTCTAAACTTCCAGCCTATTTTGAAGATATATGAACACTTTCAGCTAACTACTTGGCACCAACTTAACTTTGAGCCATATATATGGAGGCTAGTAAATAGCTTGTCTGTGCTATCCCAGTCTTCTGTGTAAAATGTATACCACTTCTTCACTCTCTTCCCAGGGGTATTTGTATGTGTTTTAAGCAGCATGGGGATATATCCTGATAACTACACATGTGTCTCCACTGGCCTCTTGAAACCTTGACTAAAACTGTCAAATTCTTCTAATAGAAGCAATTGGACTTTGAGGGATAAAGTGTGGCTTTGCTGACTGTTAGCAAAAGATTTAATGCATGTCTGGCTAGTTCTGTAGGTCTGAAATCCTAGTGACTTTAGACTAATGTCACTCTGCAGTCTTGGTGATGTCTAGTATTGAACATGTGAATTATATTTGACTCAATAATGGAAAGATTGAATTTCAGTAACTTAAAATAAAAATTGGATGATACCTTAACTTTTTTCATTAAAATCAACTGCCTTTTTGGATTTCTCCCAGTCATAGCCGGGACCCTTTGCAATTATACTCTGTATAGGATAAAGACCTGTTCACTGTTGAACCTAGGGATAGTGTTCCCTTAAAGCATAACCTGACAGTCTAAAATAGGTATAATAAAGAGATTGGAAAAAAGGTGGAGAGGGGAGATACCTAATGTCACAGAGCAGGTCAAAGTAGAGCCAGTAAGAGGACCTGTGTCTCTTTAGCTAAGTTATTTACTAACTGTACTGAGATTTGGAACTGCTTTCTGTTCCATAGGGGAGGCCTAATTACTCACTCAGGCCTCCACCGCTAGTGAATTATGAAGCCATCTGTATCTCATGAATATAAATTCCATACTCTCTGATGTAGTTATACATAGTTATATCATTAGGGGGATGGCATATTCCATATATAGCGAAGGATAGAGGGACGTTCTCTTTAAAAAACAGGAACAGTTTTCTAGCAACAAAAAAAAATCACGTGTTCAGAAAGATAGATTATTTCATTTTACTCCTGCTGACATGCAATATATCAATTAGAATATTAACATATTTTTTAATTCAGCAGATTGATTTTCACTTTGCCTTATTTTTAAGTAATTAATCTTTGTTTGTTGCCTGAAAGAAATGTGGTATATTTATTCATCCCCTGAGCCAAAATGGTGACCACTGCATGAAATAATTGCTTCTATCCTTTGCTGTTTTGCCCCAAAACTAACAGTGCTGTCAGCTTTTGCTCCTTGGAGACAGGAAGCATAGCAGAAAAAAAAATTTTATATATTGTATAATGTTATAGTTTTCAAAAGGTCCTATACCCACTGCATACAGGCAATATGATGCTTTCATTCCAGTTTTCCTTGCTGAGAGTCCATCAAAACTGGCGATGGTACAATTGAGCTCTGACCATTAAGCCTGAGATGTGCTATCTTGTGAAAATAACGTGAAGAAAGGGCTGCTTTTATGCAAGATTTTGCGTAAGAAAAGTTAATGACATGAGAAGCTTCCAGGCACTAGAACAGGGGGCAGGGAAATGGGATTCTTAGCTGAAACTGCCTGGTTTGGGGCAAAGGGGGGAGTTTGCTTTGGACCTTGAGTTTTGAAAAGTGAGAGGATGCAGCTTTATCACTTGACAGGACATGAGAAAAAGGTCTGTCTCTGCTTCTGTCTGCAGTCCCTTGAAATGTCTGTGTGGCTCCCAAGCCTTTAAACTTGTTTATCACTGACTCACTGAGACTAGTACTGGGCTGACATTTTCCAGGGCAGATTTCTGAAGCTGTGCAGTGAGCTGGCACTGAAATAATTGGCCTAATTTTTCAGAAGTGATGAAGATCCCACTGACATCTTCATTACATCCTGAGACATTTAAAAAGATAACACCAGGCATGCACATTTGAAAATCCTAGTCTTTTACCTCACCAGAGATTTTACCTCAGAAGGAATTTGTGAAGATTACTGTGTTCCTAATGCCTTTTGAAATCCTTAAAAGGCTTTGTGAGTGAAGAGTAAGAACAGCAGTGTTGCAGCACAGTCTTCAGTGGCTCTGCTTACTTACCAGGTCAAGACCCGTGCTAGGCAAGCAGTGATACTGTAAAACAGAAGTTTGGGAGGTTAGAATATAGGGGAGTAAGATCTGCCCACAGTATTATGTGTACAAACACCTGCAAGATCTGTGATAAGCTGCGTTTTGAACTAAGCGTTATAGCAGTAATACTGTCTAGACTTCTCTGCAAATCTGATTTCAAAGGCATAATTATTCCCTTTTTCCAGACCTAGAAGCTAATGGGAAGTGACTTGCTTCAAGTGTGAACAGAGCACACTGAACTGCCTTCTGTCACATGGCTAGAAGAGTATTAACTGGAAACACCAACAATGAAGTGAACAACAGATTATCCCCAGTTTTCCAGTCAGAGCTACTTATGTATGTAGGGTTTTATTCTATGTCCTCTGAAGTCAAATGTTTGTTCTTTCCATTGCTTGTCCTGCACAGTCAAGTAGATACTTCAGAATTCCCATTCTCTAAATTGCAGAATTTTGTTTCCATAAACCTCAAGCAGAAAACAAAGGCTATTGTTTATAATCTGTCACGTTGGTATTTATCTTCAAATAATGTCAATTAAACTAATGAACATCTATGCCTATTGCTTCACTCACTTAGCTTGTCTTACAAGGAAATCACTCTTCCAGACATTTGAAAAACTAAGCACAGAGATTGCTCAACAACTGGCTAACAATTTTGATCTGAACTATACTTCACTTTTAAAAGCAATTATGAGGGTTCTTGACAGATGTAATATTCTAGCTGTAATCTTATTAGTAGAAGCAGCAATGGTAAGACAAGTTGCAGCCTGGATGAATTTACTGCCAAGCCTAAACTATTTATTTTCAGCAGTACTAATTTTTCATAGAGCAGATGATTTAATTCTCTGAACCAGCTGCTAATAAATAGAAGGAAAATCAGAAGTGGGGATTGAAATAACTGTTATCCACCCTTCAAAATTCAGCAGGGTTTAAAGGTGTGCAGTCATTCCAACCTCAAGTAATGGGTTTCTTCAGCCTGAAGTACTTACAGCCTCAACTGATACAATGAAGTTTGTAAAATGGCCACTTCTTCAAAACTAGTCTAAGGAAGCAATGAAAATATTCAGTTTAGATGCTTGGGAACTTGGTTTTGCAGCAAAAACTTGAGGCTTAGAAGATGTATTACATAACCAATTAAATTGCATCTACCTTTGGAATAATGGTAAGGTTTTAACTAGTCAATTAACAGTCAGCTCTTACAGACATTTACTTCTATCCCTGAAGTGATTTAGTTCCAACTGCAATATTTGTTCTGACCATTCTGTTAGGTGGAACCTTTGTAGGCAATCTAGGATATACAGGGCATACTGCAATGGCATGACAGCTGGACCTTGAGAACAAACCCCATGAACTTCAGGACCTTAAATTGATGAATCCAACTTCATTGTCTCTAATTCTACTTGAAAACAAGCTCACAAACCTGGTATGCTCTGATTGCATAGGATCCAAGGCTTAGCTGCTAGCAGTGATAGTCTGGGAATTTCTAAACAGATTCTCATTTCCTTCTGATTAGGTAAATAAAAACATCCTGTGGTGAATTCCAGCTGCATTTGTTCATGAGTTCTGTTGCTGAATGCTCCCCAGGATGCCCAGGCAATGCTTATGATGGTATGCAATTTATATCTTGCTCCTGGAAAACAGTAGATGCTGCCAGAGGTTTATTTGCACAAGGTTTGAGAATGTGTGGTGAGGACATAGGATATATGAATGGCTGTTGCACCACTGTGCAGGAGAAATGAATGTGCTGTTGTCTGTGGGCACTTGTTTTATATCATCATAGAAGACTGCTTGGTATTTTTCCCTTCTGTCACTCGCAGGTTTCTCCTTTCTTGTTCTCTTTGGATGCTAGGATACCGAACACTTGAGCTTAGCTGGTCCACCACTTTATCTGTTCTTATTCCCTGTCATGCAAGTATTCAGAGGTAGTATGTACAACTTTTTCCAGTCAGGCTTCTGTTTAATCTTGGTTTGGCAAAAATGTGGCATGATTTTCTGAGAACGTCCTTCCATGGATTCTTGAAAAGTCTGCTGTGTCTTGAACATAGTATAACTGAATATTAAACCACTCAAGATGAGAACTGTCTTGTTTTGAAACCTAAGTTATTAGAAGCAGTAATTTCTGGCTTGAAATAATTTGTTCTGAAGGTCAGAGTGCTGCTTTGGCTAACAACCAACCCTGACTGCAACACTTGGTCTCATTTTGCTCGGTGATAGATCCAGTGGAGAGCAAGCAGGATATGATCAACATGTGCATGTGATGCATGAACTCCCATTACAAGCTTTTCTTTCAGCAAACTGCAGTGATTCTGCTTTGAAACTTCTGTACAACTCACTGAAAAGCTGTATTACCCCAAAGCTACTGTGGTAAAAGGCATATAAATTCCTCTGGATAACACAATCTGAAGACCCCCAGATCCAAGCAGAAAGGCCAAGTATATAACAAGTAGGGTGGGTGCAGAGTGTATGCAGTACTAGGAGCAGTAATGAATTAATCATGACTAAAAAACAAAGCAGGAGCCTTAACTATGGGATGGCATCAGCCTTCAAAGAGTAGGTTATAAAGGGCAAAACAAGAAGGTCATGTAAGGAAGCTGTGTTCATAGTAATTCAGGTAATCTTCAAAACCAGCCATTTGATGTTGTTCACCCTGGTCTACATAATGAATCATAATTAGTTCATATAAAATCCCACAGCTGTCTATATCTTCCCCTGTGTTGTCTTCTGCTATTTTCCTGTGTCACCACACCTCAATACTGACAGTTACTTTCCCTTTGCACACAGAACCTCACAGCAGGTACAAAAGACTATTGAATGCTACTTCTGACAGCTGCAAAACTGAGAACTAAGCTGCTTTTTGCTTTGTGTCCTGTCCCTCATGGGTTGGTAGCTGCTGAGGAGGGTATTGCTGGTGCCTGTTAGGATGGCTCAATTTTTCTTATCCCCATGGCCTTGGTAAATGTGCTCCCCATGGAACAGAACTAAGCACTAGACATCTGTATGTCAGCAAAAATCAACATATAATTGCAAATGATACTACTTATGAAGAAATAGAGCAAACCTTAAACTGCAAACAACCTTTCTGGAGCACTAATATTTCAATCAAAGCATCACAGCTGTAGTAGTGGTCTGCAGTTTCAGGCTTTCCAGAAGTAATGGCATGCAGCCTGTTGGTTCTAATCCCCATGGCAATAGACTCTCTTCTTGACATTTTCTTGTGCATTTAATAACCACTTGTTCGTTAAACAACTTACTAATATGGGACACCTGGCCTTCTTCATCCCCTTATTAATCAAATAATGGACTGGAAGGGAAATGGATGTATCTTAAATTTTTGCTTAAGCAGAAACAAAATTTTCTGGCTCAGGAGCAAAGCAGAGTAGTTTACTGTGAATCTTTGGGAGCAATGGTAGTTCACGTGAAGTAATGAATAGCACAGCCTGGATTTTGATGCTCTATCTGAAGGACTGTTGAGGTTCCTTGAGGGTTAGAACAGGACATGGCCTAAACAATATGACCATGTCATAGGTGTAATCAAGTTCATTAGGCAGGTAGTCTGTTGAGGGTGTAAAAACCCCTACTTTGCATAAGCATTTGGAAATAGACTTTAACAATAGTTATGTTTCTTCAACTATTTTTCATATATAGAAAACTGAAATCATGTATCACCATTAATGTAACTCAGGTGTTCTCAGGATATTACATTGCTACTTGGACTTGTACTTCATTCCTGTTTACATCTGGTTGGGTACTTGAATATTCAGAAGCATGGCATAGCTCCTTTTGACTTTTTTTATTTTGCTGATGTAGAGAGATATACAGGGAACAAGAAAATAGTTTGCTTCATATCACTCACTCTATTCAATAAAATGTCATTACCCAAGAGAAATCAGTACTTGTTGAACTATTGCCTCAATGGAATTGAAAAGTGCTTATGTACTTTCCTGAACTGAGATCTAAACTATTTACACTTCAAATATTGTTCATAGTGGACTGAGATTCAGAAGCTACATACTTATTACAGACCTTGTATTTTTGATTAAATAATACATACAGATCTTTTAGTTATACTGATCTTTTTTCACAATTGCTTTAATATCACTGTGATACTTGCTGCCCCTGTGTTGGGTCTGTATCCAATAGCCAGATTTAGAAATAACTAATGTGTTAGCAGTGTTATTTTCTTTAGAGCAGAGACAGTGTTGATGCCAAATTTTAGTTCTGTTTCAGCAAGGAAATGGCAAATGCAGACTGCATCATTCTTGCTGCTCCTTTTTGCCAATAAACCATATGGAAAACCGAGCAAGACTCCTATCTAGATACTACCTGCATTACAAATCATTCTGTTTGCGAATTGTATTAGCCGTCTTTTTAAACAAATAGCATATAAGAGCATAATAGTGAAGACGCTAATTCTCTTTTCTGGTTGCCTTTCTTTAGTTTAACAATACTAGGAAGAGTACTTTAGTTTAACCTAGATAACATATTTCCCTACGAAACTTCTGTAACAGCATCCCTTGATAGTAAGCAAGCCTGGTAAAAATTAAAAATAATTTAATGTCCATTAATCTCAGAGTAAGATGCATAAGCACCAACCTTCGTTCCAATTGCATACAGCAATTTACTCAAATGATATGTCAGCACTGCCCCTGGATTATTTTTTTATATTTCATAGATTAGGGATCTTTAAGAAGACAATGAAATTGGGATTATTTAGCTGTCAGTAGCTCTGTTAAGAGAGATGAATCCCTTCAAAGGAAGGGTCAATAATGCCATGGTTTCCCCTATGTCATTAATTGTATCTCTGTAGCCTGCCCACTTGGATGACAAAACTTGTGGAGTAGGGCAGCAACACACCCAAGTTTTAATAGCATCATGGGGAGCTGTGCTGAGAGAAGATTTCAGCTGAATTATACAACAAAGGTTATTTGATTCATTATTCTCAATTTAAGGCTTTCATAGTTGGGCGCCTGTTACAAAAGGAGAAGGAAATTGGAAAGGGTAAGATTGGTTCAAAATGAGTATTGCAGTAGATTAAATTGGGACTTTCTTTGCTTCACTATTCTCAAATGCAGTTTTGAAGCTCTGTGGATAGGTTGGCAGCATTTCTTTCCCTTCTTCCTGAGAACTAGAAAGAAAAATGGTCTTTAAATTGAGTAAGCCTAATTGCCACAAGGCAGAAGAACATGGACCCGGCAGTAATTTTCACTAACCTACCAGTGGTGAGAAGTGCAGTTTAGAGTGAGTTCTGCGTGAAATTGCACAGACAGACTTCATTAGGAGGAAAGTTCCTGCTGGGTAAAACCGCACGTATTCATTCTTTCTCTGACTCATTTTCTTTCTGTTATTATGAGCACGGTTTTATTTCCCCCCACAGTTTTGGCAGTTTTGCACACAGAGCTGTCATGTGTGCGTTTACCCCTTACATAGCTCATCTGTCTTTAACCTTCATTCCCCATTGTGCAAATAGGTGTGAAGTGGTTTGCTTAAGTGTGAGGACTACACAGCTGGAAAGCAGTCATATATGGAGCTCCGAAGTGTCAACTCATCAGCCCACTCCAGGGCATTTTCTCTCATTTGCGTATTTTGGCATCTTACCTCACTGGCAAAGAGATCAATGGGTTTTTTATCCCACAAATTGAGCAATACACAAACCACAACTGAATCTCAGGTTTTTTCCATCATAAATTTTCCAAGAGAAAACTAGTGTTGTCAGAAGTGTTTCACTGGATTTGTCAGTTTCAGCAATGTTTTTGACAGGAATTTATGAAAACACACCATTTAGGCTTTCTTATTTTGTTCTGATAATCTTTAATTCCTTATTTTGTTTAGTTTCAGATTTCAAATGCAATAATTAATATTAATCATTGCATATTTAATAAGACATGTCATAATTAATTTTGACCTTTAATATTTTACACATTTCCTACATGAAACAATATGGAATTTTTGGTCTGTGAAGAACATCCAAACGTTCACTTTGTTCTGAAACAGAAGGAAAATAAATGTCAAAATACACAGTACTCCATGGAATGTATGGTCGATTTTCTCAACAGATGTAATAATAGATAATATTTCAAAATGACTTAACTTTGAAAAAATAAACAGCTTCAGTTTGCCTTCAAAGCATTGAAAAACATCAGTCATAGATTTTTCTTATTCATACGCAGGGTTTTGGTTTTTTCTGTTTATTTTCCTGTGATTTAGAGTGTTTAGATTATTATTATTATTATATATAGTGTTTGATTATTATTCCAATGAAACACAGGCTTCTTCCTCTTGAATGTCACTGCAGAATGTCTTTGCCTATTTTAGAAGCTATTTTGTTTGGTATTTGTTTTGCAAATTCTTTTCCATATCTGTGCTTATTAATGGTTTTTATATCAGTTTGAATATACATCATTTTGTGTCACTGTGAAAGTGAGGAGAATTATAAATAAGTTTCTAAGGAGCAGGTAGTGATGCTCATAGTAAATAATGACTAGGATGCCAGTAAATGATGACTGGTGTACGCCAGCTTCCCGAGATCATTTTTCACCCAGATATGTAACAGGAGCATACAGTGCAGGAGAACAACAACCTGCAGATGTGCTTGCTAGTGGCTGCATACAACCATTGCTGCACCCTGATGAGTAAAAGAGGTTTCTTGGTGCATATGTGGAAAGGTTCAGGCTTATCTCAGCCTAAGGAACTGTTGGTGAATCCCTTTAGAGATTTCTTGACTTTGTGGTGAAAGCTTCTGCTTCATCAGTGGCTCAGGCAAAGTCCTAGAACAATGTATGGAAATTATCCAGAGGGATCATCTAAAGTTGGCCCACTGTGTTGCTATGAAAAGATGCAATATCCAGCCTGAGTGGCACCCTTAGTTTGAAAAAATTTGCAGTCCCAGAAATCCTATTGATTTTTGTCACTAGTGCCTGGAATTCAGTATGTCCCTTACTACCAATGCTTGAAAAGACAGTAAGATACTTTGTCCTTATCATCAAAGGGCAGATCACATGGCAGCATTTGCCAGTCAGTCACATGTAGCTTAAGGGCTAATATTTTTTAATAAAGGAAGTGAGGGGAGAGAAAAATGTGTTTGTGAAGCTGAGTCTAGTGAGGAACACTAGCAGAGAAGGCGGCACATCTATCTCCAACTAGCTAATTTTTCATGTCAATATTTTTTCCTTTGGTGATATCTGCAAATCCTGGGAGACAGTTCTGAAATATGCTGTGTTTTGATCCCATTGTATGTTTGGAGTAGCAGTTTTGATAGCATTTAGACAAACATTTAAACAAACATTTAGATTTAGCACGGAGTAAATGAGAGCTGTAATATTTTATTAGTCTATTCCCACTTCTTCAACTTGCTATGTGTGTTAGGCTGTTTATAAAATGCTGTATGGTTAGAAAAAAAGATTGGATTAACAGAATGCTACATTCATTTCTCTGTAACTTCTAGGTCAAATTTGATCAGCTTACAAGTCAAAAAATGCTTTCTGCCATAGCGGTAAACACAGCTGAGATCAAGTCAAGCTGTTAGGGGAAAAAAAAGGCTCTAGTCTCTTCTCCACATCTTTGCCTCATGCAGTTACATTGTCAGCTAAATTCTTCTTTCAGGCTCTTTATAACTGTTTGTGATACTTGGATGAAAGAGGCAACTTTTTAATTTTAGAAGGCCGGGTTGTCTGAGCCCCAGAATAGTATGTGGCTCCTGTCATACATTGATCATTCTTAACAACTCACAGCTCTGCAAGTGCTAAGGGAAAAAATGTATTTCTTTAGCAAAGCCCAAAGATATGAATCAAAGATACAGAGGAAACAGATTTATTGTGTAAGGTGTTGTGGTTTTTGTCATGGTCCAGTTTTCTGACAATAATCAAAACTGTCTGCAATATTGCACAAGATAATATCCCTTATAAAGTCAGTAGAACATTGGTCATTCATCATCGGTTTATCAAATTCCTCTCCTCACTGCTGCTGTACACAGTCCTCATTTGGACTGGAAGACAACAGAACAGGGGAAAGATGGTGTCTGATTTCACTGAGAAAATGTTTTTGGACTGGTTATAATAGTCCCAGTATTAGGGGAGAGAATTCTATCACTTCTCTGTATTGAATGTGATAAGGTGCACTCGAATCACATCTATATCATAATGTAGGCTGCATACTGGCCTTCTCTTTTAGAAACCTTGAATGTCAATGAGGAATATAATTAATAACTGAGATGGAAGGAAATAAAGCAATGTTATAGAGCTGAAGATTAAGGTAAAAGTTGGTCTGCTTTTGCTTTGGACTGTGGATAATTTGTGCACTTCTCTAGTGCATCATGCACATGTGAGCTTTCCCATTATTCTATAATTATGAAATAAATATGGAAAGAAAAGACCTTTCTTTCAAATACTGACTAGGAAAATGGAGTGATACAGTACAGTACCTTTCATAGATCTTCCTTAATTCTGACAATTTCAATGTAAATTCTGTGAAGGGACCTATTTTCCTCCTAAAAAGTTGGTTGCATTTCACAAGAAGATACGTGATACTAAGATAATATGCTTTTTCCCAAATGTCCTATTGTGCTTTTAGCCATTTGCATTTCTGATATCTTAATGTAGACTATTTGCTTTTGAAATTAATATTTCAGATGACTTTCATTAAAATAATTCAATATAATTATAATTTGTTTTTATCTAATTATATATTCTTTTAGTTGTCCCTTGAAATAAGCTACTTCATTACTCATCACTATGATGATCCAGCCATAAGAAATTTTTACTTTTTTTTAAATTTCTGACTTAGATACAACAAAACAGCTCTGGAGGTTCCCAGTCTTGGCATAAGCTGTGTCAGTGTTTATAAAACATCAGGGAACTTCTGGACCTGCAGAAGAAATGGAAAGGCATTTTTGGTTTGAGCACATCTATGTCTCCAATTCAGGTCTTGGCTTCTTGGGAGGCACATGGGAAATGCAGGACATTTGTTAGCCCTTTTCTATATTCATATGAACAGAAAGCTAGAGAAGCAATATATTTGAATACAAAATAGTAAGAAATGTCAGTGCCAGAAGGTGTGAAGTAAACAGGCTTGTTAAATTCTCACCACCTTGCAAATTATGAAATTAGCAAATTATTGCCTCTCCATCTTCAGTTTTAAGAAAATGTCAAAGTTGCTTAGAAATTTGACTCTGACATCAGTGAGGAGCCAGCCTGTGAAAAAAAACCATCTCTGCACTTCTTTTTCTTTACTCTTTTGGCAGGATTGCTCCTTCATTAAAAAATGAAGGTTCGTTTCATCCTATGGGCTGCCAATAACCAAGCAGCGAGACAGTCCTCTTTTGTAAGCCTATCCAAAATGAACAAAACACCACATTATTTACAGTCTCAGTTGTTCTAAAGCTGTCACAGCATGAGTTGACATGAATTGCATGTGAAGGACCTTGTACTGAGTGAAGACCAAGAACAGATCAAAAACCATCTCCTTTAAAAATTAGGCTTTTTCAGGCTGAGCAGCAGTGTAGAAATTAAGCTTGAGCAGACTTCCTACTGTTCACACTTATGTTCCGTCTGGGAACAGCAGGAACTTTCACCTTCTCTGGCAGTTGTCTTCTACACAGTTGTATTTAGTCCATGATTTCATCAGGTTTGTGGGAAATCTGCTTGGATCACGTTCCCTCTTCTTGGCGCAAGGAACTAGAGGACCTCTCCTGCTCCTGTTCATTCTTTGTGGTGTCCCAAGCAGCACAGAACTAGTGCTTCTAAATGATGCTGCCCAAGAGCCTGCCCCGATGCCTCTCAGTGCCCCAGACCTTCAGACAGTTTCCTTGGGTTAAATTCTCTGGATATTTGGTCACCTTGAGGACACTGTGGAAAAAGTAATGCAGTAAAGAGCTATCCTTTGGTCTAACAGACCCGTATGAAGCCAAGCCAGCACAGGCTCAAAATTACACGTTCTCATGCTGTATGTTTCTTTTCCTGCTTGTGATCTTTGTGATAGTTGGAGGGAACCTAGGCTTTTGAAGACTGTTAGGCTGAGACTTTGGAAAACTACATTTCCTTCCACTCTTACGTCAATCCTCTCCAGCCAGGGGTGAAACAAAGCTGTTACGACTTCTGCCCTTTGTACAACAGCTTCGGTTCGAAGAAACCAC
The DNA here is from genome assembly GCF_047716275.1 of Strix uralensis. Taxonomy (NCBI): domain Eukaryota; kingdom Metazoa; phylum Chordata; class Aves; order Strigiformes; family Strigidae; genus Strix; species Strix uralensis. Next base: position 7,586,445 of record NC_133989.1, on the reverse strand, counting down.
TTGGGTGCGGTACTATCTAAATAACTATTTCATTATTTATAACATGCAAAGCCTGGTTACATCTACAAACAGCTGCTCTGGCATGTTTTTGAAGTGCAGACTTCAGTGAAGGCTGTGAGAGAGCTCATAAATCATTCAAAGGGAGACTACTGAGCTGCTGGCAACTACGGGAGCCTTCCTGATCTATTCACCATCCTCTCCCTCCTGTGCCCAGCAGTTTTGTTGCTGGTTTTGCCATTCTATCATTGAAATTCCCCAAAACCCTAAAATTTTGATTTCTTTAGTCAAAAGCTCATGTAGGCTATATTGCAGTGCAAAGCAGAACTTTATGCTGGAGTTCTTTTAAATGCTCAGAAATGTGTGTGGGGTTTTTTATGACAATGCTAGCATAGCTTAACTAAAGGAGAGCAAACAGGTTCATAAAGTACTACTGTATTAATTACTACTGAAATATTACAGGTAGCATGGTGAACACAAATCTCATGGAATAACTTCACCAAAATTTGTGAGTTTCATTCTGGTTTTTGCAAACTTCTGTTACTAGTCTAAATTAATCAAAAATAGAGTATAATTTTCTGATCATAATATTTTTCTAAAATTGTTTGTAAAGAAATAAATGGTACAGCATGTTCTGAATATTAGAAAGCACTTCCTCATTTGGTCACAAGCCAGTAATAAAAAAATTATAATAAGCTAATTTAAATTCAAAATGAACTCATTCCTATGCTGGCTGCTGAAAATGCATGAGACAGGCATTGTACTGGCAGAAGCAACTTGGATTCTACCTTCTTCTGCTTGTCTGCCCTCAGAAAAAATCCAAACTGAAATATTTCAAAACAAATGGGTTTTAGAACAAAATTAACAGCTGTTATAGTATTGGCCCATGGCATTCTCTGGCCTGTTTTCTGAACTCCTAATCCATTCAGAGTGCTTTTACAAAGGTTAATAGGCACAAATGCATGAGTACAATTCCTTATCTCATCCAAAATACAAACAGGTTGTAAGATGCTAGGAAAAGAATATTCCAACCCAGAGAGTGGGGAGGTTTCACACCTGGTGGAATAAATCAAGAAGCCACAGAAGAAACAAGTGAAATAAGCACTTTGAACAGCTGTGGATTTAGCTGTTGTCTGTATTTGATTCATGGCTGAAACAGCAGGAAGAGGGGCATAAACATACTTAAAACCCCTGCATTGAATTCCTCCCTCTAAAATATCATTTTGGATACTAGTAGCTAATCCTTTCTAAATTGCAATCTGTCTCTGAACAAGTTCTTATACATGTAAACCCCACAAAGTGGATTACCTATTTTATAGCTTTTCCCAAAGGACAAACTCTGCCTGGACCTCCCCAAAAAGATCTTTTGCTAACTCATTTTCATCACCCACTTCAAGCTGCCTGGCAATGTGTCCTTAGGTGGGGGTAGAATTGTTTGTGATATCCCCTTCTTTCTCAAGGGGAAAGCTTTTCTAGTGCAATATATCAATGATTATCTTTCACAATCACCACACCACTATGACCTTAGCGTGACAAATAGTCCAGCTGAAATCCATCGCTAAACCAGCTGCCATACAAAGCCCAGTACATCTGAATGACAGTACTAAGCAGCTTTGCTAAATATTGCCCTCAAATGTGAGCTGGTCAAGAGAACATCTGCCTTCCTCTATCATGAAATTTTAATTTTTTCATGAAAACTACAAAATACCCCCCTGCTTTGTCATAAAATTGCCAAGATTGAAGTAGAAAAAAAACTTGTCACTCCTTTTCTGTTCACATACTCCCAAACTGTTTTGAAGGATTTTTTTCTATCAGTATTTAGTACTGCAACATTGACTTTAAATGCCTTGAGTTCTCATAGGATGAATTTTATATTATTTTTTAGTTTTAGAAGTCTTGTGGCAATCAAAAAATGAATATGCTAACATATATGGCAACATAGTCTATTAAAATGTTAGCAAGGTTGTACTATATGGGAGAAAATGGAGATTGTTGAATTGAACTGTAATCATAACCAATAATCAAATAGTACTTTTTCTAAGCTAAAACTCTACATCAGATGTCTCTTCTTACTCCCACTTGCCTCAGTATTATCCATTGTCCCCCACCTACCTGCCTTTCCCATTTAATTCTGGATGCTTTTAAATAGATACTAAATAGTTAATTTTTCCAGAGCATTTGAAAACCCAATTCATTATTCTCAACACCTCAGGTTTTTCAAGCTAAAGATGGGATAAAACTGATTATTATTTGCTAAGCCAGTAATTGGAAAACTGATTTTCTGTTAGCAGCCCTAGTTTACTCTGTTCAAGAAGAAGAAAACATTGACCTTTCTACCTGTCAGCATGAAGTGAGTCACGGGCTGACAAATGTTTGAAGCTGATGTGCACTATTTGCAAGATAAATCAGTATTGCAAATCACCCTGGTTTATTTTTGTCTTTGTACTTCAGACGGGCCTAGAAAAGTGCCTCAGGCTTCTCCTGTCTCATCCAATTACTCACTAGGCCTAGGCACGTTCTCTCAAAATAACTTCCTAGACCATTTTTTGCTCTTGAGGCGTTCTGAGATCCCATGGCCATGACCCATGTGTTCTCCCAAGCACATGGGCTGAAGGTGCTAGCTGGGCACTGTGGAAATCTGCTGAGAGACAGCAGGAAAATCCCCACCGGTCAGTGGTGGAGTGGGCACAGGTCCCATCTGTTGTCCCTGTAGCTCCCACTCAACCTTTGCTGCAGGTCGAAGTGGCAGTGGGTGAGGAAGCTGAAGGATGTCGTGGCTGCCTATGGCTGCCATTGTGGTCATCTCTTACTGGAGAACAGAAGCCCATTTTAAGAAGGGACAATCAAATTGCCTGGTTATTTCTGTCAGAATACAGCTGGATGAAAATTTGGGCAAAAATAGCAGAGAGAAATATTCATGGTGCCAGCACATGCCTAGAGCAAGCCACAACATCCAAATGACAAAGTCATACTGTGCTGTATCTCTAACTGCTCTGAGCAGAGCATCCTGGTACATTTGGACTTAGAACCTGGCTCTGAACATGTGAACTTAAAACACATGAATGTTTTGGTGAACTCACTTTCCCTTTCCCCGCTCCCAAAATCTGCGGTGTAAGTGTGACTGGACAATGTGCTGAGGCTTAAAAACTATTCTAGCCAAGGGGAAGGGTTCTTTGCTTAATTTCTTCTAATTCAGCTTAATTGCAAAGTATTGGGTATGATATTAAGTTTGGCTTGAGACTGGTGGTATGGTAATGGTTTTAATTTTATCTCTCAGCTTGAAGACTGACTTGTAAACATTAGCTGACAGGCATATCTTTCATCTCACTGACAGTAAACCTATCTGTCAAAAATACCAATTAATATTCAGAGAAGGAAAAAAGTAATGCAATTCAAATTAGGTTAAATCACTTGAGTTAAGATTTAGAAGTTCTCCCTTTGAATATCTTAGATGTTTCTTTAAGGTATTATTCTGCATGTATGATGTCCAACTGCAGTGAAATGGTGACTGTTTGATCACCACCTTTGTGCCTCTAGACAGAAGTGGCCAATTCAGGTTTTTTGTTTTCAGTGTCTTGTTCATGCTCCTGTCTTGCCAGTCAACAGCTGTGCCTTAGGCTACAAAACTACTTGTTTCTTGGTGTATGTCATTCACTACTGCATTCGTTATTTGTGCATTTCCCTCAGTGAAAAGAAATATTTTCTTTCCACGCATTCCATTAGCTGTAGATACTTGAGAGTTTCTTATTTACGTTTTAGAAGCCATGAAGTCCAACACCTAGCAGGTCAGCAAGCACTGTCTACTCACTTTGAAGAGTGTTTTCAGTGTTCACATGCTAGCTGGCCTTCACAAATGAATCTGTACAACCCCCCAAAGGCACATCTGAATAAAGACATTACAATACCATTTGAACGTGCAATCGTGACATGCACAACAAACCCAACACAGTTTCCCTATACAGATATAGTAAACATATTTGTGTTGATCTTTCAGCTGTCATTTACATTCATGTCTTCACTTGATAGTTTTGGAAATCAATATTCAGGTCTCAATTTGACAGTTTTAGAAATCAGTAGGCAAAAGTCTTTGCCTTGAGTTCAGTTTCCCTTTGAGCCAGACATTGCTCACATTTATGTAGGAGATACTGCTGCGTAGTTTTGATGACCGTATGAGTCTGACCTGGCACACTTGTAGCTGGAAGTAGCTAGACTAGAAAAGAAGAAAACTCCTTGTCCTCCCACTTCTCAGTGCACTGAGAAAAGCAAAACTGTCCATGGTTTTTCTCAGCCCTAATTCAAGTTTTCTGATAAGTTGTTGCTTTGTAATAGTTCATCATGACTACAACTATATCTTTATCAGTGTCAAATGTGAAAGGCTGTTAGAAAAAGCCGGTATTATCCAGCTAATGATACGAGCCATGTGGCATTGAGTAAGAAATGACAAATGGATGCCCTTAAGTTTGAATGTCTGCTATCTGCACAAATGGGGCTTGCTTGAATGAAATCCCTGTAATGAAAGAAAATGAAATGAGCTGTTTACTCTTAAGTGGATTTTCTTGCTATAGGAAAAACTGCTGGGATGTTTTCATGTAGTCTAGGAAATAGTATTAAAACTTTTTGCTTGAGAGGTGGTGGTGTTAGGCTTAATTTAAAGGAAATCTTAACTCTTGTTTCTATAAAGTATAGACATAGTCATCCTGAGTCTTATATTAATATAGTGATAGAGGAGGACAACATGCAAACCACCTTTACCTGTTTGACCTGCTTCAAAGTTCAGTGAGATCAAAGGAAGATGTCTCAGTGACTTCAGGCGAGGTTAAGCACTTAAAAACAAAGGCAGCCCTTGTGCAAGGTTTTAAATATTTCTAGCAGAAATTTCTAGGTAGGAATGTCAGAAGCTTAGCTTCATCTTTACCTTTTTTCTTATTCTTTTGTTTCCTATGATCACCAAAGCTCTGCAATCTCTTACACCCAGGTCAGATTCTGCATTGCATCTGCAAATATCACATCTGCTACTAAAAGATGCCAGCACTTCTAACCCACAGACAGACTGTCGCAAAACTTTTCTGTGCCCTAGTATTGTGACATTCTCATTTGAGTATGATGTTCTAGCTTCTTTGCTGTTTGTCTGGGATCTAGTTAAGTTCCCTGGTTTTCATTTTGTGTTGTATTTTTCTGGGCAAGTTTTCCAGACTGTAGGTCTCACACGTCTTAATGAGCAATCTATTGCCACTTTGTTGAGATGAATTTTGTAACCTGTTAATGTCATTGGGCAAGGTACCAGTCAGCTCAACCTGGAGTTTTTTTAGTACAAGACACATACAGTTCTTCCTCCCTGCGACATTTTATCTTAGTGCACCATCAGTCCAAGCATCAGTCCTTTCGGATGCAGAGATCATGTAAAAGTCTCTTGCTCTGTGGATCTTTATAATGATGACTCTGTGGATGCACTTTTTCTTACCTTCTTATTTGCATTTGATGCTGTAGCCCTGTTTTGGTGCTCTTAAGTGAACCTAAAGTTGTTACATAATAATTCTTTCTGCAAGTTCAGGGAAAAAAAATTATACCTAGTGAAGTAATGACAGAAGTAACAGATTGTCCTTCTTTAGAACTAAACAAATGTGATTATTTTCTTCATAACTGTATCTACTGTTGATGTAAGATGATTTTTTTTTTGAAAAGTGGAAAAAATACAAGCCCATTCTATACCAAGTTTTAAAACGTATCTGTCATCCATTGAATAAAAAAACGGAACAATAAACACCCGTATTTCTACGTTATACAGCTTCAGTAAGTTCATATAATGTATTACATAGAGCTTCTCTATGAATTGATCTCTGAAATTGTACATTAGTACATAGGTAAGCTGGAAGATAAAGCAAAATCATGCTTCATTGAAAGAAATTTAATTTGCATGCAGATTTATTGAAAGATGGATTCAAGAGGGAAAAAAAAATCTAGATATGAGACAAAAAGAATTTATACCTGGTGTTAATAATGTACAGTGTCCCCTAATGTTAGAGCAGAGAACAGGTGCACTTCCTCTCTATATGGATGAACTATTTTAATAATAATAATGATTTCATACAAGTGAAAACTGTAATTGATCTAATTTACATTAGCAAGTAAATTATTCATTAGTGAACTCCATAGAATAAAATTAGACTAGCCAGTGAAAAGACTTATTATTTATCTCTGTGTGTTTCTGCCCTCAGTGTGTGATATTTGCTGTACAGCTGGCAAATTCTTAAATGATATATAATTTCAGCAAAGAACATCTATGCAGATGAAACACATGAAAACAACTATCCAAAATGTCAGTAGACACTTTTAAAATATACTTTATAGTTTAAAAAGAGATATAACCAAAGTTTTTTGCTTTTAGTTTTCTTATACTTTATTTTTATTTCATGCTTTTTCTAATTCCTATACAGAAACTTGAATTTAATCCCTCTTTAAACCTATTACCCCTCATATGCCTTTCACTTAACAAACATTTAATTTTGCTCTTTTTCCAATGGAATGGCAGTGAGACTGGATTCATATTTAGGTATTAGTCATTTGTCCTCTCAGAAGAAGCCATGTTTGCCACACCATCTTTCTAACTTGTTCTCAGGAAGGGACATAGAGGCAGTCTGGGTACATGTATGACTAACACTCCATTTCTTATATTCCTTTATTTATTTCACTAATGATTCTGTCCCATGGGAAGATCGTCTGTTCAAATCAGTGACAACTGAATGTCATTAGCAGGCCTTCAGTGATAGTTTGCATCCATTTGGATCAGCCCTTCTGCTCACCAGGGAAGGTGTATGGACTCCCAGGGCTGTATTTGTCCCCTGTGATCCTTTGGCAGAGATTTGGGGCAGTGAAAACCAGCAGGGTACCTCTGGGTCATAGCTCCTAAGGGATATTATCAAAAGAGACATTTTTAAAAATGATGTTTTCTCCAGAGACCTTCATACTGCATCCAACTTGCTGACATGTTAGAAAACAAACAATAACACAGTGCTTTTCTACTGAGTTTTTCTTCAGAAATCTCAAAGGGTTTTGCATAACATTCGTATGCACTAAAAGCCTACCGAGATAATTTCTTCTATCGCTAAGTACAGCTAACTGAGGAGTGGGCTGCAACAACTCTTTCATAGTGACAAGATTACCGAATGGCTTTGGGAAGAGAATGCAGAAGAATATCATATCCAACTGAAATTGTGAGGGTACTTACCCTGAATGTAATTATGTGTGATACAGTTTGCCCAGAGCACCAAGAGTAACTACAGATGCCTCCTGAAACCCATCATCACTACAAGAAGTGATGCTGTGAGGCTGCAGCTGCAGTGGGGTATGTTTTATGGAGGATTCAGTTCAATGACCAAACAAAAGCTTAACACACTGTCTGCGAGGAAAGCTATCAAAACAGGGATTAGAGAGACTAAGTGGGCCTTGTGCACAAGTCCGTGAATGTCAGAAGTGTTCTAAATTAATCGCATTAAATTTTTATAAATGGGCATTTTTTCCAGGAAAGCTAATGAAATTAAATAGATTTAGGTGGTGTCTCATGGGATTCAAGAGTGTCAGACTGTACTAATGAGAAAACATCTTGGTTTACACTTCTGATTTTTACAGAAGTGTGTCAGTAAACTTGATCAAGTTTTAACTGGAAAATCCCACTGGCTAAACTTTCAACTTAAGTCTTAATGTGTCTTGGGAAGGGCATCCATAAACTAACAGGAAGGATATGTGGGTGTTGCTTTTTAGGTGATATTAACTAAAACTCTACAACGAGAGATAAAAAATCCAGCAGATAACACGTGGGGATGTGTGATGAAACAGAAAAGAGCTACTTGCAGTCAATGCTGAAAATAACCATCAAATTCAGTACGGTCATTTCAGCTACAGTTATAAATAATAGGATGGAATTTCCTTCCTCTTTATTCCAGAAATGACTTGTAGAGTGCGAAGTGAACTATTACGATTTTTCTGAATGCTGTTGTGCTTCCTTTCATTGAGGAAATCTTGGAAAGAAGAGTGGCTGCACATATGTTAAAGCCACACACTTTAGGGAGATTTACTGCGTGTACAGTGTAAAGTACTTGTGAGTACCAGGCAGCCTGCTTGGAGTTACTGGAGCCTCCAAATCTCTATTGGGTAGAAAAAGGTTCTTGACAGAAGAGGAGGATCTAGGGAAACCTTTGTGTCAAATATCCCCAAAGACCGTTTGTCCTTCAGCTCTTTGAGCAAGTTCCCAGCCACCTCTGTCACCCATGGTTTCTTCAGAAGTTTGGAGCTGAACTTCTGCTTCAGCGTGCTCTGCCAAGCGCCTCCAGTTGTGCTTGCTCAGAGTGTCCCTGGCCAGTTCAGCCAATAGCATTTTCTGATCAAAACCTTGAACTTCTTCTGTGGTTTGGGATTTTTTTTTTGCATTCAGGACAATTTACTACAGGTAGACTGAGCGACTGGGCTCAGTTTACTCTTAGCCTCTTCTCCAGTTGTTCCAAGCAGCGTAGAATGAAACATAAATTCAAATATAAAATTATTTCCATTCCGTTGCTACTTTGGTAAATTGTCTGTCATTTAAATTCAGAATTTGCAGTGGGCCAAATACCGTTGCAGTAATGCAGTGCAACTGCACCAAACAGTGCAACTGTTCCTACAATAACTTTTCTGGTCTTGTAAAGCAACCAAGAGCAGAGTTTGATCCAGTTTCCCTGTTGTTAATCACCATAATGGTAAACAAAACCTAATGTTATGAATGCATTAAAAGTAAATGAAAAACAGCATTGCAAAGTAAAGTGGTGGGTAGACGCATTTGCACATTATATACTAAATAACCCAAGTGGTTAACGCCTTGGCTGGCTAATTGCTTTGCTTTCTATTTTAGACCAGACAAAGTCATATTTGAATATAAATTGGGGTGCCATGTTTGTCATGTACCATTTTTTACGACTAATTAACTTTCTTTTGCATTTAAACCACTAAAGCAAATTGAACTTCAGACTCACAAGCACCATTCTCTCCATTTGGGAACACAGTTAAAATTCCAGCAAGGGATCGCGGACGATCTGAAATTCATCACTGGCTGTTACACCAATACTTCAGATCACTAGAAGAACGAAGTGCTACTGCAAAGATTATTTGTTGTGCAATCAGTTTCAGAGCTCTCTGAGATTTGCAGAGAAACCTAATGAAATATGGACATGTTTACGAATGATTGTTCATGAGAGATCATTTCAAGCACTCTAGCTAAATCTTTCTATTTGGTACATTAATTTCTCTTTTACAATAACAGTGGGGGTTGTAAAATAATAGTTTTGTTATTGAAGATTCATGTTCAGATTGGAGGGATTTTTTACTTTTTTTTTTTCCCCTGTAAATATCCATGAAGGTAAGTTGAATTACTGCAGATGGTTTAGCCTGGGGGAAAGTATGTATTTTTAACAAATTGTAATTGCAAAACACATTTCCATGACAGAGAGCTCTTGCACCGTTCATCTCTTGAACATACTTTCTTATTTAATATTTTGATAATTATCTTTTGCAGCTATAAATGCATAACGTTGAAAATACTTTCAAATATGATAATAGCAAATTCTCTCCCACACGTGATGCCTGAGTTTTGTCACTAGTGAGTTTTATTAACTGAATGGAGAATTTTTGCACAAGGAGGGTCTCCCTCTCCAGCAGCAGTGGTGTCTGGGGGTCAGCAGAGTCATCTGGGGGTCAGCAGCTGGTCTGGCACAGGTTCCTTTTATTATTGAGCAAATCAGTCTCTCTGCTCCAAGTCACTATCTGATAAATAATAAGGAAAGCTGAGGTGCCTTGTGTGTGCTCTGTGTTTGCACTTATTTAAAACCCAGAATATAGGCCAGTGTAGCGTTTTCTGAACTGGCCTGCCAGTTTTATTTTTTCTGGCTCTCCTTGGGAAATGGGGGACATGGTGGGAAAAGCAAACTTCTTTTGTTCTGGCTAGTTCAGTCGTAGCTAAATTCCAAGATAATTCCTGCTAGATATTTCCAGAGAATCTGGATCCTCATGCAGGACTCACCAACCTGTCTTGGTGTGCAGATGTTACGGTGACTGCATGCCAACTTACTGAAATGTTTTCTTTCTCGGACTGGGTTTCTAAGACAACAGCTCCACTCGATTCTTCAAAGCAAATTCATTATTTGAATGAACATAACAAGTCCTTCTGCCACTCCTTGCATTTCTCCAGTCATTTTTAGCTCTCACATTGCCTCAGGGTAGTTGCAGGGTGCTGACTTGTTAATTATACAGTCTTTCTATTCTCTGAAACTCCTAAGAATATGATGGCAGATGCTGCTGTACTAGTTCTCATTTAGAACTGGTATAGGATGCTGGTGTAGGACAACTGCATGATGATCATCTTTGGCCCAAAAGGCAAGTGCTGGGTTTCTGGTACATATTCATGTACAAATTCATCAAAAGAATGTAGCAGCGTATTGTGGTTTCAAACCATTGTGATTCAATTCATTGCAGCATGCCGATCCTTGTAACATGCACTGGACTGAGAATCAAACAATGGGATGAGAAGAAATAGATTTGTCTTGAGAAATATTTATTTGTGTCCTAAAAAAATATACATTAATGGTCCTTGAGTAATCTAAGAATGTAGATCAGATGCAGCATTACAGAAATTGAGCATTACTACAATGTTGTCAGTGGTCTGTGCGATGTATCAGAGGTGTGGCATGGATTGATTTAAAATTAGTACTTCAACACTTCTAAGACTGAGCAGTGAAATAATTTTGTTGTCTTTATTCCTTAATTTGAGGCACTTTTCAAAAAAAGTGCTGAACATTAACTTCCTAGAGATTTGACTATTGCTATAAATTTTGCATTGAGGGTGCTCCAGTATAATGAAGATGGTTGGTGGTAGAAAACCTGAAGACAGGGAGAGAGGTTAGATGAAGAAAATGTCCTAATCACATAAATCATTACTCCAGGGAAAAAATGTAATGAGCATTTTTTAAAACATGAGCTGTCTTCACTGTGACATCCATTTAACATCGTACCATCATGCCACACCAATAATTTGTTAACTTTAATGAAATCCTCCTCCCCCTTCACATCAGCCATGCTTTTGATTAGTCTGAAGGTATCACAACAACGCTCAGTATTGATTTCCCTATAAGGATGGCTTCTTGGTCCCCATGGATAAATGTGGGAGCAAGTGACACTTGTGACCGTGTGGATTTCAAATTAATGGGCTACTCTAGTATGACTAAAAGAAATGATAGGTACCTTGAGGTATTAATCATTTTGTGACCGTCCGTCCTAATTGCACCATTTTTAAACCTCTATAGAAAATTCAGCTTTCAGGGTTAAATCATCTTATTGCATATCATCCATCCTCAGTGACGTCCATGTTTTCAGTACAAAATGTTGAATAAAATTGGTGTAGAAGAGCAGATGCTATGCTGAGGCATTTCCAGGGTTTGTATCACCTTTGACTTCTCAGCAGACATAAACAAGCTCCCATACAGAACGTGGTGATAGAAATGTCTTTGCAGTCACAGGTGAAAATCTGGAGCAAAACTAAAGAAACATTTTTATTCAGTAATGGCTTAATTTGAAAGAATGATTGCAAGAGAGGGATCCATCTGAGAGGCCATATTTATCCACTTGATGCATATGTGTGTTTACTTACATTTACATAGGAAAAAAAGTCTGACACGTTCAGCTTTTACTTCCCCATAGGGGAAATGCAAATAACCATTTAGCTAAATAAAATATGGCCATCTTTGTGATTGCTAACATCTTTTCCTCCTGCTCTCTCATTTATAATGCGCTCTTCAATACCAGGGATGTTGATCACTGGAATCTTGTTAATTCCCCTGTGGGAAATGGGGCTTTTACTGACTTCCAGCCTTATCAGCAAGGAGACAAATGAAGCACTTTGTCTTATTGTTTTCTCTTTTATTCAACGAATTACAGGTTTGATGCAAATCCCATTAAACTCTCAGTGTGTGTTGGATCATTTTCCTATTGCAAAGCTGCTCTACTTTTTCCTTCTGTTAGCTGTTAGGAAGAGGTGAGAGCCTCCACCAGCTGCTGTCTGGGCTTGGTGTCACGCTCCTAATGCTCCTTGCCTGCTAGCCAACGACATTTGCAGAACTGTGATAATGCCAACATAGTGAAATTGTACTAAAAAAGTGACTTAACACTTTGCCTGCATTTCAGTTCCTGTAAATTGGAAAAAAACAACAAACAAAAATCACAAACCCCAAGCACCCCACAATCCAAAACTCCAGCAATGTACCTACATGGCAGAGGTATTATGGGGCTTCACAGAATGGTGCAAAGGATATGATAACTGCTGTGCAGATACGTATGTACACATGTACACAGGCAGGCATTTCCCAGTACAAATGGTGCTTTTAACTGTCTTGTACTCTTTATCTGGCAATGATTCATGCAAGATGTTTCTTGTAATCAAACATGCTCTGAAGCATAAAATAGACATGTTTCCCTCATGAGACATTACCATCGGGACCTCACAGCGTGCTGGAGGAAGGAAGGGCACATTCTTTTTCCCCTGTGCAAACTCTGAATCACCAATAAGCTTGTTTGCACTGTGGCTATGTGGTGGCAGATCCCATATGTTACCTTTCTTTCTGGCTCTTGCTTTCAAACTAGGTGCTGCACTGAAACCAGAAGAGGCTTTTTTAGACCACAAAAGCGCCACATCATTTTTGCTGGAATTTGTACCAGTTTTAACATGGTGAGGCAGGACAAGAACCCAGATTCCACAGCTTAATGATAAAAAAAATAATGCTATTAGGGTGACTCTGTTTAAAGGAAAGATGGTGGGCTTTATCTATCAAGAAATGAAGTGGAGACAGAGACAGTTCAGCTCCTGAAAATCCTATTAAGTTTTCTCTGGAATACTGGAGATGGTGGTGGGTCTTCTCACAGCTCTTCTAACCCCACACACACTTAGGAGGAGCTGGCAGTGTAGCTGTGGGACTGTGAGAATGCTGCTACCAGCCATAACCTCCTCAGCAGCTCAGATATTGCCTACAGGGGCAAAAGGGGCCTTCCTGGAATCAGGGTAAGAAGAATGGTTGGCATTCAAAACCAGCAAGTCCCTACACTGGCAGAGCAGGTGGGGGAAGTCTGGACACACGTCATGGATGGGGAGAGCAGTTGTGTGTCCCCATGCTCCCCACCACAAACTGGGTGACAGTGGTGGATGTGAATGGCAGAGCTGGGGGAGGGTGCTTGTGCTCACTGCTACGGGGTGTCGATGGGAAACCAATAAAGCAAAGTGGCCTTACGTGATAGCTGCCGATTTGCTCCTGCCACAGACTGAGTCAGTCTCATTAGCATGCCACTTCATTAAGTTTTTTTTTTTTAATTGCTTCATTGGGTTAAGCTTCAGTAAGCATCTAAGAATATTTTTCCATTCAGCAATAGAGAAAGAAGATGTACAATATGTGAGGTTGTTTATGGGTTGTCACTGGCATAGAGATGGGAACATTTTTACTTTCGCACAGCAGATTCTGGTATTTTTCTTCCTATTTATAATTAAAAGAGCAAACATCGGTCGCAGGCGTGACAATGAATGAGAGTTACAGCGGATGAATGTGAAGCACAAATATGATTTTTTTACTTTTTTTAAATTCTTAATTTTACCAAAGGCCATGAAGAGTGATCAGATCCATAATGCCAGGGGATCTAACTGTTCCATTGAAACTGCAGTGGCTGTGGCTACATCTTCAAAAAATACTACTTTTGTCTAATATTTTTTAAAAAAAGTAATTTCTGACTGATTTGAAAACTCTTGTAATTGAGAGACTTAGGAGATGTAAGCAGTAGTGTAATATTTTCTCTAATCTGCCTGTCATATACATTCTCATGTGCTTTGAGTTAATTTGTCACATATTTTGTAATTACCATTAACCATATGAAATCTCTAAATGAAATGCACTGCCGACATGGTCATTTGCAGTTATTCAGTTTCAATTAAGCAGATCTTTTTAATAAACCTGAAACACCCCTTTGATCTTATTAGTAGTTTCAGGAGCTGCCTTCTAGCTTCATCATACTAGATTTTGGGTTCTAGTTCATTAGTTTTGAGCAACCTTTCTGCCCAAATATCCTTAGAAATATTGCAAAGTTCACATGGGTCAATTTAATTTATATTTTTTGTATGTGTTAGATGACATTCTTGAACTATTACTTTTTCCCTCTCCTTTCCTATATTTATGAGTAAAAGTATTTCCCAACTCAATTCATTCTTTACACCAAGTTACAAGGAACTATTTAGTTTCCATATGTGCATGCACACACAAGGTATAGTATGACATTCTTGCATGGAAGTTGGTTGTGTTGGACGAAGAGCTTTTTATGTGTAGTGTGGCTGTTCACATGTAGATACCTTTGGGAAATGCAAGGCAGCAGGTTTTCCTGGCTTTATGGATTTCTTTTATCTGTACACAAGACTGTTGCAATGGCTTTTCACCATCCTAAGCAGGTAAAAATTACTGTCCTTGTAGCTGAGGTCTCAGACAGTATTGCCCCTGTCCTGCCCCTCTGTTCATATGACAGAGGAGGCAGAGAAGGGGATGGATGTCTGGACTGCTAGTCCCAGTGAGAGCTCTCAAAGCACCATTTCCTTCTTTCTGTCCTGGACCATGTCTCATTTCTGTTCATTGTCAAGTTAAGCTTGTTGCATTGACTGTTTGTGCTGGTGTCTGGTCTGTGAAGGCAAGCCTGGGTAGGGGGTACCTCCCAGGGCCTGCACTGGAGAGGAGCTGGATATTTGAGTCACATCAGCCTCAGGAATGGCTCTGTGTGCTCCTGGTTCTTTCAAAATACTTTATTTCTGATAAACTTTCTCAGAGACAAATTATATTTTGTTTAATATTGATTTTTTTAATGCAGATGCAGTTTCCATGCAACTGTATGGTTTGTGCTTCCTTAAAGGCTGGACTGTATTTTACACCAGCTCAGTTATTAAAGGCTAAAAAAGTGCACACAGAGTTTAGTGCTGTGCCTTCCAATTATGAAGTACAATTGTTTATAGTTTGGAACATTTGGGAAATCTTTCACTGGCAGATAAGGTAACATCGAAGTCTTCATAGTTTATTTTACTAATAGTGTATAAATTTTTTTACTAATCATTTATATATTTTGGAGTCTTTCTAATCTTCTTACATGATTGCTTATCTTCTCCACTGCAACTTGTTGAATGAAAGGATAATCTTCCTTTTGGGTTAGTTTAGGAATTTTAGACCAGAAAGTCCACAGTGTTTTATATATGAGAGTATTTTATTGTTACTCATGGTGCTTCTGCTGAAGTTCAATGTTACTAAGTACACACTAGACCAGTTTTTCATTCTGCTTAGCTGGTAGCATTAACTGAGAGTCCTTTAAAAGAGTCAGTAAGTGAAATTAACATAAATATATATAATAAATTCTCTGCCTTTCTTATAGAAATCAATGTATGAGCAAAAAATGTCCAGAAATTACAGTGAATCAGTTGCATAATGTTTTCTGGGATTACTGAGATTGTCTGGGCTGAGATATCCATTAAGAAATGTGTAGAACTGTGTGAAAACCTAAATCAAAACTCCAATTATACATATTCTGACTACAGTAACTAAAAGATGGTTCAAACCAAGCTGTTATTCAGGGTCATGTTATTACTCTGAAATTAAAATGTCTAGAAATGTAATTAAAAAAAACTGAAACCAAACCAAAAAACCAAACAACCCCCCCCCCAAACCTAGTAGTGATATTAAACAAGGGGCTGGGGCTTTAAAAACCTTAAAAATTTCACATTTGCAGTCCTGTCTTCAGAGGTGGCAACAATACCTGAACATATCTAAAATGGATTTGCAGATTCCACTAGGTATATATTTTATTCTACCAGTGTTTTCAAGGAACTGCTAACAATGCACTGTAGTCAAGTTCCTTAATTTAAGATGGATACATACAGAAAAAAAGCTCATGGGGAAAAGCCACTAAAGAATTCTATTCAACAAAATCACCAATTGCTTATACTTTTAAAGCTAGAAATCTCACAACTGGACCTTTAAAACTCATAATTGTAGGTATGTGTTTTGCTCATGAAAATAACCAATTGGCAAGCACATTCATAAAGACAATATGTGCAATTAGATTCGCAATTATACATTTTGTTTATTGGCAAACATTCCTTCTCCAGTTTGAAACAAAGAAGAAAATGTGATGAGTAGCTTTCAGATGACACTAAATATTACACATAAATGCTTTTTAGCAAATCTACCCCAAGCAAGTCTAATAGAAACCACTGATTTTCATAAAGGGAAATAACATTTGGTTAAAGTTTAATGTTAAGGAAATGAACTGTCACAAAGTATAAGGCTTGAACAGACTGAGAAGGGATGACAGCAACGCCTGTTTCAGACCCAAATGCTGCTAAAATGCCATGGTAACACTCATGCATTATTTATTTCCATGACTAAATATAAGCACTACTTTTGCTATCCCGAACTGAACCACAGCTGGGAATTAGTTTTCTTTCAATAAAGCTCATCAGTCTTACCAATCTATCAGTCTTACCAGGCAGGCTTTTCAATTAACAAAGTGGTTGTTCGATCCACTCACACCAGCACAGCCACGCCAGGCCGCGTGATGTGGGATACAAACTGCCCCCAGGAGCTCGCACCAGCCACACACTGATCCACAGCTTACATGGGATAAATCGCCCATATTTTCATCAAGTGACAAAGGCACTATTGGCCTATGTGTAGCTGCAGGACGTTCAGAAAAGAGGGACCAAGCTGCCAGGAAAATATATTAGTTGGTGACGCATATCCAGATCTAAGGGATTGCTCGACAGGAAAGCTGGCAGAAAATATGTTGATGGCCACATGAATTGCCGTGTAATTATTGGTGCCCCCACCTTCTGTATTAAAATTTTAGACCTTATGTGAACTCCTGCAGTAAATGATTAATTGTGGACAATTATTTGACATCTGCAGTTTGCAGAAGGTGTTGGGATTGGAGACCGCGAGGAATGCTCCCAAGGCAAAAGATAAAGACCGACGGGTCTGCTAGTGCAAACTGGCAACATTCAGCTGAAGGGAATGAAATTCTGCTAGTTTAGATTTACTGAGACTCCAACTAAAAGCTCATAATAAAGTTACAATGAGCAGACACCAGTTTCTCCAGAAAAAAACCCTCAAAACTGATGTTATTGATAGAGAGTGAAACAGAGGCCTCAGAATTACTCATCTGTCATTCAAGGAATGAGGCCCTGGAACAGCCATTGCCAGAGTACATCACAAACGTTATTACATGAGTAAGACCATTAATTTATAACGTCACTATGGAACTGCTTTAGATTAGGTTCACAGTTAAGGCTCTTGATGAGTCAGGGCTGTAGCATTTTAGTGCTCATGGTCAAAAATTACTGAGAAGAGATTTGCAGGAGAGAAATGAACCCTTCCCCACATCTAACCCAAGTGAAGGCCAAACTCCCCAGAGGGAGGCAGGGAAAAGGTGAGGGGACGGCGGCACCTACTTTAAGGACAATTAAGCTTCCTGGTAGGCGTGTGCCTTCACTACTGCCAGGAGCCCCAGAGATGTACACATCTCTGGAGCAGGTTTGCTTCTTGCCCTGTTGATTGCGCCTTATGGCCCTGCCTAAAACCTCCCAAGTCCAGAGTGGAATGGGAAAATTTTGAATGCTCCTCATGTACGTTGCAAAAGCCTCCTTCAAAATGCAATAAACAGGCTCTCAGAGGAACCTGACAGACGTAGGCATCCAAACCCCACTGAAAATTCATTAAGAGTTGGGCTTCCTTAAGCTCTTCTGAAAAGCCCAATGCACACAAGTGATTTCTGAAGCATGAAAGTGGTGCCCAGAAGTTCTGCAGTAGGGCCAAGAGAAGGGCATACTGCCAGTTTTTCACTCCTGCTTCAAGCACTGGCAATCAAAAAGGGACAGGTAATATTGTTACAGCGAGATTAGTTACAATTTTAAAAATACTTTCCCCCCATTCTTTTGGCCATAGTTTGTTTTGAAAGAGAAGGCTCTTTGAGCTTGAGTGTATAAATTCATGAAGACTCACCCCAAGTGACCACAATTTGAATTTCAGTACTTCAGGACTTCAGTTTGTTCATAAATTGTACATGGAGTCCTTCTATCCAATTTCCTGTTGTTTGCTAAAATGCATGGGAAAAGATCAATGCAAAGCTGAGTAGATAATTATCAGGATGGCTGGTCACTGGCTGAGGCACAAAATAGCAGGGAACTGCATGCACCCAAACGACCCGTGCTGTATAGCAATTCACATTAGTTAATCTTTCAAAGAAAAAATCTGTATAACCTATTTAAAGGAAAATTGTGGTTTGGATTTGTACATATGTCAAAGAATGATCAAAACTAAAAAAGTAGCATGAAGTGCACAGACGACATACTCATATTCAGATACTTACTGTGCGAAGGAACTGGGCTGGATGCGCCTTGGGCTGCTGTTCCTCACCATCTCGCCACCAAAGGTTTCTGTTCTGGCACGTGAGAGCTGGAGGGGTCGTGACACTGCGTGGTAGTGTGTTTTGAAGGGTCATCTGAGTTAGCTTAAGTAACACATAAGAGTCCCATATATAAAGATATTATAAAGTTTTAATACAACGATGGAAGTTTCAGCAAAAGGTTTGTTAGGGGCTATAGAGTACACGGGTTGTGCATTGTGTTAGTAATTCTTCAGCACTACGTTTTATAACTTATACCTTTTTAGCTTAGTGCTTTTTACCACCCAAATTCACATATTATTAATATTCATTTAACATTTTAAATGTGTTGTAAACTACGTATTGAAAGAATGTTAACATAAAGTGAGATAGATGTGTCTGGCCACAAATAATGACAAAGTTAAATTTGAATTAATCTAACATTTAAATATCAGTAAGGAAACAAAGGCACTGCTGACAAGACTTGTTAATGTTGGGCAGTGCATGTTTCTCAAGTTGTCTGTTGGTTTTGTTTATGAATGAGTGCTCTTTGTATATTTATGCTTGTGCTTTTCTCCCCCTCTCTGTTCCTGCTAATCAGTGTGTGTATCCACCATTTAGGACAACTGATGAGTCCCCAGAGCCAGCTGAGCCTTGGCAAGCAAAGTCACCTGTGTTAATGAATACTCATTTGAAATAATTTACATGAGAGATGCAATTTACAATATTTTCTGTGTAAATTGCATGAAAATCAAGGATAATTGGGCATTAAGTCATTCTTCTCAGTTCCTCAGGGAAGTAGCTGCATGAGAAAGGTCTGTAAATTCCACCCAATACAGCCAGATGTTCAGTTGTTAGAAAACTTGTCAAACTTTGGGTAATAGTAAACAAACATTTTTACTGATACATTCTGCAGTCAAAAACCCTGACTCTTTTGGCATTGCTTTTGAGGGACCTGACATGAAATTGAACTGGGCAAACTTTTCCTGCTTTAGACAATCTAGGCCTGTGCAGGAATCTGTATCTCAAAATATTGAACAACAGCAATATTTACAGCCCTTGGGAGGTGTAAACACGTGGAATGAATTCTCATGCTATTTCTGACCATGACTCTGGGAAATCTGAGAAATCATTTAGCCTTCGAGAGTCCTTTCCCATTGGTATACCAGACTTGCTGATTAGCAAGAGACTAGGAAGCACTGTGGCTGAACCCAAACAAGTCCCCTTAAATCTTCCGTAAGACTTCATTGTCAATGCAAATACGATTAATAAATGGTGTCTCACAAAGAAAGGTCACAAGTGACTCAATTTAAGGTACCTGCAGTTTCTGGGCAGTTAGCAGAAGTTTACAAAATTTATATTCTACAGAGCTTTTTGCTACATGTTGTTATGGCGTCATGCAACTAGTTCTGATCACTTCTTGAGCAGAGTGCTTACCTCTCTGAAAGTGTTCCAAATATTTTTAGTTCAATGCTGAAATACAAATTCCAGATTTGTTTGCATGCCATAAAGAGAATGACTTGCTGTCCTGGTGTCTGCCTTATTTGAGTCAGTCTTTGTTTTATAATGGCTGTTTTGAATTTTCACCTTCAAAGTTAGCAAAGAACATCTGTAAATTTGGGCTGCCTTTTCAAAAAAGTGACATGCAGGTTTTCACACAGGAACCAAATGTTTCCAATTGCACGTGCAGGGGGGTGATTGATGCAGTCTTTTGTTTCAGCTCTAGCTAAGGAGAGTCAGAAAGTACATCTTTTCAGTTAGCTATCTTTTCTGAGAGTTTGGAGTGAACATACTATGATTCAGTCATCATTCTTTCCTAGTAATTTGTCTTGCTTCTAAAGGAAAATAACTTGCTTTAGCCTTTTAGTTGCATTACAAAGCACAACTCTTTGTGCACCACCTCCATACAAAGGGATTGATATGTTGGGAGAGTGACATGGAGAGCAAAATCCACCCTTCGTGCCTTCCCTGTTCAATAGCTCCAGGGTGCAGGGCGTTGTGAGAGCTTCTGCTTTTCCTCTGCAAGTCATGCTGCTATGGGGAATGGTGTTCGTTTTCATATTCATTCGTTTTATTCAGCTGCCCAGTTCTGGTAAATGCTCATGCAAATTTAACCTTGCAACTGCACAATGAAATGTTAAAATCCAGGCCCCAAATCTACTGATTATATAAGGCAGCACATAATACCAAACTCTGCATTGTAAACTGACACTATTTGATATCTTTTCCAAATGCCATTTGCAAATACTATAATTAAAATACATACTTTTTTCTAACTCATTTAACAGCAACAAAAAGATCAAAAAACTTTCAGGCGTAAATTTTCAGTAGACATGCAGCAATAAATGCTTAAATATGCACTGAGTCAAGATAAGAATTTGCCTTGTAGACACATTGTTAACACAGACATCAAATTAGCTTGACAGTGCCCCAGTAATGAGTATTTAGGGCAAAACAGCAGAAAATAAATTTCACTGGAATCAATCAGTATTGGAATATTTATAAATATATGCATTGAAGTCTAATCTAGAAACAACTTCTTATGTTTTAAATTGTGATGTAATGTAAAGAAGCTTCTATCTGAATTTTCAAGTGAAACCCTTAATATTTGGGTTTCAATTGAAACTTAGCTGATGCTTTTTTGCAGCGTAATAATAGTAAAATATTTATTTAAACACATTGTAATAGCAACCAGCATCCTGTTACAGCAGTGATGAGGCATAGTGCAGCCTGAATGCTAGTAGTAACCCCAAACCCTCTTCCTAGACAACGTTACCAGAGACAAAGTTTCTGTTCTTACAGAATGTCCTTCTTAAAAAATTCAGATACAATTAAATATAGGCCCTGGCTTAAATATTTCCCTGGGTATCATTAATATTTTCCCAGTCAAGTTCCTTTGTGAGCATACAATAGGCAAAACATCCATTTATGGTATGAGTCCTACAACTTTGTCTGCTAAATCTCACAGCTCGATGTTGACAATTCGAGTCTCCAGATACCCTTTAGCAGGCTTGTCTTCACTGCCTTGGAGAATGCTGCCTTATCCTGGAAGATACTGATTTTATCATCAGTGGTGGTAGGTCCTGGTTTGAAGGATATCTTGGAGGAATTATTCAGTGTGCTGGAGGGTTTAGCTGGGCCAGACCCAGTGACAACCACGTATGTGGTGCAGTGAAATCCACCTATGCAAGCAGCACAGTTAAGTCCAAGCATGCAGACAAATGTGAATGAGTCTCTCATATGCACACGGCGTAATCCAAATTCAACTGTTGCTGCGATCTGAGTCTTTGGCACTGCTGCATTGCCTACTCACGGCTTGATAAAGACTACAGTCACATATTTTGGGACCTACTCTGGGATTAATGTTCTTGTGCTCTCTCAGACGGGAAATATCAAACAGGCTGTCAGGGAGGCTGCAATTGCACAGGCTATATCACTTCAGCTCTGCCATAGCCAAAGATCAGAGCGAGCTGCCGGTCTCAGAGCTGCACTTTGATACACTGCAGACTCTGATAAATTACCTATAGGAAAAGGGAGGATGGATGGTGACCTTGTGACCCACCACTCAGTCCTGCTTAATCCCTCCAGCCATGTTCTGCGGATGCAGAAAGGTCCCTTGATGTATGTCTTCAGGAGAGCGAGGATGAAAAAGTTGCTTAAATGCTTGTAACTGTCACAGAAATACAAAGCAAGCAAAACGAATGTTGAGTTTTTCAATAGCTAATGTTACCCTGGATTCACTTTGCTTGCAGATTCAGTCAGCATATATTTATTTCTATCTTAACATCCACTGTGTTGACAGTAATTTTGTTAGGGACAAAATATTACAATCAGAACCAGAGTTTCCAGTAAAAAGATGCATTTCATTTGCTCCTTCTCCCCCCTCCACTATCTTCTCTGCCTCTCACCACCTTTGTCTACATGGAGCAAAAGTATTTGAATGAATCGTGCAGTGGCAAGGTAATTTCAGTGCCTGATATTGCAATATTACTCTGCAAAACGACATGTT
The DNA here is from genome assembly GCF_047716275.1 of Strix uralensis. Classification (NCBI taxonomy): domain Eukaryota; kingdom Metazoa; phylum Chordata; class Aves; order Strigiformes; family Strigidae; genus Strix; species Strix uralensis. The sequence continues at coordinate 7,563,974 of NC_133989.1, read as the reverse complement.
AGCCTGGTTAATAGATTATTTATTTTCATTAAATATTGATTACCAGTGGCTTATGCTGGCAGGCACTTTCCTGTTTACTGTGCAAGTAGCTATATGCCTACATTCTGTTATGGTAGGGTTTTTTTTTTAAGTTAACTGTTCAGTCTCATGAATTTTCATGTTTTGGCACTGACTGCCATCTGCATAGTAATTCTGCCAATAAGTTATGTGTGCATTTCACTAATGCAGCTTTATACCTAATGTATTCAAAAATCCCTGGAGCAAATGAGGATGTTTTAATCAAGGGTCCTGCCCTCACTTCACCAGGAAAGCTACCTCAAAAGGCCAGCCCAAATTTTATGAAGGTTTTCTAAATTCTGTGACCCAGCACACTACTCCTCTGCCTGAAGCTTGGCAGTGATAGCCATTGCACAGGCAGTCTTCCTGGCATATTAGAAACAAAGACACAGAAGAAGATTTAACAGCAGAGAAAAGTATCTGAGAAATCTTAATTTCTGCAGAATTCATTCATTCAAAATCAGTTAGCACAATGATACATAAATGGTGAAGGAAGAGAATTTCTGAGTGGTTTTGTACTGTGGATCCAGTGTATGGTTTTGCATTAGCACCAGTGGTAGAACAAGTCACAATTATAAGGCAAAACTAGACAAATCTCTGCATTGTGAAAGAAGTAAGTTCAGAATAAACTACTTCTTTTTCCAAAATTAAATATGGCTGGCCTAATGATCCAAGGCAGCACTACAAGTTTGGCTTTGCAAAAGGAGAATAAGGGATTTCAAGGTTTGTAACAGCATAGGAAAAAACACCACTTTTTTTAGGAATGACACTCTTTTATTTGCTCATTATCTGTTGCATTTCCTTGCAGCTAGAGCTAGTCCAAATTCAGAATTTCTATTGCAAAAATCAGAATGAAATGTCAAAAATTTATCTCACACCAAAAGAAAATTAGGCGTAGGAATGCCAAAAAGCTTTTCATGGAGATACTGTGTTTGAAATATTGCATTCCAGTAACCTCAAAGTACTTGGTAAGGTCAGAACACTTCGTTGTGACATTAACATTTCCAAGCTACTCTGAAAAATCAAAACAGTAGTGGAAAAATGTTGGTATCTTGAACTTATGGAGACAAAATGTTATGGGAGCTTTTCATAAAAAAATATTGATGCATGTTATACATTTCCAGAAAATCATTTCAGGGTGATCAAATGAGAAACTTTTTTGTCAGGAAATGCTTGACTAGTACCAGCTCCATCTGTTCAAGGAAATAACTTCCACAGAAAATATTGCTTCCTTAAAATGGCCTCCACAGTGTTCTTATTCTTTAACTTGGTAAGTCTCAGAGATGTTTGTCAAATTTCACCTGTAGTTTGTGATGAAATAATATCATGGACACAGGGGATGACATGCTGCAAGTACAAGGTGAATGTAACTTCTTTTTAAAATGTCAGTATGGCATTTTAAAAAAACCTGATACCTTCATTTTCAGTTAAAATGCATAACAGTGATTTCTGTTTCCAGAGCCCTAAAAGCAAATGAGCTCATTGTAGGGCAATACAATGGTAGTTATTATGAGATTAGAATATAACAATAATCCACTTAAATTATTAACAGCAGGCTAGTACTTCAAAGTGACCCTTGACTCTTATCTTCATAAGAAATAATAGCAATAACATTGTCATTAAAAGGAAAAGAATTTGAGTTTCAATGAAAGCTTATTAAAAAGGTTTCGTACAGTTTTGAATATAGATAAACATGTGCAGCATTTCCTTATAGGAGTGCAAATGGTCAATAGACCCCTAGGGAAAGGAAAGAAGGACTCCTGTCAAAACAATGAGAGCACACATTTGCATCAGTATTGAGCACCTGGTAAACAAGTTTTTTTCTAGTGATAGTATTGGGCTGAAAACCTGAACAATGAGATTTTCTGGCACATTCTTGGAACATATTGCACACATGGGAATTAAAATGCATTTTCTCTTTGAACCATAGCAAGTGTAAGGGATTTATGTTGTTCAAAGTCAAAATGTAAGTGGACGCTAATATCCTAATTCATCAAAGAATAAGCACAGGCTTAAATCCACCTTTACTTAGCAAAGCTCTTAGGAATGTGTTTACCTGCAAGAATATGCTGGTGGGTAATGAAATCAGCAGTATGTGTTTACAGATACTGGAAGGGATTAGAAGAAACGTCTAAACTTGTTGAAAAGACATCTAAAGTGGCTCTGTAATTTGTTTCCTGCTACAAATGTCTTTGAAACCAAAATAAGCGCGCTCTGTTTTTTTTTCTGGGTTTAGAATATACTTGATGCTTCCAGCATTAGTATTTTTATGGTGCTTGAGATTGTGAAATATGTTTCTGTGCTGAATGCACACTTCTATACAAGATGAAGCAGGCTGGGTGTCTTAACTTTTCTAGATTTCGACCAGCAATGAAATCTAACAAATGGTACTATGGAACTGGTGTTAACAGTGTTGTCGGGCCTCTACAATATATTTAACAAAAACACCTTACTTGGCAATTTTGCAGAGGAACCAATGCTTTGTAATATGCACCTTCTGTGTTGATTTAGGGTCATATTATCCCAGTGGATGGACTTGTCTCAGAATATTTGTCTTATTTCTGGGGTATTCTGGTGCATGAGTGTGGAAGATTTTGTTGTTTCTAGCTGAAGCTGTTCTATTTTATGTATTCTGTAAAATAGCTCATTGAAAAGGAGAGGGAAGTGTAAAATAATAAAGTAGAATCTGAGGCAAGGGCTGCAGACTTGTCTCCTTCATCCTAAGTGAATTAGCCCTTCAGCTAGAGAGTCTTACACTCTATCTCTGTAATCCACTCCATCAATTAATATTTTGTAAAGCCTTGCAAAGCATAATCACCTCTTCAAGCAGGAACTGAAAGCACCACGCTGTTACCACAGCAGAGAAACCAGCATCATTTCTGGCTGCTCCTAAAATGATGGAGCTACATATTTAAACCAGAAAGGGGTCAGTTTTTGTCATAGGTGAGCTTCTGCAGTCATTGAATAACTAAATAAAGATGGGCATCACTTCCACATCGCCCTGCGCTCGGCACAGCTGCCAGGCGCTCTCCCTTTCATGCTCCTTGGTGATTCGCTGTTCTGCCTTCCTCCTTGCTGCCCCGTTTGTAATTTCCATGGCGTGATAATTCTCAAAGTCAAAGTCATCTATCTGGCTGACGTCCTCAGACTGCCTGTATTTCTAATGCTATTAAAAGATGTTATGAAGAGATGAACAGTCCCCCTTTCCAGGACACGGTATTTATAGCGTCCCACTCACAGGTAACCCGTGTAGAGCAAGCGGAGTGGCTGGAGCCCCTCTCCTGGGCTCGCTGGCGTGCTTGGCACCGCTTGCACGCTCTTGGAAAGGGAGAACTCAGGGGATGCAGAAGGCAACCCCGGGGCCCAGCGCCAGGCAAAGTCTTTCCTTGCTGCAACCGTACATTGCCTAGAAAATGCAGCATATGCTCGTGTGACATTTCCACGACACGAAGTGCACCGGAGGACAACAGCTCAGGTTACCAGCCTTTAGAAGGAGGTGCTGGAGCTGCGCCACTTGGCAGGCGTTCAGGCATCTGAAAGACTTTCTGGGAAACCCACTTTCCTGGGGAAAACCACAGGTCTGAGCCACGTCGCCTCAGCACGAGGGCGCAGAGCTGATTATTTATTCCCTGCCGACCCACCTGCGGCTGGGGCAGGCGGGGCGCAGCGCGGGGTGCGCAGCCGTGCCGGGGGGGGCTGGGGGCACCTCGCAGCGTTTGACGCCTCACAACTGACTTTGGGGAGCGAGGGCCGCAACCGCCCGGGGGGTGCGAGGGGGCGGGCGCTGCCGCAGCCCTTCCCCCGGCCCGGCCCGCCGCGGGGCCCGGGCGCTGCGCGGGGCGGTGCGGAGCGGGGCGCGGCTGCCGAGGCTGCTGCGCGCCATGCGGGCGGGCTGAGCGGCGCCGGCCGCCGCCAACTTTCCCGGGGAAGGATGGCCTCCAATTTCAACGACATCGTGAAGCAGGGCTACGTGCGCATCCGGAGCAGGCGGCTGGGGGTGAGTGCTGAGCCCCTCCCGGGCTCCCCGAGGGGCACCTGCCTCTGGGCTTTTTATGGTTTTATTTATTATTTTTTTTTCCTTCCACTCCTTTGTCTTCCTCTTTTTGCAAACTGAGCTCAGTGGGTGTCTCCGCTGGGGAGACACGAAACAAAAAAATTGGGAGGAGGGGGAGAAGAAGAATAAAGGCACCCAAATGCGCATATATCTATTCATTACATATATACATATATATATAGAAACCTCTTTTCTCTCTCCGGGGGGGAGATGGGGATGCTGCCTGCCCGGAAGGCTGCGCTGCCTCCCCCTCCGGCTCTGCCCTTCCTGCTGAGCTCCGGGAGCGCCCGGGGCCGGGCAGCCGCCGCCAACTTTGGGCCGGAGCTACCGCGGAAGGGAGCGCGGGGGGCGCTGGCTACCGGCGAGGAGGACGGGAGCTGGGGGTGCCTGTGCCCCCGGGACTGAGGGTCGGGGGGTGCGGGGGAGCTCCGGGCAGCGGGGAGGGCTGAGAGCGGTCGGCAGCTGCTGAAGACCTGGGGTTCCTGGGAGGGGGCTGCTTCAAATCAGGGCTTTAAGGTCTTGTGTGGGACAGGTGAAGACCTTGTGATATCTTTAGGGCTTTTAAGTTCATGGAGTTGCACAAAATGACAATCCAAGAAGCCCCCTTTAGCTCCTTACTTAATTTTAAACTTATTTTAAGGCTGTTCTTTTACTACCATGGCGTGTGCCTAGTTTCGGTTGTAGGTACTAGATAGGCAGTGGTGGCAGGCCAGTTCCCCACTGTACCTGGTTTGGCATATTCTCCCTTAAATCATGGTCTGTTCCTGCGGTTCAGGGGCTGCTGGTGCTGCTCCCCTGAGCAAGCTACAGAGCCGCTCCAGGGATGGGACCCGTGTGCTCCACAGCTCCTGCCTCCCTTGGGCAGCCAGCGTGGCTTAAGGGGGATGCAAACTGGAGGGAGGCTTCGGGTATATAAAATGTTTTAATTGATACATCTGCCTCTCAGGACAGGAAAGGAACTCATTTCTGGTGTTTACTGAAAACTGATGGGTTGGCAATTCTGAATTGTTCATAGCGTGAGTTTTGCATCAAGATTTATTATGGGGGTGTATGTGCAGTCATCTGAAAGCTTTTGCTGTCTCATTACAATTACAGTTTCATTCTCTTGCTGTATCCATGTTCAATGGCTTCTCTACAGTTTTGGTGACTCGCATCTCCCTGAGTTGTTTGGAACCTGGAAAGCATTTTAAACTATTCCAGCAGGCTATTTTTCTTGTACCTGGACTTGCAGGCATAGTTCATTCTTGAAGAACCGCATGATTCTGTGACAGATGGAGATAACGTCATTATGAGAGAACTTGTAGTAAATTTGGCAGAATTAGTGTATCATAATTATCCTTTCATTACTGGATGTGTATTAGTATTCAGTTTGCTCCAGCATAAATGAAGAGTAGGATTAAACTTTGACACATCTTTTCATACTGTAACAGTGAAACCCAATGGGCACGTTAATAAAGGCGCATCTAACTCTGAGATAGATGTAAATTCTGTTAATGCCTCTGCCTTGCCTTTATTAAGGCTTTCCAAAACACTTTGAGGGTGGTGGTGGGGAGGAAGTGTTCAGTGCCCTCTCAGTAGAAGTGCCTTTGACAGCTTCATGCAGAAACAGAGGGAGAAATGGAGAACGACACTGAGTCCATGGAAATGGAACAAATGTTATTTGATCTCATTCTTTCTAATTCCAAAGATTTGTATCCTTATCAACAGCTGAAAGTGTGAAAGGGGTGATGGACAGTGCTTTTCTGAATAAGTCCAAGCAAAGTCCCAGAGGGTTCCCATGGCCATAGATTTGTTAAAATGAAGAGCCCCAAGTTTGTTGCCCTAAGCTGCCCTTGGCTCTGGGCGTGCTGTCCCGACGGCTTTCCCGTGCTGCGGAGGACGTTAGGAGGGAAGGTAGTAGCTGCTGTGATCTGGCTGTCACTGCTCTAGGTCTGGTGGCGGAGGCCTGTGCTATGAGGGAGAGGCGACCTATTCAAATCTTGATGCTCCATTCGTTTGGAAATAAGTAGTTTCATCAGCAGTAATGCTTTTCCCTCCTTCTAGTTTTCAGTTTAGAGTATTGGCCCACGACTTAAAAACAGACGGTTGAATCATGACTGCAGATTTCTTCCCGTAACTGGCATTTTCTATAAGCTGCTTAAAAGCCCAGTGCCCGGATTCACAACACCCAAGTAGAAATGGATAATTATGATTAACCCGGGTTCTTTAAATGCAGGACAAGCTTGTGTGGCTTGCGATAGCAGGGCAACTGTCAGCACCCACTTCTCAGCATGCAGCCCTTGCTGAAACGTGTCCTTTCTCCTTTGTGCATTTTCCTCCTTGCTGCAGGTGTGTAAGTGCACGGCTGGTACTGAAGCTGGCTGAGCACCTGGGGCTGCTGCCTGGCTTTAACAAGAGCTTGAATCCAGTCTTACTCGGTGGCTAATATGAGCTTGGCTTCTTCAGAGGGGAAGGAATGATGCAAACAGCTTGTTTTCAGGTAGCTGTGTTGGAGAGGGCTGTTGGACACACAGGAGCTGGAGGTGGGAAGGGAAAAAAATACTTTAGACCTTAAAATAACTAACTTTCAAAGAACTTTCCCATACTGTGAAAACATTAGGAAGGACAAGCCTACTCCAGCCCCATGTAGGACTCCTGTTTAATTGAGAAGGATTTCAGTACTCTGTGTGTGCTGAGATGTTAGTGGGAGTTATTAAAATACATTCCAATATTATGGTGGCACAGCTGTAATCAGTGCATTGTCTTTTTAGACTGAATTCAGCTCCTGGGTTTTTCTCTGTACTGCTATGGTAATTCCATCACCAAGGGAACTAGGAGCAGAGCTTGTATCTACAAATTATCTCAAGGAATTACTTTTCTGAATAACTGGGGTGCAGGTGCTACATTTGGAAAGAAAGGGGTGCAGAGAAGCACCTTGCTCAAAACCAACCTCTTTTTTTAAAAAAAAGACAATTCTGGTAGGCCCTAGTTTGTAATTTCAAGATTGAATTTAGGCTAATTAGTTTTGTACCTGGACTGTTTTTGCGCACTTTAAGTATGTAAATTTAATTTAATATTATTTAATAGAATAGTTTCCATAGCAACATTTGTATCACATGTGTCTTCCGCAGAGCCAAATATATTCAGAAGAAAGCGTACTCTTCCCGATTCTTTCCATCCTTATAGGGAGAAAAATAATTCCCTCAGCCAATGGTCTCCCTCTGTTATGTCATTAGCAGTGACACGGAGGAGGTTGTGTGTAGAAAACTGCTGACAGTGTAAAAGCACAACCTCCCAGAGTGCCTTAAAACAAAAAAAATCAGCTTTGCTCTGTGAGCAATGCTTCCATCAGTGACCACTAGTGACCACTGGACCTGTGTTTTGGGAAAGAAGATACTCTGTTGCACTGAGTGCTTTCACTTGCAGTCACCTTTCATCTGTTTGTTTTATATCTATGTATGAAACTGGGGAGTTGTTTTATGGCCTCTGTACCTAAAAAGGGGACTTTGTGCTTATGATTTTCAAGTGATGTCTTGTTCTGTGATGCAGTTGTGGCCTTTCTGAGTGGGAATGTATTAGGGAGATGTTTCCTCTCCTTAATGAAAAGGCTGGTTCTTGAGTTTTTATTTTAAGGATGGGTGGATGTGCACTGCTTGTGAACATGCTTGAGCTTTCATTTTAGGTTGGACTGGTTCAACTGAGTGTTCAAATAACAAAAATCAAAACAGGAACAAATCTTTGAAATAGAGGGCCTCTGTTATGCTGTGGTGAGCCTGAAGAGCTTTAAAAGGAAAGGGACACTTGATCGTCTTCTTTAAGGTGCAGCCAGCCCACCTCTCCTTGTGGAGTGGGACGCTCCCAGCAGTATGTGTTGGTTGCAGACTAACACTTTTATTGAACTCCCTGCTGTGACGGCTTAGCTTACCCTTCCTGTGTTCACACCTAACCTCAGGTTTGCTGGAAGCCACGTTTCAATTTGAGCAAGGATTATGGAGCACAGAAGCTGCTCTAAGGATACCCTCTACTGCCATTGTCAAGGTGGAGGCAGAAGTAAGTGCTGGAGGCTCAAGGTGAAGGCAGGTGATGTTCCTGTACCCCCAGGGGTACAGGCAGCAGTGCTGGGAGTGTTCCTGTACACCCAGGGGTACAGGCAGCAGTCTTGGGAGCGCTGATGGTGTGGCACCGGGAGGGTGCTGGCTGCCCTCCTGCGCGCAGGGCTTTGGGGGTGATGCTGTTGCCCTCGGAATACCCTCAGAATACCCTGTAGAGTTTGCAGGCATCTGGTCTGTCCCTGCCTCTTGATGTATGGGAGACTGCTGGAGCAAGATGCCATGGGGTTAGCTGTCAGCCCCTAGTTTCTGGTATGCCAGTAACACGTTTGGAGTGTCTTGTTGCATTAAGTGATGAAGTACTGTTAGTGTCAGAGGGAAACAATCTCTTCGATGAACAGCAACTGCCTTGAGCTGTCTGCAGCTAAAAGCGAAATAGTGCTGATCAAACAGAAGTGCCTCAAAGGACCAGCTGAGATGTGCTGGTGGTGAGCAGAGATGTCTCTGTTAAGGAGTTGTACATATTCATAGCTATGCAAAGCCTCGTAGAGTCTGGTTTGGCTCTGCGCAATACTTGATTGACTAGAAAATACTGGCTTCCAAAAACATTCTCTCTGGCTTGGTTGGAAACGAGGTGTCTTCTTGCTGATAAGAGGGTTTGGCTGGGGTGGCTCACATGTTACTGCTTCCCAGGAGGGGTCGAATACTTTTCTGAGCATACTTTGAGATGATACAAATACGACTGTACTCTTTCTCCCAAGCTTTGTCTACTGTGAACACAGAATCACAGAATCATCTGGGTTGGAAAAGACCTTGAAGATCATCTAGTCCAACCATTAAAAACTTCTGGCTTGTGTGCAGGTATTTCCATTGTATCCCCATTTCTCAGATAGGATTGCTTTTAAACTCATTAATTGATATCACAGGTCTATCAAAATGTGAGCTTCCTTCTGTGTACTGTGATGCTTGACCTGCTGTGGTACAAGGTGGATCAAAGCTCTGCCTACGCAATGTGAGGAGACTGTGTTACTGAACAATCTTCCAGGAAAAATCCAACAGCAAGGATGGACAGCATCTTTTAAATTTTTAAGGCTTAAAAATAGATGTGGAGCCATCTACAGTAGTTTGTGCTCTCATGTGCTCTTCCCTCTTCTCGCCAGCTTTCCAGTACTGAAGCAGTCTTTATCTAGCTTGCTAATAAAACTCTTAAAGTGCCTTTATTCTGAAGACTTTTATTATGAGGTCTATGCCATAGTCCAATATAAATAAATATGGAATTAATTATGGCTAAAAAATTGAATGTACAGTTGTTCGCATAGTTTTGTCTTTCATTATGAAGCAAAAAAAAGTGTTAAAAAAAAAGGATTCTGGAAAACACTAAAGATCAGATATATCTAAAAGCAGAATCGGAAGTGCTGAAATAATTTGTATATGAAAATTAAGGTGACCTGTATTCTAGAAGAGGATGAAGTTTTTTCTTTTATAAAAGGCAGGGTTATTAAAATCAGAAAAGTGTGGGACAGCATATGCTGCTGAATTAATATACACAGATCACTGCTTCTGCATGACAGAAGTACTTAAAACAAATAGTCCTGGCAGTTTGTTGTTAGAAAAGCCTTACAAAGTATTTATCTTTCTAGAGCGTATACTATTGCTAACTAGATACAGTGGATGTTTACAACCCAGAAAAACAATCTGAACACTAAAAATAATGTGCAGAACTCTCAAAATTGGACATTATTAACAGGCAGCCTGATTTATTTTATTATTGCCATGATTTTATGAAGGTATTTCCTGCATGTGGAGGTCTGGGACTCTGCTCCACAAGTTTGTATTACTATCAAATTATTACAGGCTATTAAAAACACTCATTTGGGAGGATCCATTGACTTTAATGGAGCTGTGCTAACAGCTAAGTGTCTGTTCCTAAAAATGCAGGTCTCTTCAGAGAGTTCTATATCTGTTTGCCAGATAATAAACCTCACGGAGAGGAGGAGAGGGGTAAAGTGGAATTTTTTTACCTAGCAATCTGTTTCTTGTACCTCTGTCTGGCAAAGGAAACGCTGCTAACAGATTTTTGCAGAATCCTGTCTCATGAGGTATCTTCCACTTTGCACTTATGAGGCGAGGCACAGAACCGTTCTTGCAGTCGTATCTGTTTAACAACACTTCTAATTAAATCCGCAGTCTGCACAGCCTGCTCTTGGGGTTGTCTGTAACCCCATCTGTTGGAGGCACCTCCTTGTTATGCAAGGAATGATCAGCCTCATCTGTCTATTAGAGTGGGTCCTCCACGGAAATTTGGGCTGCATCCAAGGAGAAGATTTGAGCACCCAATGTGAGGGCTAGTGGGGTTTTAGCAGCTGAAGCCCAAAAGTGCAATTCTTATACCACTTGTGTCTGCCCATGGGAGTTTCCTAAGGACACAGAGATCAGCAGTTGTCCTCCAGGGTTTCAGACATGGCCAAGCACTGGGTTGTCCAGCATCTGGCATGTCCCTGCCGTCCTGCCTGGGGGGTTTCTGTTCTTATCTTCTGATGGGGCCAGATCTTCTGGGATCAAATATGTAGAATGGAGTTTTACATTATGGCTTTCACCACCTGTCTTAAAGATGGAGAAACATCTGCCCATACGTCTAGTAACCAGGTTATTCAAAGAGCTACAGATAAACTAAGCTTAGCCCGGACCTCTTCCTTCCAACTCCAACTGCTCCTTTTGCAGGGCATTTCCCTGGCTGTGCTGGGGGCAGTGTGGGTTGGGATTCAACCTTTTCTCCTCTGTGTCCTTGCCCTCACTGATGAGGCAGTATAATTTGGGTTTTTTTTTTTTGCAGATTCCCAAATCAACTTGGGCATGATTGAGTAATTTCTCATTACAAGGGTGGCCTTATGCAAGTGCTGAATGTTACTGGAACATAGGGCCTGACTTCTTGGAGTGGAGGGAAGGAGAAAAATCAGAAGTTGTACTTCTGAAAGCCGCTGCATTGATGCCATCAATCTCACTGGCATACAGTAGAAGAGGTTTGTGTGGGTGCTGCTGTTCTGAACACTGTTTAACACTGATTTGAACCAGGTTAACCAAATTTGGTGAAGTCCTGATCACAGTGAAGTTGGGGAAGTAAAAATTAATAGGTAACAGTAACTGGGTCTCTTCTGAAAGATGTGACTGCTGAAACTACAACAGTAGACTTGTTGTTCCCTCTTTAGTATTAACCTTGTTGAGGACAGAAATTAGATCTGTGCGTGTCAATTTGCTTTGCTTGATGGGTCTGACTAGCCCAGAAACTCTTAAACACATCAGCGTGAAAGAATGTGTGTAAGTGGTGTCCTCCAGCGCAGAACTAGGGCTCTCCTGGCCAACCTTTTAGTAGGAATTTGTGATAGTTTAGTCTTCAGTTTGTGGGAGAGGAGGGAGCTGACTTCTTCACAGCTTTGTAACTGGTTGCATGTTTCTAGGAAATGCTTGCTTAAGTGGAGTAATGTGAACATTACTCAAATATTTCTGGATTTAAAAACTCAATGAAAAAATCATTCTTAGGTTTCTGGAGTGCCTGCTTCTTACTTTGATTAATGCTTTACCATAATATTAAACATTCACCTAAAATTAGGAGGATGTTAATCTCTTGTGTATTTGAGTATTGCCTGAGAATTTACATGTTGGACAGTGGCCATCTGCTAGGTTTAAGTGGGAAAATACAACAGTTTTGTTCTATAGCCTGTTCCTCAGTATGGCATTAACACTGCATACACTTGTTTTAAGACTGGATGGGAAAACTTCTGATTCATGCTTAGAAGTTTGGAAAAACTTTGTATAAAGTTTTGGACTTGTCTACTTCAGCTTTTTTTTTTTTTTTTTAAACCTTGGGAAATTTTTGATTGTCAAAAGCTGAAAAGAAATGAACCTTTCAGGGTTTTCTGTTCTTGATTTTAATTAAACTGACTCCTGTAGAAACTTCATTGAGAAGATTGGTGTTGAACATTTAAAATGACATGTACTTTTACAAGTTTTGCATAGCACTGTTTCTGTGAAACCCTGTGGGAGGAGAGGTAAAATGGGGGAGAGACAATCTGCAGGACTAGAACCATATGGTTAAAGAGATTGGTGCTTGAATAAGCGTGCCAGAAAGTTAATATGGGGATTTTAGAGTATGAGCTGTGAAAACTGGAAACAAGAATGATGTAATGGTGGGGGGGAGGGAGAGGAGAAGGAAAAGTTGTCTGCTTATATCTAAATTTGAAGCAGCTTTATTAATAAAACTCTTGTGTTCACCTATACAGCTCCTTTCAGTCTGGAAGCATTGAGACAGAAAAACTGAACAGATTTCTTATGTACCAACTTCAACCTGCAAGATAATAAGTCCATTGGATATTCATATTTTTAGAAAACTGTTAGATAACATGTTGGAACATATTCACAGATATTAAGATTTCTTACTGCTTGGAACTTGTCAGTGGCAGCAGGGATAGGATCCAGGACATTGCTTAGAAAGTTTGAGCTTTTATCCTGGAGCTGATAAGGGGAGGAATACCAGCACATGTTGTTCAAGACCTAACACGGCTCCATCTGGCTGCTGGCGTTGGGTCTATCGGCCCAGGAGCAAGTCCCCTTTGGATTTCCTCTGGCACAAAGTTAATGGGATTTGAGGCCAAGTCAGCAGGTGTCTTGATGGGGTTACCTCTGGAATTGAAGCAAAGATCCTCGAAGCAAAGGAGTTGGAGGGAAGTGAGCAGTGCTTGTCACTCCGGAGCTGCTCACTTCTAGTGGTCTATGTGTTAGAGCACCAGGGTGCTTAGCACTTTATTCAAGAGTTAAAAGGAGGTTTTGCAACTCACATGGTGGAATTACATTTTGTTTCTTCTCTTAAGGTATCTTAATTTTTGCCTTGTGAAAACAGGATGGAGGAGCAAAGGTCTGATATCTTTCCTTTGTTCCCCCAGTTTTCATCACACTGGTTTTCCTATCTGAGTTTCGTTTTGTGGCAGCATCTCAGTTTGTTTTGGGTATCACTCATAGCCCAAACTATGATTCTAAACTGAGCTGGGAAATCTGGAGGTTTGTGTATCTTAAAAATAAGCAAACCACACCTTTAGGATTGTGTGCAGAGAAACAAAAGAGAGCCTAATTTGGTTCCAAAAACCCCCACCAAAATCCCTCAAAACAAGCCTAAGAACTGTTTCAGTTTTTATTCAAGAGATAGAAGATGGGAGATTATGCAGATTGTGATTTGGAGTATGAAATTCCTGTTTTGATGGTGGCCCTTTTTATGAGCAGGAACAGCTTTTCTTGTGCTTTCCAGCATATGTTTTCTGGTAAATTACCTTCCACATTCTTTGGAAGATGGGCTTAGTTTGTGAAGCAAAACAATGAGATTCCAAATTTGCCTTTTTTCATAAACTGGGTTAACTAGTAAACAAGTGGTTCTTACCCATTTGATATCTTGTTCTGAAAACTGAGTTTTCATTTTAACAAGTATAATGCAAACCTGACCAGAACACCCTTTTTCTTCTGCTTTTATCTCAGACACTTCCCTCATCTTCTGCCAGTTGTGGTCCCAGTTCTGCATTTTCACTATTAGCTCTTCCATTGTTAGACAAAGGTCTGTGTGGTTTCTGGAGGCGCCTTCACTAGCTGCTCTGCATATGAAAGGGTATGCCAGAAATGATTGTAAAGGCAGTGAAAGGAAAAGAAAACCCAATTATGAACAGGTGAAATTTAGTCTTTTGTGATTTTGATGCCTTTTCATCATCAGTTCGTTACACAGTGTGAAGGTAATTCTCCTGCTGGTGTATATGGGCATTGCCCTGCAGTTAGATCAGTGATAAATTAACATTTTTCAGTGTTTGTGGAAACACTTGAAAGAAAATAACAGTCTGCACCTGAGACTGACATCTTAATTTGATGTTTGTGTAGTTTTAGGTATACCATGGAAGTTGATGGACTGTTCCTATTATCTTCTTGTCTGACTTCATCAAGTGCTGTCGGAAATACCAGTGAAAGTTCAAGCTATTGGAATGAATAGTGGCTTGTTTTTTTTCTCCTTTGCTGAAAATAACGTAACTTGTTTCAATTCAGAATATCAATACAGTAAAACCAGTGGTATTTCTCCCCAGTAACGTTAATGTAGGAGATTAAATTGTCCCTTTACTTACTAAGTAATATTTATCTGGGGAACTATCAATGCCCTATGGTCAGCAAAGGAAAAATTCCTCTTAATGCTCTCACTAACATCTCCATACCAGTGAGGATGGATGTAAGCTGATTGTACTGAATTAACTGCATACTATTGAGTGGCATTCTCTTGGCACAGTGCTTATGGTAAAATACAAGTGGCTATTCTCTGTTAAATGAAGTGGTGCAAATTAAGACAGTATTCAGCTAAGATTTCAGAGACATTTTTTATGCAGCAGTCATACTTTCTTGAGGATGGAGTCTACCTAAATGTGAATGAACTCTTGAACTATTTCTTTAATTAGTACTACACAGCTGGGACATGAGAAATTAACAGAAGCTGAGTTTGTCCATTTGAACTAACATGTACATTAGCCCGAGCAAATGCAAGAGGACTGCAGCAGTGGAAAGCTGAAGTCTACTAGGAAAATATTGGCTTTGAAATCCTCATTTTAATCTGTGTTTCTTTAAGTCAGTATTAGTCCATCCCCCCCAACCCAAAACAAAAGAAAAAAAACCACCAATAAACAAACAAAACCTTCCCCCCAGCCTCAGTTACACCTTTACTAAAAAAATAACCAAATGAATTTTGTTTTTAAAATATTGGACAAACTGGTGACATGTTTCATCTGTTCAGTAGCTTTAAAAATTCTGGCAGAGCAACAGAGCTCTTGCGTGCAGGAAGATCAGTTTATACCGAGGATGGAGCCCATCTACTGATCACAGGCCCCATGGGCTCTCTGCTCTGACTTGGATGCTTTTGTGCACATGCCTTCGGTAATTCAGGATACACGGCGGGTTATCACTCTGAAGCCAGTGCACCAAAGTGCTTGGGAAGGGAAATGCATTTTGACTGCTGTGGACTTCTCCCTGCAGCAGCTTTGAACAGAGCATCAGTCCATCTAGCAATCTAGGCAAATGACTTCAGTTATTTGCTGCAATCCTGTAAGGCCATGCTGAAGTGCTTGTTACTATGATTTAATGGGCTGTAATTCTGTCACTCTTAACTAAGCACTGTATTTTGGTGAAGTCCAGCTCGCAGTGACTCACTTGGTAGCATTATTTGTTCTTTCATGCAGATTCACTTTGATTTTAAAACTGATCCAAGCCCCAGACAGACTAGGAGAATGACTTACAACTGCATAACTTTGATGTCAGGATTGAAAGAAAAATGTGGAAGGAATAAGAAAAGTTTACCTTGTGTTGGGACAGTATAATGAACTAAGAGACTTACTTGAGGTGTCTGTAGGGTATCTGTAGGGATGGGAGATAATGTACTTGTTACAGGAAACCTGTGATGCTTTCTGAAGCTTGTGGTTAAATTAATTGGTGAATGTCAAAGAATGACAGCAGGCCAGAAATGGGCAGTTATACCCATCTGCTAGTTATGGGCTTGCAGGGCATTTGTCATCCTTGGCTCTCCAAGCAGCACATAACAAGCATCATTAACTGAATTTAACAGGTGGGCAAGTGACTACAGGTACCGCTGAATTGTTCAAGTCATAGACTGAAGACTGAGAAAGCCCTTCTCCCATGTCTGGCTTTAGATGCTGGCAGCTTACTGCTGAAGAATTTCCTGAGATAAAGGCCTAATTCATGTGCACTTTCTGCCCTTTTTTTTTGTCTCATTATATGTAGTCTTAAAATTACAAGTTCAACTCTGAAATACAACTCTTAGAAATGGTTGTATGTTTGGCGGGGCTGAAACAAAGCCTGTTGCTGGAAGTTTGTGAGCAAGTACAGTTCATCTCCAAACGTGGAGCAAGTCCCATCTGTGCCTTCTGACGGCTGAGTTCAGAAGAGCATTGCCATGCTTTAGCAGGTGAGCTTGTGTTCTTGTTGGAGCCGGGAGCGACTGTTTCCCAGGGTTAGTTCATGTGTGCTCTGCAGTCTCTTTGCATCTGATGTACTAATTAGTGAGCTCTGTGAACTGTTAATGAGCTGTATCAATGCCATTTTCCCCCTATAGCCCATGTAATTAAAGTAACCAAATCAGATACTTAGTGACAAAAAAGAATAATTTCAAATCATAATTCATCACAGTCATTTTAAATTATTCAGCAGTTATGTGAATCTAACACAGTACTAAATTGTGTTAATTCAGTGGACCGCACTAATGGCCTGACCCAGCAGGACAGCACATCCAACTGCACTCTGTAGAGCTCAGCCAGCATGAGCTGGCTGCACAGAGTCAGTTTTTAGTGGGCATTGAAGCCTTTACTATTTTTTCTTTCAGTAGTTAGAGTCCTAGGCTGATTTTCTCCTATCCAGTTTCATGCCTAGAATTAACTGTGCCCATATATAAAGCTTAGCAGATGTTCAAAGAACCAAATCAGATACTTAGCTCCAGTCTGATTTTTTTTTTTTTTTTTTAAACTGTCACTAGCAAGGGAGGGTTTCTGCTCTAAATGCTTCTTGGCACTTGGAGGCACTCTCCTCTAATGGCCTTACGCAGCCCAGAATTATAAATTTATCTGTGTGTGATTTTAAGAAACGCCAACAAACCAGCAACCCTGTGCTTTGAAGGATGTGAGTCCATAAAGAAGAGCCTGAAAGTGGGAGGCTGTTTCTGGTAATGCTCTCTTTCTAATGATACTGCATCCAACTCGTCATTTTTGTAGGGAGAGTAGACTGGAGGTTGAAGTCTTGTTTTTAATGTCTTTTAGGTCCTGAAATTCTAAACAGTCATTAGAGAAACTAAAAAATGGAGTCAAGTTCTGTATTGCCCTCTATTCCATCAAACAGCATGACTGCTTATCCCTTACATCTCCTGTGTAGTTTATTACACAACAGAATTTATTTACACATTAGTTCATCCAACAAGTCTCCTGTGAGTTGCATGTAAGGAGCACCTGCCAACGCAAGTTCAAGGCACCATGCACTGACTAGGGAAGGGGCAGGAATGACTCCTTTGCAGAACATTTGTGGTACTCATGTGGGATAAGCAAGTCCTAAATCCCAGCCTGGTCGTCTTAATGAGATTTGGCATTAGGAGCTGTCACTGTTCTGTTCCAGGTGCCAACCTCCTGGGTGTCCTGCCTTCCTGGAGCCCTTTCCCTCCCCCTTGAGGTCCAGAATTCAGTTTTAGGTGTCACCCCAAGTCTGGTGGCTTCTCTGCCCTATCTGGACTGAACCATAGTGTCCTTCCAAAGCCATCAAAATATTGTTTGTCAGAGAGATTTCACTGGTAATGTGCTTCATCATATGGCCAGGAACTGTAATTAAGATACCTCTGAACTTTAGACTTCCAGCTGCTGAGTGCATCAAGAATTTGAAGGGGTACATTGCTTCTAAACTACTTTATTGATGGTTGCAGTGATTTACTGTAAAGGGCTCTGATAAGCTCCTGGATGTCCCTTTAAAAAAAAAAAAAAAAAATCTACCAGGTTGGAATGTATCAACAAATCCCTTTTTGTCTTTCAATGAGCCCATTCCATCCTGAAATCTGCCAGAGGTGACCTGTGCCAGCAGCATTTTTGTTGAACATTTTTATTTCTTTGCCTGAACCAATGACTAATATATACCAGTTACAAGCAAAACCTGTAAAATGCTGTGTTTCCCTGTCAATGTCCATTGTCACAGAGCATAGTATAGACATGAAATAAAACAAAGGCTCCATTACTAAATTGTTAGGTAATCTTGGGTGAGCCATTTTACTGTCTGTGCTTAGACTATTTTCCTCACCACCCTTCCATGATCAGACAGTGTGCCCTAGGTCACAGCAAGCAGACTTTCAGTTGCTGAGGATGTTTGGGCAGTAAGTAAATCTTGTCTGTGGAATGAATCCTATGTAATCATGAAGGACCAAACGAAAATATAATATTTAGAACAAAGTTGCCTTTTACCTAGTGTGCCAAGTAGAAATGCATCTGTAGGCTCCAGCTGTTTGGTGTTTTAAACTAAGGATGGAGGAATGGCTTTGAGTTCTGAGCCTGAAGCATTAACAAAAATCCCACTTCTGGTTGATGCAATTCCAGTTGGGAGGGAAGGGGTAGAAAGAAAAGAGTTTTTGAAGAGGAAAGACTAATTAAAATGCCTCGTATTTTAGAGCAGTAGGCATCTGTTGTGACTTGCATTGGTAAGTGTAAGAGTAAAAGAAGGTGTATAGATTCGTAAGGATCTGCTGAGCATCTTTTTGTGCACTGGTCTTATAGCAAGTTGTGGCCAGTGCCAAAGCTGGATTTTGTAACTTGATGAAAAAACTTTGCAATACTGAGCAATATTGTGCATTCTGAACAGACACAGAGACAAGATTACAGATTCATTCCCTATTAGCAGCTGTGGATGACTTCTTAGTGTAAAATATTGTTTCTGAAGATGTATACGGAATGAGAGGAAGGAGCGAGGTTTATCTCTCCACAAATGTGTTTCTCAGGGGAAGGAGAAATCTAGATTATTTTCTTTAGTCCCCCAGAGAAGAAGATCGCTTGATGTAAACCAACTTTGATTTATGTAGTCATTATAACCTCATCACAATGAATAATGCAATATCGCTTACTCATAACACACTCACATTAAATGGGTATTCTGGGAAAGTGAAATTGTCTTGTTGCCAAGTGCAGCGATATCTGTACAGACAATGTGTGGACAACTTTGCTGCTTATTTTACAAAGCCAGTGAACCAGTCTACATTTCTATGCACCATTTAAGTCATGCTCAACACATTTCAGTGCAAGTTAGATATATTTACAGCTATGTTGTTCTTTCTAGTAATCCATCTATTTGTAATTGTTTTATACTTAGATTGTGTTTTTTCAGAATGAAATAAGAGCTGAACACAGTTGCCAGTATGAGGGTGAAGGGACAAGGGGCAAAGCTGGGCTGGAAAAGTAGAGGCAAGTCATAACCTTATGAAAGAAATATGTTCAAACTAAGTACCTCCATTTTGTGGAGTCACAGAACGATTGTGGGGTCTTCACTAGAGTCACACAGTTCCATTCAACATGATACATAAGGCATCATCATACCTGCTGATACCCAGACCTCTTTACTAGAAAGCAGTTCTCCAGTTTTTCATGAAGAAACAGCTACAGAATGGAGATCTACTGCTTCAGACATGTCTGAGAAGTGAATATAATTAAATGAATGGGCTGCAGTCTGCCTTTGGCAATATTTCATTTTTCTAGATGCAAAGCAAAATTCTAGATCAGTCTCCTCACAAATTCCCTTCAGGCTAAGAATTCCATTTCAGGGGTCTTAACCACCTTTTGAATCAGAAGTGACTTATTAAGGCATTTTTTAAAACAGAAGAATTAAGATACAAACACTGAGCACTAGATGGTTAATTCCCTGTGTGAACAACTCCCCGTTGGAAGGGACCCTGTACCGGGAACTCCAGTCCACTGGAGACTCCCTGGCAAAGTTCAGCAAAAATGCTGAAATAATTTTCCATATGCAACTGAGGTGCTTCAGCGAGTGGGCTATCTACCAGCCTTGGATAAAGTGGCAGCATTTTATTCCTACCAAAAAAAAGTTCAGAACATACTGTGAAAAATTTCTTGTGGTATTGTGCTGCGCCTTTACTAGATTATCTGGTTCTAGAGGCTATCACAGTCACAAAGGGCAAGTTCCCAGAAACAGCTCAGGCTTTCTGGTAATCATCCCAAGCTGCATGATAGTACTTTCAGCTACTGCTTTTAAAAAAGCAAAGTTTGTGTTTATTTGACAGCGAGTTCAGTGTCCCTGTAAATACAGCTCATTGGAATCTTTGTTTTAGGGCAGAGAGCAGAAAAACACAACACAGGAATAAAATAGGATGGCTTTCCCTGAAGGTGCACTTGTTCACAAAGGAGAAATTTGCCAGATGAGACTTTGTGCTACTGTCTCTGACCTCTATATCCCTCTTAAATAACAAACAAATAAGGGGTGGGGTTGTTGGGTCCTGAAGTATAATAGGCTTTCTTTGCCATAGCGTAGTGGAAGCCACATATCTTTAAAAAATAGCCAGTTTTAAACCTCCTGCCCCGAGAAATGAAAAATAGCCTTCCCCCTCCAATTTCTAAATATGTCTATTTCTGGATGGTTTTTTAGATCAGTTGCTGAACAAAAGTATTGAGGGGTGGGGTAAACTTGCTTTGGACTGAAATGCAAATTTTAGTTTCTAAATTCAAATGTTTGTTTCTTGTGTGGCATAGTTTGTGCTTCGTGTATAAAGAATGACATTTTAGGCACTCGGAAATCTAGCTCTTAGTTATCTTGCTTTTCTGATCAGTTGGGAGGTGGTGAAGACTGACAGGTCTCCCTCCCCACACCCCTTTCCAGGACAGTCCATGCGTTTGGGTCATCACGTAGGACAGCAAGCCTCTGGTTTCAGTTTCCCTCTCTGCATGAGAGTATTCTAAACCACAACTGAACCATGAAACTCAGGAAAGTCAAAAGAAATTTTTCCACTTTACTCAGGCAGATGCTGTCCAGTTCCAGCTGAGGTTAATAGCTCCTTTGCCTCAGAGTGTATTTCCATCATCAGAAGGAGCATGGGGATGGCTGAGCAATCCTGCCAGGTTCCTAAAACACAGCACTGGGAACAGGAATCCCAAATACTCAGATTGCATCATTCCTTTGAAGTCGCTCCTTCTTTGACTTCAGTTGTGGTAATGATTTATATCAGCTGATCTTTAGAGCCAAAAATAGAACTGTTTTGACGTGACCTTGGATGTGCATATTGAATCACCTATCTGGGTTTCGGATGATCCACATCATAAACAGTCACATTATTTCCCTTGAGTTTTACGTTGTTACCTGCTGGATGGGCTGTTAGAAGCTGAAATCTTCAGGAGAGACCATAGGAAGTAGATGCTAATGTTTGATACTCAAATTTTGAGTTAGGCTTTCTCGGAAGATCTCAGAGAGAGAGCTTTGTAAGTTTTAGGTGTTATGCAAATGACAGCTATTACTGTTCTCTCAGCACATCAGATCCTGATTTGCTGTTTGGATTATCTAATCACTGTCAGCCCAAGTGTTTGGAGTGGAAGTAATTACAGCAGTACTTTCAACTAATTCCTATTCATGGAGTAGTAGTGAAAATGTTGATCTGAGGGATAAGTGAGCTAAGTATTCATGATGGAATAGGCACCTAAGAGCATCTGGGGCTGGTTCTTGTTGCTGCTGCCAAAACAGCTGTAACAGTGTAAACAGTTCACGTGCCATCTTCAACTTGAAGAAATACTGACAAGTCTCAGACACATACTAGATCATACTTTGATGACATCAAAGACCTGATTACTTGCACTGGATTGTAGCTCATAACAGGGTCTATGATTAATTAGCTCTCTGTCTTGGGCACTTCATCTCTTCTGTTCATTGGCTGCACTAAAGGTCTTTCAGTGCTCCTAGACAGATGCTGCCAGATTGGTTGTTCATAGAATGATTTGGGTTGGAAGGGATCTTTAAAGGCCATCTAGTCCAACCCCTTTTTTTTTTTATTGCTTTGTTACTAGAGGTTTAGGGTATCATGTAGTTTATGCTCTGTTAATGTGGGGCTGGATGTTCACCTGGGAGATATGTGTGTCATGGGACCATAGAAATGGGACTGTACCTATTCTTGATGGCTCCATTATCTCATTGTTGAAGGCGCTAAGCAGGTTTCAAGTGAGGGGACGTATCTTCTTTTTGAGTTTTTTCATATAAACTCAGCAGAGAGGAGTTAACCATCAGATCACTAACATTAATGGGATTCTGATCTGTATATTCAGGCAAAAAATTGTTCATTGTCTCTAATCAAAACAAAATACTTTATTCTACTTTAAACTACTATTGCAGGAGAATCGCTCTGTCTAGAGATTCCATAAGAGGAGAGAGCTGACTAGCTCATACAGAAGGAGGAAGTTCAGGGGAGGGACCTTAATGAACTAACTTTCCTTCAGTTTGCTCAAGTTAGCATCATGAATGCCGTTTATTCTTTATAGGTGTAGTTACTTGGGTCATAATGATGTTGTCCTGAGGCACTGGCATAACGTATTCCAACCCTGGGACTATTTTGTTAAAGATTTGTAGTGTGGGAGTGGAACCAAAACTCAGAGATCAGTATTTATATTGTAGGTTGGTTTGACTTTGTCATCCTTGGAGGTACTTAGATATAACAGGGTTTTTTGTTTTGCTTTGTTTTGGTTTTTGGTTTGGGGTTTTTTGTTGTTTTGTTTTGTTGTTTTTTTTTTTTAATCCCCTAGCTGTGCCCAGATTCGAATCTAAATCCGAGAATTAGTCTTGGATTAGTCATTGTTGATGACTAATAAATTCCAGTAGCACCAATTTATAGCCATCTACCATACTTGACTGGAGTTGACTGTTAATAGTACTTACGCTCCTAGTAGCATTTGGAAGGGCAATAACTGTCCTGGATCTGTGCCTTGCTGGAGGTAGAACAAAACTATTTCCTTATTTGTATTGAAATGGTTATATCTCCTGTTCTGTCCCTAATTCTGCATGCTGCTGAGCTCACTATGGCAGCTACAGCTTTGAGAGGCTTACTGACCCAGAGGGGTGCTTCTGAGTGCAGATGGTCTGAGTAGGACATCATCATGTTGTAGTTGTTGTCCTCGTGTGTGTTGTACAATGGCAAATGCATTACTGAAGGATTCTGGTCTCTTCTATGGGCTTCTAATTGCTAAGTTAAAACTATAGGCTTTTGAAAAACAAAAGGACTAAATACTCAAACTTTTGACAATCTCTTTTAGGTGGGATTTTGAAGAGTTTTTCTTGTCAGGTGTGATGAGGTTATCTGGGCCCAGCAAACAAGATTCTCAGAAGGGAAATGTAGGGTCTCTTCCAGTATAAGTGGGTGCATATCTGTATTGCTTTTTTGGTGGTAAGCTCTCATTTTGGTCAGTGTCTGGTAATTCTTGAACAATTCAATTCAAGCCCTTGCATTAAACAGAACAGGTTGAGTGGCCAATAAGCTGGAAAATTGGAAGAAAATCTTGATGGGTTCAGCTGGTACCTGGCATCAGAGCAGCCTGTCCATATGCTAAATGCTTCTGCAGCCAAGTGGACCAGGAGTATGAGTGCCCACATGTGAGGCAGAATAATAAAGCTGGGAGGGGGGGGGAATAAAATGGTTCCCTGAACATCTTTATAGAAACAGCTGAAGCTGGTGAAAGAAGCACAGCTAGTCAGCTAACAATCATTTTTGGGCGCAGAAATAAAGTTATAGCTGCTTTCCGTGGACATGATTGTTTTGTGCTGAATATATTTAGAAACCCATCAAGGGTTCAAAGGATGGAGTTACCTTGTCGGCTGGTTACCTGTTGGGTGCTGTCTTAGCTGGAGGCAGTGAGATGTTTTGATGGGTATCATCAGTGATCACTACAGTGAATTTGTGCTGCACGGGAGCTCTGCCAGAGCTGTGAACTACTTGATAATGGCTGATCAGATTTTTTTTCTTTGAAATCACACTAATTTTAGTGGAGGTTTTGTTTTATTCCTAATTTACCAGGTGTTACTTTGGAATTACTGATTAAATGTTGTGAACAGTTGGCAAGGCTTATAATTCTTTCATTCTATATGGCCAGTATGTTATCTAAGCCGAGAGCTGTGGTTTTGAATGTAAGAGGATGGTAGAAAGTGCACCACAGTTTAAAAAATAGGTGGGAAGATTGCAAGAAATGGGTGCAGAAGTTTGAGAGATGAAGTGGCTTAATGCTGCAGATGGAAAGGTGTTCTTTCAACCCCTCTGCACAGACAGAGTCTGCTTTGAGTAACTTGAATTTAAATTCAACTGGACCTTGAAAGCAAAACAGCAGTTGTCAGAGTGGTCCTGGGTTCTACAGTTAAATGATGTCTTTTCCATCACCCAGTAATTCAGTTCCTTCTCCCTTATGTATCCTCATTTACCTTTACACACAGAATATACACTTGCAGTTTTAGCTCTTACTTGTGTGATAGAATTTCCATTTCTACCTGTCTGCTCAAGGTTTCTTCATGTCTGTCTTAAGCATGCAAGACTGGAACCAGTAACAAATCCACATGGAAAAGCATGTCACTTTATTTTTAAAAAATGTGTTTCCCAGAAAGCCCTACATTTGCAAGCATAATGACAGCTCTTTCTTCCTAGCACCTTTCATGCAAGCATGCACTGTCTTCATAAGAGTTTCTGATTGCATCGTAATTCAAAAGAAATAGGATGTAACTATCCATTAACTTGATTTTTATTTTTTGTCTAAGCTACTGAGAGCCATTACTTGTAGCTCCAGAGCAACAGCTGATTTATGAGTTTAACTTCTATGTAAATATTAGTGATATTCAGGTCATTGGAGATGCCAAATTTATTCTCTTGTGTTTCCAGATTTACCAGAGATGCTGGTTAGTATTCAAAAAAGCTTCAAGCAAAGGGCCAAAGAGGCTGGAGAAATTCTCAGATGAACGAGCTGCTTACTTTAGATGCTATCACAAGGTAAGACTTGGTAATATGGTTGTTTCTCAAACTTGTTCCTACATAGAGTCAAGAATAAAATCTGAAGTTGTCATGTATTAATTGGCCTGAAAATTGGAACTTTTTTTACTATTGAGGTCCTAAACCCACTTGTATGTTCCTTCATTCGGTAGAGACAGAGCAAGTGTTCTATTTTCTGCTTTGTAGCAAACATTTTGCTAAGCTAATAGAAAATTACTTTATTTTTAGAGAAGATACCCTTTTCTTTCCTTAGCCCGTTAAAATCAGAGCTGAAATACTTTGCAGTGACTACTACTTTGTAATTACAGTAGCAAATATCCGAGGTAATGTGTGAATTCAAAAATCTGTGTACTTGGAGGTTCCCATTTCACTAGGATTTTGCATTTGTGGAGGACAGTAGACAGCTACAGATATGAAGGGCAACATGCAAATTTTTTGTGCAATGATGATGTGGAAACATCTGCTAAATTCACCAGTATAAAAGAATGAAGTTTTTCCCTCTAATCCCTTCTCTGGAGTTATGTGCACATTTCATACTTGTCTGAGATTTTACATGTGTAATTCTCCTGGGCATGGAGATGAAAATAAGAAACCCTTTAATTTATAATAATTGTTGGCAAAATCTTAATATATTAGAAGATTAGGAATTATGTGCATAAATTCCTAGGAGTGGGCGAGCACAGCTCAGCTTGAGGCTGATCTGCACTTACTCACTTTGACGTACATTTGGGAGGAAATCTTGAGGGAATACTGAATCTGAATTCAGACTTGTCTGTCTACATGCTGTGTAATTTGTAATTCACTGGTCATAAAACCTGTGGCTATTTGTAATAAGTCATGCCCAGAAATAGTTCTTTCAAATTGATATTAAGCAACTTTCAAAAGTAATGAGAAGTGGATTTTTTGTTTCATTTGATGTGTGTGAGGGTTGCGCGGTGTGTACAAGACAATTTCCAGCTTTGTGTGAAATGTTACATTTATATTAGTATGGCTCTGTCAATTATTCATGCAAATCTGTATTTCTTCCATTGTGTTATTATGTTATATCAGCAACACATGCTGACTTGAAGTTCAGATTAGGTAACGGATATGAAATCCGTTATGAGGCTGGATTTTTTTCTCTCTTTTTCAAGAAAATCTGTAGGTTAACACTTACTTATATGTAACCTAACAGCAGTTTCCTACAGGAAACACCCTACAGGATCTGCAGACTAAAGCACCATAGAAAGTCCCACTAGCTTTGAGGGATTTTTAGGTTTAAGTCAAGCTTAGTCTATAGTCAACAGTTACTTAATGTTAAACTATTGCTTCTTCTATAACTTTAGTATCTGGATTTCTCAGGTAGCTAATTTGACAAGAATAAACAATGGTCAAACTCCACAATCGGTCACTTTTGGAGGAGTAAAACAGACTGGAATGCAGGACACTTGGATGTAGTGTGCACTCCTGAAAGCACTGATTCTGGCTGGAGTGAGCTGACAGATTACATCCTAAGTCTCCTTTCCAGGAACTGGAGGGTGGTGTCTTGGGGTCTGAGTCTTACACTGAGTGTACTTGAGACGATCAGTCTGAGCTTCTGTGGGTTTTGGGGTTTTCTTGGTGTCTTGGACCTGCTGAGCTAGACTGCCAGCTCCAGTACTCTGAGCCCTTCCCCTAAACGTCTGTATGCTTCAGGTCCCAGATATGTAGACCCAAATTATGGGATGTAGTGCTGAGCTTTCTGCCAGAAAGCCTGTAGTCCTGTATAAAATGGAGAGAGATCTCTTCCCAGCACTGTGCCAGCCTGGACACTGTGGACAAGCTTTCTACAGTGGGGTGCAGACAGGCTGGACGACTGGGCAGTGATCTCCCTGCCATTTGTGGGAGCAACTCTGGGAAAATTGCCATCAGCATTTGTTCTCCACGTTTATCACTCCTCTTTGCCTCTGTAAATGAAGCTGTGCTAACCAAGTAGAGCAGTTTAAATGTGATTGCCCAGGACAGTGGCTTGGCACTTACACAGTGTTGCTATTTGGCAGTAGGGCTCTGCAGTGTCCCCATTTTTTCACTGTGATGGTAAATGAGGCTGTCTTCTAGTTCTAGAACATATACGTCAGCTATACTAGCTGATGGGCCCTGTTTATTTTTAACGAACCTTTCTGAAAGGAAACTAATGAATATTAAATAGCATTTTCTGGCTAAAATGTGTTAACTTACAAAGAGCACAGGTGGATAAAAATGAGTTTCTTTTTTAAATAAGCTTTGAAATGTGAGAAATTCTAAGGTGGTGAATGATGCAGCTTCTAACAGTATTAAATATGAGGTGTTGAAAAAGGAGAACATGTCACTGCTGCTCTATACCACTCTATAGTTGAACTGATTCTTATAAAAAGCATAGCTAGTTATTGATAAAAAAACCCAAACCCAAACAGTATGGCAGAGTCTTCACTAACACTCCTTATCGCCTGGTTTTGGCATATAATATTAATGGGACTTTGGTACTCCAGACATCATCCAGAGGTCTAGGATAGTCATTGCTGTTGTCTTGATACACATTTGGTCAGCGAGAGCAGCTGTTGTAATAACAGTTTGATGGTGTGTAGAGGCTTTTCTGTGACTATTCTAATTCTGTCCTGGGCAGAAGGCTGCTTCTCGCTGTCTCTGACAATAAAGCTAATCCTACAAATGAGAAACCGAGCCAGTCCTGCGAACATGTCAAGTGTCACTGTGTCATAAGCTTGTGGTAATGAATCTAAGGACAAATGCAGTTCAGTCTGATAGATAGATGATACTGTAAGAGGAAAAAACCTCACTTACAGATTACCAGCATTTCAGAAATATGGTCGTTAACTTCCTACCTGGGTTCTGAAGTGATTCTCAAATGCTGCTGAAAGCAGCATCAGATCTAGAAAACTGAGGAGCCCCCGCTCACCCCATCAATCTCAGGAAAGGTTTAATTCATCATAAAACTGTAAAGGGTAGAAAAAGAAAAATGATGAATGGAGCTAATTTTTCAATAGCACCTGCCTCTTTCACTGAAGTGTTAAATTGTTGCATTTTGCTACTTTTTTTTTTTTTTTTCTGTGATGAATTAAAGTGCAAATGTTACTTCAATTTATTAGTGGAAAGAGGTTGTCCAGAGCATTTGTTCTGTTGGCACCATGGTGGTACCAGTCACCGGAGCTGAGTTGCTGTGGTCTGAGACCATAAATACCTCCTTGGTGCCTTTATCCAGTCAAGGTCTCTCCTTTATCTATCTGAAGTCTGGGTCACAGCAGTGTTTCTGAGGTGTCTCAGTGGTGTTTCTGTTATAATGGGGGGGTCCAATTTATTCATGTTTGAATGCATCATGTATGTGTCCTCTTCTGCAGCCCTGCACCAGGGGCTGAATTTTGACATTCTTGCCACTGGAAGTTTAAAACAACAAAAAAAAGCGTACTTTTTTTGTATAATATTGACCTTTAAATACTTTCTAATCTTGTTCTATTTTTTTATGAGTGGAAAAGTTAAAGTGTCCTAAAGTACAGGTCATCTGTAGCTTATGAAGTGAACTGGAAATTTGCATACACAAAGCAAATTGCCCACTTAATTCATTTGGTCCCACAAGGGAGAGAAAATAATTAGGATCCAGGCTACACAATCTACACAGAGTTGCCTTTCAGGTAGCTGTCTAGTTTTCACTTGTTAAATGTAAATAATCAACCACAAATTACCATATACTTTAACAAAATAGTATTGGAGGAAGGAAGAAATTCTTATTTCTCCAAGTGACTTTTGACTTTGGAGTGTGCCAGAAGAATTCTTAATATTCCAGTGCAAAACCAGCTAATTGCATATTGCTGACAGGAATATACTGTTTCCTTGAGGGGATCTAAGTTTTAATCCGATTGTATTAATCTCGCCTTGAAACAGCAGAAGTAATTTAAACAGTCTTTCAGTCTAGTTATGGAATAATCCATTTGGAAAATTGAATTGTGTAATTTGTAATTGTTTTCCAGGGTTGCTAATGCAAAACTGTATCGGTAGCAAATTAAATGTTTAAAGTATGACCACTCTGCTAATAACTGGCTGTTAAACATTTATTTTAATGAATACTATCACTTACTATGAATGAAATGTCTGGTTTGCAGCTTTAAAAGAATTAAAGTAACTTGTCAGGATATTTTGGTATCTTCACTATAATGCCCTACAGCGAGGCTCATTGCAAGTCTGTGAGGCAGGTACATGTCCTTCCGTATGAAAGGACATACCTTGTGCATGGGTCCACCGATGCTGTGAGTGAAGGAGCAGCCTCTGAGAGTGATGGTAAAAACTGAATCTCTAAATCTCATTGTTTTTCCTGGCTTTATTTTCTTTGAATAAACCAGTGTTGGACTACAGCGGGGCTATGGATGGCCAGTGCGTGCAGTTCTGTATGTGAGCAAGTGAAAACCAGCAGCTGCTGATTTTTCCCACTGAAGAAAGGGAGATAAAGGCATGGCTGTAGAATTTATTTGTGTATATGTTTTAAAAACTATATAAAATTTAATACGTTATGTATACTTAGTAAGTTAGATATGTACAGGCAATCTTATAAGCAGGACTAGGCTGGAATTGCAGCAGTGGCAGCAGCATTTTCCATTAAGCGTTCCCCTGTCATATCCTGGGAAGTGTTCTACCTGTATTCATCATGGGGGGAGTTTTCAGGAAGCCAGGACAGAACCATGAAGTCCTTAATTAAGATTAAAACACAAGATAGTTGAAAACCATTGAATGTAGCAGTTGTGTAGGCAATAAATATACTCTCCTGTGTTGTGCTCTGAAAGGCTACCCATATTTGAGAATTATGTACTAATTCAAACAATAGTTTGAATGCTAAAGACCATTTTTAATAAACTGTGTGTTTGACATGTTTTTGAAGGGAGTGGGAGAAATGGAAAAATTTTTGCCTGAGTGATCTGGACAGGGTGAAGCTCTGTCTGCTTGTACTGTTGGTTGAGAAATGAATGATTAATCCCTGTTCTTGGTTCAGAACTCTCTTACCACACAGCTCTGCAAGTATTTTAGATTTTAATCTAAAGAAAGGTGTTTCAGTTATATGGGTTGGCATCTTAGCATAAAGGAGGCTTGAAACTAAAGGGGAGGGAGAAGTGTGCAAAGGGAGGTCTTTAACCCCTAACAGAATATTCTTCTTGTGATTTCTCTGTTAATACTGTGTTAGGTCTGAGATCTGTGGTTTATCCACCTTTTTAGAATTAAGTTTATACATGTACTTTACTTACTAATCTTGGATAAATAAAACACATGAATTAAACTAACCATGAAAACACTGTTTTTCAAGAGCCTGGCAGAAGGAGAGTTATTTAAAAAATGCAAAAAAAGAAAACTTCAGCCTCAAATATGTGCAGGTGTTTGGTGTCTGCTCCTGACTCCTTTCCAAAAGCGCGGTAGAGGGGATGTTAGCAGCCTGCCACTTCTTGAGTGTGAATTTGGTGCATATGTGCCAGACAATTTGAACCATCTGTTGCACAAGGGTGAGCAACAGGAAGGCTATTTAGACACCTGGGATAATGATGGCATTTTGAAGCACCTTGCTGGGTGACACAGCAGGTCAAATACCAAGTGATCTTCACACGATTTCTCCCTCAGGAGTGCAGGTACACTGTTGAGCCTTGGCAGCAGGAATAGCTTCCTGGCTGAAGCTGGATCTTGCCCAAAGGGACAATTACCATATTGAAATACCTCTGAACCTCTGAAAGGTGAAAGTTCAGCCCCAAAAGGAAGAGAGGGCAGCTGCTTGTTGAGTATATTTTTGCCAGACATAAAAATCAAGTGCGGCAAGGTTTTGTCCAGGACAAAAGTCATGCATGAGCTGAAAGACTGAATTCAGGCGACTCTTCTGCATGCGATCGCTTGTGCCACTGACTTCAGAGAGTCCCAGAGTGCCAGATTTTGTCCGTCTGTTAATCTCCCTGTGTCTGATAGGTCTGGTACTGAAGAAAAACTTAGTCTGAAACTGTCTGGGAAGAGGCTAGAGTGTGTGCATATTACTGTAGACATTTGGACCTGGGTCAGAGGTCAGAATTGGGGGCTACCTGTCTGTCACACTTCAAAGTGAGATGCTTTGGCGTCAGCTTGTGCAGCTCAAAAGAAGCAAATGCCATCAGGAAATCTTCAGATGCATGTGAGGACTTTCAGACCGTGCTCTGTGAAATACCATTATACGAGAGCTCTCAAGCAGTCAGTACAGCACAAAATAATCCAGGAGCTGCCAAATGTTATAGCTAGCATTTCTCCGAATACAAATACCCTTTTTTTTTTTCCCAGTTTAGAGCAAAAACGTGAGTTACAAAGGATTTGATGATCAGTGAAATTAATGACACAATACTGTTGATTTCAGTATTTTTTCAAGCTATCACCCAAGAAATGATATCACCTGCAGTTCTGTTTGACCATGCTGTAAGCCAGGTCTCTTGGAGTGTGTTTTTGGTACATGACTGCTGCGCTTTGCAGTGCAGTGAGTCTGCAATCAGTCGAGGTGCAAGGCGTTTCCTAGAAGCACCTGACTTAACGCACACTGCTGCAGGGTGTAGACTTACGCTGGGTGTCTGTTCTGTCCCTTCTCCCAGGATACAGCACTCAGAGGTAGGGTGAGGTGATGAGGAAGGGACTTAGCCTAGGCCTTTATAAGCACATTAAAAAAAATAATCCTCCTTTTAATTAAGTTGTTCATGTTCACCTCGTCTCTGTAACCCTTTTTCCTTCCTCCCTTCTGTACACCCACCCTGCAGACCCAGGGAAAAGCCCTTCCGTCTGAGTTGCCCTTGCATTAACACTCAGGTCAGTGGCATACTCGTGTGCTCTCTATCTTCATCCTCTGCTCTTATGTTGACTTAGGGAGAGTTTTCACTTAGAAAGATGAGTTAAGGGCCGGTTGATACCCCAGCAAAGCAGAATAGACCACTGCGAGTACTGCGAAGGCGATAGATAAGAGAATAAATAATGGCTTGGTTAACCTGCATTGTCTTCTTCATAACACTGTATGCTTAGAGGGAGTACAGTAATAAAAAGCAAATGGAGATGAAGGCATATTCAAATGAAAACAAATTTTTCTGTTCAGAAGGATGAACTTTGGGATTTCAAGCATGAGTTGTTTCTTGCTAAATGTCTATTGGAATATATAACCCTGCATTTGAGATTACAAAGAAGTACTTTACTGCAGTAACTAACTGGCTTTTGAGAGGAATTTATGATAAGAAGGAAAAAATTATTGCTATTCTCAGCTCCAAAACAATGATGCCATTATTTTCATGCTTTTTTTTTGTATTTAGTTGTTTCAAAAGGGAAATGCAGGAGTTGCAAGTTATGCTGTCATGAGGTCAAGTCACCCAGCCACCATACTTCTGGACACCTTGAATTTTGCACAACTCCCTAATGGTCCACTGAAGTGACTGTAGCAAAAGTGGCTGCCCTCACTCGGGAGGAGAAGTGAGATTGCTACGCTGGGCCACAGGGTGGAGGAAGAGCTGCTGTGGTGTAACTTTTGGTGGAACTTCTCTTGACTGGGAGACCTAAAGAAGGAAAATTCTTGGTTGCAAGGCATGTCTGTGGCTTCCATCATACTCTTGTGTGCTGGGTAGATCTTGTTGGAATGACCAGTTGCTTCTGGTGTGAAGCCCTACACTGGAGGGAGACCACAGGTATCCAAGATATTGGCAGGAGTAAATCTCACCCCCCATGACTGGGTTCAGAGGTGATGGCAGTCCTAGAGTCTGCTTCAATGTGGTTATGACACGTAAGCAACAGTGCAAGGCTGGAAGCATTTGGGTGGGTAGGGGTGAGCTGGAGATTGGAGTGTGGAGACTGGAAAGTACAGGATGGCTCTGGTAGTACAGAAATTAGAGGAAATGGGTGATGGATACTCTGTGCCAGGGATGCGGAGACTCCAGGAGCTCATGTAGGGAGATTGGCCAGTAGTTGCAGTTTGCAGCCCTAATGCGGATAAAACATGGCAACCTGGGGGGTAAAGCGTGGATGCTGGGAGCGGTGAAGGTAAGATGTACAAGGTTTGAGTCATAGTAAAAGAAACAGCAATCAAAAATGTCTCTCCTTTACTGTAGGCAAAGAAAATGTTTTAATCTTGTCCTTCTCACGTTCCCAACAGTGTTATGCTCCCATCTGGCCTGGAGGTGCATGACTTGGTCTGAACGCAGGGTCATTAGTGAAACTGTTTGGGTTGGTTGGTTGTTTTTTCTTTCCCAGCCCTGTGCTGTAGTTAGCAGCCTCCCTCTTGGTCAAGTGTCCTTGGCCTCCCTCGCTGGGATGTAGGGTGTCTCCCTGCCCAGGGCTGAGGCAGCATGTGCTACAGTCACCAGGGGCTGGCGGGGGGCATGGCCAGCAGCCAACCAGTGGGTACTTCTGAGCCTCCTAACTGCTGAAGGGGCTTGTGGCTCCTGAGTCAGCAAGGAGAGGCGGTGTGCTGTTCCCTGACTAGTATAAACCTTTCATGATCTCACTAAGCCCTGTCACAGCATCCTCAGGATTCATCACGCTAGAGACAATGACTGGGATATCCAGCAGTAGGAGTGTGACACGCCTGATTTTAAGAAATTAGCTTTCCATTAGGACAAATCCTAGATAGCTAAATGATTCATTACCAAAATGTATGGCTGTGTTCTGCTTCTGCTAACTTTTGTACTCATAGGTACAAAACTTCATTAGTACATTCACTTGCAGAAAATGTAAATGTGCTCAGTATAAATGTCAAGGTAGTTGCTGTCCTGAATGAAAAAGTCTAGCTCTTTTTTTCTTGCATTTGAGTTTTTTCTTGGCGTTTGAGAAAAATATATGAGAGTTGAACTTGGCATCTGGCAATTTGTGCTTGACCTGTCATGTTCTGGGCACGATGGGAATAGGTTATGACAGATTTGTCATATTTAACAATGAGTTTGTCAGTGCCTTGTTAGCACTGGGGGATGTGCTTCCATCACAGGATTTCCTGGAAAAGTAAAAAATGCTCATGCAAAATTAAGCACAATTAGG
The DNA here is from genome assembly GCF_047716275.1 of Strix uralensis. Classification (NCBI taxonomy): domain Eukaryota; kingdom Metazoa; phylum Chordata; class Aves; order Strigiformes; family Strigidae; genus Strix; species Strix uralensis. The sequence continues at coordinate 7,530,280 of NC_133989.1, read as the reverse complement.
AAGTCTCAGTTTTGACACTTCTCAAAATCTCGAACCTGGAGGCTATAAAAACCTGAGTTCTAAATTTGACAGCTGTGCAGAAGGTTGGGTGTGTTCCCCATGGGATGTTCCTTCCATTATTTCCTTCTGCTACTGCCCATAAAATGAGTTTCCAGACATTGTATCTGTTATTTATTTTTATTTTGGGGAGACGTTGCCCACAAACTGCTCTTTGTTCCTTGAATTCACAGTAAGATTACTTTTTCGGGGGTCTTGCTTGAAAATTTGATTTTTGGCTGTGTGTTCTCCCATGTTGGAAGAGAATGGGCAATAAATTGACTCCAAGAAGAAAGTGATTTAGGATGAAAGGCCAGAGATGCAGCGGGTGTGCTGGTGAACCCAAGATGCTGTAGAGGAGCAGTTTCTGTTGCTGGACCCTACAACACTGATACTTTTATACACTTTATACTTCCTGAGTCTTGTCTATAAGACAGTTGCTGCATTTCTTTGTTTAGAGTTGACACAGTTTGATATGAGACTATTCCACAGAACTAATGACACCAAAGTAGTGAAGTTGTTAGGTTGTACAGCTTTGGGAACATTTCTGTTAAATTCCCTCTCTTTCTCTCTCCCTTCAAGCCCTACCATGTAAAAAAAATCAGTGAAATGTTGTCTGATAATGAATATTTAAATATAAATTCTTGATTTCCTGCCTGGGTGTTAGCTTTTATATTACAAGGAATTTAAATAACGAAAAGTTCCTCCTCAGTCAAATTTAGGAGTGTTACTTATCATTGTGAGGGTGAAAAGTGGATGTTAGAAATATGAAGCAACTGTGGTCTGTATTTACTAAATCTGTATACAAGGTAACAGATACATATTTATTTTTTTGGTGTGAAAGCTGTTTTTCCAATCAATTTTTGGCAACCAAGTAACAGAAATCTGTGTTTACAAGTCTGTGAAGCTTTAAAAAGCTTTCTAATAACTAAAACTGTGGTTTTATTTTTTTTTAAGTGGACCATTCTAACAAATCCTCAACTTTCCAACAAAAAATAGTTTACAGAGCAGCTTTTCACCAGTCTTAGAGTTTTGTCCTCCATGATGAAAACTGTACTGGAACTGGACTTGCTCCTCCAAATGGGTGAATGCTTTAGCTTTTTATCTTCACCTCTCTTTGCTTCTGCTACATCAGGTTGATCTTTCTCATGTCCTTCATGTAAATATTTGTCAAAATGGAGTGAGTTTTGATTCTACCTGCCTCTTGGCTAAAATGCTATTCAGATGATGTTGCACTGAAGCTCACCTGCACACAAGAGAGAACTGAAGGTTGTGGCTGCTTCATCATCCAGGGTCTTCAAGTTGCTTGTCTAAGGTGATTCGTGTCAAGGCTCCATTTCTTTAAGAGCAATCATAGGCATGTTCATGCTCTCTCCACTTTTCTCCGTCTTTTTCAAGATGATATAATTCTTTTATCTCCTTCTCAGTCAATAATGGATATATAGTTTTTCAAGCTCATAATTAAAACGACAAATTGTGCTTTTTCAGGTCACAGAACTCAATAATGTGAAGAATATATTACGAATGCCAAAAAGCACAAAGAAGCATGCAGTTGGGATTTATTTTAATGATGACACATCAAAAACCTTTGCTTGTGAGTCAGGTGGGTAAAATGGCAACGCACATTAGAAAACACAAGAGCATTAATTGTAAAATTATAAATGTATTATACCTACACACAGACTTTCTGGGCATTTATACAGAACTTGAGGCCGATGAGTGGTGCAAGGTGCTGCAGATGGAGTGTCTTGGAACACGAATTAATGACATTAGCCTTGGAGAGCCTGACTTGTTGGCATCTGGAGTAGAGAGGGAGCAGAGTGGTAGGTACATAAATACTGACCTTTTAAATCTCTAATTGCATTATTTTGAAGTCTTTTGGACTGTGCATTTGAACATCGGAAATAAGTTGGAGCAAAATTGTTTTTCCAAGCTCTCCTTCCTGTTTTGTGGGGATTGTTTTTGTTTGTTTGGGATTTTTTTGGCTTTTGGGTTTTTTAATTGCTACCAAAGATAGTAAGTCAGGTAACTAGAATTATTTTGGAGTAGCACTTTTCTTTCTCAGACAAGTTAGTTGCTCTTGGAGATGGGGACTATCTTTTGTTGTGTGTTTCCTTGTATGATGCCGGTACAACAGTTTCAGTCTGTGACTGAGGCTGTTTGGCAGCATTGTAAAGCAAATAATAAATAATAGTAATTGCATGCAGAACCTGAGCCCATGGCTACTTCACTTTCCTATGCAAATTAACTAATTACATGCACAAATGCAATTGCAATGTATTTATTCATGAACACAACTTTGTTAATTGTTTGCAAATATCAGGATTATGATGGTGCAGTTCTCTTCAGTCTGTGAATGCACACACAAATATTTGATGCCCTTTGAGTGCAGCATTCTGACTGCCCCAAACATGGAGTTTATTGAGTTACTGGAAGGAATAGTCTCTGTTTTTGAATTAATTGTCCTAAGTGGAAATAAGATCTTAAATTAGAGATGGAAAATAGGAAATTCCTTTAATGACTTGCACATTTAATGGGCAGGGATTTTAGACTAACCTTTTGTTTTTCTCCCAGAGAGATTCAATGTGTATTTGATGCCATCCCCTAATTTAGATGTGCATGGGGAATGTACCTTGCAGATAACATTTGAGAATATCTGTCTTTGGGACATCCAGAATCCCAGAGTAAAACTCATCTCTTGGCCATTAAGCGCCCTCCGACGCTACGGGCGGGACCCATCTTGGTTCACATTTGAAGCAGGGAGGTAGGTGTGTGTTTGCTATATTGTGTTGCTTTCCTTGGTGGTGCTGGGTGGTGCTCTGGGCCACTTCCAAAGGTTGTTGAAGGACACGAGAGCTTATCTACAGAGGGTCTGTAGCCTCTCATAAAAGAAAATATTCTTAAAAATATTGAAACAAATACAAAACCAAATAAAAAACCCTCCTAATCCCAGGTTGCAGCTTGAATGGAAGCAGTTATCAAAAGTGCCTGAGGATGGGGGTGGGAGACCTGAAGTATCCCAGGGTATTGCAGGGTGGAGGCTGACAACATTGTATATTACTGTATAGGGTTGTTCTTAAATAAAGCTATATATGAGCCACAGAATTGGATGGACAGATCTGGGGAGAAAGGGTGAACATCATTCCAGAATCTGTACAATGTGGGCCTTTGGCGTTCTGTACTAGGAGAAGTGAATTTTGAAGTTGAGAGCAGCAAGTGCCAAGATGTTTCCCAAAAGCAAACTAAAGTAATGGAGAAGGGACTCCTGTTTTCCAGTGATTATATTCCTGTTTTCCATCTTTTTGACAAATGGATTTATAAGAAATTTGAATGCAATTCCTTACTTTAGAGATGTTGTTCTGTATTGCTTCCTGCAGCTCAGTCTTAATGAGCTGAGTCTTTGGCTGAAGTTGGAACACTTGTTTACTGAACTAAACTATCAAATCCTTTCTAAGGGATATGGATGCATTATTTTAGATAAGCATATTAAAGAATTACAATAGTAAAAGAGAAACAGATCATACAATTACCTTATCTGGAAAGGAAAGAGGCGTTTAAATGTCCGTCCTCCACATTGCTGCAGAATTTGGTCCTCTTTGGGGCGGGAAGGATACATTTTTATTTAGCTGATCATGTGTAAGCCATGATAGGATCATGCAATTGGGATGCTGAGGATATGTATTTATTGTTTCAAGTGGAAGACAAAACTCTGCAAAACTCATTACAGGCAGTGTTAAAAGTCTGAAAGGGGAAGACAAATTAATCCTACCTGGCACAGATTCTAGATAGGGTCTAAATATTTAAAATCTGGTTCTTGTGCACGAACTCTCTAGAGCTCAAGCATTTGTGATAGATCAGTGGTACTTAGCTGAGTCCCTGTTCGGCAAGAGCAATGCAAACGTCAGCTAAAATAGTAAGATTGGACCAGGCCTGCTAAGACCTATATGCGAAGACTTTTACATAACTTCATTCCAACCTTTTTTTTGTTACTGCTTGTGCAATAGCACTTCTAGAGCTGCATGGTAAAGTTTTGCTTGTTCATGGTGACCTGTAAACTTAAATCTCACACGTGGATCTCATCTGTCCTTGCTTTGGCAGGATGTGTGACACAGGAGAAGGACTATTCATCTTTCAGACCAGAGATGGGGAAGCAATCTATCAGAAGGTTCACTCGGCTGCTTTGGCCATAGCAGAACAACACGAGCGTTTGTTGCAGAGTGTGAAAAATTCAATGGTACGGCTGCTTGTTATGCTTGTTATTTTGCCCGGGGCACCAGTGAACAATATGTTTCTTCAATGTGATTTCAAGTTTTGATTCACAGATAGTAAGCAGTCTGATTATTGCTCTTATTAAGTTCTGCTTGATTATAATATTTAGGGTAATACACATGACTGGGGATGCTTTTCAAGAATCAAAACAACAGGGAAACTTATAGTCCTTGATTTTTGCATTTGCAAAGCTATCAATAAGTGTGAATTAATACAAAGATGACAACCTCCTGTCAGTGCGCATTCATATTAGGTTCCTTTGATTAATCAGCATCATGAGTTTGTCTGGAAGCATTTCTCTTCAATCTATTTGCAAAATGTTGTGGCTCATGCTCAGTTTTTCATTTGCTAATTGATGTCTGCACTCCAAGGATGTTTTGGAAAGAGTCATATGGTTCAGATTAGACTATGGGGGAGGACTAGATGTTTGTCTGATCTCTCAGTGGATGTCTGTTTTCCACAAGTGCTTTTTGTATCTAAAAGTTGTTTTATGACACACGTGACTGGTAGGTAACATACAGATTGAGAAAAGGTAGCGTGGGATCTTCAAAAGCATTATGTCTGAGGAAGGCAGTTTTATGTCACTTGCATCTAATGTGTTTCAGGATCTTATTAACTTCTAATTTTTTTTTTTGGTCATGAAGCCTGTAGAGTGAAAAGGAATGTTCTGTTTATCCCATATCACAGTTGGTCTCTACGCTCCAGGACTCACAGGGTGACCCTGGCTGCAAAGTTAGTATCCTGAAGATAACAGGCTTTCTGGAATATATAAAATACCTGGAGTGGACAACTGTGGAAGAACTTGGCTATAAACAACATCTCTATTCCAGGCAGTAGTAATTGGTTTATGTAATCTGCAACAAGACTTACATCCTTCTCTTATTGTAAACATAAGTGCTGCTGTTACCCACATCCATGTCTAATCCTTTCAGTAATTCTACTAACATCTTGTTTTCAGGGATAAGTTGTAGTGATGAATTATCCCAGTATTAACTGGATGACCCAGCTGGGATGAAACAGAAAATGCCATTACTACTCATGGAAAGTTAAGAAAAGATGAGAGTGGATGTTGAGGGAATGGGGAAGGGAACAAATTGCCTTAAGTACTTGTATTTCTTTTTGTTCTTCCACTTTCTTGGACTTGAGACAGAATGCAAACCAAATGCATGATAGGAAAGTTATTTTTCTTAGTAACAGTCCAATGAGGAGGAGCAAATGAGGAGAGGAGGAGCAACAGGAAACTTCCCAAGTGTCCTGACCAATGTTGTGGCCTGGATAACTGATTGCTTCAGCTGAGCACACAGGCAAATGGGTAATTCTGTTGTTTGTAGAGCAAGTGGGATAACTGAAATGGGAAGGTGAGGAAAATTCAGGTCTGTTTTTATGTGGGTCATGCAATGTCTTTACTTTGAACAGGAAAGGGACTAGTTAGTGTTTTACATACATATATATATATGTATATATTTCACACTATAAATAGTGTGATATACCAGTGTTCAGTTGATGCTACTCTGTTAACTTCTGGCTGGTGTCATTACAGTGTGGTCACTCTGTAAAGCCCGTATCTGTGAGGTTGAAGTACTAACTCAGAGCCTTTCTTGTGACAGCCTTTGCCCTGGGTCCATTTAGAACATGCTTTTCCCAGCACCTCCAGGTTCACTAGGAAGAGCTTGACACTTTACTTGCTTGCTTTCAAAAACTTTAGAACTAGCAAGTGAACTCTGCAGCCAGCAGCACTAGTATTTTTCCCTTTCCCAGCAAAGGGAATCATCTAACACCATCTTCGCTGGTTTTGACTTTTGTTTAAAACCAAGAGCCTTTTAGTTTTAGTTAATTAAGGGAGTTCTTGTTCAAAGATATCCAAAATTATCTAAGATGAGACAGATGGGTAGATGATACAAGTATTCAACAGTAACTAAATTAAGCAGATTAAAATTAATCTAGGCTAACTCAGCATAACTAGCTAACATTTGTAGCCCACCGGGATCAAAAGTGATTGAGTAACCCGAGTTCTGTAACCACAGTGAATAAGCTTACAGGCAATTTCGTATTTGTTGGTTTTACATTTATGGAAGAACATCTTTAATAGATGATGTCTGATGCTGTACTGTAAAATTTCCGTCTTACAAGTGCCATTAGCAACAGATGCACAGTTGCTATAGATTTCAATAGAGAGCAGCTGCACAACCTCTAAAAGTTTTTTCATGAACACTGTGTCCAACCACAACCCCTAAATCTAATTTTATAGACCCTAGAGTGCTAAGTGGGGGATAAGAACATATTCCTGGTGAACTGAAAGTCCTGTAATTTAGTAGCAGAATATAATTATTTCAGATGATTCCATATGCCTCTGAATATGACTTTCCCAAGTCTGTCATAGAAACGTTATCTGGTTCTGAAATACACGGTGAGACTCTGGGGTTCAAGGATAGTCCGATTTAGAAGTTTAGGCAGAGGATCGTTATATCAGTGTAGAACTTGGGTGGCTTATTTTGCTGATTACAGAATATTTGTAAAGGACATATTTGTTCAGATTGATTGATTTACCCTGTATTTTTCTTCTGCTTTTGAACGTCTCAACAAGGAGTTCACTTTAGATGCTTGCACTTCATGCTTGGCTGTCTATATTGTTTCTATCTCCAAGAATTATTTATCCTGGGTGAGTTTTTGTATTAGTGAAGCTTGAGCTATTATCTACAGAAAGGGTATTTAAAAGAAGGCATTAGGAGATATGGTTGGTGAGAAATGAAGTCCTGACCACTGCTACATCAGTGACGTGATTATCCAAGACTGATGTGAAGATGGTATTAAGCTACCTGAGGGCTCCTGGAGCCTGCGTAAAAAAAAAAAAAAAGGAGTTGAATGTCCCATGCTGATAGAGCGAAATAAAGCTGCCAAGTACTGTTGAGAATGTGGGCTATAATGTGTCTGTCACCTCCCTAGCAGTCGCTCTCTTTATATTACAGTATGTTGGTTCAGTTCGTGACTATAACTGGCTCTGGCTCCTGAAATGCCTGTGGAAAATTGATGCGATAGTGGTTCCTCAGCTGGGAACCTCACCCTGACACTTTCTGTTAATGTGCAGTTGCTTTCCTCTGAGGTCTGAGCATGTGTTGACCAGAGTCTGTGACACTTTCACAAGTGGGTTTCATTTATTTTCCTTTTCAGTGAATTCAAAGATCCCTTCCTTTTCTCTTTTAAAGGGAAGAAAGAGCTGGCTTTGCTAGTGATGCATGAAGGCTTTCTGGTCGTTTGGTAACTCTTCTCATCCAGCTGTCTCTTTCCTTTCGCTTTTGCATTGTCAGACAATAGAAAGAAAATATCTATTCAAGTTATATTTTCATGAGTATTTGGTTGCCATGAAAACTGACAGGAGCAGTGCTGTGACTTGACTACCGTCATTTACGCCTGGTCTCAGTTCACACTGCTTTAAAAAAGACATTACAACTTGACATCTCACTAAGAACTAATAACAGTGAACTTCCCACTTTTGGCAGCTAAAGCTCAGTACTTCATACAAAGATATTATCAGCCAGTTTACCAACAGCCTTCCCTGACTCTTCAGGTGTGCACTTTGCACTTGATCCATCTGACGTGCCTCCGCCCAGGCTGGAGCCTGCTATGAAGTCTGTGCATTTCCATGGAGATTCATAATTAAGAGTGGAAATGGTTCTCACTAACTTTTGAAATAAGAGGAGAATATTGAGTATTAGTGTGAGATGAATAGTAGTCAAAATGGCAGGAATAAGATAGTGCACTTTAATTTCTGAAGTTGTTTCTATTAGTTTACCATTCTATAGTTTTGCTGTAATGAATTTAGCAAATGTTTCTTAAACAATTATCCTTCTAATTGATTTTGATTGATTATATGAATTTGCTTCACTGGGAAGAAAATCCCCTCAAAAACACAGTGAGTGCAATCTTCTCCAGCTGGGGATCTCAAGAAGGTTTACCTTGTGCAAGTTGTTCTGCAAAATCTTTGAAAATTGGATGGTCCAGCCTGAGAAAACCAACGAAACCTAACAAATCTTAAATCATCTTCCTTTTTGAGCCATGTTCACAGCTAATTTGAGAAGAATGTTGGAGTGTGTGTGTGGCTTCTATGTTTTTTGGGGGGGAGTGTGGAAGTTTTTTTTTTCTGCTTGCTTGTTTATTTGTGTTAGTGGGTTTTTTTTTTTTTTTAGCACTACTTTTAAATGTCTTTAATTTATAATGCAATTTGGCCAACTTGTTAAGGTGGGGTCCAAGAAAGAAAATACTTAATCTTTCTTCCCTGAGCCCTCAGGACTTCTGGGAACCAGCTGCACCCTGTGTTTGACCCAGAGCTGTGCGTTAGCCCAGCAAACTGCCTTCGTATAGCTCTGCACATCTCTCATCCGGGTGACAAGAAGTGACAAGAGGTGGCACAGCGGCTCCCCAGCTGCTCTCGGCACTGGCTGCCGATGGCTGCGAGCACTGCTTCTCCGTCCCCTTCCTCTGTGGACCTCTCATAGCCACCGAGGCTGCAGGGTGGCTTTGTGTTGTCCCTCACCACTTCTCACATCTTTGTTGCTTCTTTGGTTGAAGCCTGATGTACATAATTTGATTCCTGCCACGTGTGCGGGGAGCTGCGTTTGAACTGCTCTGGGGATCCTGATCTCCTGTCAGGTTGGAGCATTCTCTTTCTCCCCTAGGCAGAAGAGGGTGAGAGGCTATGGATTAGGTGCCCTCCAGTTAACAAATTATTTGTTGTATTAATGATATGTGGAGTCGCACGTCCCACCTGGCGCTCTGCTCGCAGCCTTTGCTCATGCGTGTTCCAGCATATCAATTCTGACTGTTTTCAACTTGCTACGGTGCCGGGTGCTTCTGCGGCATAAAGCCAGGTCATTATCAAGTTATTCCTACTCTTTCTGTTGCCACAGAGATATACAGTAGGTTAATTGTGAGAATGAAATCAATCATCATTAAAGCTGCCTTTGCTCGCAGTCCAAGGTGTTTTGATGAAACACTGTGTATTCAGGACATAACATACTAATTCCTATCTCCAGCTGTGGGTGTTTTAATTTTTTCCCCTGCTGATTGAGTTCAGGAGGGGCCCCTTCTGGCCCTTTTCTGTGTCTTTAGCTAATCTTTCTCTAGCTGTGTCTCTATTTTTTTTCTCCCAAGATAGCCTGTTGGTTTTTTTGCACTCATCCGGACAAATGAACTGTTGCTCAAACTGCTTTAGCTTGCTGCCCAACTCACCAATAAATGGGACCACCAAAAAAGGTATCTACAGCCCAGAAATGCCATCCACACAATACTCTGCTGATTTTTATTCCCAGTAAAAGATTCATTGTTGTTTGTTTCCATGGTGCTGAGGTGTGTGTGTGGTGACGCTGCAAACGGTGTCTGGGCTTTAGTGAAGGAGCTGTAATAAATGTGCTGTACGATGTAGGTGAAACCTTGTATGGTGCAGTGATTCACATCCAGCTGACATGGAGGTGGGTGTTTTAAGAGCAGGAGTTGATCTGGGTTTTGTTTTGTTTTACCTTCATATCACAGCCACAGTGTTCACCGTACTGAGAAGAGCTTGAAGGTAGATGCACCTCTAAATAACTTGGAAATGGGTCTCTTCAGATACAGCCAGCCTTCACCTCTTTTCTGTGCTTGCTTCATTTGTTTGTTTTTGCTCAAAAATATACTGATCTTCTTGTAAAAGGTTCTTTCACCTCGGGTTTCGTGAAACGAAAACTTACTCTTTTGTAAAAAGCTAACTTTATAAATTAGAAAAGCCAAGTGCAGTCTTGGTATGTTTGAACTGGTGTTTTTCTGGACTTTGGGAGGATAATTTTAGCTGTATTGTGAAACTTATGATAAAATCTAAATATTTTTATCCGCTTGCACATACAACTTACTGAATTCATGGAAAAAAAATGCCTTAAAGTAGTCAGTTCTCACAGTTTTTTGTGTTAAATACAGTATAAATAACAAGGGGCTGTGATTATGTGAGAAAATGTAGCTGAAGGCCCTGTATGGAGGGGGAAGCATGAGATGGCGCTTCCAGTAATGCACTGCAGCCCACGTGTGCTCCTCTCAGCATACCCGGACCTGCTGTTCATTCAAGGAATCCAGCTGAAGGATGCAGTTATCTCCTGTTGAACTCCTGTGCTATCCAGCTGGCGTGTGCCTCAGCTGTAGGAGAGGGGAGATGGATAGAAAATGCTACAAAACTAACAACAACTTGTCCTCACCCGTGTGAAACATCTCCAGTCAGGTTCTCGATATGCTGAGGTTGTATTGAGCTTTGGGGTGTTACTTGTGTAGCTGGGAAGACCCTCTGATGGCTTTGCTGCTAAAGGGGTGAGCATACCAGCCCTCTCCTATCTACTGCTGATCCCCCATTTCTGTTTCAGCTGCTTGAATTAAAACTCCCCTCAGGGGAAGCGGTGCTAGCCCAGGACCAGGGGAGCACCAAGGTGAGCTTTGGTGTGCAACAGCAGCGTAGCCTCCTAACCCGAGTGGCGTGTGCCCGCAGAGACTAACCCCTGAGTTAGTCATTGCTGCTTGGGTAGGGTGGGCTTGTGGAGGGAGGGAGAGGCTGTGCTGGCTCTTTCATTAGGTCTTGCAGCCAGTGGTCGTGCTGTTCTCAGACTGTCTCCTTCACATCAGTTTTCTGCTTTGCAGCTTCAGATGAAAATGAGCGAGCGAGCCGTGTCCCTCAGCACCATGGTGCCCTTGCCCCGCAGTGCCTACTGGCAGCACATCACACGGCAGCACAGCACTGGCCAGCTCTACGGTCTGCAAGGTGAGGGGCTGGGGTGGAAAGAGTCAATGCACAAATCGGATCACGGCATTGCTGAATCATTTCAGTATCTGTCCATCTCACTGAAAGCTGGTGTTCGGTCTAAGCCAGTTGCCACTGCTGCCTGGCTGATGGAGAGAAGGGCACATCCTGCCTTAAGAGGGACAACTTGGCAGAGGGGTTGTCATCAGGAGGTGCTTTTCTTACTTCCCCTCTTACTTAGAGAGGGATCTTTCATTTCACAAGTTTTCCGAATGTTTTTACAGGATGGCCAGTTACCAAGGTTGCCCAATTTTTTCTGCTGACAGAATGGCACCTGATTTTTTGCCAGCCTTACAACCATTTGGCTCCCCTCTCATTTGGATGGCTGCCTCATACTAAGAATGATGGAGTCTTCATTATTTATTTTGTGTACTTGCTAACATTCAACCAAAACAACTGCATCCTCGAAAACGGCCAAATTGGGGAAAGTAAAAGGAAATGGCCTTGATAAGTAGTTCTAGAAAACTGTTGCTTGAACAGTGGCAATGCTGCCACCGTGCATTGCAGTGTGGCCTGAAGATGGGCAGATGTCGTCTTCAAATCCCTCCCTTGCTGTCAGCCCAAGGGGCAGCACAGGTCAATCCCCTCATGCCTGAAAACCTCCCCAGGCTGCAGAGAGGGAGGAATCGATCCCAGGGAGGTCTCTGCACCCGGTTGTCCCTCCGTAGTCACCAAGGGACATCTAGTGGTTAGTGAGCGCTGGAGGGGGGTGCGGGGGGGCCGTGGAAGGGTGGATCTACCATTTACCAACACCAGGCATTCAAAAATCACTAGACAGATGTTTTAAAACATCCTGGTTTGGAAAACGTTTAGAATATCTTCGTTTTGTTTCTTTTTTTTCCTCCTCTCTGATAAACTAGGAGTTTCTCAAGGAATAATGAATGATAGATATTTATTTTACTTTTTAAAATAAAGCCGGAGATTGTTAAGGTTAGCACCTCCAGAAAATGTAATATCACAAGGTGTGATTAAAAATTACATGTGCTGGCAGCCCTGACATAATTCCATTCTGGTCCTCTGATTTTCAGCAAATCATAAAAGCTACTATTTTTCCCTTTTCCTTTTTTCAACACTAGAGGGGGCAGGCAGCACATAAAAAGCCCCAGCTAAAGCCGGCAAATGTTCCAGAGGAGGGATGAGTGATAAAAGCAGTGCTTATATGCCTGTTCAAATTTGTTCAATAAATTAGGGCATGGGAAGATGACCTGCTGGTGGCAGCCTGTGGCACACAAGAACAAGGCTGCTTGCAGCACTCTGACACAATCAGTGGATTGGTCTTACTGTGCCTTACTATAGAGTCCTTTATTAAAACAATAATTCACCATTGAGTTGACACAAGATAAATAGACTGTAGGGGTACAAACCAATTCTTTTATATTTAGAAAAATAGCTTGCCTGTTAAACTGAAAAAAAAGGATCCTAGGAGATTGTCATCATGAGAATGGGGTAAAAGTCTTTGTAAAACAAGCAAGCCGTGCAGCCAGCGTTGTAATTAGGAAAGACACTGAAGTCCTTGTCTTGATCAGCAGTCAGGGCTACTACTTCTGTGGTACCCCGAGCACCTCTAATTAGATTAGGTTGCCAAAATCTTGAAATGCTTCCATTATTACTGGAAAAAGAAATATGAAATAATTGTTATACCGAGTTATATAATTCCATATGTATGAAGCAGCACTTCTCTCACTCAGTGGTAGAGGCACCTGAAGCTTTGTATGCAAAAACTTTCTTCCATCAAAGTTGGAATTTATGATTTCTGAATTGGCTCTTGTTCTCTTTTCTAGTGTACAGAAAAGAACTGATGCTAATATTGTGAGCTAAAGTGCATTTTTCATTTAAAATGCAAAATCAGAACTTTAAAAAAATTAATTTGCTTCATACAGCTTTCTGTTCTTAAGGAACTGGAAAAGAAAATCTGCGTGGAGATGTTTCTGAGATGGAGCAGCAGATTAAGCAGCGATAGGTTTAATTAAAAAGCTGTAATGTGTAGTTCACATAGTCCTTTATAAAATGCTGAATAAGGTGCCTGTGTCTTACTGAGTGTTTTGGTTTTTTGCATCTGTCTTGGTGAAGGTGCTTCTAGCCCAGTGAAGCTTCATCGCACGGACACTTTTCCAACCTACAGGTCAGACCATCGATAAAAGACTGTAAAGAACTTTACAAACTCTTTGTCTTCTGACAAACTGCCCCAGTGGATGACAGTGATGATGATAAGCAAGGATGGAAACATGGAAAAGTTCAGGTTGGATGAAAAATTCTTGCAATACAAAGGTTTTTTTAAACTTTGCCAAAAGCTAAAACTATTCTGTAGATATTGGGGAAGGGAAGAAAACCAACAGACCCTCCAGTGTATCTTTTATATCTTACAGCTGAATAGAGAAGAAATCACTCCTTAAATATTTCCAAATGTTTTTGTATGATAGGTATGTTGTAAATATATGAGACTTTCCTGTTGTAGTGTGGTTCCATTTTGTCTATTACAGCTGTGTGTTCACTGATGTCAGCTGTGTCATCCTTGTTTGTTGTAATGCTTATCTTTAGTTATTTACATAATTGTTCAGCCTAATCCTTGACCTTTGAAATGGTGGCCAGTTTTAAGCAGCTATTGGATACAATTTTTCCTGTTTGAAGCCTGATGAAGACTTTATTGATTTCTTTTAAAAGCACCCTCTCTATCTTCTATTGCCTGTATTTATTTCCATCTCTGTAAATGTTTAAAATAAAAAAAAAATGTCCCACTTAATTGGTGGTACAGTGCTTTTTGTCATCACTGCCAGCATCATGAGCAGAGCTATTGCGGAGCCATTAGGGCACTAGAAGGGAGGATGGAGGGGGATAGTGGTTTGCTACATGTCCCCCCTCCACACCTAAAGCCACACAACCACTTGTCGGGTGTCCTAGTGAAACAGAGTAGTAGATTCAATGGGAATCTCTCAATGCTACAAACCATTTTGTGTCAGAAAGCTGATTTTTCTGGTTTGTGACAGTATCCATGTTAGGCACTACTGTCATAAATTGGCACCGGCATCTTATTTTAACAGCAAACAGACTTTTCAAAACCAGCATGGTTGACTACTGTGTGCTATGCCAAATGGTCAGTACGTAAAACAGCTGTAGATAGAAAGCTGTGATTACCCTGAATGCCAGTGAAGCACTGCGCTTAGCTGGGTGTAGTTAAATCATACTGTTAACAAACTCTGAGTAAGAATGCCGTGTCAGGTTACAAGTCAGACTGATCATCTCTAACCATCTCATTCCTGCTTGCCTTACAAGCTTAAGGACTGGATCTTATTTTGATTGCACCAGTGGGGAATATGGTCTCTCCATATTTTTAATTGAAAAAAATATGGGATGCGAATCTAATGATAATTGCATTTATCTAAGCATGTATAATGTTAGCAGCTAATTTTTCAACAGGTACCCTGGAAGAAAAGTAAAAGAATGCAATGGCCAGAGTAGGTGTGTAGAGAATGAGCCTCACTTGTTCATGTTTGTGGAGAATGAGTTAGCACAGGCTAATTTTCTCATATAACAGAGGTAATGGTCTTACGATTTGAGTAAAAATAGCAAATATCTTGGCTTTTAATTCTGAATATGAAGTTTCAAAGCAGACTGGGAGGATGTGATGTTGATCATGACCCACATGATGACTAAAAGTAGATTTCAAAGCTATACTCATCGTTACAGTGAGCAGCACTCAGAGATGCTGTCAGTGTTCAGCGCTGGATCTCCAGAGTGGTGTGTGGTTCTGGGTCTGCTTCCAGTCCTGGTTAATCACTTGGACAGACCAGTAGGGACTGTGCTTATTGAAAATGCAGATCTATAAGATGTGAAGGAAGGACACAGGAATACAAGATTAGAATACAAAATGATCTGGACAGATTGGAGAAATTCAATAGGGACAAGTGCATCTAAGCAAGGCTAATTGACTACACAAATACATAATGGGGAGAGAAGCAAGGCAGCAGCCCTTCAGAAAGGGATGTAAGGTTTATAGGAGATTGCAAGTGAAACATGAGGCAACAAGACCATGTTGCTGCAAAACAACTAAATGTCATAAGGGAATGCAAAAGCATTTAGCTTTCAAGATAGCTGAAGTAATTCTTCTGCTGTGCTTAAGGCTGGCAGGGTCTCAGCCGGAGTCCTGTGCGGTGGCCCATCCCAGGCTAACGTGCTCAGCTACTACACCTACCTGTGTCCTATTACAGTGCTGACACGCTGGGATGGTTCAGCTCTTGAATTGCACTGTGTGCTGTATAATGTCTTTACCTTCCTTTATTAAACAGACTTTCTCTCCAGGAATAAAGAAGGAGCAGATATTTCAAAGTCATTTCACCCTTACTGTTTGGTACAGTGCCCTGAAGTAACCAGTCACTCCAGTAAGATCTTTTTTAACTGGTTTGGCCTTAGGGTCTGTATATCAGTTCAATAAACATATTCTGAATTGTGCAGTAAAACATTGGGAAAATGCAAGATGTTGGGTTTCTACATCCAGAAAGGTTATAGTAACAGAACTGGAGGGGAGAGAGGCATTCAGGGAAGCAAACCAATGAGTGGGGAAGGTAAATGTGTTTCTGAAGGCAAAAAATCAATATGCCATCATTGTTTAAGATACACCATAGCACAAAGATAAGCTTAATTTATTGTAAATAAGGATTATGTTCACTTTATTTCAAAGCTGAACTGCTAACATAAATAAGCAATTGAAAGGCATGTTATGACTAATAGGTCTTTATCTTTCAGGTTTACTTCTGCTAATGTATTCCCTTCAGAGCTGACAGCATCTGTTGTTTTATCATGGATATGACAGTTCAGTAAATGCTTTTATTCACCTTTCAGTCATGCAATGACTGATATAGTAAGACTATCTGTGGTTGAACAGTCCAATTACAAAGAAGACAAAAAAAGCACTCTAACCTTGGCCTTTAAATGAAGGGTCATTAAATCAAGTGGCTCTGATATGATTCTTTCTAGTGAAACTGTCTGCAAAGGATGGAAAAAAGGCCTAGAAGTAACTTTGCTTTGAATTACTGTGTGTGTATGACACAATATGGAGAAGTTGCTTTGTTTTAATTTGTGATACCAACAGATTAAGTCACTTAATCTTTGCATCATTGCTGACTTGCTTAGTTAGCAAGGTCATTAGCTGAAGGAAGTGAGAGGGTTTGCTTCTCCTGTAGTTACTGGTTTTATGGTGAAGGAAAGGTCTTCGCTGTGTTTGGAGCTGGGGTGTTTAGACTGTACAGCAGACTGCATGTGTGCAACACTGATATGATGATGCCATCGTGTGTCAGCTGGGTGTCCATGGTACCTGATACGTCGGTGAAGGCAGATGCGGAATTGGAGTGGAAATCCTTCAGGTACCTGAGCTACAGTCTCTCTGAAAAGATGTACTTCAGAAAATGTGCTGCAAATCCATTTGTAGAGCTATGGGGCTCAGGGTTACCATGGCATTCAAGGATCAGTGTGTGACAAATCCTTGAGAACTACTTTTCTCCAGTCTCTGCCCTTCACACAGGCCCTCCACATTAACAGGACTTCACAAGGCTGGTTTTGAGCTTGTCCTGTATGTAAAAAGGAGGATAACAATTTTATGGACCAGTTTCAATTGCTCCGCCAAATTCCAGCACGGTCTTTTTATATCCTTCAACCTTCTTCTTTCTCGAATGTCCACAGATCTTCCTATGTAACCTTTTCAAAGGCACAAAAGTGTTCTGCAAAGTCATCCAGATGACCAGATCTTTGGCTCTGTGTAACCTCTTCCATTCATAGGGCTCTAAGGAACGCTGTGTGATTTCTCAGGCAGCTGCTCCTCAAAGACCGGACAGAAACGCCGTACCCCCTGGTCCCTTTCATCCCACAAAAGAACAGTGGCCAACCTGCAAGTCATGATTGTGGAGATGGAAGAGTATGCTTTAGGGGCTAAAGAAGAAGGGATCGGAAGAGAAAGCGTAGAGCTGCTTACCTCACTTTTCAAATCCATGCTAAGAAAAGTTACTTTATCTTTTGAGCAGGAATGAACCAGCATACTGGTAATAGCACAGTGGGGATGGAGACGGTCCAAACTGCAGCAGAACTCGGCAGGTAATGATCTTAAAAGGCTAATCTTGGAATCAAGTACATTAGGGAAAAAAAAATAATATCAAGACTTCAAATTACATTTCTTTTTCTTAGATGTTCTTATTACAGGTAACAGAATGCAAATGCCATTATCTAAAATAACATAGAGGGTAACGTAACTGCCATAAATCATTGTGCTGCTGAGAGAAATGGGATGGCTGACGTCTCTCCATTTCCATTTTATAGAGGGAGATGGAGTCAAACAAGGACTTGCCAGAAGTTGCTCAAGACCTCAAAGTATTTCCATCATGCTTCAAAACTTTTCTTTTTTTTTTTAAATAAAGGAGATCTTACACTTTTTACTTGACCAAGATTTAACAAACCAATTTTTGCTTCCATGAGGTAGGGAGGGTAGTGGTTTAAGTGGTTTCAGCATTTGTCTGAGTGAAACAGCTTTATTTTTCATGCTTGTACTGTTGTTAATATTTATTCTTAAAATTGTTAGCAGTTAGTTTTGTTTTCCCTTCTTACACCTTACAGCAGAAAAGCATCATTAATATTTAAGCAGATGAACATCTCTTGAAGTTTGTGACTTGCAGCCAGAATGTCATTAATTTAAATAATCACACAGATAAAATTAATGCAATAAGAGTTGTATCTGAGTCCTGTTGCTGAGCAATTCTGGCGAGCGCATAATAATACTGCTGCCTCAGGCATTGAGATCAGGGGTCATGATGTGATATTTCTGTGTATTCATTAACTTTCACAAGGGCAGATTGATCTTCTGTTTCCATGAACACTAATGAACCATTTTCTTATTTTCAGGGAATATTCTATCACTACTACTAGCCACGTAGTGTTTAAAGAAAAGCTGTTTTCAAACAGAAGGCTCTAATTAGAACTTGGGCCTCAGCTCTATTGATTGCACTACACTTTCTCAGTGGATTTACAAATGCCAGCAAATAAACTTGCCAGGAAAAAGTTTATTGTAGCGATTTTCTCTTTAGTATTTAGCCTATGTGTTCTATTTCTTGACAAGCTGAAAAAAGGGGATCAGGTGCCGAGGCATTCAGGATGGTTGGTTGTGTAGGGGTATTTTTGCAGCTATCTGGCTCTTCAATATGCTGGAAATCTCGGAACTAAAAGGTCTGAGGTGTTCACCTTACTCTAAAACATCTTAAAAAAGTTACAGTCTCTTGGGTGAAATTAATTCCCGGTCTTCCCACATAGGAATGAGAAAATACGGGGAGACGTAACGCGAGGCAGCCGGGAGCGCGCCTGGCCCTGCCCGGCGGGGCGCGCAGCGGGGCGCGCAGCGGGGCGCGCAGCGGCGGCGGGGCGATGCGCGGCGCTGCCGGCGGGGGCCAGCCTTGCCACGGCAACGGCAAGCTCCGAGCTCGCTGCCTGCCCGGCTCATCGCCCGCTAACCCGGGGTTAGAGCTAATAACGTCAGAATTTCTCCTACTTTTTCTTTATCTGTCTTGTGGCGCCTTCCACCATTTCCTCCGTATCGAGCCTGTACGCTCCATCTCTCCCCCTGCTTGCACAGCGGTAGAAACAGTGCAGCGTCTCGGGTATTCCAAAGGGGATCTCTGTGGCTAAACCTTCTAGAAACACAACAGACGTGTCTGTGTTCCGGAGTTCCCTTTGTACAAGCAATAAATGCGCAGGAAAACCCGCTTTCCTGTGCACTAACGGTGCCATTTTTGCACCGTGTGAGCGGGGTCGGGGGCGGCAGCCTGAGCCCACCGTTGGTTTGCTGCTGACCGAGTGGGTTTTGCAGAGGGAAAGGAGGGATGGTAGTTGTAGCGGGCGAACAACTGGATTTGCACAGATTTCTCCTGCCTCTGATGTCAATTTGAGAAACCAAAGCCTGTAAATGAGCCCTGACCCCCCGCTTTCAGTGCGGCGCAGCCGTGCAGCTGCTCTGTCCGGGTGATGGAGAGAGGCAGGCGCTGAGCCCTGCCTGAAGGAAGGTGGTTCATTTGTTTGCTTGGAGGTTTTTTTTTTTAAAGTTATTCCAGCTTCCAAATGTTAGGTCACAGTCACCCAACTGCAGTGGGTCATCTTTAAAGCTTCCAGAAAGGCGCTTCCTAGCAAAAGGAGCCGTGTACTTCTGAGCCAATTCATTGCAGCTGAGCAGAGAAAATGGGGGATGTGGGTGATTTATCCTGCCCTTGCATTGCTGCTTCAGGTCACAATCTAAGTGAAGAGTTTTATATCCTCAGGTGAGGAAATGAGCAATGTCTAGATGGGCTCATTTTTTGGCTCAGGCTCTATTTGCGGTCCAACCTGGGATTCCCACTGGATTTTACACATCTTAAAAATGGGAATGGCACATCCACAGGCAGGAGTCCCCGGGATAAACGTGTAGTTACAGTCCTGCCATTTTCAGAAACAGTACAGTAAGGACCACATAAAATAGAGGGAAGAAGACCTCTGGTCCTATCGGACAAATTATATTTTAAAGGATGCATAAAAAAGAGACTCTAATTACCTGTGCTCGTTAAGATGCTTTTGGTATTTTTCTTTAAGAGAATTGCACCCTAGCCACATTTAAACTCTGGAACTGCCTGAATTTTGTCTCTCAATTTTCTAGGTTGACTTTCCCTAACCTCCTGTCCTATACTTCTATATTCTACTGTGAACTTAAAAAATCTAGCATACTCCCCCGCAGAGGTGGACATGCTATTTATGTGTGGTATAAGCAGTCATGCTTGTACGAAATTATAGCTTCTAATCAAATATCGTCTGTATTTTGAGTTCACTGGATGAAAGACATTACAAAATGACTAAGAGAAATTCACTTGCTAGTATAATTTATTATATCTTTTTGACTGAACAAAGAGTGCTTAATTTTACATAATGAAATAAACTGTATACGGACCAAATGATATAGAAAACCCTTTGTGTTGAAGGCAATGCATCTTTTGGAATATATTGTCCATAAAACTGAAGTAAATAGTTGCATAAATACTTATTTCTCCATAAACGTGTAATGACTCAGCTGAAAGCCAGACAGTATTAATGATGTATGATCTCTATTTTTGGCACATTTAGTAAAATGAAAGTGTACCTACATTTAGCATAAATGAAACACATAAATGTTGTTCTGCAGTGTGGGAAGGGAAAAGGCAGCAAAATTAGATTTGTAGCTCCTCTGCCAGCTGTGAAAGATAAGGAGTCAGAGGGACCTATTACAGCTAGAGCTGCTCAGGAGCTCTGCTGTGGTGTCCCCTTGATGCCCTCGAGTAACCTGTCATTTTCTTCATGTATTTGTCTCAAAATGAAGACCAGGTCAGACTTTCATGTGCCTTTTAAATGTATTGGGGGTTGGCTTAGAGGAACTCTGTGCATTCAGATACTGGAATGCCCCTGGATATAGGCAGTAAGAAGGAATAACAGTGGCTATGACGGAGTGATGTCCACATAAAGCCCCAGCAAAATGACATCCTTTCTCTAAGCCAAATAAAGAGGTGGGTTTGAAAAACCAAGTCTGTGGTGTCCCCAGATGCCACTGCACCTCGCAACCATGGCAGCCCACAAAAAGGAGGATGTCACCCAGCCCTGCCTGGTGGAGATGACCTGCAGTAACTTGGCTAGGTCCGCCGTGCTGCGGTCCATCACTGCTCAGAGCCTCCCTCCAGCTGTCAGCTCTCTTGGACAGACCCTGCAGCTCCCAACGAGAGTCAGAAGGATCCCAGCAGAGGCTGATCCTTCCCAAGAGAGAAGCAGTGGTCATTGACGTGGGGCCGGAAGGGCACTGAGGTACCTGATTCCTCTTTGGATACAGAGTCTCAGTGGAAATTTTTAAGAAAAAAACCAATCCCTCTCTTTTATATCCAAAGGCATCCATCAGTGGGGCTGGACTCGCACTCAGGGGTGGTCCCTCAAAGACACAAGCGGCATTCCTGTGGTTGGGAAAGAAGATGGCTTTGGCACAGTAGCCTGACAGTGATGCTTTACTAGAAGTACTGTCAAGTAACATGCTTTGACCTGGGCTAACTGTGCATCCTTACTATTTTCTTCCCTTACTTCTTGAGACATTTGGAGTTTTTACCAAAGGTATTTTCAGTATCAAACCAAAGGAAAAGCAGAACTACTTTTAAGAGGGGTTGAGTCATTGTCCTTCCTGAAAGCCATGATAGCACAGTCTATCTTTCTCTACTTCAGAGAGGTAGCAAATATTTGCAAGAAAAAATGCTTCTTTGACAGACCTTTGCTGACCTTTTGCAGTGAGCCAATAAGGATCGATCCAAGGCCAGGGTCCACCTAGAGCAGCAATATATAAAATAAAAATTCCATTTAGCTTTGTTTGGGGGGGGTCTGTTATTTCTATCATTTGTTTATCCATGTATTATTCAATTTACTTGCTTACAGAGTGAAACAAAATCAATTGAAAGTTGCTTTTCCTTTGCCACACATGACTGTCAAATCCTTGTGGAAAATTGCTTAAATTGTGTGATCTATGGTTCAAAGTGAGAACAGAATGCTTAATTAGAGTTTAATTATCTTGGAATATTTGATGCTCTCTGATTGCTTTTGTTTTATTTCTTTACTTGCTCAGTGGTCTCTGTTGAAGTGTGTCTTCATTTGTAGCAGAACCAGGTGCACAAGTTGAAACTGCACAGTCCACTGGCATGTAAGACATGTAAAACTCTTCAGTCTCATGCTTACATCTGCCCAACTGACCTGCTAGCAAGAAAAGTACAATACACCTGTTAACATGGGCCTGATCCTTAGAACCGATGACTAAATACCTAAAAAAACCCCAGACACATTTACACGGCCCCAGATGTACTGTTCTATTTCAGTCAACGTTTTTAAGGGCAGAAATAGGATTTACTGAAGAACTATGATTTTTGACATTGAAATCCACCAGTTACCCACCAGTGCCTGATCTGGCACCAACTGAACCTGATGAAAGTTTTTCCTATAGGGCAGCCTAGGTACCTAAAGCTCAGCTTTCCATTGTAACCAGGCTCCTATGATGCCAATATGCTGCTGGTTATCAAGAATGCGTCAATCCCAAACCATGTTCATTTGGGTGGTGGCAAAAGGAAAAAAAAATGGGCTGTGGCTTGATTTAGATCTCTGTCTTTAGATCTTTGTTCTGGCACAGAGAGAGTTTGTTCTTTGCCAGCAGAAAACTGATCAGCTTAAAGTGGCACTTGGATTTGGGGAATGTTTTGTTTGGGTCTGGCTTTTTGTTAGCTTTATTTAACTTGAATTAGTTCCCAGGTTTTCTTCATTCTGAGGCTGCTGGCACAGAGAGGGCCAAAACAGAGGTAGAAGCGAATAAAGGGGAGAATTTTGGCATCAGTGCCAAGCTATGCTGGCTTATGAAGATCATTGAGTTTTGGTGTGAAGCCCTGCCTGAATCAGAAGTGAAACAAAGGGAAGGCAGGCATGAAAATTCATGGGCAGATTTTGATACTGAAAATCTTTACATCTGGTTCAGTATCAAGAGCACTTTTGGATTTAAGTTTTACTCAAGTTTCAGATTTTTTTTTAAGTTTCACTTCATTTTTGCCAAACGAGGATAGGATTGTTCATTAACTTCTAACCAGTTCGGCTTGTGCTGTTTGATTGTTGACAAAGACGTCATGTCAGATAGGGAGAGTCTGGCTGGAAAAACTTGTTACCTGTAAGAAAGCTGGAATTAAGAACCCATTAAGTAGATGCATTTGCAGAAGATTGTTTCTCTCTTCTGTGTGTCTTCTTTCCCCTGGGAAACCTCCTGTGAAAACACGTTGTTTTTCCGAGGAGCCATTGTTTAAATAAGAGCATATAGCAGATTATATAAGAAAAGGTTGCCTTCAGTGTCATGGTTCCTCCAGGCTCCCTCCTTGAGCTACACTGCCCAAAATAAAAGCTGACATTTGAGCAAGCCTGGGTGATGTTTGTGTTATTTGCAATAGTCACCTCTTAATTCAACCTTAAACTGGGAAAGTGAACAGTTGAGCCACGGAAGGCAGCAGGAATCCTTTCCATTGATATTGCTGGGCTTGGATCAGGCAACCATTTATTAGCACTCTTGGGATTGCAGGAAGTCAGCGTCGAATGACAATGGCATTATTACTGCCTGTCACTGCTAATGTCAATGTGAACATTAGGTCTGTATCACATAAAATGAGACAAAAAATCCAAACCCAGTAGAAATAAAGAAGGAAAATCTAGGAGAGGAAGGCTCACAAAGCTATTTTTAATCTGCTTGGATCTACCAATAGACTGGTTACAAATCTTTGTATATTATTTGATTATGTTTCTGTACTAGTTAATTTGTTTGATTATGATTAGGGGATTCTGAAGAATAATGCTACCTTTTTTTGCTTTATTAGAAGAGTCAAGATCGACGCATCATTATCTGTGAAAGGCTGTGAGTGCTCCTTCTGCTTTTGACATGTGTTCATTTATCTGTCCCATAAGCCAGGAATACAAACCCTGGTACTCCAGAAGGTATTTGCAGATGTGGTTTCACCTGCTTTACAAAATGTGGGGAGGTTTTACAGATTTAGAACTCAAAATACAATCCCAGCTTTTCAGGGAAAGCTAGATTTATAGCATCTTCTAATTGTATTGATTTCCAGTGTTGAGCTGGGATGCTACTTCTGTTCCCATGAGCAATATCTCATGCAGGCCTGTTGCAAGTGAGAAAGAAGACAAAAATAGACTGGTCAGAAAGCAAGAGAGAAATCATTCAAAATGCATCTCAGAAAGCTGGACATAATCAAGAACTGAAACTTAAAGCAGTATGATAAGCTGGAGACAAGTTGTTTTATGATAGTAAAATACGAACAAGGCAGTTTTGGGGTTTTTCTGGGTAGCTGCTACTGCAGTGGCTCTCCAGCAAAGATGCCATATGGATTCTTTGGATGCATCTGTCAGTACCTACCACCTATGTGTGACCTCTGCTCTTTGACTGCTTGGAGTTATTAGAAGCAGCTGCAGGTTAAATCAGCTTTTGGCTTGCTCTAAGTTGGATCAAGCACTGTTTTGCTGAACAAATGTGTGTAGGATAGGAAATCTGGCTGCTGCTTCTGTGGGCAGGGAAATACCACGTAAAGCAGCAGACAGTTGCTGGGAGAGAAAGCCAGGAGCTGAAATGCACAGGCAGTATGTGGGGAAGTTTAGACCCTGTCCCCGTTGTCCATGTAATTTCCTGCAGATTGCACTGTTCCTTCTCCATCTTTCTAAACTGTGACATCTCCTTGATTTCCCCCTCACTATAGAGAATAATGTGATCCAAAGCACTTTCTAATGAATGTCATTAGGAAGGAATCATTTAGTAGGATGGTGTGTGTTTGATTTAACTGCAAGAAGACCCGAACCATCATCATTTTATAATTTATTTTCTTGCATTTTAGTTTTCATCACTTTTGCAGCTTGCGAACAAGCTTCTCATCAAAAATCCCAAATAACGTTGTCTCTGACACAGTACACCAAGGTGTATTTTCACAGTAGTTCAGTAAAAACATCTTGATGGGAAATAAAGAGCCCCTCTCCTTCCAGACATAGCAGTTTGTTACCAGATTTACATGCTTTTATTTTTCCTTTGTGAAAAGCCTGAGTCAAAGAAGTTGGAGAGTTACTCAAACAGATAATTGTGCTGGCTTTCCTGTACAGGCAAGTGTGAGCTCTCTTGCTGCTGAATGAAGCAGAACATACTTTTTGACATTGCAACACATTTGAACTCTGCTTGTTTTGGTTCTTTGTGCAAGGGAACATTTCTTTTATAACTCTCCTGATGCCCTCAAAAAGGGAATCATCAGCTGGAGCTGGAAGTACTTTATTGTCTAAGTGCCAAACTCTGATTAGGGTAAAGAGAAATGGGATAAAAGTAGGTGAAGCACATAGCATTAACATTTAAATTACTATCTCGATAGTTAGGTGTGCCAGCACTGGCAGTGTCTGAGCTTCAGGATTTTTTTGGTGAACTCTCAGTGTCTGCCATAGGGAGGAAGAACTGTCATCCTGGTTTGCAGAGCAAAGTCTCAATCCTAGGAGATCAGACCCTGAAAAATGCATTCCTTTGCCTTGCAATTCCCAACTCTTGGCTAGCTCACTTCCATAGGAAAGTCATTGCCCTGAGGCAGGTGAAGATGGAAATGGGAGCCGGTACCCAGCAACAGGGATCTCACCAACCCGCTATGGTTTCGGCAGCGGTGGGAGAGCGCTCCTTTCCATCCCGCATGCCCTCCCTTCATATGGAACTTAACAAGTTATTTTTTCCTGTGAAAAAATAGAAGAAAGGGGCCTCTCCACATGTTCTGAAGAGTACTAAGTTGAAGAGCAGTAAGATTTGTGTTATTTTCTAATAACCTGTCAGGATTGAGTTTCTACCCGTCTCTAGCAAAGTGGGAACTTCCCAGAGAACAAGTCAGTCTTGGAGGTGGGCAGCTGGCCAATATGCAATGCCACACATCTGTTAAAAATATGAACTAGACTGACAACTCAAACTGATTTCTTTAAATTAAAGAATTAGTCAGTTGCCTCTGAGTGAATGAAAACAAGAAGGTTGTTTTTCTTACCCTGATGATACTTAGTGGAGTTTTCCAGCTGCATTATTGCAGTATCACTTGTTTTCCCACCATGTGCTGTCAATTTTCACAAACTGTATTATATTCAAGAATCAGAAGTTCTAGCTAGATTTTATTTTCTTTGTCTCTTATTGGCACCTGACAGTGTCCTGCTGAAATGCTGTTTTAAGCTGTCCATGGTGATCAATCAGCTGACTACATAATGAACACTGATGGAGGTTTCTGAAGTGTATAATGGGATAAAAAATACACAAAGGTATCAGGATGGCTATTTCAACCTAAAATATTGTAATTTTTATCATTCATTCAGTTTTTTTCCCATGTCACAAGCATTTTCTACAGAGCACAGCAATATTGTATTAAAAGAGATTTTAGATCACAAAGCAATGTGTTGGTGCCTACCATCAGAATGAATGAAAAAAATATTTATGATGTACTGATACCGGTCCAGAGATTCAAACTTCCATGGAATCAGATGCTTTTGTCACTGTAGTAAGCTGTGGCCTTAATAGCCCTTTGGAGAGTGCTGGCTTCATAATTACTTTGTTTTACAAAATTACACTGAATTTTGAAGAACCTAATCCATTGAAGTTGCGTGCATTATAAATATGGCAGATTAGGGTGCAATTTAAGCAGTGCAGAACTAGCTCAGGGGGGCATCCCAGATCTTCATTTCATTTAGCTGTTACTGATGTGTTAAGAAGAAAGAGTTGATTGCTGATTTATATGCCTTGTCTTTCATTATGTTATATTTCTGCTGTGCAGGGGGTCACAACAGAGTCTATTAACAACAACTAAGGCAGAACCAGCTGATGTTCTTACAATCATGTCAGATTCTCTTCAAAATTGCTGTTAGTTGCTTATTCTCCGTGGTTGTCTCTGAAGTTTGCAGTCTGCTCTCCCAGCCATGACTAGAATTTTAATGGCTTTGCAGTCTGTTGTCTATTAGGGTTTTTATTAGTATTAATATGGTCTATTTTTCTAGATGTCTATTCCACTATATTTAATTTCAAAATGTTTCTGAAGTACAGGCTAAAGGGGTGCTCCCAAGGCACTGTTTGCTGAAAGTTCATTTTAAAGCATTAATATATGCCTTCAGCAAACCCTCATACTAGGTTATGCAGCAAAGGCTCTAGGAGCCAGCTTCTAAGGACACATCTGATTGACTCCCAACTTAGAAAAGATATTTTAAAAAGATCTCAGCACTCTTTTATACCAAAATAAAAGATTTTTCAGAACAGAGCACCTCGCTGTTCAAACATACTGACTCTAATCTGCATTTGAGTTTTCACTGCAGTCATGGTTTCAGAGATCATTAACTTCTTAGAAACTTCAAGAAGAGCAGAGGTTTTCTATAGAGGGAAAGACTGAGATATGAATTCACCTTTTACTGGACAACCAAGAGATCCATGTAGGCAAGGGTAGGTACTGTCCCTGATATTTATGTGCTGTATAACACTATTTGTGCAACCTTGCATACCCCCTCTCCAGAAGGTGATTTCAGGAATGAAGAGAGATACAATGCTGGAGCCCATCCCTCTGCTGGCTACTGCAAGAAAGGAGTTTTCCTGTTGCTTTAATTAAATAACCATTTTCTTTTGAGCCCAGAGTGCTTTCATTGTCTTTGTCAATGGCTGCCAGGCAGGCAGAATTTCAGCTGCTACTCTTCTCTGAGCAATATAAATCTGCGGAAAGCAGGACACAGCGAAGACATGACAGAAATGTGTAATTCCTGCAATGCATCTTTTAATCTGATCTATAAGGAGGAAAAAGGAGAGCTCTGTCATAACACATCAGTTTCACCAGATACATCTTTTATATAGAAATGTGCAAAAGTTCACGATATCAAAGAAAGTCCATTTCCCAAGACACTGATGCAGGTGCTGTGCTTGGGCAGCGCTCCTGCTGGTTCCTGGCATCTTGAGAATGTTGAATGAAACTTTAGCCTTGTCCTCCCTCTTCCCAGTACTGCTTGTGTAATACATACCGGTGTAAACAGGAGTCTTTATTAATTTATCTCAGAGCCCAAATTCTCCCTTTCTTAAACAACAGTTTCTTTGTAATATTTGAAACCAGAGCCTGAGGTTTGAACCTTTGGCCCTAGGTTCGGATGAACTCGCTTGGATTAAAGCAAAGCCTTGGTCTGCAGACTGTATGGCATGAAACCAAACCAAACCACAACTGTGTTTGGAAATAAGTGACATTCTCTGGTGGAAAGACTTAGTTGCTGTCTCTGTTCTTGTGATATTCGTCTTCTGCCGTATTTCTCTTAGTTAGCAAAGCATTTTTTTTTTTTTTGGCAGAAGCAAGGCAACACAAGAAGTCATCTTTTACAATTTACACACAGGCTGGAAAGCTTTATTTTCTTCCTGGCTTCTTTCACCAGCCCACAGCAAACATTTATCTTCTGATTTCTCTAATAGGATGTGACTTGTTGTGACATCATATTTTGAAAGGCTATGATTTAATGGGTGTATTTTATCTCCCCTTCCCCAACACACATACATTTTGCAGAGACTAATCATTTAAAATGCAGTGCAACCTCCTGGTGAGCGGAATTTCTGCCAGAGGCTTCTCCAGTGCACTTGGCTGTCGTGACTTTGCACAAGTCCATCACAAATAAACATCTTCTGCATCAGGCTTGCTCAGGACCACTCAAAATTCCCTGGACCTATGATAATGCTGGGCACTGTAATGCAGATTGCAGTGACAGGGTCTGAGTTGCAGAGAATTAGCTCTACTGCCTTAACATGTGCACTGAAATCCACTGAAACAAAAATGTTGAGTTGTATTATTTTACTAGCAGCAAGTATAAAAGTCCACAGAAACACACTGATAACTTAAAGATCCATTTCCTCCCCTCACAGTATAGATCAAAGATAGAATTCATTCCATCAGGGAAGCACCCTAAGGAAATTCCAAGCTGTCAACCAAGACAGTGCAGTATATAAAACATCTCTGGCTCTATTAGTATTTGTGCCATTCCTGATGAGAGTCTTTAATTGTCCCCATCTGATTCAGGGGAGACAGGAATATACAGTCTTTTCTGAATGAACTGTGCAGATATCTGTTTTTTATATTTTTGTTCATTATTTTAAATAAATAGAATTGGCATTGAGCAAATCCTATACAGTTGATTTCAGGTGGGTTTTACAAGCTGGGATTGCCCTGTCTGAAGAGAATCCATGCCTGCAGAAGGGGCCAGCGCTTCCCAAGGGGAAGGCTGCTACAAACTTCCAGAAAGCCTCGAGGGCTGCAGGGGACATCACTGTGCTGCGGGGTGAATCAGTGGCCTTTCTTCAGTCTGTCCTGCACAACCGTCCCAAGCAATGAGTGACCTGGCAACATCTCAACAGCTGGTCTTTGCTCTTGAAAGTGGCATTCCTTGGTGAAAAGAGGAGGAGCATGTGATGAAGGCATGAGCATCTTGATCCATCTCTCAGAGGCAGACTGAAGCTCCACAGTGTATAAGAGGTGAATGAGCAGGTGGCGGTACCGAAGACATTATAACCACAATAACACAGGGCTACACACGGGCAAGCAAACAGCCCATGTGCTTACATCTTTGTCACGTAGGGAGCCCAACGCAGTGTTCTCCAGTGCTGCAGGAGGTGCAGGTTTCAGTGCCTCGGGTGATGTAAAACAGAGGTGAAGCCTGGAAACCACTGATGCTGAGAGTAGTCAGATGCTGGCAGAGGCTTCCAGCCCACATTATGGGGCTCTGGGGTGTCCTCAGCTGCCTCTCCAGGGCTCACCAAAGAGCATTAAGAAAATGAGCATGTGGTCATTGCACTTACAATTACACCCCCTCTGGAAACTGCTCATGGTTCTGAGAATTGAAAGAAGGTTAAAATCAGAGTGTTTAGGGGTTGACGGTAGAAGTGGGGTAGGAAAAGCAATCTCTTATCAGCCTCAGGCAGCTGTTACTGGGAGGGAAAAAGCCCTCTGCAGCCTTCCTCTTCCCCCATTTTTGCAAAGAGATGAAGCACTGGGTCCAGGAGTATCTTAAGTGTAGCAACATTTGGGACAATCAGTAATTAACCTCATAAGGAAAGGATTAATCTGCCCTGTTTGGCTCCTGCACCACAAGCCAGTTGTGTGTGATAACAAACGCCCTTACTGATTTACCACTCCTACAGCATCAGGTCAGTTAAAAAGTTTTGTGGCACACATTTCATAATGTTATGAAACACTGAAGAGGTAAAAAAAAGAGTGTACTATGAGATGTGAACTTCAGCCTTCCAGCCCAGGCACTACAGGGCCAAATTCAGCAATGGTGTAAGTCTGTTTGCATTGCTGGAGTCCCACTGAGGTTACATTAAGCCCACTGTTTCTGCTGGGCACATAGCAAGCTGTTGTGGAAATGGTTTAAAGATTGTGTTAAGAATATCAGATTTTTCTCATTGGTCATTAAAAAAATAAAAGTATCTAATTTGAGTGCTTCAGACATCTCCCCAGGATCCTAAAGGGGAGGGGGCATCTTGAGAGTCACTCAGAGAAGGAGCCTGAGGTCTTCTGCAGTGTCATCTGGAGGAGCCTCTTGTCCTGTCTCCAGTGACAGGAGAAGGCAAAGGGTGCCGATGCTGAGCGCTTTTAGTAATATGCCCCAAATCAGACGGTGTTACAAGCAGTTATCAAGGTGAAAAAATCGAGACACTCACTGCCACAGAAATAAATGAGTTTATTTAAATTCATTTTGGTCAGTCCCAGATTTACTGGCCGGGCAGACTGGACAGTGCTAAGTGGGATACTAGTTACAGGGCCACAGCTACCCAGAAATCTCACCTTGTCTAGGTTGCAGAAATTCCTGTAAATACCTCTAGACCTTCGCTGGTTCCATACATTTAAAAGCCCCAGGCCAACCACCCTTAATAAATGTGTCTTATGCTGAGTAACCAGAGGTCACTCAATACAGTGACACTATTCGTAACCATTGTAATTCCTGTTCACCAGCTGAATTGACTTTTAGCCACTCATAAGTGTAAATGCCACACACAGGCCTGACTTCTCCCAAATTCTCTTTCTCATGAAAACATTGTGGCGACTCATTAGCTCAAAACAGAATTTAATGTATTTAATTTTTTTCTACTTTTTCAGGCATTACCTGCTTCTTGGCTTTGCTTTATTTTTTAGCATGTAGAAAGGCCTAGTGTTTTAAAAAAAAGCACACCTTAAAATTTAGAAACAGAGTGGGTGCAGTAGAACAAATTGTCCAAGCAGATCATGATGGCAAGCCTGGGCAGCTGTTGGGTGCCCACAGCTTTTGGATATGCAACAGCTGTTGTGTCATACAGTTAACAAAAGAGCACGTGCAAGGGCCATTTCTTAAGAAAACAGAAAGGCATCTGCTTTCATGAAGTCTTTGAAATCCTGCCTACATATGTCTAATTGCATAGTAAGAAAAGAGCAACGTTACTGCTTTAACCCAGGTATGGAGATTTAGTTCAGACAGCTGGGAGCATCACAGAAATGAAATGAGAAAAGCCAAGAGTCTCACCTTTTGAAAGCTGTGGAAACAGGGGCTCTTTTCTGTAAAAGTAGATGAAAACATCCTTCTGGTGACGTCCTGAACAACAGGGTTTGTTGCCAGTTTTCCTGCTATTAAAATCTGACTGTGTGTGTCCCTGTAGAGCAGAGCAGTCTGCAAGCTGGCCTGGATCCTCTTCTCAGCTAAATTGCATGCTGGCTCTGGGGAACCAGGAGCACGGATGGCCCATTCTTAAGTATGTATTTTATGTCAAAAGGTGAATATCTCACGACTGACATTTGAGTGAGGACCTCATCTCTGAGTGGTAAGGCCTGCCAGCACCTTGCCCTTGGACGGCTGCTCTCCAGTGCGCAGCAGCGGCTGAGTGGCACCTCGCTGCTGGCATCGCCGGTGGGCGCGGGAGGAAGGCAGCATCCCCACGGGCAGCATGCCTGCAGGAGCTGATGGGCAGTTTGCAGTGGTAGGTTGTGAGCATGTGTGGAAATTGTTCCTAGTGCTCCTCCCAGGTGTTGGGATCCCACATCTGGGAGAGCCAAGTAGAAATGTGGAGGAAAGGGCTGATTTCTGGAGGCTGCCCCGTGAAGTCAAGCATCTTGTGCCATTTCAACCTCTGTAGAGAAAGAATGATCTTTACAAAAATAAGATGTTGTTTGTTGGACTAAGGAGTTGTTTTACAAAATGAAGAGGGAACTGAGAGTCCTGGGCAGTGTGGGAGCTGCTGGGTTGCAGCTCCAGCCTCTCCACCTCTTTTTGGGGCTCAGAGGGAAGCAGCACACAACCCCCCTGGTCTCAACACATCAAGCAGGGAGGTGACAGCTCCCTGGGCGTTCCCTCTCTCAAACTCTGCAACAGCATCTGGATAATTTGGTAATGTGTAAAATTTATAAATGTTGAGTGCCTAGTAGCTCTGTTTATGTTGTTTATGATTTCCTATATCAATAGTATAAGGACTATTTAAACCTCTTCCAGGTACAAGTTATCTCTCATATCTATTTTGTATTATAAAGTCCTTGCAAAAAAAACCCCAGAAACACAAAAAAATGGAAAAGTTGAGATTTTTGTTTTGAGTATGAAAGACATTTCTTTATATCATTATAATAATGCAAATTTATCAGTTAGTATTAATACTTAATACTTAATTAATCTATTAATTAACTAAAAACATGGAATAAGAGTTTGAAAATACTACACAGGAAATTTAATATATTTGAGCTAAAATGCTACTGGTCTCTGCTGTAAACATAGTATGCACTTTGTTTTTGTACATGGTCAAACATGGAATGAGGCAATTTAGCCAAAGGAAATGATAAGCAATGTGAGCTGTTGCTACCCCATGGAAATCTGCAGAATGCCAATAATTTAATAAAACATGCGCTTGCTAGATCAAATACTCCTAACTCTCTTTGCTCTGCAGTGAAACCGTGAGATCCAAGCAGAAGGTATGCTGAGATACTGTGCTCTCCCAATCAGTAAATTGCTGAGTACCTAAAATCATCAGCTACTTCAATTATTCTTGGTAGCAGGATGTATCTGTGTTTAAATAGATGTTAAAGTTGTGACTGTAAACAGGAAATGAAAAATAAACAAAAGCCATGCTGGAACAGAAAAATAAAAGTAGATGATTTCTAACTAATGCAAGACAACTGTTTAAAACTGTGAATCTGAGTTTTAAAATATAAAATGGAAAGATGATACAAAGAACTGTTCTTGCTGGTGGCAATGCTGAGGCTGGCAGGAGAGCTGATTACAGGTAAATGGCTGAAGCACAGCAAATATATGTATGCTGTACATCAGTAGGCTATGCATTATGTACATCAGCAGCATGCCTTCACATGGGGAGTAAATGATGCAATATGTCAGTGTGTGATACCGACACTTTTCAAATTATGTTTTCCCCAATATTTATGTATATTGGCTGCAGAATGAGTACTTCTAAATCTAAATTTCCATTATGGTTAATGTATGTTTGAAATGTATATTAACATGCATATTGAAGTCACAATACTTCTCTTACCCTTATTGAGTAAACTGGAGGAGACGGGTATCTAGTTTAGGTGTGTATGTGGTATCTAAGAGCTTGAAACCAGTTCAGGGTCCCACGTACCTCCTCTGCAGTGATGAACACCCTCGATTGCAGCACAGACCACAGGCCAGTTCCTTGCTCAGGCACAAGTTAGCTATTTCAAGGGGAAAAGCAATGGAAAGACAGTGCAAGAAAAGGCATAGAAACCCTGAGAAATACATAGTGAGAT
This sequence comes from Strix uralensis, assembly GCF_047716275.1. Classification (NCBI taxonomy): domain Eukaryota; kingdom Metazoa; phylum Chordata; class Aves; order Strigiformes; family Strigidae; genus Strix; species Strix uralensis. Next base: position 7,496,830 of record NC_133989.1, on the reverse strand, counting down.
GTCCTGATCTTTGCTTGAGCTGCAGATGGATATAAAAAATAGACACAATTTTCCTCTCACTTTTGCTCTCCCTCCATCAGGCAATCTGCCCTGGGAAGGCTGGGCCCTCTCTGCCATGGCTCTGAAGCTTTCCCCACCATTTGTAGGGGGTATACTAGCACGTTTCAGGGACCTCTGCCATCTGCAGTTACCCCCCGACCCCCGACCAACCCAAATGCCACAGCAATCCCTACAGCTTGGGCTAACGACCTGTCTACTGAGGTAACAACCCCCCATCTTGTGGGGAGGGAGGCTAGTGTGCATTGCACCGGGGACCGATGGCTCATGTATGATGTGGAGCTGTTGTTTTACTGACCCTGTGCAGAAGCAAATCTCACTGAGATGAACATTGAGGTGTCCCTCACCTCGGAGGAGGAACCAGGCCTCCTGCCTGACAGCTGCCCAGAGGGGTGCAAGCTCAAATAAAGAGATGGTTGGTATGAAAGCATTTTTACTTTCCTGTTGAGGGAAGATTTTCTGGGATTTCCCCCTCTCTGTTGATAGTATAAATGCACATATAATAGCAGATATTCTCCAGGATGAGGGCAAGATATGTTCAGTGCCTTAAAATATTTCGCTTTCTCATTTTCAGGTTGTTTTAATTCTAACTCACAGCTAAAACAGTGAAAACTTTCAGAAACTTTGAGCAAGAATCATGGAGTATACCTCTAATGCATGCTCTCGGAATTTTGTGAGTATCAGTTAGCTGGTCTATTTAGTAATTTTGTTGGTACAGTTCTCGCCATCCACTCTCCACTTGTTTTCCATTAGTAAGTTCATTATAATACCATTCAGATACTACTGCAAATTTTTCCAGTTTGGAGAACAATATCATCAACATCACTCAGAAGAAAAAAAATCAGTCTGCTCTGCTAATGCATGCAGACATTTACTTGTCTAATACATAAGGTGCACAATTGATTGCCCAGATATTCTTCCTGTTGCTGTTTCTTTTCCTCCGAGCTCTAACAAAATGTAGCAGATGGTTAAATTTACTGTGTCATCTCAGAGCAAGAAAGAAGGTGCTGACTCTTCCATTACGCATGGATGTGACCCAGAGGACTGCAGCAAGAACGGAGCCAAATATGAGCCCCATTTGTTAACATGATCTTTGTCATTCCCACAAGTATGATTTTGCTGTTTCTTCCTTTGAATTTGGAAACTCTGGGGTCATGATTCCTTTCTGTATGGGAATGATCTGGGTAGGATGGTCACTTGTACTCCTGATACACACTCGACTTTTGGTGAAGTGTCTTGAGATCTTATGATTTATTTCTGTCAAATCCACCCTAACTTTTCCTGTGACATTTTGAAACTGCTGATCACCTCAGTTGCTCTCAGAAAGTGCCTCCTGCTCCTGTTCAACCCTAATGAAAAAAAAATGGTGGCATTAACGAGGTGCATTATGGAGAATGACTTATGGAGATTTGCCAAGTAACAAAACTGTCCTGGGTGTCCTAAGAGAAGTGCTCAATATTTATGGCATCTTCTAGCAGCGGCAGGCAGATGTGACTAAGAAATGAAACCTAGTTTGGATTAATAGAGCAGCTGTTTTCTTTTTCTAGCTGTTTTTGTAAAATGATCACTGTCAGGATATTTTGTAGAAACTATGGATATTTTTTTGAATAGAACTATCAAGTATGAAAATGTTTAGAAACAAGAAATTATGTTAAAGATGATAAAGACAGTAAATATTTGAGGATTATGAAATACTCTGCTTCATCATAAAAAAAAAGGGCTTTCCTTCAAATTTATTCTTTTTTTTTTGTCTCAAATTAAAGGCTCTTATCTTCTGTTGCTGAGGCCTTCATTGCCCTGAACAGGATCACCTGGGAACCCCCACCCACACACCCACCCACTGGTCCCAGAGCCAAATTTAGGGCAGACTCTGATCCTTGTGTGGGTTCTTTTGCCTGTTATGGGCAGCTTCTTGCTCAGCTCTGTCTGCCCCTAAATCCTGCTTGCTGATGCCTTTCCAGGTTGCTCTTGGACCTACTTATTACTTTGTGTCTTTACTGGACCTGTTGGTACTATGGAGCTGGCTTTGCTTAGGCTCTGCCTGTGCTGGTGAGGGTGCTCCCACGTTGTTCTTTTGACTCAGGCCTGTTTTCTGCGGAATTGCTCTGCTCATGGTGCTTCTGGGTGAGCAGACCCCTTTCTGCGTGCTCAAGGTGTAAGGTAATTATTGTTGTTTGTGTTTATGGGGCTTACAGCATCTGTGTGCTTTGCAGCTTGTGGTTTGTCTTTTTTAATCTCTGCAAAATACTTTAGAGTTAGGGGCGCTGTAATCTTGGTGTTTAAAAAAATGTAGAGTTGAATCAATTAAACTTTAGCCCAGATATGTAAATATTGCTTCCTGAATTCAGCAGAAGCTGGATGCCTCAGTGACATCTGAATTTAACTGTGTGGTCTAGTTTTGCACTAGAATTCTGCAGGAAGGCAGAGGTTTGAACATAAGATTTTTTCATTCTGAGTTTATTACTGTGCTCTCTGCCCTGTAAGAGATTCTGGAGATTATCATGTATGGTAGGAAGAGGAAGGTGCTACCATGCAAAATTTCTTTATCCTTTGAGCCACTAGAAAAAGACTTAACATAGAAAAGATGGAAACTCTTGTGGAGAAACAGGACAGAAAATCTTAAATAACTATTAAATGAATAACTGTTAATAGTGCTGCATGTTGCATCTTGCATGAAGGAGGTGACAGTCAAGTACAAGCCTTTCCTTTCTCTTCATCAAACCAAGGGCTTGCCAGCCATTTGCATGAGCTTGAGACTGAGAGGAATCATAGGGCACAATAAGAATTAAAGATCGTTAGTTCAAGGAATGGAAGGTGCTGTCGTGGCTTAAACCCAGCCGGCAGCTGAACACCATGCAGCTGCTGGCTCATCCTCCCCCGTCCTAGGGGATGGGAGAGAATTGGAGGAGTAAAGGTAAGGAGGCTCATAGGTTGAGATAAAAGCCATTTAATAACTAAAATAAAATAAAAATAGTAATGATAATAATTGTAATATAGAATATAAAAATGAGTAATGCACAATGCAGTTGCTCACCACCCACTAACCAATGCCCAGGCTGTTCCCTGCTCACGATCCCAGAGGAGAGAAAATCCCAAAACCACAATCCTGGAAGTGAGAGCAAGCTGTCCGGCCAACCCTTGTCTATATACTGAGCATGACATTGTATGATGTGGCATATTCCATTGGCCAGTTGGGTCTGTTGCTATGGCTCTGCTCCCTCCCAGCTTCTTGTGCACCCACACACTAGCAGGACATGGGAAGTTGAAAAATCCTGGATTTCTTAGCAACAACTGAAAACATCAGTGCATCATCCATCAACGTTCTCCTCATGCCAAAATCCACACTGAATCCAAAACACAGCTCTGTTGTAGCAACTAGAAGAAAAATTAGCTCTATCCCTGCTGAAAAGATAATGAATTAAACATTCCAGTATTGCTATTTATTAAAAGAGAAGAGCATCCAAGTTCCCACAATGTTGGCTACAGGATTCGAATTAGATTTTGCTGCTCTGGCTACAGTCTAAAACTCAGTTTACTTTTTTCTGGTTTTGCTTCCTTTTAATGTTTCCCTCTAGAAGTCACACATGTGGTCACATGAACACGTGGCTGTACAGGCGTGTGACAACAGTTCTAGAAAAGAAAAGCAGCTCCATTTCAAGCCTTAGCATGTGCTCCCAGCTCTGTGCTGGGCTGCATGGGGGCCCAGGATAAGTGCCTAGAGGCATGGGTTGCATCTGCATGTGGCTTTGAATCACCCTGCAGCCTGGGAGAGCAGGAGCAGTAGTGCTTGGTGATACCTGGTGCCTGGCCTGGCAAGGCTGCTTTTAAAAAGGAGATGAAGGGAGTTGTAGGTATTTCAAGGGAAAATAAATGCAGAGCAGCAGATACTCTCTCTCTGTTTCATGAAAGCAAATTAAGTCCTGGGAATACTATACTTCATGCACAGAAGGAATTCAAGAGTTCCACAGACATATCCTGAAGGGGAAGAAAAATGAGATAATGGATTATACTGTTTTTTCAGATCTTTCTTAACTCTTTTTCAGCTTGAAAACTACACACATGGATGATAACAAAAGTGGGGGGGGGGGGGGAAGCCCAGTACTCTCTTCCCCCCCAGAAGGTGAATGGGGAAACTGTAAAACAATTAAGAGATTATCCCTTGCACAAATATAATGGGCAGTGATAGTTCAGCACAGGAAACCAGTTTCCTCTCCCCCTATTCAATTTATACAGACTTCAGCCTCCCATGGGATTCCTGTTTGGAAAAGAAATACATTGCCAGTCCTGCTGGGTGCTGTTCGTGCAAGAAGTCCCAGGAGGAGGAAGGCCACTGCAGCACCCAGAGCAGCCTTGGGCATCTCAGGCAGAGCTGGGTCCCAGCAGGGCTGTTTGTTTTAGTGAGCTTTGCAGCAATTACAGAAGGTTCACTGAGACGTTTACACTGTGAAATTCCTCACAAATTGGAGGCACATTTAACACGTTATTGCTAAACTTAAAAAGAAACCTGTTGGGAGGCTGATGTGCTTGTGATAGCTTGTTGTTTGGAAATTGAATTGTCCTGCTGGAACTGTTACCCATCTGTTGCTTTTCCTCTCTCTTTCATCCTTGGTATTATTTGTCAATGTGTGATAATGCATTTCAAGAGCCTTTCTTGATTAAATAATTGTAAGTTGATAAACAGAAACTGAAGTTAATATCGAAACACACAAGATTGATGTGGTGTAAAGATTCTGCAGAAAGAATCCATGTGCTAAAGTCAATAGAGAGACCTCAATTTACAGTACTTGAGGATCTAAACTCCTGTTACAATGCAAAGGCAACTATATCCAGTGCAGCACTATAGCTGGCTTGGCAGTGCTATACAAAGGGCTGGAAAAAAATAATTTGTTGTAAAGAAACTTGTGTAGCCTTTTTTCTTCTCAGAGAATGACTTTAAGCTCACTGCACTTGAAGTGAATTCATGAAGATTTTCTTTTCATTCTGGGATTTATTACAGATACTGTTCAAGCATATTTGTTATTAGAGATTGGCAGAGGTCAGTTTGTGGCAGGAGTTGTGGTATATTTTCCATTCCTTGAAAGATGCATACTACTCAGATATATTTTTTTCCTACTCAAGTTGAAATTAATGGGCTACTCAGCACCAAAACTAAGCAATAATAATTTTATGTCATAAGAAGATATCTTGCTGGGGTCAGGTAAACTTTTTATTTTGGTTTTGCTTTTGTAACTGGATATTAGACTCATCAGTATGAATTGTGCTGAGAAATAACGCCGTCAGGAAGATGGTTCAAGGCAGAGCTGACTAGCAGAAAGCCAGAGCCCTTGGTGTGCTCAGGCATGTGTGGCAGGGGCACTGTGGTGTACACAAGGGCTGTGGCTCTGGGTGACCCTCCCTGCACCCAGATATCTGCCTTTAGGTAGCAGAAACAGGTTCTCTCGGGTAACGAAAACATCATTTGCAGAATAATAAAAAAATGCCTCCTATTATCCTGATAAAAAATGTGCCTGGGAAGATTAAGTACCTGGTTGAACTATCAACATGTTTTAATGCTTACATAAGGGCAGGCCTCCAGCAAGTGCCCCATGTCAAGTTGAGGGTTGATGGTAGGAAGGTAGGCAGCAGTGCCACGTTTATAGGCAGGCAACAGGCTTTGCCAGTTAGTTCACCAGTTGCACTGTATAGACAAAACTTCAGAAACAGGTCAGGGCTAAACCAGCTGAAATCTGTTCCTCAGTAAACTTCAAACATAGTTATTTGTACTATGGGTGGAAAGACGCCATTACTTACCAGTTGGTTCAAGTCTCTGTCTCTCTGTGTCTCCACAGATCATATTTCTTTCTTGCTTTTTTATCTGATTTCTGTTCTGTCAGTGAGATGATTCCCAAAATACCTTGGGGTACATTCCTCAGTCTGGATGTTCATTATCTGTAAATGCCCCGAGCCCCATATATTTATTTTCTGTAGACCTCAGTCTGGAAACAAAACAATAAACTCTGCAGCTTGTTGTGGCTGTGCAACAATCTGCAATCTGACTTATTTATTAATTTACTTGTTCTGAGATTTTGTTTTCATTGCTATCTGCTGCAGTTCAAAGGGGTCTTCTGTGTTTGCTCTTCAATAGTTTTCCCCAAAAGCTAAAATTGTATTTTCCCAGATGCAGGTCACCTTTCATGTCATTCACTTTTCTTAAGCTCTTCCCTAACCCTAAATAACCCAACAACAAACTGACCAAACCCCAAGCAAAAACAAACATCTTGATAGGTATAAATTATTACAGCTGTACAAAAGTCATCTTGGTCTGCTCCTGATTTCTAACCGTGTTAAAAAGAATATTGAATAATATGAAAGGACTTATTTGCAGCTGACAAATAGAAATAATAGTGCAGCAAATGTCCTCTTAGCTATTCGGGTTTGCCCTTAGGATTTATATTTGCTGTAGGTTTAAAGTACTCTTCCCTGCTTTTTACCCAAACTCATCTACCATCACTACCCAGGTTTATGCAAGCCTGGAACCCGGGGCTGGTTTATAGAGGTATAAACTATAGTCCTTCTCCTTTGCATTGTGGATGCAGATCAATCTTTGCAGAGGTTTGTGATAGTCCAGCAAATCTGGGCAGTTTCCTGCCCTGGCTCCCCAAGCTGTTACCCCAAGCGCAGGCGCTGTGCAGAATGGCCTGGGCACACCGGCTGTGAGGGGCTTGAAGAGAGCATGGGCAGCCCGTACGACCGGGGCCTCCGGAAGCTGCTTGGGCTGTCCCAGGCAGCTTGGGTGCAGGACTAGCAGGGGAGATGGGGAGGAACCATGTGTTGGAAGTGTGGGAAAATCAAAACAGTGAAAAATCTGCAAAACACACATTTTCTTAACACATGGTGTCCAGAACAAACACAGGACGGGACGGAGATCCAGTGATTTGTGTTTCCATGGCACCAAGGGGGAATGTGAAGCAAGGTGGAGGCCGTGTGGTCCCATTCTTCCACTTTTCTCAAGGAACATTTGACATGGCTATGCAGATTTATCTCCTGCTCTTCCCCTTCTCTAAAGGACTGTTTTGCAGTACTCTGTGGACCTTATCTCTCATTCTTCCACTTTTCCCACAAAAACAGCGCACACCTTGCACCAAGCTGTGTCATTGCTCAAGAAACAATGGCTTGACCACAGTCCCACCCGCTCACACATACATACTTAGATAAATACTACCCCGAGTTTGTATCTAACTTGGAGGGATGATAATCCCATACCAAATTGGAGGGACAGATCAATGGGTTTGTGCTCCTCCCACCCCCCCAGAAGGGATGCATTTTGGTAAGATTTGGGCCTTCAGCTACTCCGAGTGATTACCTGGGAATTAAGTGTGTGTGACTGCAATCAGTTTTTTGTTGTAGTGCGATAGAGCCAACCTGCAGTTTGTGCATTTATCATAGGCAATCTCAAAGAATCTGTAGCTGTTGCATAAGCATAAACCGTACTATTTGTGAACCTGACTGCTTCTCTTGAATGCAACTGGATCTACAGCATACGGGCTGTTTGTGCATCTGGTGTCAGGCCTATAGTTATGGTCATAATTGGCATACCTATTAAGAGATAAATCCAGCCACCCCTAGCCCATCTAATCTCTGAGGACTGGCTAGAATGCAAGAGGATTCATCTCTTACCAAATTAATTCATCACCTTAAATGCAACACTGTGACAGGGCAAATGCTGGGGGAGGCTCATCTTGACAATCGTTGCCTGGGGTCCATGTACTTACTGTGGTGACAGATAAAGGAAAAACTAAAGATGTATTCAATTACATCAGTTTGAAGGAGGAAGTACAAATTTCTTACAGCCTTCCATGAGGAAGGAGAAAGGCAAGAGGCAAACTGTAATTTGTTGCATCTTATTTGCATCCAGCTCATATATGGGTCATCTGGTCATGATGCCAGTTAGTTTTAAATGATAAATGCTAATGTCAAATATGTAGCACTTCCCTCACCAGTGTGGAAGAGAGTAAAGTTTTGGTCCCAGACTGTTCTTAGCATGACACCTACATGCACTGTGTTTAAGTTTCCTAATTGCCAAATGTGTGCCCCTCTCCAGAAAATCACTTGGATGCATTTTTAAGTACTTTATGAGAGTCAAAACAAACCATGCCTTGATGCACAGACCAAAATCCATGTGAGAGCAATGCTTCCCCAGATCAAGGGCATGGACAGCCCTGAAATGTCCTTGATTTTTTTCACTCTTCTAAGGCATGTTGTTAATAGAAATACTTTTTGGTGATGGCTAAGCAGTGATGTGAAAGTGTCTTCAAAAGAGGGGCTGTGGATAGCTACTTCAGCACTTGAACTGTTAGTCAGAAATAAGTGTCTTCCTAGTACTGGTTTCTCAGTGATCATTACAGATAACTACCACACAAAGATGGTACCAACTTCAGATATTTGTATTTCAGTTTAAAAAGAGTATATGTGCCATACACTTTCTTGGGATCTCAGGAAGATTTTTGGTAAACATTGCTGCTTTTTTTCTTTTCATTGGAAGAGAATATAAAACAAAAATTTAAGTCTCCTCACCAAGTTTTAACCATCTCCCAGAAATATTTTCTGTTACTTCAGACTGTTTAAGTACACACAGTATCAGAATAATTTTAAAGTACTTGTAATGTTTCATTGTTATACATTGAATAATACAGAACAGCATAACAACATAGACTCTTTCAAAGCTGAATAGTGAATGTTGCCTGGAATACTTTTGCCCTTTTGAGGCACCTGATTGCCAACATAATAGGTCTCAATGGGAATTCATAACTATTATGGTATCTTTCAAACTACAGTTAAAAATATGGAAGCCACACAATAAAGCAATTTTCCAGGCATAGATGCCTGGATCAATAGTCTTAAAGTGATCAGGTGGAAGACACACAATAGGTCCGAATTTATCTACAAAAAGAACCAACCTGCAACCTTTAAATGAAGTAAACCTGAAATGCTTTTCTTTATTTCTTAAGAGTGAAGACTCTCTTTTTAATTTTCAGCTCTTTCTATGCTTCAAGGTCCCAATCAGGTTTGGGAGTGTGACAATAGTATTAAGAAAAATCACACTGTGAGGCTTTTCAGGCAAATTTTAGAGACCGAAGTGGTGCTGCACAGGGTGAGGTAAAATCTGCAGCTCCTCAGTGCCGCTGTGGAGGAATGAGTGAGACTTGGCCAAGACGGGTGAGAGCTTGCAAAGGGTGGATGGTTATGTTGAGTGCAGTGGTTGGGGAAGTGCAGCCCTCATGCCTGTTGGGGATATGCAAGTGTGGTCTGCCCTGAGGAGGCCTGGCTTGCTATGCACTTGAAGCTTTCAGAAAGGGTTTTGCTGGGCAGCACTGGTGCTATGAAGTCAGAGGCTGGGAGGCGAATGTGTCCTGCTGCCTGGGCTGAGCTGAGGAACCCCAAGGTCCCATGGCTTGGCCAGCTGGGACCAGTGTAAGGGTTTGTCCAAGTGCTTTGTCCTGAGTTCTGCATGGTTTTCCCCTCTACTTTGATCAGCTCTTCTCAATAAAACTGAATTGAGTATAGCTTGTATCTGAGGTCAGAAACACACATCAGGTGCAAAGCCTGGGCCAGGATCTGTGATGCCTGAGTTCACTTAACCATTCACTGTGGTTAAGGGTTTTCATAAGGTGTCTTGCAGCATTAAAACTCACATCCTACCCATTTTCACAAAGCCTAGGAGCCATCTGAATTGGATTGACTGTCTCAAATTCTAGGTAAAACTCCTCTTGACTTTTTTCCCCCCCTTTATATGAATGAGAGTTTGAGCTGCAAGATGCATCAAACCGCAGAGTACATCCCACTTGCTTTAAAATATCTTCACACACTGGAATAGCTGAGGCTATTGCAGAGTTTTTACAGATCATAACGAGTTTTGTGTCTTTGTACTGTACTCAAAGAACCCACAGAACCTTACACAATGTAAGGCACCCACCTGGCCAAACTACAGTTTGCACAACCCAAGATTTGCACTGAAGCAGCAAAACAACTCCCTCCAATGTGAAAACTGGAGAAATGGATCCAGTCCTGCCACAGGGATGGCTAAGCACCAGGATCACAGATTCCTACCATAAAGAAGGCCCTTACAAAATCTGTCAGTAACAGACTTATCAGAGAAGAGATAAAACATGTTTTCTTAATGACATTTTAATGACTGAGTTGCAAATTATCCCCAAAAATGTGGGTTTTTTGCATTTCATGTAAGATATCTTCCCACTCAGACCTACAGCTTAGACTTTGCATGTGCTTTTGTGTTTTGTTAATTCTCTAGGAGAAAAAGAAAGCACAATGGTTTGATGAGTTGTGATTAGAGATACTGAACAAAATGGTGGCCAGGAATTTAGGTCTTCAGTAAAAAGATTTATTGCTCTATTTCAAAAGCGCTTAGTGGCCATATAACACCAAAGAGACATTAGAAATAGTAAAAAAAAATTATCATGCCCAAGAGAGGAAGCACAATAGATTTTCATAAGTATTACTAGTATTGTTATTAATATGAGGAAAGAATATAGCATCACCACACATTTTGGTGATGAATTTTTAGGCACAGCAACCACAGAAATAGCAGCAACACAAACACACACAGATGTTCAGAACCCTTTTAAATTCTTATTGTTTTAGGATAGTTGGGTAGTACTAAAGAAAATCACTGTCAGAATCCTGAAAAAAGGAGAAGCTATGAATTTTAGGTTATGTATGTGGAGGTTGTTTGGGAAATAATAAACCCCAGAGTTTGAAGGAACTGGTGTCATAGGAGGGAAAATCCCACTCTAGCGAAGTCTCATTTATTGGATCCCTACCAACTGAGGGGACAAATAAATGCTCCATTTGTCACATATGTGTTTAGATTTTGATGATAAATGACATTACATGGGCAAAAGTGTCTTTGGGTAAGCATGTTGCTCTGGCAAAGCTGTCATCAAGTTTATGAAAACGTTTGTATAGCAAATCCAAAATATGTCTTATTAAGCCTTTGTGTTATTTATTAGTGTGGTCAGTTCGTTATGGGAGGTATATCAGTTTAGCCCTGCTTAAAAAAATAGTTCTTGGGAATCTTAGCATGAAATTTGGCAAGAGACTTGAAAATCATACTTTTACATTCCCTGTGTGCTGTGAGGCATTAGAAAGAATATAACTGAGTGTTTATTAAAAGTAAAAATATTTACCATGGCAACTCCATTATGCAATCTGCCTGGCAAGTTTGATAATCACAGCAGTTAACAGGAAAAAGAGTGTAGGTGGGTAAAAACAGAGAAGCCGCCTCATTCATGAAGACTTCTTTTAAGTAGAAATGGAGCCTGTGGAGTGGACATATGTTTCTCATTTAAATAAAGCCAGTTTGACTCTGACATTTATGAAAGTGAGACTAATGAGCATAGACCAAGCTGTGTTCTCACCCTCAGCAGGGTAGCACCAGCTTGACCTGACCATGCATAAGTGAGAGTGCAATCTAGTTCAGTTATTGTCTGCATAACTGACAGTTGTTACATACAGATATTTGTGTTAATTTTTCCACAACTGAGTTTTTTTGGCATAAATGCCTAAAGATGGCCTTTTCAAAATCCTGCATGCTTATATTTGACAGAACTGTAAGCTGTACCTGCATGAAGTGTTGCTCACTTATTTGTCTGGTCCTCCCCAGAAATTTGGAAGGAAAGGAAAAAGTACCTCTATGTGATCCTCGGGCTGTTTCCTAGAATTTCTTAAATGTTCCTCAGGGTATTCCATTTTATTTTGTGTCTCTTAAAGAACCCATTGTCAAATAGGATAGTGCCAGGACTTGATGTCTGGTCACGTTCAACATGGCTGGAAGAAGGTGTCACAGTAATGTTGGATTTTAATTTGGATAAATTAAGAAAATGAGCTAAATGTCAGGATAAAGCTGTGGAAATTATTAACAGATAGCTAGATCTGTTAAAGATGGCAGTGTGACACTAAGAAAATGTGATCAGGAAGGGGCATGAAAGGAAATGATAGGAAACTAAAGGATTTAGTTTCATTTATTAGTGTTCTTGTCCCAGAAATTTTTAAAAAGTTGAAACAATCTGTGAGCTGTAATACTTGAGGCCTCTTACCGCTTAATAGCAATGGCTGCTCTATTAGTTTACTTTGAACACATCTGGTCTCTAACTGCTACTCAAAGTGCAGGAATTAACATCAGTTAAGGTACCTCTGACAGGTATTGATCCGAGGTTTCATGGAGCAAGTGAAGGGTGCAAGCTGAGGGGGACTTCCCAGATGTTTATTGGGACATTATTAAGACAAAATATCAATGAATTCTGGTGGAGTTATTCTGGTTTTACAGACATCAAAGTTAGAAGCTGTTCAGTACAGCAAGAAAGACTTGAACTCACCCAAGTTACAGTAATTTTAGTTGCTATGTCTCTACTCACCTGGATTAATTGTTGTGTGCATCAGCCCAGCCAATTGTAAATAACAGTCCATAATTTCACAAATGGCACAGGCAAAGGAAATTTGGTCAGCTGCGTACCTGAGTTGTGAAAGCTGGTGTAATTTGGATTTTCTCAACCCATTCCATGGTGCAGCCATTGCTACCACTTAAATCTAACTTCTGTTCTCTAAATGTGGGGGTGCAGTATAAAAAGGGCAGGTGATTACAATGTTTCACCATAAAGTTGAAAATATTTGCCCTTTTTTATTAAATTTTCTTGCTGCAACCAAGAGAAAATGACTCACTTTGTGATTCAATTAGGTCCATAAAGATAGTGATGCTGTGTAGTCATTTCATTAAGTTTTTGGTTTTTAACTTAATTAAATGTTAATATACCAAGCTAATTCTTCATACATGAGAGACACCTAATCAGAGAAGGAGCTCTATATCTTATCTTCTGCCAGTTCTGGAAAACAGCCAGGGGTAGATTTTTTGACACAATTTAACACAGCAGCAAGGGTGTCTTTACTCTGACCAAAATACCTTACACAAAGCCATTTTTGTCTCCCTCAGACTATCAAAATTCAGCTTACCAGCCCAATACCCCTTCACTTTTATCCTACCCTGGTGAAGTCATTTATTCTAGGAAAGGTAGGAGGCCTTGGAGCAAGGGTAAGTGGAGATGTCAGTATTACAAAGGAGACTTGGTCTAAGACACGAGTGTTAAGTACTGGGATGCTTATTGACTTCTAATACATGCTTAATTTTTTGTCTCTATTTTAAGCAGATTTACTCTGAAGGTCTGTAGATAATGTTCTCCCACATACCACTTCCTACATATTACAAGTTTCCTCTTTCCCTGACAACATAAGCCCTGTCCAAGTTTAATGGCTCTGCAGTATGATTATTCATTACAAATGCAGAACTGTAGCTAGAAGGGAGTAGTTCTCCCAAGGGGGCTCAGACAACTGATAGAGCTATGTTTCAACTGATATCTGTCTCACAGAATGGTTGAGGTGGGAAGGGAACTCTGGAGGTCATCTTGTCCAAACCTCTGCTCAAGCAGAGCCACCTAGAGCTGTGTTCCACGACTGTGTCTAGGCAGTTTTTGAGTATCTCTGAGGATGGAGACTCCACAACCACCCTGGGCAAACTATTCCAGTGCTCAGTCACCGTCACAGTGAAAAAGTGTTTCCTGATGTTCAGATGGAACCTCCTGGGTTTCAGTTTGTGTCCATTGCCTCTGGTCCTGTCACTGGTCACCATTGAAGAGAGCCCGACTCTCTCCTCTTTGCACTCTCCCTTCAGGTATATATATATACATTAATAAGATCCCCCCCGAGCCTTCTCTTTTCTAGGCTAAGCAGTCCCAGCTCAATCAGCCTTTCCTCCTATGTGAGGTGCTCCAGTCCCTTAATCATCCTTGTGGCCCTTTGTTGAACTTACAGTGTTTCTTACTGCAACTGTATCGACCATGTTAACCATATTGCTACCGCAGCAGGGAATCACTTCTGATGGATCAGATTTTTTTGCCATTGTAGTCAAAGAATAAGACACGAGTGATTTCTGGAAGGTGAACTAGAGCCTGCTGCTAGGGTCGGTTCATAACTAAAAGCAAAGTTCTCATAGAGAGATTGGTGGCTATTGTTGTGTGATTGGAGACAGTCTATCTCCAGTGGTGTTACTGATATAAAATTTATCTGTCTGTATTTTTTTACTTAGAAAAGAAGCTATTTTGGGTCTTTAAGAGTGAATTCATATAAGGTGAGTTGGTGCTATAGCAACCATTCATCTGACCAAATGGCCTACTGGGAATATTCAGGGTATGACTTTTGTCATTTATTTTCCTGTTGCAGTTTAGCTCTATCTCCTGCAGCTTTCAGTTTCAGAGGAAACATTAGTTTCCTTTAGGGAATTGTTATATTTATTGTTCCTACCTTCCCAGTTTTGTCTGAAATATCTCTATATATTATTATTAAGGTGCATATTAATAGCTGTTTGATTAATAAATCTAGTCTTTAAAAGAAAAAAAACCAACACCTAACAAACTTGGGTAACTAGTCAAAGTACAACATTCTTTTTTCCTCCATAGCAGCTCCTTTACCAGAAATCAAATAATACATGGGCAGTGCAATGGTGATTTGGCTCCAAATCACCAGATAAACCATGTTAGAAACACTGGGGATATTCATACATTTGAAACAGTGGGACAAAAGAATAGCTGTTTTTTTCATTTTTTACTTCAAAAGCTCATGGCTCTTTCAACACTTATGGAACAATTTTTCTAATGTTATCTGTGAATGTTAGGACTGATTCCAGACAAGAAGTTTTGTGTACAATACTCCTATAAAATGTAACTGAGGTAAAAATACTGGGGTTGGCTCTTTATAATGGCATGAACAAAATTCAAGCTTCTCTTTTTGTCATGAAGTTAGAGGTATCTGAGCTATCACCTTGGTGGCAACCAGAAATCTTGGGTGGCTGCAAATCTGCGTCAGAAAAACTCTTATTTAGAATTTATCAAGAAGATGTTAAAGTTGCAGAGGTGACCAACATGTATTTCTTTGCTGGAAGTTGCTCTCCTAATGAAATGAGTCTTGTACTTCCTGCACCTGTGGCTATCCTGGCCTCTCTGTGGCTGAAAGTTGCTTAATGAGGTGGCCTATTGTACAGGTTTCGATATGCAAGCATAATGTTTCCTTTTAATCATTTTATTTCAGTTTTCTAAGTAAGAGGTTGGCAGACCAAAGCAGAGTGATGCATCTAATTGAAAATCAGTATAATGGTTTTCTGAACAGAGATATTTTCTCATGCTTAATAATCAGAAGCACATACATGTACACTTCTATGTGCTTATATACGCTTTCAGTTTTAACTTCTTATGCTAATTACTGCAATAATCTGTTGTTACACACTTGAGAAATGCATGAGTTCTGACTGCTTTGAAGAGGGATTGATAATGAAGCCCTGAAATGAATAAAATATCTTGTCTTCTATCATGTCTGATAGCGTGTCAGGGATCGTTTGTACTTTGAAAATGGTCATCATTCTTTAATGGAGACTTGTTAACATTTACATTATCATTTTGTGTTTCAGTGTGCCACCTTGCCTTGCTACTACAAAGGCAGCAGAGAATTAAGGGCACAGTCAAGCTGTCCTGTTTTGAATTACTAACTGACTTTCATTTAAAAACTTGAGGATAAAAAGCAAATTTGCTTCTCTTGTGTTTTTGCTAATATATGACTATGAGATGCCAAAGTAATGAAAAAATAACTTTTCATGCATATCGTCATCGTGAGAGTCAAGGTTGAAGCTAAGTGACCAGCAATAAGTTCAAGGAAGCTGCCTGTTTCTATAGAGACAACATTTTTCTCTATATTCTATTTAAGGACCTGAATAGAACAGCTGAATAGACTTCACAACACTTGGTTCTAGGAGCCTTAAATAAATCTTCAAAGTGCCATGACTTTATTTCAATTATGTTTTAAACTATTTAATAAGTGGAATGAAAATCCTGTATTTTTGTACATGCTTTAGAAATAAATATTAAAAATGGATAGAAATATTTTAATGAAAAGCAATATTAGAGCTAGAGTATTTCACAATATTAGGAGAAGTAAGGCAGAGATTTGCTTTTGGAACACTTTCATTCACTAAATGTGAAATTTTAATCTGCTGTAGCAGTCCAGGTTCCAGAACTGGGGTATTATTGAGCAAAATACATAATTTCCTTTGGACAAACTACAGAAGCCAGCAAAATATTCTTTCAGCATTGCTGGAGATACCAGTTAACTTACAGTGTTTCAGGATATGCAGGACAGTAGCTGATAGACAATGACAACTCATAAAAGAACAGATGACCAGCAGCAAATTTCTACTCTATAATTGAGAATTTATAGCTTTAGGACTGAAAGTGGTGTTCCTGGTTGTGGATCATGTTAAGCCTGAAACATCAAGCAGCAGGATGACCTTAAAGTGTGGATGAGATCCAAATCTTACGTGGGAGAGATCTGAGCTAATTGCACTGCTGGATGGCTTTTGTGAAAGCCTGATTCATTCCTCAAACTTCTGGCCAATATTCCTGGTTTCTGGGTGTTTTGCACAGAATACTCCCCCCTTCATGGTAAGGACGCTTTGAACTTTCATACAGTGAATATGAGCAGTTACATGTTATTTCAGTTGCAAAGATACTTTTTGTGTTCAAAGCCTGCTTGAAATTTATGGCCATTGTTCTGTACGATTGTCCTCTTGCACTCGTAGTAACTATCCACCTCACTTTCCAAATTAAAGTCCTTTAGTGGATTTTTCCACTACAGTACCTTCTTGTATCTGAAAAGCGTGATAAGATCTTTTTATTTATGAAGCACAGTAAGACAGTGAAAGTTGTCTTGCTTAAGTCTCTCTAATGAGTTTGCTTACTACTCTTCTGTGAAATGCTGAGGAAAAAAACCCCATCATTTAATGTAATGTTTTATGACATGAACTCTCAAGGGAATAACTATCACGGCTAGGTGGTATGAGGGCTTTATTGCATAACATGACTGACTTATATCTGATGTAGTTTTCAGTCATCTCTATTTTCCTTTTATTTGAGGAGAGGCTCTACTCTGGATTATACAACCAAAGGTATCTTAATGAAGCATTTTATCCAGTCCACAATGACTTTTATTTTTATTCCAAAGGCAGGAGAGGTTACAATATTTTTCCATATGTTCTAGGAAAATGGGAGTTGAAGTCTGGAGTTACCAG